>NC_136429.1:244909081-245565956 GCF_052849685.1 Lactuca virosa | reverse complement strand
CAGAAGGTTTTCTTAATTTATGGTCAACCAAACGAAATATTACTTACTCAATTACTATATTTAGAGATGTTTGAATATGATTCTGATTATCATCATTTGAAATAAAACGAATATTAATTAAATTGCTTTTCAATAACTTTGATTCATTTTTTAAATTTATATAGATATAGGTTAGATAAACATGTAAAGACTTATTATAAATAAAAAATTATTTCTTTGAGTAAGTAATAAAGTAGGCAACTATTTCTTACTCTAAGAAAGAAATTTTAATTATCCAGAAAATTTTGTGTGAAAATAATTAAATGTATGCATGGTTATTGAAGATTAATTGATTTAATATTGATTTGTATGTGTCGATTTTAGAGATATTTTTAATATTAATCGTATAATTAATGCACTATCTTAAAATTTGTATTGATCAAGCAATGCGAATCTTATTTAGTGGGGTATAGCATTTCAATTTGAATTATATGGGCTATTTACATGTATTATGTGTCTTCATGCCGTAACAATGTATATCTTATATAATTTAAGAAAGAGTTTTGATGAGTTGTCGAAAGCATCTTATTTCAAGGTCACATAACATATTTAATACGACGCTTGTAACACCAAGTTTCGGGTATGTTTCTTTTAAGTAAAATAATATTTTGGATGTTGGATTTCTGGTGGCCACGACGTGGTGATGGAGTCCCACGGCGTGGCTAAGGCCAAAGTTTCATGGGCACTAAGCTAGTGCGAAGGCGCGACGTCTGTTCGTCACGGTGTGGCCGCTGTTTAATGGCAAACCCTAATCCGAGGTGTGAGCCCCTATTTAAGGGAATGTGATGGCTAGGGTTTCCCACCTTCAGCCTCCTCGAGAAAACCCTAGCCTCCATTGCTAAACTTTGAGTTTTTGTGTGTTTGGTGGTGTTTTGAAGAAGAAGAAGAAGGCACCCTTGGGTTTTGTTTCAGCAAGCAACTCTCCCTATCCCCCTTGTGCACATTTTCTAGAGTCTTGTAAGTCCTCAAGATCCAATCGTTATGTTACTTTTCTCTAGATATAGCCCTTTTGTCCCTTAATCTTCTTGGTGTGAGAAATTGGAAAGTTGGATCTCATAAAGTTGGCAACATTATGGATCCATGTGGTCATTTTAGTGCCACATGTTCCAGATATGAGGATCTATGGAGTTTTTGGTCCCATTCTCAAGCTTGAGTTCCTTATAGCTTATTAGGTTTAGGACACCATTGTAGAAACTTTAGGGGAGCAACTCTAGAGATTGGGTGCTTAATAAGTGACTTTATACATTTAGTCACCTTTAAGGAATTAGGGTTTGGTATCTTGACTTATTGAGGTGTCTTAATGGATAAAGTTGGAAACTTTATCCATCAAGACCCTGGGAAGGACCGAATCTGAGCTTTGGTGCTCTTGGAGTTGTAGGAAAGTGGCTTAATGGATTAATCTATCCAGACCAGTCCCCACGATGTGGCTTTAGGTTGCAACGATGTGACGACTGGATAGAAACCCGTATGCTTTGTCATTGGGCGGCCATAGTATGGCGACCAGCTGGAGGTTGACCTTTGACTGTTGATTTTGACCGTTGATTGCTTACTTTGACAAAGTTTGACTTTAGGTCATTTGGGGTATTTTGAGTAGTAGATTGCGGCTTGGTCCGTGTGTGTTGTACATGCGACCCGTAGAGCCAGTATTTGGAGCAGTGATCAGGGCAACTATCGTTCAGATTGTGAGGTGAGTTTTTCCTCACTGTACTCATGGGTTGAAGGCACCAATGTTTGCCCACTATGTTGTATGATGTATCCTGGTATGTAGGATGTTTCTATGATGTAGTGTTTATTAGACTGGTATATCTGCATGATTATTTGTTTGCTGGTTATATGTTTATCTGTTGCATATTTCGACATAATGTGGTTGGGTTGAGGCAATATTTCTTCGTACGGTAGCCAACAAACCTGGGAGAAATCCAGACATACGTTGAGGACCAGTCAGATAAACCAGACTTATGTCGTGAGATCGGGAGTAATCCAGACATGAGCTGTAAGCCGGAATGGCAATCGAGACTTATGTTGTGGGCTCAGGGGTAATCCAGTCTGATGGTTGTGGACCTAGTATGCATGTTGTTATATGTTTGTGTGGTGGTATTTTGGGGGAACTCACTAAGCTTTGGCTTACAGTTTGATTTTATGGTTTCAGGTACATCAGAGGATAAGGACAAGGCGAAGGCGTAATTATGCACATCATCCTCGATATTTATTTTGACTTATGATTTTGGGATACTCTGATTTATACTTATGGTTTTGGAACTATGTTTTTGTGTGAATTATGGACTTTGTAATGGTTTTAAAAATGAAAATTTTGACATGAGTTTTGGGATGTTACAAGTTGGTATCAGAGCTCTGGGTTGATAGAATTTGATGAACACTTTTGTGATTCCAGACTCGAACTAAGGATCTACAAAATGCTTTTCAAAATATAACCATAAGAGAACCAACATAAAGGATGCGATGTGTACAATCATCCGAAGCCAAGGAAAGTGATTCCCTAATATACCCACACTTGTTTTGTGTATTGATAGAATTGCGTGCTAGTATGTAGGCTAAGGATCTTCATGAATAGCATGATAGAATTCCTTGATGTATGATGCCTCTAGTCTAGGAGAGTTTCTTGTTATGCTATATGGAACAAACATTATTACTGTGGTTGCTTAATGTGTATGTATCAGAGTTGTACATTACTAATATTTTATAGCCTGATAATGCTTGATTTAGCCTTATTTCTTGTTTCTTGTTTGGTTGTGGGCTTCATGTAGGATCATATATTCGACTGTCTATCGAATCCAGTGTT
Organism: Lactuca virosa; assembly: GCF_052849685.1. NCBI lineage: Eukaryota > Viridiplantae > Streptophyta > Magnoliopsida > Asterales > Asteraceae > Lactuca > Lactuca virosa. The sequence goes on along the minus strand of NC_136429.1, from coordinate 245,563,117 downwards.
ATGTATAATTAACATTCACGAGCGGGTGTAGGGTTTGTGGAAGTGTCATGAGTAAATATGGATTGTAGCAGACCGACCTAAGGAAGGATTAGCCGCTCTTGAGAGAATATGTATAGGATGTATGTGTATCCTAGATCTTGGGCCTTGTGGTCCGTTGGTCCGTGACGAACCCTTGAGACAAATACGGGTAGGTATAGAAGGTAGTATGGGCACGTACTACGGGAAGCATAGGACCTGTATGCGTAGCAAGCAAGTCACAAATCCCGAGGGTTTAATAATTCCGTAATGTTGTAATAGTATGAATTGTGGCTTTTCTGATGTATTCCTGTTTTTTTCAGTATGTCGATCATTAGAGGTTCTGGATTAGGAGTTGGCGCCCCGAAGAGGCCAGAATTGATAAATGAGGAGACCCGTGAGATGATCACCACTCAGGTGACCATGGCTTTTAAGGAGACGATCCTGGAGGTTTTTGGGTCTATTAAGACCGCTATGATCGAGATGTTTAATGAACACTATGTTGCCATCATCTAGACTGCTGCTGCCGCAGCCACTACAGATGTTGCTGCTGCGGGACTCTATGGGAGATGATCATTTCAATATCGAGCTTTCAGCAACATGAAGCCCCCAAAGTTCGACGGGGTCAAGGACCCCATTGTTTCTTAGAGGTGGTTATCCAATACTGAGATGTTTACTGAGAGAGACCTTTTCTTCCCCGAGTATGCTGCTTTAGAGCAGGTCCAAATGTCATGGTACTTGAGCATGCTCAAGACGGAGATCCGTGAGTTTGTATCGGCTCAACGGTATAGTTATCTCTCCGAGCTGTAGTCTTTCGCACGAAGGAGAAAGATTGACATTGATACCTAGACGAGAGAGAATAGGCAGAGCCCAGCTCAGTCACAGCCAGCAACAAAGTGGTTCAAGCCTGCTGATTCATGATCTGGAGGTCAGAGGGGCCTCACTTATGGCAAGTGTGGGAAAGCGCATGAGGGCATTTGTCGATCAGCTACTGGCAAACGTGGCGGGGAGGGCCATATTGCTAGGGATTGTCGTCAGCATGCCCTATTGCCAAACACCAGGATTTGCTACCACTGTGATCAGGTTGGCCATGTGAAGGTCAATTGTCCCTTGATCGCTGGAAGACTAGTGAAGGCTTCAGCACCGACTATTTTAAGGATTACGTATGGACGCCAGGGGAGAGCTGAGTCCCTGAAAGCCAGGGGTCATTCCTTTCAGCTCACAGTAGAGGAGGCCAGGGTGGTTCCTGACGTTGTTTCTGGTATGTTCTCATTTATTATTATGTCAAGTTATTTTCTTGTATGATTATGCTTGTATCTCTGATAGGTACATTCTTAGTGAACTCTTTACCTTCTCTTATGCTTTTTGACTTGGGTGCGAGTTAGTCCTTTGTATCCCAGTCCTTCAGTAGGGATTTTGTCATGACTGTTGGGGAGTTGGAGTGTCCGTTGTGAGTTTCCATTACTAACAAACACGGGGTTTCTACATTGAGTGTTTTTTTGGGATTGTACCTTGGAGATATTCAGGGTGTCTTATCTGAGCGACTTGATTCCTATCCCTGTGAGGGATGTGTGCGTGATTGTAGGGATGGACTGGTTGAGTAGATTTGGAACCATGATCGATTGTGAAAGACAGTGGGTGGTAATCCGAACCCAACTTGGGGAGAACTGATTATTTACGGTGAGGGTACCAGGGTTGGTTCGGCCTTTTGTTCTGCTACTAGGGCTCGACAGTATCTTCAGCATGGATGTTTGTGTTATCTAGCTTATGTGGTTGACACCCAGGATGAGGGGTGAGTTTTGGTTTCTATATGCCTATACTTAGGGAGTTTCCATATGTATTCCTGGAGGATTTAGTTAGTGTGCCTCCCGTGAGACAGGTGGAGTTCAGGATCGATCTGATCCCCGATGCGGTGCCGATTGCCAAGGGGCCGTATCGCACTGCCCCACCTAAGATGCATGAGTTGTCCTCTCAGCTTTAGGAGCTGTTTTACAAGCAATTTATCAGGCCGAGCAGTTCACCCTGGGCAACACCGATTCTGTTCATGAAGAAGAAGGACAGGTCTCATCATATGTTCATAAACTATTAGGAGTTGAACAAGCTGAAAGTGAAGAATCATTACCCATTCCTTAGGATAGAGGATCTCTTCGATCGGTTGTAGGGTGCATCTTGGTTCTCCAAGATTGATCTGAGGTCAGGTTACCACCAGATGAGAATCAGGGATGAGGATGTGGAGAAAACAACATTCTAAACTTGTTGTGGTCATTACGAGTTCGTGATGATGTCATTTGGGCTCACCAATGCATCTGTAACGTTCATGGATTTGATGAACCATGGATGCAGGTCGAGGCTCGAGCGGTCGGTTATTGTTTTCATTGATGATATTTTGGTCTACTCCAAGACTAGGGAGCATCATGAGGAGCATCTTAGAGACTTTCTTGGGGTTCTGAGACAGGAGAGACTTTATGCCAAGTTCTCCAAGTGTAAGTTATGGTTACGAGATGTCCAGTTTATGGGAGATTCTGGGAGATTCCGAAGTCCCCATCTGAGATTCAGAGTTTTCGATGATTCGAAGGGTACTATAGGAGATTTATTCAGGATTTCTCCAAGATTGCTATTCCTCTGACGCGCCTGACGAAGATGTTAAGATTTATGGAGTCTTGAACAAATTGACAAGTTCCTAAAAGTTCAAGGGCCATAAATGAAACTTGGAAATATTAAACAATTGAATATGAAATGGAGATGCAATTATGGAGCACACCTTTTGAATTCATTTGTTGGACTGTCAAAGTTTTGGACGCAAATAATTGGACGGTGGAAAAAAATTGTCAAACATATGCATGAGAATTATTTTTTCAAACTATGCGGCAATCTTGTGCATATTGCGGCTCACAAATATACCTATATATATGCATGTATGTTTTGCATATTTTTTGTGCAAAAACTTGAGAGAACATCAAGTGTAGAGTGTCAAGCCAATTGTAATCTTGTGAGTTTTAATAAAATTCTCTAGTTGCAGCCCGTGGACGTAGGATTTACACCGAATCCGAACCACGTAAAATCCTTGTGTTCTTTATTGCTTTATTTTCTCGTTTTGTTTGTGAGTGTATGATAGTGTTTCCGCTGCGTGTACCCTGTCTCAATTCCTAACAATTGGTATCAGAGCCTGGTTAGCGAGGTTTTGGAGGGTACGATCGTTTTTTCTGTCACACACGAGTGTACCTAAATTTTTTTGTTTTCCGTAATGGCTGAAGACAAGGTTATAATCGAAAGGTTCAATGGTTCTGATTTTAGCTGGTGGAAAATGCAATTAGAAGCATTGCTATGTCAGAAAGACTTGGACGTGGTACTCGGAGACAAACCGGAGAAAATGGAAAAAGCCGTTGAAGATGCGTGGAACTCAAAGGACAAGAAAGCCAAGGCGGTTATTACATTGTCGTTGACGAAGAGCGTTGCTTTCAACATCATGAATGAAACCACGGCGAGTGGTATGATGGAGGCTCTGTCAAATATGTATGAGAAACCATCGGCGGCTAACAAGGTGTTCTTGATGAAGGAGCTGTTCACTACAAGGATGAATGAGGAAGGCTCAGTTACGGTTCACATTAACAATCTAAATTCAATTCTGTCCAGATTATCATCTGTGGGAATTAAATTTGATAATGAGACTCAAGCTTCGCTGCTACTAGCTTCTCTACCTGATAGCTGGTCCGGAACAGTTACTGCTGTTACAAGTTCCGTGGGGACCAGTGGTATGACTTTTGAAGGGGTTAGAGATTTGGTTCTAGGCGAGGATATCAGACGCAAGAATCAAGGTGGATCTTCCTCTTCTGATTTATTAAATGTCGGAAGAGGTAGAGGGAATAACAGGAATAGTGGGAGCAGTGGGAGTCGGGGAAAAAGTTCTTCTAGAACTTTGAAGAATGTGAAATGTTGGAACTGTCAAGAAGTGGGACATGTTAAGAGTCAATGTCCAAAGAAAGAATTGAACATTGCTGATGCTGAGAATTTTTCTGGGGATGATGCATTGTTACTCAGTATGGAAAGTTCTGTGGACTCTTGGGTCATGGATTCAGGGGCTTCATTTCACGCCATGGACAACGGGGAAACGATGGTGAATCTAAAAGAAGGAGATTTTGGGAAGGTACGATTGGCAAATGACGAGATGCTTCAAGTAACGGGCATGGGAGATATTGATCTAGTTACTTCATTAGGAACTACATGGAGCCTGAAGAATGTCAGGGTTATTCCGGAGCTGAAGAAAAAATTGATTTCTGTTGGTCAGCTGGATAAACAAGGACTGGAAGTAAGGTTTGGTGGTGGTAAATGGATGGTGGTCAATGGTAATTCGGTGATTGCTCAAGGTTTGAAGCGTGGGTCATTGTATATGGTTGAGGTACCTGCTGAGGGAAGTATGACCATCCCGATTAAGCAAAACAAAATCTGGTTCGCTAAATCTACTGCTAAGAGAGTTCATTTTGCAAACATGAATTCTGGAGCTAAGGGGATGTTAGCTGAACGAGTCGGAAATTCTAAACCATTCAGGGGATTCTGTGACAGTGGGAGCACGGGGTGTGTCCCGGGTACAGTTACAAAGAGCCGTTGGGTTTTGAAGACTAAGACTGGAAAATTCTCTCTTGTTGGAAGTTTGCAAAGTTTGGAGAGTGTTAGTGGTCCTCGGTGTATCTCTGGATCTGGTGGAGTGTCCAAACCGGTTGAGACAGAGGATGAGTCGGTGGTGGGATTAGCCACGACTGAGTTGGAGCTAGTGGGAGCTTCAACTGGCCCTTCTAGTACTTGAAGATGAGGGGCGGCTGTAATTAGAGAAATCAGACTAAGTTTTAGCTTGTTCTTTGAAACTAGAAGCTTGAAGGACTTGGTTGTTTTTTAAGATTACTGGAGTAATTGAGAGTTGAATGGCGGAGAAAGACTAATTTGTTCAAGTCTCCAAGTGGGAGATTGTTAAGATTTATGGAGTCTTGAACAAATTGACAAGTTCCTAAAAGTTCAAGGGCCATAAATGGAACTTGGAAATATTAAACAATTGAATATGAAATGGAGGATGCAATTATGGAGCACACCTTTTGAATTCATTTGTTGGACTGTCAAGTTTTGGACGGCAAATAATTGGACGGTGGAAAAAAATTGTCAAACACATGCATGAGAATTATTTTTTCAAACTATGCGGCAATCTTGTGCATATTGCGGCTCACAAATATACCTATATATATGCATGTATGTTTTGCATATTTTGTGTGCAAAAACTTGAGAGAACATCAAGTGTAGAGTGTCAAGCCAATTGTAATCTTGTGATTTTTAATAAAATTCTCTAGTTGCAGCCCGTGGACGTAGGATTTACACCGAATCCGAACCACGTAAAATCCTTGTGTTCTTTATTTCTTTATTTTCTCGTTTCGTTTGTGAGTGTGTGATAGTGTTTCCGCTGCGTGTACCCTGTCTCAATTCCTAACAGAAGAAGGGTGTGGATTTCCGTTGGGAGCGTGAGCATCAAGTTGCGTTTCAGACTTTGAGGAGGAAATTATGTGATGCTCCGGTATTGAACCTCCCTGAGGGTCTTGAGGTTTTGTGGTATTTTGTGACGTGTCGATCATAGGTTTAGTGGCGGTTCTTATGTAGAGAGGTAGAGCCATCGCTTATAAATCCAGGCAGTTGAAGCCTTATAAGGTTAGGTATCGAATTCATGATTTTGAGTTGGGGGCAGTGGTATTTTCCCTCATAATTTGGCGGAATTATCTCTATGGGGTCCGATGTACCATCTACACGGATCACAAGAGTTTAATATATCTTATGGATAAGCCGAATATGAACATGAGGCATCACGGATGGCTTGACATGTTCAAGGATTATGACTGTCCGATTCTCTATCATCCGGAGAAGGTCATTATGGTCACCGACGCTTTGAGCCGCAAGGCGGCTAGTACTCCTGCTCGAGAGCATTGTTTATGGATGACCATCGAATCCCTAATTTTGGATCTCATTAGGGAGGCTCAGGCTGACGGGGTCAAGAGGGAGAATTAGAAGTAGAAGAAGATCAGAGGTGAGATTGACAGATTTTCTACATATAGTCGCGAACTGTTGACCCGGTGCGGTCGGGTATGGGTGCCATTTTCTGGAGAAGTTCGGCAGATAGTATTGGAGGAGGCTCATAATTCCAGGTTCTCGATTCACCCTAGAGCCAAAAATATGTATCAGGACTTGAGACTTAGTTACTAGTGATCATGCATGAAGAGGGAGATTGCATGGTTCGTGGAGAGATGTTTGACCTCGTTGGATTAAGGTGTCTAAACTCATAACTAAATTGGTATAAACTTGAAAATTGAAGCAAAGTCCTTTTGGGTTGCCCTCATAACCAAAAATAGCTAAAAATGATATTAAGAGAGAGAGAGAGAGAGGGAGAGAGAGGGAGAGAGAGAAATGTTTTGTTAATATATATTATGTGATTAATATAGATAATTGATATGTTAATTTGTTATGTGATTAATAAATTAACATGATATCAATAGTTAAATAATTGATCTGTTAATTTATATGGTTAACGAATTAATAAAAAATCAGTTATAATTAATTAATTATTAATCAGAATTAATTTGGGATTAGTTGGAATTATTTAAAGGTGCAAGGGGTGAATTGTAATTGTTCAATAGTTGAACAAAAGAAGCAATTCTAGAATCATCTAAGGGGTGAACGAAATTGTGAGTCTTTCTAGAGTTTCGAGAAGCCTCCTGGTTTCATAAAAGGAAAATATTTGAATTAGGATTAAATCGATTATTTAATCAATTCAGATTCTGCTTTGCTTACATATTACCTAAACTATAAATAGGACCCCAAGGCCATCAATTTTCGTTCATGACATTCCTAAGAGTATTAGGAACGAAATTTACTTCTTCTTCCTCTCTCTCCTCTTCATTTTAGGGTTTCTAGGGTTTTAGGTGTGAGTCATCAGAGGCACGAGCTTTCTGGTGCTTGCTTTCTGAAGCTTGTTCGATAAGGAATTATTTGATTATTTACTACAATAATCAAAAGGTATGTAAACTGTAAAACCCTTTATGAATTTTGAAAATAATAGGGTATTCCTAGGGTTCTTGATGTTCAATTGTTTGTTGCAATCAATAGAGAAAACTTAGATCCAATAGGTTGCATGTGAACTTAGGGTTAAGTTTTGCCGCCACATAATTTTTGTAACCTATAACACCTATCAGTGGTATCAGAGCCATAGCTTTTCAATTGATCTTGCGTAATGTTGAGTAGATCAAAATTAGGATTTATATAAATTAAACCCTAAGGGAGGAATTTTCGATTTTTGATAGGGTTCTTGAAACCCTAGTCTCCACCCTAAGAATTTTTGAAATATGCTAAGGGTTATTGAAACCCTAGCCTCCCTTACCATTTTTTGAAAATTGAGGAGCCCCTTTATGGTTTACATTGTTTCCTTATTTGTTATTTTATAAAGCCTTAAAATTTGAACAATTAAAACATGATAAACCCTACCCCCATTTTCGAAAATTAGGGGGCTTTGGATTAGGATTAAATTTAAATTATTTTATTAATTGATTAATTGTAAATAATTATTTAATCCATAATGATTTAGTTAATTTAATTAATTGTTTAATTAAAAGATAAAGATAAATCATAACTGGTTATTATTAATTAATTAAAAAGATTAAATTAAATAATTAATATTTGAACCTCATATTTTAAAAGGTTTTAAAATATACCTTATATATTATTAAAAGTTAATTACTATATTTATAAGACAAGTCATTCAAATCGCTAGTACGCTTCATTCATGAAACCATACTATAAGGGGGAATAAGGAAGCGACCTATAAAATGACCGATATTAGGTGTCCATTCTCACCCACCGCTCCCTTATAGGGTGGATGGTCGTTAGCCGAACGAATTTGATATGACATAATCTAATTAATAAGTATAATGATATAAAAGTACTAGAACCTTATTTAAAAATCTCACTCTAGTTACTTTATAAAAAATCTGAAAAATATGCTAATCCATGAAAACAAACATCATGCTTTATATGTCGTTAGTGGAGTGTGTGTGGTTAACCGACACACTAATAAGGACTATAAAGAGATATGATGGGCATCTCGAAAATTATCATTGTTGATGGAGAGTGAGTGGTTAATCGGCCCATCAATGTGAGATGATAAATGACATCGAGGTTGTCAAGTGGGTTTGCATGGTCATTCACATCTCGTTTGTGATCCTCGACATCTCAGTCACAAAAGTGAGAGTATAATCCGACATTAAACATGTCATTGATAAGATTCAATGAATATCAAAAGATCTAGGAGTTTCATATTATTGGAATTGGTAAAAGCCTTAACTACCTAAAATAGATTCGAATTTGATTACAACATCCCTTTTCAAAGTTCGAATCGAAAATATGGATTCTAGTCTGAATTTTAATTTTAGGTTAATAATTAAGGATTAAAATCAACAAACTTGAATTCTCTTTTCGCTCATTTTTAGATGTCTTATGAAGATTGAAATGGTCTTCCTCATTCTTATGGAAATGGTTTTCCTCAATCTTCTGGAGAAGTCTTCCAATTTCAAGTCAAGGTGAAAATTGTTTTTCCCTTCCTTAGGAAATGGTGGAACCGGACACCATGCTTCTTCGACTCTTCCATCTCCACCTGTGACTCTCCCGACGTCATGTTTTTCCTTAAGTTGAAAGATATGAGACTACTCAATCCCTATTGGCATGTAAACATCAAGATGGAAACTTTGTGTGCATGTTTTGAAAATAAAACCGTACATTGACAAGTTGGATAGATTGGGTGTCGTTTTTGTGACACTCCAAATCAAATAAACCCTTTTAAAATGATTTAGTTGGTAAAAATGGTCCCTTTCGTACGCTGGGCGTACCTAAGGGTACGCTTAGCGTAATATGGAGGAAGGATAGCGAAGGAGTGTTGCGTACATGGGGCATACATATAGGTACGCGGGACGTACACTACAGAGGACCAAAACCCTAATTTAAGACTTGAAACCTATTTAAGCATCCTTAAGTCATTGGGACTAAACCCTAATCCGCCTCTCGAGCCTCATTTCATCCCTTTACCTCAGTTTCCTTTAAGAGTGTGATTTTGGAGCATAGAGGTGTATTGTGGCCATTTTTAGAGCTTATTCAAGAAGAAGAAATTGCTAAGCAAGCTTGGAGTGGCATTGGGCTTCAAGAATCTGCATCTAGTTCACATTGAAGAGTTTCTGGAGGTATAAAGTCTTGATCTTGCCATCTTATTCATTAGATCTAGTTAGGGTTTTCCATATTGTCTTTTTTGTTGGTTCTTGGATCTCTTCTTGAGAGTTGAGCAACTCCAGAGGCTGATATGGCTAAATCTGAGCTTTGTGAGCATGCTAGATGCATAAAGGTGCTAGCTTGAAGGTTATCTAGACTCCATGCATGAGTTTGAAGCTTTATATGAAGTCCTAATGTGAAGAATGAAGTTTTGAAGTCCCATATAGAATGCAAGTGATGGGTTTTGAGCATTCTAACACTCCTATGGTGTGCATGCAACCCTAGAAACCTTGGATCTATGTTTTCTCTATTATACATGCAAAGTTTGATTTTTCCAAGGTTCTCATCCTAAATAGCATATCATGGGGTGCTTGTAATATAAAACTAGTAGAAAGACATACCTTTTCTTGTGGTTGATTACTTGGAGCTTTAAGAGCCTAGCACCAATAATGTGAATGCCTCAAGTGGAATCACAAATCACCAAAAACAACGTGGAGGACTTTGAGAGAATATGAAGCACTCTAGAAATCGGCCCACTCTTGTTATCTCACACACTAGTGCCATTTCAAGTGCCAAAGACCTCTTTATATAGTATGGTGTATTAGGATTACATCCATGTAAACCCTAATACCCATGACCTTTCATTTCCATAGGATCCATGGGTTAAAAGCTCCATGGACAATCCATGGACTTCCATGCAAGCTTAGCCCATCCTAAATGAACATTGGCCCATTCTATATATATATATATATATATATATATATATATATATATATATATATATATATATATATATATATATATATATAAGAGTCCATATTTAATTAGTTCCTTTTTTATCACTAAATTAATTCCAAATTAATTCTTGATCAATACTAATTAAATAATATGATTTCATATTAATATATTATAGCTTATAATATATTAATAAATCATAAATATACTATTCTCAAAAGACTATCCATAAAAATTCTTCCGGTGAAGTGCAACCCAAATGGACCATGCCGTGTCGGGTCAAGTACATACCAAATATAGTTATGGACTTAGACACCTTATCCAACAGTATCCCACTTGGATAAGTCTGATAACTATAGTTGCAAGTATGACTTCAGGAATCGACCAACAATCGTAGCTCTTAAAACTCTGTTGAACTATGAAGTGCCATTTTAGATAAGTGATAATATAATCCTCTGTTCTCAAGATATCAGACGGACAAATACATGGAACAACGTCGTACTTATTGTCCAACAGTTTGTTTCCCGATTTCCGATTTGTTTGACATAGAACTAAACTGAACACATCAATTTGGTTCTGACCGGGCCCGACACATAGGTCAAAACAAAATCATCAAGGGGCTCAGATATCACTTCTAATCCTCCAAGGACTAAAAGGAACAGATAAACTTCGACTCATATGATTGTACTAACTACTTGTTGAATCATACACAAAGGCACGTTTTATAACATCAAGTTACTGATTCGTTTTCGTACAATCAATGTACAACTAACTCATAGTCAACAACTCATATCTCTAGGTTTGCAGACTTATATGATATTACCGTCTCACGATCACTCGAGATAAATTCCATGAAGTGATACAAGTAAGTATGGGTTTAATCCAATACTCAGAACTTATGAGGACTCATGAATGTTGCAGCAACTTTTGCTATGTCTAAACACCTTAGACATCTACAAGCCCAATTCATGACAGTCTTGATTCATACCAACTTCTAAAGTATGATTGACTGTGGGGAGTTTGAATAAAGTAATTATTCTGGAAGTCAAAACATGCAAAGTTGAAACAATAGTAAACGATTGACACAAGATAATAACACTTTACTCATAAACAAATAAAAACTTTTATTTAATCATCAAATGTCAATTACATTTTACAAGTTTCAGAAATAGCTATCTAATCAGTAAAACTAATATCGTCCTTTAGCCCGATGTGCCCCACATGCTGCAAATTCTTAACCCTAGTCAGTCCCTTCGTGAGGGGATCTGCTGGGTTCTCTTCTAACGATACCCTCTTTGCCACGAGGAGTCCTTCTTCTATCTTGTGTCTTATGAAGTGATATTTTCTGTCAATGTGTTTGTATCTGCCATGATCTCTCGGTTCCTTGGCTAAGGCAACCATACTATTGCTGTCAAAGAAAATTTCCATAGGCTCCTTTATAGCTGGTACAACTCCAAGGTCTCTAATTAAGTTCCTCGGCCATATCGCCTCCTTTGCCGCTTCACTTGCTGCTATGTACTATGATTCACATGTCGAATCAGCTACTGTCTCCTGCTTGGAACTTTTCCAAGTAATTGCTCCTCCATTTAGGGTAAAGACCCAGCCCAACAGAGAGCGGAAATTATCACTATCAGTCTGAAATCAAGTGTCACTATACCCCACTACTCTCAAGTCATCACTCCCACCAAGGGTAAGGACCCAGTCCTTAGTCCTCCACAGGTACTTGAGAATGTTCTTCACCGCAGTCCAGTGAGCCTTGCCATGATTCCCCTGATATCTGCTGACCATGCTCAAAGAAAAAGCTACATCAGGGCGGGTACAAGTCATAACATACATGATCGAGCCAATAGCGGAAGCATATGGTAATCGACTCATCTCAGCTATCTCAGCCTTTGTACTCAGACTCTGAGCCTTGCTCAGTTTGGCATTGCTTTGGATCGGTAAATCACCTTTCTTGGAATTCTATTTGTTGAACCTTTTCAACACCTTGTCCAAGTAGGTACTCTGACTAAGTCTAATTAGTCTTTTACTCCTATCTCTCAATATCCTTATCCCTAGGATATAGGTAGCTTCTCCAAGGTCCTTCATAGAGAAACACTTCCCAAGCCAGGACTTAATCTCCTGCAGAGTTGGGATGTCATTTCCTATGAGTAGTATGTCATCCACATACAGTACCAAAAAGCTAACTATACTCCCACTAGCTCTGACATATACACAGGACTCATCCTCGCTTCTCGAAAAACCAAACTCTTTGACTTTTTCATCAAAACAAAGATTCCAACTGCGAGATGCTTGTTTCAATCCATAAATGGATTTCTCAAGCTTACACAATTTATCAGGATACTTTGCATTGACAAAACCCTCTGGTTGACTCATGTAAACATCCTCAGCCAACTTTCCATTAAGGAAAGCTGTTTTGACATCGATTTGCCATATTTTATAATCATGAAATGCAGCAATGGATAACATAACCCTAGTAGACTTAATTTTCACTACTGGTGAGAAGGTTTCATCATAGTCAACTCCCTGAGTTTGAGTGAAGCTCTTCGCAACCAGTCTCGCGTTATAAGTGTGCACTTTCCCATCTATGTCGGTCTTCTTCTTGAAGATCCATTTGCACCCGACCGTCTTACGACCCGTTACATTGTCAACCAAGTTCCAAAGTTGATTGTCATACATGGACTGAATCTCGCTGTCCATAGCCTCTTTCAATTTAGCAGACTCAGGGCCTGCCATGGCTTCCGTATAGTTGTTAGGTTCATCCAGATTTACCAGTGTACTATCATTGATAAATGTATCACCTTCTGCAGTAATATGGAAACCATAATAATGCTCAGGCGGATTTCTAACTCTAGTGGAACGCCTCAGAGGGACATACTCGTCAGTTGGTTCAACAGGAGTTTCCTCCTCAGGTTGATTGCTAGGGTTTCAGGTTCCTTCACCACTTGACTCTTGAAGCTCTTCAAGGTCAATTTGCCTCCTACTGTTTCCTTGTCTTATGAATTCTCTCTCGCGAAAGATTCCTCTCCTCGCCACGAAGACAACATTGTTACTCGGTCGGTAGAAAAGATAACCAAAGGATTTCTATGGGTAGCTGAAGAAAATACATCGCTCACTTCGAGGTTCGAGCTTGGCGTGAGTCTTGCGCCTCACGAAAGCCTCGCAACCCCAAACCTTGATGTGGTCTAATGTGGGAGCTTTCCCAGTCCACATCTCGTGAGGAGTTTTGGCAACCTTTTTAGTTGGGACTAGATTAAGGATATGGGCGGCAGTCTCTAAGGCATACCCCCAGAATGAGATTGGTAACGAAGATCCACTCATCATGGAATGAACCATGCCCAACAAGCTTCGATTGCACCTCTCAGCCACACCATTCAGCTGTGGTGTTCTGGGAGGTGTCAACTGTGAAACAATTCCACATTCCTTAAGATAGTCAAGGAACTCTATACTAAGATACTCTCCACCTCGATCGGATCGTAGCATCTTAATGTTCCTGTCCACCTCGATAAGATAGTCATGGAGGAGATGATTTCATACCTCTCTTGACGAGCACTTCGATGGTCTCTATCCATCAGGTCCATGTGCATCTCAAAAGGGTAAAAGTCCTCATAGGACTTTTGGAGTTCAGCTGTCATTGTGGCCAACATGATACATGCCACCTTGGTGGCATCTCTCTCATTAGTCCTAAAGTCAGCGATCTCCTATGGAGTAGCAGAAGACTCATCAATTTCCTTTAGCTCCTTGTCGAGGACATATTCATTGTCCTCCTAACGTGTGACCATCCTGATGTTTCTGATCCAATCATTAAAGTTTGAACCATCAAAGATGACTCTCCCACAAAGATTCATGAGAAAGAAAGAGTCGGTAGGGTTTGAGCCAGAAGCATTTTTGGAAGACATCTGAAAAGAAGAAAGACAAGTTTAGATTAGATAAAGAGTCCTTAATAAGACACCCAAATGTAATATTAAGGCTAGGACCCAAAACAATACTTTATAACTTGGAAGAGGGATGCCGTAATCCAAGTTATAAAATATTTGAACGTAGGCGAATGACGATTCACCAATTTCCACCATGAAAAACAAAATAAATTATTAGGTTTTAGTTGGATTGAAACTCCTAGATTCTTCTGAGATTCATTGAAGTTTTCAATGGCATGTTTAAATCTCGATTGTCCCCTCTCAAGTTTGTGACTGGGATGCCGAGGATCACAAACAAGGTGTGAATAACCATGCAAATTAACTTGGTACCCTTAATTTTATCACCTAATCGATGTGCCAGTTAACCACACACACTCCACCAATCTATGATAAACATTAAGTTACCCTTTGCCACACTTACTAGTCCATGTTAGTGTGTCGGTTAACCACACACGCTCCACTAACGACTTGGTAAGGTACAAAGTGTAATTTCATGGGTTAGCACCAAATTCACATTTTCCTAAAGTAACTAAGATTGGGAATTTATAAAAGGTTTAGTAACTTTATAATCATTATACTTTTAATGAGAATTATAGTCTTTGTCCTACCCATTCGGTTAACGACCCTCCACCAGTCAAGGAAGTGGTGGGTGAGAGTGGACACCCATTAAGCTGCCATTTTATAGACAACAACCTTATACCCCCCTTATAGACCGACTTCGTGAATGAGGCCTACTAACGGTAAGACAGACTTAATCTTATATATATATATATATATATATATATATATATATATATATATATATATATATATATATATATATATATTAACTTATAATATTATAAAGTATAAGGGCTGAATTGTAAACTTTTAAAATTCTAAGGATTGGAATTAAAGTGTGTGGGAGACATTACAAATTCCAAAACTTGAGGGCAAGTTTTGAAACTATTAAAAACTTTTCATTTCTATAACTTATGAGTTTTAATGGTTTTAAAGAAAAGAATTTTAGAATTCCATAACTTGAGGACAAGTTATGGAGTCCATTAATTAGCATTTAGATAGAGAATTAGACTAACAAACAATTTGAAAATAATTCCTATGATCTACCAAAACTCACAAGCATGAACATTCATATCAACAATTTTAAAGAATCATATAAACATATATAAAACTTGAAACTTTGATAATAACCTTTGAAAATGGATTAGCATAATCATTACCACATCAAAAAACAGATTTTATAAGTCCAAAACAGTTTCGGGTAATGATTCTAGTCCAATTCCAACATTAAAACTCGAAATTATGCACTTTGGGCCTCCTACTCGTCGAGTGTATGAACCTACTCGACGAGTAGGATGAACTTTCACTTGGACTCGTTGAGTCCCCCCATGGACTCGGCGAGTTCACTGAACAGTAAGCAGATTTTCAACTTTTTCAGCAATTTGCATCAAGAATAATGAAAACAAGCCTAGGCTCTGATACCACTGATGGGTTTTGAGCATTCTAACACTCCAATGGTGTGCATGCAACCCTAGAAACCTTGGATCTATGTTTTCTCTATTATACATGCAAAGTTTTATTTTTCCAAGGTTCTCATCCTAACTAGCATATCATGGGGTACTTGTAATATAAAACTAGTAGAATGACATACCTTTTCTTGTGGCTGATTGCTTGGAGCTTTAAGAGCCTAGCACCAATAATGTGAATGCCTCAAGTGGAATCAAAAACCACCCAAAACAACTTGGAGGACTTTGAGAGAATATGAAGCAATCTAGAAATCGGCCCACTTTTGTTATCTCACACACTAGTGCCATTTCAAGTGCCAAAGACCTCTTTATATAGTATGGTGGATTAGGGTTACATCCATGTAAACCCTAATACCCAGGACCTTTCATTTCCATAGGATCCATGGGTTAAAAGCTCCATGGACTATCCATGGACTTCTATGCAAGCTTAGCCCATCCTAAATGAACTTTAGCCCATTCTATATATATAAGAGTCCATATTTAATTAGTTTCTTTTTTATCACTAAATTAATTCCAAATTAATTCTTGATCAATACTAATTAAATAATATGATTTCATATTAATATATTATAGCTTAAAATATATTAATAAATCATAAATATACTATTCTCAAAAGACTATCCATACAAATTGTTCTGGTGAAGTGCAACCCAAATGGACCATGCCGGGTCGGGTCAAGTACATACCAAATATAGTTATGGACTTAGACACCTTATCCAACAGCAAGGGCGTAAGTTGCCAACTTTATGCCCTAGGACATCTTAATGAACTCATATCTGATATTGGACGTTAGAACATCAAGTATTAAGCACTTAATGGAAGTAGGTGCTTAATCTATTTGTACGTTGGGCGTAATATTGCGTACGCATCGCGTACAGCTCAGAGACTCAGTATGCTGAGCGTACAAGAGTGGTACGCAAGGCGTACGCACTCATATGGGTTTGGGATTGTTTTGGGCATGTAAGCCCTTTGGCCCTTAATCAATTATTGGGTCTGGTCATGTTCTGAGTTAGTGGGCCAATTTATCTGTTTTGAGCCATGGTTGCTATGGTTGGGCCTTATTGGGCCATGAGACCCATTAATAGTTTTGGACATGGACTTTGGGCCCAATAGAAATGGAAGACTTTTGGGCCATTATGAAAGAACTTGGGCTTGGGTACTTGGGTCTTTAATTAGATTATATTCAACCCTAATTTTGGGTTAATGGTATTGTGTTCAGCACGGGTGGTTTCAGACTGTTAGGAGAGCAGCTTTCAGGTTCAGCAGTAAGAGGTGAGTCTCTTCACCATACCAATAGGTCTAAGGCACCAAGGCATGACATTTTATGATATGTGGATTCTTAGATGATTTTGTGTTATGTTTGTTGGGTTTTAGGTACTATAACACTCCTATGGTGCACATACAACCCTAATGGCTTTGGATCTAAGTTTTCTCTAATTATACATGCAATATTCTTTTTCCAGAGAATAAAGCCTAAACTAGCATACAAGGTGATATTTGAATCATAAAAACTAGTTAGAAGATTACCTTGTGTAGTAGCTTGTAGAACTTTTGGCTTAAGAGAGAAAGCACCCCAAGTGTTGTGCCTCAAACAAGTCACAAACACCTTGAAAAATTGGATGAATATGAGATAGAGATTTAGGAGCTCAAAATCGGCTAGGTATGAACCTTGGAGTACTAATCGCCGATTTTGCAAGCTAGAAGGTTCATTTTATAGTTTAGAATTCCTAAGGTTTAACTTGTAAACCTTAGCCCATTTACTTAAGCCTTTAACCAATCCAATAATCCACATGATGGGCCCTTTGGACTAATTATTCATGGACTCTCATAAAGATTTAGTCCATCCCTAATCGACATGGATCATTGGCCCAAACTATAAATATTACTGATTGACTTAATCAGTCCCCGTTAATTTAATCAGTCTCTTTTGGTCACTAAATTAATTCCAAATTAATTCTTGATAAATACTAATTAAATAATATGTTTCCTCAATTAATATATTATACTTATAATATATTGGTAAATCATAAATAACCTCTTTCTCAAATTTCCATCCTATCAAATTGTCCTGGTGAAGGCAGCCCGAAATGGACCATGCTACTCTCGGGTCAAGTACATACCAGTTATTGTTATGGGCTTAGACACCTAGTCCAACAGTCTCACACTTGGATAAGTCTAATAACTATAACCGCTAGTACGACTTGAAGAACCGACTAGCAATCGTAGCTCTCTAAAAGCCGTTGTCGAACTCTGAACAAATCAATGACACGTCCATTAGATAAGGGATCATATATTCCTCCATTCTACAAGATATCTTATCAACTGAGACATGGATTATAATCATTCTCTCTGTTCATGTGTTTTTTCCCAATTCCCGATTTATGACGACTGACTAATTGAACAAATCATATCAGTCCAGGCTTCGCCAAGCGATTAGGGTGTCGTCACTAAATCATCAAGGGGCCCACAGATATCGCTTTTATCCCTCTTAGGGTAAAAGGAACGGATAAACTTCGACTCATATGCTTGCTCTATTTACTCATCAAATCACACACAATGATACGTTTTATAACACCGAGTTACCGGTGCATTTACATATCATCAATGGGCAACCAACTCGTAAACTGCAACTCATATGTCTTGGTTTCAAGAATATAAGATATTATCATCTCATGATCACTCATGATAAAATCCATGAAGTGATTCAAATGAGCGTGGGTTTAGTCCAATACTCAAATCTTATTACAGGAGTACTCATGAATACTGCAACAAACTTGTGCTATGTCTAAACACCTTAAGACAATCTACAGACCCATTCATGTCATTCTAGCTTCAATACCTACTTCCAAAGTATGATCGACTGTGGATAGTTTGAATAAGTTAATATTCGGGAAGTCAAAACATGCAAAGTGAAACAAAAGAATAATCGAATCCAATATGGTCTCAAAACTTTTGAATATAAATAAAAACACCTTTCATTTAACCACCATATTAATTATACATTATTCATTGTATAATGTTTTCGATTTATCAACTTTATACTTGAATTAAAACAATAGTTATCCCATGCTGCAAGCACGCACACTATGTTTACCTATGGTCCTTTCTTTGTGAAATAGATCAATTGAATAAATCTTCAATGAAACTCATTTCACAACTCCAAATCTTTATCACAAGTGTAAGAATGCCAAATTCATGCCACTGCTACAATGTGTTAGATTCTAAACTATCATGCAATTTAACCTTTTGTAATGTCATGGTACTAAAATCACAGATACTTTGCCAACGATATTACCAAGTATTGCTTTGGAGATCGTCACATGAACAATTCCATGGAAGTGAAGTCTAAATTTTAAAGTACATTCCTTTGAACATCCTTCTTGCATAAAATTTCTAACTTCCACATAGATTCCTAATATCCAACTCCCAATGTGGAAACATTTCCATATTTGCCATACGACAACTCATTATTGATAGAATCTTGTCTATTCATAATAATGTCAATATGGTTCATCCATTACAATACTTCCATTTGCCCACAAGCAACCAATCTTTGGCGAACCTTAGATTGTTCTTAGTAATTGTTTAACAACTTTAGTCATATCCGGTTTTGTTCCTTTTTCCTTCTTAATGCCCTAGGCATTTGGAAAATTCAGAACACATAAATATTATAGCATATGCAATCGATCCTATACCCGAAGCATATGGGATACGATTCATAATGTCTTGCATAAAGACATGATACTTTACCAGTCTCTCGCTATAACATTTCCATATATAGAATTTCCTTATGTTGAATCATTTCAACATAACATTCATATATGTTCATGACTAAATTTGATTAAAATCTCACAATCTAAGCTTTTAGATTTGAAATGAACTATAAGTGTCTCTCCCTTAATTATAGCAAAACAACTTTTCAAACCCTACAACTTTGCGAATTGAAACCTTTGTTTTCTATAATTAACATTGCTAACTCGCAACACTTACCATAATAATTATGCTCCCACTAGCATAATAATTATTATCTTACTAGCATAACTCTTATGCTCCCACTAGCTTTGACATGTACTCAGAAATAAGTTGGACTTCTAGAAATCAATACTTGTTGATTTTCTTACCAAAGTTCAGATTTGTGATACATGATGCTTCGAAAAGACTTTATCTAGGCTTCTCGAACTCATACACATTTCCTTAGATAGCTCACATGTATGTCTAACCAATTTCATAACTTATAGTAACAAGTCTCAAATGTTTAGACCTTTTTCCATTTCTCATAATTCGAAGTATGAAGAGGGATGCCGTAATCATAATAGAATTTGAGAATGCAAATATCAAAAATGCTTTCTCCTTAAAATATAATTAGTGAAAGCGTTTCCTCACATTCATTTCCATGAAATGGAGAGAAACCTTATAAAACTTAGCTTTTATGGTGTATGTGTTCCTATCCATGCGAATTTTTCATAACCATAATCACAAGACAAGGTTAGTGACAAATCCAAACTCATACGGACTGAACTTGTTCAATCTTAATTTCTTACCACCTGGCAGCACAAGGGCCTACCATTGCTTCCAGGTTGTTATGCAAACAATTCAGAACTCATAGAACTCACATGCATAGTCAACTTTAACTGAAATGGCATAGAAACAAAAATATGTCAACACGATAGGTTACAAACCTCAAGCCACGTACTAGTGTTAAACAATAGGTTTACTCTTGATTAGTTCTTGAAACTTTTCAAGATCTTTAAGACTCCCACTGACTTCTTGACATATAATACTCTTTTGTCAAGAACATTCCTTGACAAACAAATATTCAAGAGTTAGTGCAGTTTCTTATCAAGACAAACACTTCACACAATTGGTCTTAGTTGGTCTTTGTCTTATCCAAGACATCACAACTTACCAATTTTAAATGTACAAGAGTAAGAAACATTTTACTCTACATTTGATAAGTGTTATAAACCTTTCTTAAGATTATGTCACCCAAGTTATAATCTCGTAGTATAACTCTAAGACTTGATTTTGGAACGAAGTATGATTCACCTTTTGATTTGACCATTTCAACAATTCTCGATTCCTCTTCTTAGCCATACAAGTGCACTAGAGGATCAATTGTGATATGGTTCCATAATTACTAAGATGATCATAAAACACGATACTCAAGTACTCTCCCTTCTTTTCAGATTGGAGAACCTTTTATCTTTCTGCCTATTTGATTCTTCTTATTCGTTCTGCTATACATTGAAACTTTTTCAGTGATTCAGAATTACACTTAATCTATTAAGTATAATCATATTCACTAAACTTTTAGTAAATCATAATGAATAGTCTTATCGTTCTTTGTGGTGGACCTGACCAGCGCACAACCAAGTGTACCCGATCTCCTAGTCCTTCACTCGATTCACATATACATGTGAACAAGGAATTAGTCTTAATTTCCCAAAGACGAAGGTCCTCATTCATCACACAATACAAGTTTCATTATTCCAAGTTTCTATCCAATTAAAATTTGGGTGTTGAGAATCTTTCCTTATTTGGTAAATATTGACACTACCACAAACGAAAGAATCAAATCCATATTGTTAAAAATAGAAACATACAAACATCAATTTTCACAAATGCCATTGCAAGGAGATTATAAATATAAGATAAAAACAAAATTTTCTTTATTTATAAAATGCGGAAAAACGTTTCCTTACAATGCAATTACAAATGAAAACTATGTTACTACATATTCCTAATCAATTTATCATAACTCCTAGCATCAGCTCAAAAATCCGATCATCGAACCATGCGATCGAAATCCATCTCTTCGCGATCAGACTCAGCATGCTTTTCCTTTAAGCTTCCTTTGATCCTACAAATCATCATAATGTAATCTTATCACAACATGTATTAATAATCTACAAATAGGAACTTAGTAGAGTTAGATAGTTGACTTACCTGAAGCAGAGTCATACATTTTGAGTTTACCATCCTTGTGGTCCTTCAGGTAGATACGGCAGCTTCGCAACCAATGCCCCTTCTCTTGGAAATAGAAGCAAATAGATTCTTTTGGAATGGTACACGGGACAATCTCAGACTTAGTCTTTCCCTTTCCATTGGAAAGAGAAATCTTTTTTGGACTTCCAATGTTTCCATTGTCAATGTCCATGGAAGTTTGGGAAGTAGATCTTCCAATCAAATTTGCATTACCAATGCACTAAATCATTGCTGATTCAGCAGCAATTAGCAAATAGGTAAGATCGATAAGGGAAATGTCGCGGTCTGTCATATAGTAATCTTTAATGAACTCACCATATGACTTAGGAAGTGATTGAAGAACCAAGTCAACAACGAACTTCCTTGACACAACGACTCCTAACATTCCCAGCCTGTCAACATGTGACTTCATCTCCAAGACATGTGCACACGCAGACCTTCCATTTTGGTGTTTGCTAGCCAATAGGGCTTGAGTGACCTTGAACTTTTCAAGTCTTTGAACTTGTGGGTTAGGGAGAATAATTGGAGGAGGTGAAGGAAGTGAAGTATGATTTTTGGGAACATTATCTTCATGAGGAAATATTTTTCCAAAAGATTCAGGAAGACCATAGTTGTCTGAACTAGACATCTACAAGGGAGAAATTCAATTTTAGTTGATTTATGTCCTTAATATAACACCCAAAATGAAATATTAAGGCTAGGACCCAACACAAGATTCTACAATTCGGAAGAGGGATGCCGTAATCCAATTGCAAAATATTTAAAGGTAGGTAAATGATGATTTACCAATTTCCCCCATAAAAAACGAAAATGAACTTTAGGTTTTAAATGAATTGAAATTCCTAGATCCTTTGAGATTCATTGAGCTTTTTCAATGGCATGTTTAATCTCGATTATGCCCTTCAAGTTTGTGACTGGGATACCGAGGATCACAAACAAGGTGTGTATAACCATGCAAATTAGCTTGGTACACTTAATGTTACAAATCATCCAATCAATGTGTAACACCCGTTTATTTATTAAATAAATAAATAAAATAATGAACGAACAGTAGCCCAAAAATAAATAATTATATAGCAAGGTGTTGGTTTCCGGGAGCCAAAGGCTAAAATGTTAGAAGTCGGGGGTTAAAGTGTAAAGTTTCAAATTAGATTCGTAAATATCTATGAAGGCAGCAACTAAAAATGTTTACATGGCTGAAGTTTGAGCATTGGACCTTAATTGAAAAGAAATTGTCAAACAAGGGGTAGTTATGTAAATTTTTAATTAGTTTCGTAAAGATTTTAGAAGATAGGGGTTGTTTATTAAATCCGTACTTATTATGAAAGAAATTTATGTATTCAGGGTTTAAATGGTAAATATATTGGCCTTGCTTTGAAAGAAAATGTGAAGGGAGCGATTGTTATTGTCAATATGGCAAACATTTAGATGGAATGGGTATTTAAGGGTTCAAAACCCTAACCCTAGGATCCGAAAGTCAGCCGCCAACGCCACCTTGTATCCACTCCTTCAACTCCGGCGCCTCACCACCCCTACATCACCATTCTTCCACCGCCACCACTCTAGCGCCACCATCTTTTCCAGCGGACAACGAAGCTGGGAGCCACCAATTTGAAGACGTCTGCTATTGCTCTGGTGTTGTGTTCGGCTTTCATTAGGTTGTTGCGGTTTGTTTAGCCGGAAAAGCCACCACCACCACCGTGAAGTGGTGGCTGTCGCCACGTGCCACCGCCGGCCACCACAAGGGTTGTTGCGGGTGTGTGTTTATTTAGTATAGTGTGTGTGTTATTTCGTGAGTTCATTGTAAAATGTAAAAATTGGAATAATGAAAGGAAAATCAAAACCACCACCTTAGGGTGGTGGCTGCCGCCACCAACCCCCGTGTCGGGTGGCGGTGTGCGTTGCCTCGTTGTGTTGATTCGTTTGGGGTGCTTAAAACCCTAATGGGCTTAATGATATTCTAGTGGGCCTAATAGGCCCAATAAAGCCCTAATTGACCTAAAAGCCCAACAAATTGATAAATGGGCTAATATTTGGGTTGGAAACCCTAATTTGGGGAATTAACCGGGATACACGGAAATTATTTAATAACTTGAGATATTAAATAAAAATCATTGGCAAAGATTAATCTAAGCAATATTGGACTTAATGGATTAAGTCTTTAATGGGTTAAGTAGGAAACTTAACCCTAATCATCATGTTATGTGAAACCCTAATTTCACTTGGACCCTAAGTTGGGCCTTTCTGTTGGGCCTTGATGATTGGGATAGTAATGGGCCATCCAAGAACAAGAAAATAGGCTAAAATAATTTAATGGGCCTAGGGTTAGGCCCATGTAAGGGGTTTAGGCCCAATTTGGAAAATTGGGCCATGGATGGACCATAGTTTGGGCCTTAATGATTATATGATTTTGGGCCAATAGAATGTCAAATGTTGGACTGGAATAAATTGTTGGGCCTTAGAATAAGACCATGTATAGGCCTGGGCCCAATTTGGAAAATTGGGCCATGTGTTGGGCTTTGACTCATAGTTGACTTTTGGGCCTATGGATTGGGCCTCGGGCTTGAATAAAGCCAAGCATGGGGTAATGTGGTAATGACCCCAAGTACGTACTCATGGTTATGTAGTGGAACCCAATTATTAATTGAGTGTTATTTTTGTGATTGACAGTTCGGGAATCTGTCATCCAGTAGCTGGGGTTGAGTCTGCGGGACTTTAGCAGTGTGGGATTGTGTCTACGGGACTTCAGCAGTGTGAGGTGAGTTACCTTCCAGTAGCAGTAGGTCTACGACCACAATGTCGACCCACCAGTAGGAGTTGTATGTTAGATGATTGTCTTTGTGATATTCATCTAGGTTTGCTACTACCTGATATGTTATATGCTGGCATGATATGTTATATGTGATAGTGGTAGTAGGGGAGAATAGTCCCCAAGTTCGGTTGTTAGGACCGAAGGGTAGGTCGGACACCCCAGATATGTCTGGCAGTATGTTATGATATGTTTATATGCTGGCATGATATGTTATATGTGATAGTGGTAGTAGGAGGGGAATAGTCCCCAAGTTCGGTTGTTAGGACCGAAGGGTAGGTCGGACACCCCAGATATGTCTGACAGTATGTTTATGTTATGATATATGTGATAGTAGCAGTAGGGGGTGGAATAGTCCCCTAGGTTCGGTTGTTAGGACCGAAGGGTAGGTCAGCACCCCAGAACGGCTTGACATGGGTAGGTCAGCACCCCAGAATGGCTTGACACGGGTAGGTCAGCACCCCAGAATGGCTTGACACGGGTAGGTCGGCACCCTAGAATGGCCGTACTGGGTAGGTCGGCACCCCAGAATGGCCGTACCTGGTAGGTCGGGGACCCCAGAATTGCTCGGCAGTATGTATGCTATGTGATTGTATGGTATGTGGTATGATGGGGGAACTCACTAAGATTCGTGCTTACGGTTTACAGTTTTGGTTTCAGGTACTCGTTTTCAAAGGGAAGGAGCCGGCTTGATCACAACGCATCACACTATGTTTTCCGCACATGAGATCTTTGGGATTATATTCTGATATTATTTTATGATAATATGTTTTGATTACTGACACTTTGGTTTGACACGAGATATTATTAGCAATGTTTTTATACTGATGGTTTTATGTAATAACTTATTTAAAAACGAAATTTTTGGCCTTGAATTTTGGGATGTTACAAGTTGGTATCAGAGCCTTGGTTTGAGGGATTCGGGCACACTCCCGGGTGTGTCTGAACTCAAACTAAGGATTTGGTATGAAAATTTTCAAAAGTAAAACCCTTTTATAAAAAGAAGTTTGAAAAGAGAAAAGCACTTGAAAAGAACAAGGTATGTGATGCGTGCAATCAGCCGAGCTCAAGTATGTTTTCCCCAAGATACCCATACATGTTATGATATGATATGTTATGAGATGATATGATTATGAGAACTGCATGCTAGATTAGGGTTAAGGATCCAGGAAGGATGCCTTATATGACTATTGTATGTGCTTGTAGACTTGCATGCTAGTACTGATCAGTCAGTGATAGGATAGCCTGTTTAGGTTATGCCTGATTATATGAGCCTTTGAATTGCATGTACATACTCCTGATTAGAGGATATAATGGTTTGATTGGATTATGATGGTTAGATTTTCCATTGTCTGAATGCTGTTTGGCTTTGTGCTTTGTGGGACTCTTAGTGATGTGAGTTAGCTACTAAGTGAATATGCTAAGTCACATGGGACACAGGCCGGATAATCTCAGGGTGATGGACTTGACCCTATTGCGCAGCTTTTGTCTGAGTCCAACCGTTCTAGGGATGGGTCTCTTACTTGAAGGATTATCTGATCTCTGTTGCATGTCTCTATATTCATAAGGTAGCTAGTTGACATTACTGGGAATCTTTCAGCAGCTGAGGAATGGGTGAGTTCGGGAACCTAGGACAACCTAGGAGATGATTCAGTGGGTTGGTAGTGAGACTCAGTGAGACTTGGGTGTACCAGTTTGAGGAAGTGACTTGGAGGATTCGGGAGGATTGCTGAGGAAAGTATGGATAGGTGTGGAAGGTAGTATTGGGCCCGTACTACTGAAAGCACATGATCCATACTCGAATCGGTGAGAGTCCTGGAGAATCTGAGAAGCTTCGGGGAGGAGTTTGTGACCCGGTTTGGGGACATAGAATGTCCCAGTTGTTGCAGCTTAGTCATTGGCCAGTGAGCTAGTGAGCGTGACAGGGTGACAGACCCTGAAGGATATGATTTCCAAGAAGTTGCAGAAGCGAGATCAATTTGGAGCACCATGGAAAGAGAGGTTCGTGCTAGGTGCGTATAGTAGAGGGTCCCATGAAGAGACCCATGGCTTCTAATCATCGGGTGAAAGGCCAGTAGGGCCGGAGTCAGTACAACGCGTACGAGAAAGTGCACGAGGAAGTTTTTCACTCCAAGAGTTTAGGTTGCTACCGGTGTGGCAGGGTTGATCATGTCAGCTGAAGGTGATCAGTATTCCTCCAGATGTTGCGGGTATGTCATCTTCTTCTGCTGATAGATGAATGTTGGGGATACGTATCGCTTTGGGATTGTGAGTGAGTTTGGATAAGTCAGATCTCGGGTCGGTTTTCTGCTAGTGTTTGGGTTACCAAGGATCATATATGCCATCCTGCATGCCGAAAGGTCCTTGATGAACCCACATAGGGACGTACCTTGCAGAGCGGGTTCCGCGTGTACCATTATCATTTCGGATCATCGCCAGGATCTGTGCAGGGTATTATTTAGAGGATATTCGGTCAGGGTTAGAAGGATAGTTCTCCAGTGAAGTCAGTGTTCAGTGGTTCTATCATGATTCAAGTATGGTCGGAAATTGTCTATGGATGAACTTTGGAGTTCAAGGCACTACCGTTGCTAGGGAAGGACTGGTAGCATGAAGATAGTGGAGTCCGTTGCGGGTGTTAGATGCATAAGTGGTTGGTCATCGGATGTTCAAGAGAATTGCATTTATCGCATGATTTGTGTTCGGTTAGAGTTCAATGGTGCTACAATATTGGTAGTGGGAATGAGGATTCATCAGCCAGAGTGAAGATTAAGGCCTTCAGTTGACAGCGTGGGAGATAGATTGAGGTGTCAGACTGGGCCAAATTTCAAGAGTACTCATCAAGATTTCCGAGGATGGGCGATCTTAAGGTTTAACCGGTGACTAATCGCTAGCATTGGTAAGCAGAGGTTGTCATCAGTGCGATACTAGAAAGCGAGAAGGATTGGGAATCCTTCAATTCTCGCGTGCCGTGAAGATTTAGTCGAATCTGAGTGGGGGAGAGACTTTTTAATAAAGTTCTCCAAATGTGAATTCTGATTGCGCGAGGTGCAATCTCTTGGGCACCTTGTCAACCAGAAGGGTATTTTGGTCGATCCGGCCAAGATAGAGGCTGTGATGCAGTGGGAGATTCCGAGGTCTCCATCTGAGATTCGGAGTTCCTGGGTCTAGCAGGTTATTACCGGAGGTTTATACCGGAATCCTCCAAGATTGCAGTTCCTTTGACCCGACTGACCAAGAAGTCAGTGGCCTTTTGCTGGGGGCCTGAGCAGCAGGCAGCCATCGAGACTCTCAGAGAGCGGTTGTGCGAGGCACCGATTTTCACCCTGCCAGAGGGTGTAGATGATTTCGTGGTTTATTGTGACGCTTTGATCACGGGCATGGGTGCGGTACTGATACAGTGGGGTTACATGATAGCGGGTTTCGGGAACCAGGTTAGGGATTCCAATTAGAACTCAAGTTCAGTTGTGTGTTAGGTCGAGTGCGTGTTCGACCCAGTATGGAAAGTGTTATAAGACTACGGGGGTAGCCGTAGCATTCACTAGTGGTCAGTTAGCATGGGAAGTGTTGTAAGACTACGGGGGTAGTCGTAGCATTCACTAGTAGTCAGATAGTATGGGAAGTGTTGTAAGACTACGGGGGTAGCCGTAGCATTCACTAGTGGTCAGTTAGCATGGGAAGTGTTGTAAGACTACGGGGGTAACCGTAGCATTCACTAGCAATCAGATAGTATGGGAAGTGTTGTAAGACTACGGGGGTAGCCGTAGCATTCACTAGTGGTCAGTTAGCATGGGAAGTGTTGTAAGACTGCGGGGGTAGCCGTAGCATTCACTAGCGGTCAGATAGTGATAGCGTGTTGTAAGTCTATGGGTGTAGCTGTAGCATTCGCAAGGTTAGTAGATAGTGCTTGAGTGATGTAAGTCTGTGAGTGTAGCCGCAGCCTTCACTTGGTTGGCAGATAGCATGAGCGCGTTGTTAGGACGCGGAATGAACAGTAGTACCCACCAGTTCGGGTGTAGCAGTAAGGATATGGGAATCCACGGATTGGATTTCGGAATCACCTAGACGGATTATATCTGGTTGAGCCAGTGATAAGACTGTAGGAATGCCGCTACAGTTAGGAGATCAAGGAAGCAAGGAATTGCTTAAGGTCGTTTGTGATATAAGTCTACCGTTGGTCATGTAGCAATCACTTTTAGCCTTGGACTTGGTGACGTTAGGATTCGACGCATGGACCCGATCAGTTAGATCAAGAGGTTGTTAGAGCCACAGTGACATGATAACTAGTGGAAACTAGTTCCAGAGAAGGATTTCGTTCGGAAGTCGTGTAAGAGCGACTGTGTGTGAGTCTTTTGGCTTCGTAGTCGGGGTGGAACCCGAGATTTCAGACGACTGATGGATGAAATGAGAAGAGGAAGGTCTCGATAGATTTTGGGAATCAGTTATGTAGCATCGTACTGCTTCAGACAGTGCAGTGTTTGGATAGTTTCAGCGTTTGGGCAGTGTTAGTATTCGTGTTTAGGTTGCGACGTGATAGCTGGTTTGTTGGGAAGTGACAAGTCACTCACGACAAGATTAGTTGAGCCTTTGCCAAGTATAAGTGATATGCAAGGATATTTGGGTCTGTGGTCCTGTTTTGTAGTGGGAACCACATATTATCAAAAGTTGACTAGTTAGTTGAGGGATAAACATACTAGATTCAACGATAGTGATTTAGTATGAGTGGTCTGTCAGGGATTCAGACCATCTCGAGACAGCAGATTTCGAACAGAGTACATGTGCTCTTGTTGCAAGGAATTTGTCCACCTGCGGATGGTAGGGCTTTATGAAGATTAGTCACGGCCACCCTGGGAAGGCTAGGGTGTGCCATGTTGGATGGTGACCATGTTACTAGAGTGGTTTAGCATGTAAGAAATGGTAAGAAATGATTTCGAGGACGAAATCTAATTTAAGTGGAGGAGAGTTGTAACACCCGTTTATTTATTAAATAAATAAATAAAATAATGAACGAATAATAGCCCTAAAATAAATAATTATATAGCAAGGTGTTGGTTTCCGGGAGTCAAAGGCTTCAATGTTAGAAGTCGGGGGTTAAAGTGTAAAGTTTCAAATTAGATTCGTAAATATCTATGAAGGCAGGGACTAAAAATGTTAACATGGCTGAAGTTTTGTAAATTTTGTATTAGTTTCGTAAAGATTTTAGAAGATAGGGGCTGTTTAGTAAATCCGGACTTATTATGAAAGAAATTTATGTATTCAGGGTTTAAATGGTAAATATTGGCCTTGCTTAGAAAGAAAATGTGAAGGGAGGGATTGTTATTGTCAATATGGCAAACATTTAGATGGAACGGGTATTTAAGGGTTCAAAACCCTAACCATAGGATCGGGAAGTCAGCCGTCAACACCACCTTGTATCCCCTCCTTCAACTCCGGCGCCACACCACCCCTACATCACCATTCTTCCACCGCCACCACTCTAGCGCCACCATCTTTTCCAGCCGACAACGAAGCCGGGAGCCACCAAGTTAAAGACGTCCGCTATTGCTCTGGCGTTCTGCGGGTCGAGGACTCACCTTAGGACGTAGATCAGCCGGGTATCTCACCGTCGTGTGGCTGCTGCCGGTTGTAGGCACCACAGTTGCTGACGTTCGTTGCCACCTCTCCATCTTTATACCCCTACTTCGTCTCCAGCGCCGTCGCCACCATCCTCTATTCGTTATCCTCTTCTATTTATCCTGTCGCCTGCCACCGCAAGGGTGGAGGTAGGTAGATGCAGTCCGGCGTGCGCTCGCATGTTTTTACCTGTCACCGGGCAGAAGACAAGAGAAACCGTCGCCACCATCGTGAGGTGGTGGCTGTTGTCGCAAACTGTTGCCATTGCCGCCATATAGCTTCCTTCTACCGCTTTCTGCCGGATCTTGACACCACCAGCCATTGCTACAACTTATGTTTGGGTGTGTATTCGAATAGATCTGTTGTGTTCGGTTATCATTAGGTTGTTGCGGTTTGTTTAGCCGGAAAAGTCACCACCACCACCTGCCACCGCCGGCCACCACAAGGGTGGTTGCGGGTGTGTGTTTATTTAGTATAGTGTGTGTGTGTGTGTTATTTCGTGAGTTCATTGTAAAATGTAAAAATTGGAATAATGAAAGGAAAATCAAAACCACCACCTTAGGGTGGTGGCTGCCGCCACCGGCCGCCGTGTCGGGTGGCGGTGTGTGTTGCCTCGTTGTGTTGATTCGTTTGGGGTGCTTAAAACCCTAATGGGATTAATGATATTCTAGTGGGCCTAATAGGCCCAATAAAGCCCTAATTGACCTAAAAGCCCAACAAATTGATAAATAGGCTAATATTTGGGTTGGAAACCCTAATTTGGGGAATTAACCGGGACACACGGGAATTATTTAATAACTTGAGATATTAAATAAAAATCATTGGCAAAGATTAATCTAAGCAATATTAGACTTAATGGATTAACTCCTTAGTGGATTAAGTCTTTAATGGGTTAAGTAGGAAACTTAACCCTAATCATCATGTTATGTGAAACCGTAATTTCACTTGGACCCTAAGTTGGGCCTTTCTATTGGGCCTTGATGATTGGGATAATAATGAGCCATCCAAGAACAAGAAAATGGGCTAAAATAATTTAATGGGCCTAGGGTAAGGCCCATGTAAGGGGTTTGGGCCCAATTTGGAAAATTGGGCCATGGATGGACCATAGTTTGGGCGTTAATGATTATATGATTTTGGGCCATTAGAATGTCAAATGTTGGACTGGAATAAATGGTTGGGCCTTAGAATAAGACCATGTATAGGCCTGGGCCCAATTTGGAAAATTAGGCCATGTGTTGGGCTTTGACTCATAGTTGACTTTTGGGCCTATGGATTGGGCCTCGGGCTTGAATAAAGCCATGCTTGGGGTAATGTAGTAATGACCCCAAGTACGTACTCTTGGTTACGTAGTGGAACCCAATTATTAATTGGGTGTTATTTTTGTGATTGACAGTTCGGGAATCTGTCATCTAGCAACTAGGGTTGAGTCTGCGGGACTTCAGCAGTGTGTGATTGTGTCTACGGGACTTCAGCAGTGTGAGGTGAGTTACCTTCCAGTAGCGGTGGGTCTACGGCCACAATGCCGGCCCACCAGTAGGAGTTGTATGTTAGATGATTGTCTTTGTGATATTCATCTAGGTTTGCTACTACCTGATATCTAATATGCTGGCATGATATGTTATATGTGATAGTGGTAGTAGGGGAGAATAGTCCCCAAGTTCGGTTGTTAGGACCGAAGGGTAGGTCGGACACCCCAGATATGCATGGCAGTATGTTATGATATGTTTATATGCTGGCATGATATGTTGTATGTGATAGTGGTAGTAGGAGGGGAATAGTCCCCAAGTTCGGTTGTTTGGACCGAAGGGTAGGTTGGACACCCCAGATATGTCTGAAAGTATGTTTATGTTATGATATATGTGATAGTAGCAGTAGGGGTGGAATAGTCCCCGAGGTTCGGTTGTTAGGACCGAAGGGTAGGTCAGCACCCCAGAACGGCTTGACATGGGTAGGTCAGCACCCCATAATGGCTTGGCACGGGTAGGTCAGCACCCCAGAATTGCTTGACACGTGTAGGTCGACACCCTAGAATGGCGGTACCAGGTAGGTCGGCACCCCAGAGTAGCCGTACCGGGTAGGTCGGGCACCCCGGAATTGCCCGGCAGTATGTATGCTATGTGATTGTATGGTATGTGGTATGATGGGGGAACTCACTAAGCTTCGTGCTTACGGTTTACAGTTTTTGTTTCAGGTACTCGTTTTCAAAGGGAAGGAGCCGGCTTGATCGCAACGCATCACACTATGTTTTCCGCACATGAGATCTTTGGGATTACACTCTCATATTATTTTATGATAATATGTTTTGATTACTGACACTTTGGTTTGACACGAGATATTATTATGAATGTTTTTATACTGATGGTTTTATGTAATAACTTATTTAAAAACGAAATTTTTGGCCTTGAATTTTGGGATGTTACACAATGTGCCGGTTAACCACACACGCTCCATTGATTCATGATTAACACCAAGCTACCCTTTGCCACACATTGTCAGTCCCAAATCAGTGTACCGGTTAACCACACACGCTCCACTAACGACTTAACAATGTGCAAAGTGCAATTTCATGGGTTAGCACCAAATTCACATTTTTCCTAAGTAACTATGATTGGGAATTTATAAGTGTTTAGTTACTTGGTATTTTCATTATACTTTTAATGAGAATTAATGTCCTATCCTACCCATTCGGCTAACGACCCTCCACTAGTCAAGGAAGCGGTTGGTGAGAGTGGAACCCATTAAACCATCAATTTATAGGCAGTAGCCTTATACCCGCCTTATGGACCGGTTTCGTGAATGAGGCCTAGTAACGGTAAGACTGACTTTTAACTTATACATATAATATATTAAACTTTTAATTTTATATAGTATAAAGGTGTATTTTAAACTTTTAAAATACTTGATGGTTTAATTAATAAATTATACTCTTAATTTAATTAAACTCAAACCATGTTATTGTTATGGATTTATTAATATTCTCTTTTAATTAAACATTTAAACAAACTATTAATAAAGTCCATAAGAGTTAATTGAACTATTCAAAACATTAAATAAAAAATATTTAATTAATATTAAGTTATGAACCCATGAGTTACATTTTTGAAAACTTTTCAAATTCCTAGGGTTTCTATGAATTCAATGTTTCTTAATTGAGACTTTTCAACTTTTAAAACTTGAGGGCAAGTTTTGTATTTCTTGAAAAACTTTTGAACTACATAACTTAAGGTGAGTTAATGTTTTAATGAAGATAAGACTTTTCAAATTCCTTAACTTATGGAACTCTTCAAAACATTAAGATCAATTTATTTGTAACTCCATTAAAAAAACTTTTGAGTTCCAAATTTGATGACAAAATTTGTAACCCTTGAAAACTGTTCATTTCCATAACATATGAGTTTAATGTCATTTTAATGGATGAGACTTTTGATGTTCCATAACTTGAGGACAAGTTATGGAAGTCATTAAAAAACATTTAGATCAATTTTAACAAATAAAATTTTCATATAATCTAGGATTGATCTAACCAAACTCATAAAACAAGATAATATCAAATCAACAGTTTACAAGTAATTTTGTTTATCATAAAAACCAATAATTATCTTAAAATTTTGATAATTATTTTTGATTGGATGAGTATAATCACTACCATATCAGAAAAAACAGATTTTATGATGTAAAACAGTTTGTGGTAGTGATCATAATCCAATCCAGGCCAAAAAATCCCGAAAATCTTCCAACAGACTGTCCGACTTGTCGAGCCAGTTTATGGACTCGTCGAGTTCATGATGAGCTCGTCGAGTTCATGATGAACTCGTCGAATTCATGATGAACTCGTCGAGTTCATGAGTGGACTCGGCGAGTCCATGCTGACAGAATGCAAATTTTCATTTTTCCAGGTTTGAACAATTCACAAATGCAACTATATAACAGAAAACCACCCATGGCTCTGATACCACTGTTGGGTTTTAGGTACTATAACACTCCTAAGGTGCACATACAACCCTAATAGCCTTGGATCTAAGTTTTATCTTATTATACATGCAATTTTCGTTTTCCAAATCATAAAGCCTAAACTAGCATACAAGGTGATATTTGAATCATAAAAACTAGTTAGAAGATTACCTTGTGTAGTAGCTTGTAGAACTTTGGCCTTAAGAGAGCAAGCACCCCAAGTGTTGTGCCTCAAACAAATCACAAACACCATGAATAATTGGATGAATATGAGAGAGAGATTTAGGAGCTCAAAATCGGCTAAGTATGAACCTTGGAGTACTATTCGCTGATTTTGCAAGGTAGAGGGTTCATTTTATAGTTTGGAATTCCTAAGGTTTAACTTGTAAACCCTAGCCCATTTACTTAAGCCTTTAAGCAATCCAATAATCCACATGATGGGCCCTTTGGACTAATTCTTCATGGAATCTCATAAAGATTTAGTCCATCCCTAATCAACATGGATCATTGGCCCAAACTATAAATATTACTGATTGACTTAATCGGCCCTCGTTAATTTAATCAGTCTCTTTTAATCACTAAATTCATTCCAAATTAATTCTTGATCAATACTAATTAAATAATATGATTTTTCAATTAATATATTATACTTATAATATATTGGTAAATCATAAATAACCTCTTTCTCAAATATCTATCCTATCAAATTGTCCTGGTGAAGGCAACCCGAAATGGACCATGCTACTCTGAGATCAAGTACATACCAGTTATAGTTATGGGCTTAGACACCTAATCCAACAATGTTGATATGACATTTGCATGGAAGACCCTGGGGGGTCCCGTGGCAGTAGATTAAAACCATGCGGGGGTTCCCATGGCATTCGGTATAAGACCTTGGAAGGTTTCCATGGCATCCTAGTATGTTGCATGTTTAGCTTGTATGATATTTCATTGGTTATCGAAGACCATGTGGGGGTTCCCATGACAGGTAGTAAGACCACGTGGGGGTTCCAGTGGTAGCTATTAAAGATCATGTGGGGGTTCCCATGGCAGTTAGTAAAGACCATGTGGGGGTTCCCATGATAGGTAGTTAACACCACGTGGGGATTCCAGTGGCACTCCGTATAAGACCTTGAAGGGTTTCACTCGCATCCTTATATGTTTGTAAGCATGGCTTATGTGGTTTATGTAGCTTATATAGCTAATATGGATTATGTGATTATGTGGATTGTGTGGGGGTATGCTCTGGGGAACTCACTAAGCATTAGCTTACAGTTTGTTGATTGTTTCAGGTACTTCAGAGCCTAAGGGCAAGGGCAAGGTTTGATCGCGCGACATGCACTCTCCGGCATATGAAATGAGGACACTCTGATATTTGAAATAAAATATTGATGTTATGGATTTTGAAAACAATTGTCATTGAGATTTCATATTTTGTGGGAATGTTTTGATTATTTAAAAATGAAAATTTTATAAGGAAATTTGGATCGTTAAAGTTTTCGCAAGGGAGCAAGCCATTGACTCGGTTCTTCTATCGCTTCCAAAGTCATATGATCAGTTCATTGAGAAATTTTATATGAGGAATATCGACATGAACCTAAATGATCTAACCCAAATGTTAATAGTTGTTGAATTAGAAATGCTTAAAAGCACATATAAAGAAGAGATGTTTATTGGGTCTAACTCCAAAGTTCCATTGGACATTATAAATGGTGAGAATGGTGGCCCAGAAAATAATTCTCTTCCCAATGGATAGGGGTTGTCCATGATCAAAATATTTGATTGTATGGTAAAGAGAAAGGTTAGTTCTTGGATCGTTCCATGTGTTGACCCCAAACAGTCCATTTGTTTCTACTGTAAATTGAATGGACATTGGAAACGAAGCTGCCCAAAATACATGAAATATTTTTGAGATAATAATGGCAAGTCGTGTGACTTTACTTCAGGTACATCCATTATCTAACTTCATAGTTTTATAAGTTCCTATTCATAGACTCTTAATACATGATGTGATGATCACATTTTGATGGTATTAAAGGAGTTAAAAGAAAGAAGGAGGCTTGAGCAAGGTGTGCTAAATCTGATCAGAGGAAATGGACTTTGGTTATATGGTTCGAAGATCAGAATTTGGGGCTACTACTAAAGAGTTGGGATAATTTAATAGATTTCTATTACTCTTCAGAGATGTCAAGAAACATAGTTTTCATTTTATGCGTTATATGGACAAGTTCCAACTTGTCATTTATTTTCAATAAAAGTGAAATTTTAGTTTATATGGTTGCCTTATTTTATATTTCCTTGCAATGACATTTATGAAAGTGTCGATTACGTTTCTAATATTAGCAATATTAATTATGGATTTGATTCTTATGATATCACTTGTGGTGTTGTCATAATTGACCAAATGAAAAGAAATCTCATTGCCAACTGGATAGATACTTGGTGTTGTACTAGTCGTATTTTATAGTATATGAGAATCTCATTCATTAGAAAATTATAACTAATTCATTGATCACATGTTTATGTGAGGCAAGTGAAAGGACTGGTGGATCTAGTTCATGTTGATACAGACTATTGAGAGCCACCACAAAGGACGATAACTCTATTCTTCATGATTTACTGATGCTTCAGTAAATATGGTTGTGTTTATGAGATTAAACATAGTTCTAATACTTTGAAAGAATTCAAAGAGTACCAGAACGAATAAGAAGTATCTATTAGGCCGAAAGATAAAATTTTCTCCAATATGAAAGGAAAGGAGAGTACTTTAGTATCATGTTTTGTGATCATCTAAGTAATTGTGGATTTATATCACAATTGATCCTCGGAGTACATCTTAGTGCAATTGTATGACTAAGAAGAGGAATCAGGTATTGTTGGAAATATTTCGATCAAGAGATGAGTCAGACTTCATTCCAAATCAAGTTGTAGAGCCATGCTATAGTAACTATGAATCATATCTTGAAACTCTTTTATAACTAAGAAGGTTGAAAACACCTCAAAATATGTGGAGTTCAAAATGTTGTCTTAATCTTGCACATATACAATTGGAGTTGTGATATTTTCATTAATCAAGAAACAAAAGATAACCTACGACCTATTCTATGAAGTGTTTTCTTGTCGACAATCCACACGAACTTTTGAATATTTGTTTTAGCTCGTCAAGGAATGTTCCTTGAGAGAAAACACATACGTCAGGAAGTCAGTGGGAGTCGTATTAATCTTCAGAGTTTTAAGAGTCAATCGAAAAAAAACCTTTTAGTTATCACTAGCACGTGACCTGATGTTAATAACATGTCGTGTTTGGTTGATACATTCTTATTTCTGTGCACTTCTAGTTGAACTGGAAACGCTTATGAGTTCTATGTTTTTCATTTAACTACAAAAGAAAAGCGTGTTGGTCAATGAAAGTGAATTGATCAATATGGGTGACTTACTAACAACATGGAAGCACTGGTGGGTTCTTGAGCTACCAGAGGGCAAGAAATTTATAATAACAAAGTTTAGTCCATGAAGGAAAGCAAACTTTGAATTTGGTTTTGTCCTAAACCTTGTCTTATGATTGTAGGTTGGAAATGATAGATTCACATGGATGGGAACGTATGCACCATAAAATCTAGAAGGAAAAGGTTTTGCTCTAATTCATGAGAATGAAATATGAGGAAATACTTTAGCTGATGGATTTTAAAGATCTGATATAGATCAATATGGATTTGGGTTGTGTTAATCGCATTCTCGAATTCACAATATGATTACTGCATCCCTCTTCATATTTCGAATTGTGAGGAACGGCAAGGAATTGTTTGAACTTTCAAGAAACACACACACACACACACACACACACACACATATATATATATATATATATATATATATATATATATATATATATATATATATATAAGTTTTAAAAGGGTTTAAACACACATATGATATCCAATGAAGGTGTATAAGCTTAAGAAGTCTACTTGGAGACTTATCGAAGCATCGTGTAACATAAATATGTACTTCAGTAAGAAAGTCAAGAGTATTGATTTCTAGAAGTCCAGTTGATTTCTGGGTAAATGTCAAACCTAGTGGGAGCATAATTTTTATGCTAGTACTGTTCGTAGGTAACAAAGTTTTCAATTTGCAAATTGCATAGTTTGAGAATTATTTACTATATTAGAATTGAGGGAGAGGGCACTCGTACATCTTTTCGAATCTAAAGTTTTAGATTGTATATTTTAATAGAACTTAGTCATATGCACACATGAA
Organism: Lactuca virosa; assembly: GCF_052849685.1. Taxonomy (NCBI): domain Eukaryota; kingdom Viridiplantae; phylum Streptophyta; class Magnoliopsida; order Asterales; family Asteraceae; genus Lactuca; species Lactuca virosa. The sequence continues at coordinate 245,525,033 of NC_136429.1, read as the reverse complement.
TATCATGTTGAAATGGTTCAATATAGGAAATTTAATATATTGAAATATTATAGCAAGAGATTGAACATATATCAGATCCGTATATAACATATAATGAGTTGAGTCTCATATGTTTCAGATATAGGATCGATTATATATGCTTTAATACTCAACTATTCTATTTTTTCAAATGATCAGAGCATTGTGAGAAAAAGGACTAGATTTTTGTATAACTAAAGTTGTCAAACAGCTATCAAGAACAATTTAATGTTATACGAAAAGACTGGTTGCTTGTGGATAGTTAGAAGTATGATATTAATTTGGACGGACCATAGTGACATAATTCTAGACTGAGATGGTTCTTGATCAGAATTAATAGTCATATAGAAATATGAAAATGTTTCCATAATGGGAGATACTTGAAAAATCTTCATGTGAGTTGGAAACTTTAATGCAAAGAGAAGTGTTCAAGGAGTGTATCTTGAATTAGAAATTACCATGGAATTGTTTCTAGTAACAAAGTTCCAATGGGATATTCTGTAATATCAAAGGATCAATCTTTAAGACTTTGGAATCTTGATATCACAGGAGATTAATGCATGTTAAGTTGGATTCCATCACATCTTGGATAGTGAATTTTGAATTGTGAAATAAGCATCATTAGAATAATGTCCTGTTGATCTGTTCACAAAGGAAGGACCATAAAATGGCATTGTATGCATCTTCATAACATGACATGACTGATGTTTAATTCAAGTGGTTAGTTGATTACTCAAAAAATTATACAACAAATAAAGTCGTAATTGTTATGGTGATTAAATAATTAGAGTTTTGTTTATATTCAATACTTTTGAGACTATAATTAATTGGTTTATTATTGTGTTTCACTTTGCATGTTTGCTTCCTAGATAATTTGATTATTTCAAAATTCCACAGTCGCTCATACTTTTGGAAGTAAGTAGTGAATTAAGACTGTTATGAATTGAATTGTAGACAATATATAGATATTAGACATTGAAATAGTTGCTACAATATTCATGAGTACTTAGAAAATGAAAGTTTTGAGTATTGGATAAACCCACGCTCGAGAATTACTTCATGGATTCTATCACGAGTAATTGTGAGATGATAATATCTTTTATTCTTAAAACAGATATATATGATTTCTAATTTACAAGTTGGTTATGCATTGGTATTGTGAAAACGCATCAGTAATGTGATTTCATAAAATGTAGTGTCATGCATGATTTGGTGAGTAAAAGATACAAGCATATAACTCGAAGTTTATCCGTTCATTTTGCCCTAACGGGAAAAGCAATGTCTTTGGGCCCCTAGATGATTTGTTGCCAACATTTGAAGTGCTTGGACGAACCCAGATTGAATTGATGTGTTCAATTAGTAGTCTGAATTCAGTCGTCATAAATCAAGTAATCGAGAAACAAAATCTTCGACAATGAGATTGATTCTGATCCATGTCTCACGTTTATACGATATCTTATAGAATGAAAGAATATTTGATCACCTATCTTAGGGCCAATGTCTGATTAAATCATAGTTCGACAGTGGCTTTGGAAAGCACTCTTTGCTGTTTAGTTATACTTGCAAATGTAGTTATAGAGTTATCCAAGTGGGAGACTGTTTGATTAAGGTGTCTAAGGTCATAACTAAATTGGTATAAACTTGAAACTAGAAGGAAAGTCCTTTTGGGTTGCCCTCATAACCAGAAATAGCTAGAAATGATATTAGGAGAGAGAGAGAGAGAAAGAGAGAGAGAGAGAGAGAGAGAGAGAGAGAGAGAGAGAGAAAGAAATGTTTTGTTAGTATATATTATGTGATTAATAAATTAACATGAGATCAATAGTTAAATAATGATTTGTTAATTTATATGGTTAATAAATTAATAAGAAATCAGTTATAATTAATTAATTTTTAATCTGGAATTAATGTGGGATTAATTGGAATAAATTAAAGATGAAAGGGGTGAATTGTAATGGTTCAATAGTTGAACAAAAGAAGAAATTCTAGAATCATCCAAGGGGTAAACAAAATTGGGAGTCTGTATAGGGTTTCCAGAAGCCTCCTGGTTGCATAAAGGATAGGATTCGAATTAGGATTATATATATTGTTTAATAAATTTAGATTCTGCTTTGCTTGCAAGTTACCTAAACAATAAATAGGACCCCAAGGCCATCAATTTTCATTCATGACATTCCTAAGAGTATTAGGAATGAATTTCCTTCTTTTTCCTCTCTCTCCTCTTCATTATAGGGTTTCTAGGGTTTTATGTGTGAGCCATCAGAGGCACGAGATTTCTAGAGCTTGCTTTCTGAAGCTTGTTCAAGAAGGTATGTAAACTATAAATCCCTTTATGAATTTAGAAAATAGTAGGGTATTCCTAGGGTTCTTGATGTTCAATTGTTTGTTTCAATCAATAGAGAAAACTTACGTCCAATAGGTTGCATGTGAACATAGGGTTAAGTTTTTCCTCTACATACTTTTTGTAAGTTATAAAACCTATCAGACCTGTCAGATGGTCAAGGTTGAGCACCAGAGGCCGCATGGAAAGTTGCAGCCCTTAGAGGTTCCTATGTGAAAATGGGAACATATCACTATGGATTTCATCAGCAAGCTGTCGAGGGCGGCCAAGGGATTTGATGCGATTTGGGTTATCGTGGACCGGTTGACAAAGAGTGGCCATTTTCTCGCTATTCGAGAGAGTTCTTCGGCCGAGAAGTTGGCCGACATGTATGTATGCGAGATTGTCGCTCACCACGGTGTACCAGTATCTATTGTATCTGATTGTGATGTACGGTTCACTTCCCGATTTTGGCAGAAGTTTCACGAGGAGCTAGGTATTAGAGTGCATTTCAACACTGCTTATCACCCTCAGACTAATGGGCATAGTGAGTAGACCATTCAGGCGCTCGAGGATATGTTGAGGTCTTACATCATCGATTTTGGTGGGAGTTGGGATTCCTACCTTCCCCAAGCTAAGTTTTCTTAAAACAATAGTTATCAATCTATTATATGTGCACCGCCTTTCGAGCTTCTCTTTGGAAGGAAGTGTCGTACACTACATTGTTGGGGAGAGGTCGGCCATAGTTTCATGATTAGGATCGAGGTGGTCCTTCAGACAATGGAGCTTATCCAACAGACCAGACAGAGGTTGCAGACGGATCAAAGACGACATAAGTATAACATCGATAAACGATAATCCGAGTTAGAGTTACAATTCGGGGATATGGTATTGCTGAAGGTATCACCCTGGAAAAGTGTTATTCGCTTTAGGAATAGGGGCAAATGGGGGCCCCAATTTTTCGAACCATTCCGGGTGGTACCCAGAGTAGGGAAGGTGGCCTATTGATTGGATTTTCATGAGGAGCTTAGTCAGATTCACAACACCTTCCATGTTTCTTAGCTCTAGAAGTGTGTGGTTGACGATTCGGTGGTAATCCATTTTGATGGCATTTAGGTTGATGAGTGCCTGAATTATGTGGAGAGAGCGATAACTATTCTAGACAGGAAGACGAAGGCCTTGTGCAACAAGGTGGTACCTTTTGTCAAGCTCCAATGGCAGGATCGGAAGGGTTCCGAGTAGACTTGGAAACCCGAGGCAAAGATGCGGGAGCACTACCCAGAGTTAAATGCAGTCGAGGACTTCGAGGACAAAGTATGATTCAAGTGAGGGAGAATTGTAACACCTAGTTTCAAGTATGCTTCCTTTAAGTAAATTAATATTTTGGATGTTGGAATTCTGGTGGCCACAACGTGGTGATGTAGTCCCACGGCGTAGCCAAGGCCAAAGTTTCGTGGGCACTAAGTTATCACAACGACGTGGCATATATTCGCCATGGCGTGTCCGCTGTTTAATGGAAAACCCTAATATGGGGATTGAGCCCATATTTAAGGGAATATGATGGCTAGGGTTTCCCACCCTCAGCCTCAATCACTCTCCCTCAGCCTCCACCAGAAAAGTCTAGCATCCATTTCTAAACTTTGAGTTTTTTTGTGTTTGGTGGTGTTTTGAAGAAGAAGCAGACACCCTTGGGCTTTGTTTCAGCAAGGAACTCTCCTTATCCCTCTTGTGCACGCTTTATGGAGTCTTGTAAGTCCTCAAGATCCAATCTTTATGTTACTTGTCTCTAGATCTAGCCATTTTGTCCCTAAGTCTTCTTGGTGTGAGAAATTGGAAGTTTGGATATCATAAAGTTGGCAACATTATGGATCCATGTGGTCATTTTAGTATCACATGTTCCAAATCTGAGGATCTATGAAGTTTTTGGTCCAATGCTCAAGCTTGAGTTCCTTATTTTCATGTTTTTTTACCTAAAATGTAAACGACATGCATTTTACATGCATGTCCATAAAGCTACATTTTTTATGGATTATTAGGTGTAGGAAACCATTCTGGAAACTTTGGGTGAGCAACTCTACAAATTAGGAGCTTACTTAGCGACTTTATGCATTTAGTCACCTTAAAGGAATTACGGTTTTGGATCTTGACTTATTGAGGTGTATTAATGGATAAAGTTGGAAACCTTATCCATCAAGAGCATGGGAAGGACCAAATCTGAGCTTTGGAGCTCTTAGAGTGGTAGGAAAATGGATTAATAGATTAAGTTGTCCAAACCAATCCCCACGGCATGGCCTTAGGTTTTCACGGCCTAGCGACTGGGTAGGAACCCGTCTGCTTTGTCGTTTGGCGGCCACCGTGTGGTCAAGGATGGCTACGACGTGGCGACCAGCTAGAGTTTGACCTTTGACTTTTGACCGTTGACCGTTGACTTTGACCAAGTTTGACTTTATGTCATTTGGGTATTTTGAGAAGTACGTTGAGGCTTGGTCCATGTGTGATGTACAGGTGACTGGTAGAGCCAGTATTTGGAGCAGTGGTTAGTTTAGCTAGCATTCAGATTGTGAGGAGTGTTTTTCCTCACTATACTCGTGGGTCGAAGGCACCAATGCCAACCCACTAGGTTGTTTGATGTATCCCGGTATAAAGGATGTTTCTATGCCGTAGTGTTCTATTAAACTGGTATATCTGCATGATTATCTATTTGTTGGTTATATGTTTATCTGTTGCATATGTCAACATAATACAATTGGGTTGAGGAAATACTGCTCTGTGCGGAAGCCAACAAACCTGGGAGCAATCCAGACATAAGCTAAGGATTAGGAAGGAAAACTATACTTATGGTGTGGGATTGGGAGCAATCTAAACATGAGCTATAAGCCGGGAGGGCAATCCAGACTTATGATGTGGGCTGAGAGGTAATCCAATCCAATGGTTGTGGACTCGGTATGCATGTTGTTATATGTTTGTGCGGTGGTTTTTTAGGGAACTCACTAAGATTTGGATTATAGTTTTATTTTATGGTTTCATGTACATCAGAGGATAGGGGCAAGGAGAAGGCATGATTGTGCACATCATCCTAGATATTTATTTGACTTATGATTTTGGGATACTCTGATTAATACTTATGCTTTTGGAACTATGTTTTGTGTGAATTGTGGACTTTGTAATGGTTTTAAAAATGAAAACTTCATCATGATTTTTAGGATATTACAACGCTATATGCGAAAAACAACCTCTGGTATTCCGTTGTTTTACGACATGTCATTCGATTGGGAAAGACTCTTGGATGGGCTGCGGTTACGAGTTTCTATGGCATCCATTTTAGGCTGTTGATATGTCCTTCAATTTGTTCTGTTTTGAAACTGTATTGTAACCAGTTGGACTTTTTCAACTGCCCAAGTATTAATCTAGGATGTTGGCTATTGTTTATTTGTCCATATAAATGACGCATGTGGTGTGGCAACTATTGATATAACTTTTGTGTTATATATAGTTGTTGGAACTATTGTAGTGTTTGAGATGGGTTCACAATATCAGTTGATTAGTGACTCAAATACTAATACCGATGGATTGAAGTTCAGAGGGACGTGTTGTTCATTTGTGGAAGCAACATTTTACTTGAAGCCGTATGAATTGAACATTATTGATATGATATTAATGGGCGAGAAGGTATGGATCTGCCATGGATAATTTTGTCAATTTTGTTTGCATTGTTATAGTTTTTTATTCTTCCTTTGTTTGTATAATAATTTCAGGGGAACCACATTTCAGCTACCATCACGAAGAATTTAATTTGCAAGTTTGAAGGATTGTTAAAGGAGCGAACTGTAGCATATTTAAATTATTTTTTTACAAAAAAAACATCTATTAAGACCATTCCATCTGGCCTCCCACGTGGTGTGAGATCTTTATGTTTTTCCAAAATCTGGAGACATTATTTCAGGTCATGCTAGGGAGGATTGCGCAATTGGTAAGTAGGTTGTGCTATCGAACACAAACTTGTCAATACACCAAGGATATTGGCCATTAATATTTCAGACTTAAGGGACGTATTAAATATGTATTGTATGGTATTACTTACATATGATTTCTAGTGTTAAATTGTTTTTTTTTATTCCTAGGAAACCAAGTCGGTGTTGGTTAGGAACATCATGACTATTCAAAAAGAGCAACATTGATTTTATGTTGCATGTGAAAAATGTCAGTGTAGTGTGGCTTGAATGTCATTGATAGTTTCAACATTGATGAGAGCAAGTATTGGGAGTGTCCAAAGTGCAATACGTTTGGATTTGGTTATTAGTACATGTTACACTTCTCTTCTAATTTATGCAATATGTCCGATTTTAGAATGAATAAACTAACATAAAGTTGGTGTTGATTGTTACAGATATAATATTTAGGTACGGTTTAAAGACAATTCTAGTACCGTGTCTCTGGTTCTTTTGATTGAGATGCATCACGTCTGTTAGGGAAAAGTTCAAATAACATGGTCAAGGGGTTGCCTGAAGATGTTTATGAAGATGGATTTCATGATGAGTTGAATGTGATTATGGATCAACGATATGCAGTACGTGTTGAAGTGAGTGATATTAACTTGTGTAACAATTACCATATTTACATGGTGTTGGGTTTTTATTCAAAAGTTTGTTTCAAAAACACATGATTAGCATTGGAAGAATATAAAATTTGAACAACATAAAGTAGTTTTACTCCAACCAAAGGATCTACTTGCAAATTTTGGAAAGAAAACAACAACCATAGAGGGAGTAAAAGATTAACAACCTTTGTATTCCTTTTTGTCATCAAGGGAGGCTTGAAAGTTGATGAAGAAGGAAAATACACAAAGTAGAATCTCTCTATATGTATCCATCAACAAATTACCAAGCCACTATAAGATGTTAGTCCATCACTTTTATATCGTTGTTCTTAAGCCTAAAAGACTTATACTAAATAATTCTTCAAAGGAGAAGCAACTAGAACACCCAAAAGCTCACAACACTTTCCAAGAGAAAGATGAGAGGGGAGAGAGGGAGCTCTCGGATTTTACACAAAAAGAAGAAGAAGAACTAAACTAACTTTGGTCCTCTCTCTTCCTTTTATACTTACACATGCATATGAAAGCCCATACTTCCATTAAACGACTTCATGACTTGCAAGTAATCTAAGAGGTGTAAGAAGTAGTCAAAGCAAGCAACCAACCATACCTAGTACTAGGTATGGACAGTTTCATGAGATTGAAATAGAAGGAGTGCCTAAAACTTCTTTTTATTACTTATATGTAGATAACATATTTTAGTGGTTTTCCATAAGTACAAAATGATGTAAACTATTTTTCTAATCATACTATCTGATATAAATAACTAGTATACTCTCTTTTATTATTATTCTCATAAAACAATAATTCCCCAATTAAATAAATGTGTTGATAATATTTATTAATAATCATATTATTTAATAAATAATCAATTAATGTTTACTTGTTTTAAAGTGTGACCATATAGGATCATATGTTTTTATCAAATATCATTTCATAATGATTCTTGAGCATAAAGATCTTTCAATCTCCAACTTGCATAATTGTTATTATGAATTGATATAGACAGTGGTGGACGTCTAGCAACATCTCATAGCCCCCAATAACACACGACGAAGTGTCATTCATCAACATCTAATACCCAAAATCTCAAAGCTACAAGTGGTATATAAGGTAAGTAATAAATAATCCATTTGTCACAAACATCATGTTGAACATGAGATATGGATCACCGTCAATCTCATTAAGTGTTCACCGTTTCGTAAGGGGCCTTAGATGTCTAACTCTAACCACATAATAGGAATAAATTCCATCACGACGACATAAACATCTTGCATGTTTCATGTTATAGCTATAATGGCCTTTTATAACTGTATGTTTAAAGAATAGTATCTGACTACATTAAAGCTTAACATTATCCACACTTAAGTTACAAATATGTTTCTCAAGTATTAAGCATACAAAGATATTACCTTTGTCGAGTATCATTCATGATAGTGATCCATGAAGTGATATTAAGCAGACCATATCCAATACTTGTTCTCTAGAAGGTACTATGAACCACGTTACAATGCTTTGTCAACCAATCCAATTCATATTAGTCTTACTTCATTTTTACTCCCACAATAATAACCGTCTATGGATTTAGAGTGACTAAATTAATCAAGGATTAAACATGTTAATATAGAACACAAAAAGTATTTAATGATAAGATCATATTCCCTATATATCATAGTCAATTACATTGTTCTAACATTCAATACTAAAACAAAGATCAAATCCAATCGCTAGAATTTCGAAGCCCAATTCCTGGAGCATGACCTTCAAACTTAGCTTGAGGAAGGGGCTTTATGAATGGGTCTGCCAAGTTTTGATCAGTGTGTACTTTGCGAATCAAGAGATGAATTTATGGAAAATAGTATCATAATAGATTTAATCATAGCGACTTGGAAAAAAAGGTTTCATCATAATCAACTCCATAAGTTTGAGTAAATCATTTTGCAACAAGTCTTGCTTTAAATGTGTGTAAATTGCCATCCTTGTTGGTCTTCTTCTTGAAGAACCACTTACTCCCAACAGTCTTACCATGGGGAGGAAGTTCAACCAAATCCTAGACTTGGTTTTCACGTACGGATTGCATCTCCACATTCATTCCTTCAAGCAATTTTTCAGATTCAGGATCCTCCATAGTATTCTAATAGTTGACGGCAACATCAATATTCATTATAATGAAGCATTCATTAATGAGAAATCCACATCACTCAGGTTCCTGAAAAATCCTATCAGATCTGCGAATGCCTTATGTTTTACTAGATTGAAGAACAACAATTTCTCCATTTTCAACAATTTGCTATTGAGTACTATTGCCAACCTGAGTTGCATCGGGTTGTGGTTCTTGATCTTCTTCAAGTTCCATGTGCCTCTCACTTTCTTCATCCATTAGAAACTTGTTTTATAAGAATTTAACTTTTCATGAAATAAAGATCTTATTCTCACTAGGGATGTAAAAGTAATAACCTAAACAATCTTTAGGGTATCCTATAAAGATGCATTTGGTGGACCTAGGTTCAAGTTTGCTTGAAGTTTTCTTTCTAACATAAGCTTCACAACACCAAACCTTCAATTAAGATAAGGATGGATTTTTTCCATACCAATCTCAAATCGTGTTTTGTCTACCTTTTTAGTTGGAGCCATATTCAAAATACGAGCGGCAGTGAGTAACACATAACTCTGAAATGATAAAGAGAGAATACTTCTTCTCATCATAGATTGATCCACATCAAGTAACTTTCGATTCTTCTTCTTAGATACACCATTAAGTTGCAGTGTTCTGGGTAGAGTAAGCTATGAGATAATCCCATGGCTTCTAAGATGATCTTGAAACTGTTGGCTCAAGTATTTGTCACCTCTAAATGAACGAAGGATTTTAATTGTCTTGTTGAGTTGATTTTCAACTTCACTTTGAAATAGTTTCAACTTTTCAAATGCTTCATGTTTACGTTTCTTCAAGTAAACATAACAAAAATGAATAAAGTCATCTATAAAGGTGATGTAATATCTTTTACCATATCTAGACATGATTTTGAAAGGACCACCATTAATTTTGGTTACATATTCTTGGTGTTTTTCAAAATCTTAAGTGGATGGAAGTGAATTTTTAAAAGAATACTAGTATATATTCTTAACATTATTCAGGAAGAAAGGTACAAAATAAAATAGAAACACATTTCAATGGCATTCCCATAAGAATCATAATATTTTAAAATCTATATGAATCCATAACCGTTGAGAAAAAAAAACTTAACCATTGAATGACATCCGTTCTTACAGAATATAAGCTTAATATTCTTCAAGAATAAAGGTACAAAAATTTAAAAAAAAAACACATCATATTCACATTCCTATAAGAATTACAAGAAACTTGAAAAAACTAGTTAATATGAATTGATATGAATCCAAAAACTTGAAATAATCTTAATTCTTAAAGAATACTTGTATAAATCTGACAACTTGAAAAAAAAATCATTGTTTCTTAAAAGTAACACATTGGCTTCTTTACTTCTTCTTCTTTGTATGATGGCGAGACTGATAAGGTTCTGGTTGTTGTTGGACTGTGGCGAGATGATGAGAAGTAACATTGAAGAATGAACATACACGAATCAACATACAATAATAATTCTTATTTTAACAAGATAAACATACAAGAACATGATTTACTCAAGATCAATGTATGAAAATAAATTCTTACAAAATATATAGTTTATGTAAGAACAAAAGTTACATGTGTTGTAAATTCAATAAAAGTAGGATTCTTAGTGATGAGTATTAGAAAAAACAATCAGTTTAGCATAAAAGACCGAACATAGATGTATTGCTTATGAGTATGAGTTGTATGATTAAAAATAGACCATAAATGTGAGTATAATAGTGGGAAGCATCTTTGGCGCAGAAGAGGGTGTGAGCGGATAAGTAGAGGAGGAAACCGATTATGGTGGAGGCATTTATAAATTCTTTTAGTGATGATCTGGTGACGGTGTTGTGTCAAGATTATGAAATTGGTGGCATATGGTGGTGTTTATGGCCAACGATGGTGAATTCATAAGGAAGTAAAAAAAAAATACACCATAATTATAGGCTTAAGCAATAAATTAGTTACTTTAATAATTGGATATAATTTAAATTAAAATAATTGGTTTATATCTTAATTTACCTAACTACCTTTATATGTTTAATTAATTATTAAATTTTAGTAATTAAAGTGATTGGTCCATATTAATCCCTACATCCACATGATAATTCTTCATCCACATATGAACCTAACTCTCTCTCTCTCTGTGTGTGTAAATATATATATATATATATATATATATATATATATATATATATATATATATATATATATATATACATACTAGTAGAATATCTGTGCGTTGCGCGAAATAAAATTATACGGTTAAATTTTTGGTAATCATACGTTATTGAAAATATTTATGTCATTTTTATTAACTATAAAATAATAATAATTACATTTACTTGATGAAAAATTATAATTAATTTGAGCAATAAATAATATAACACTTATTAAAATCAAATATTTTAATGGTCTCTACTCACGCTTTATGTATGTATAAAATTAGTTGTGGTGATTTAGTAAGACATATGAAATGTATGTAGAATAAATTGTTGACCCATATTTAAATTATCGCACTACTACCCCAGGGCATGATGCATAGCTTTATATTTGCATCGAGGGATTATTCGGGCATGAAACCCTCGCTAAGGAAGTTCTATTTCCTGAAAAAAAATAGTTATAGTACTCACTATTTTAATTAAATATTGTTCTAATTTATTAAATTTTAAATTTTTTTGACGATGTTTTAATTTCATCATGTATATTATTTAAATTATCAATCACTGTTTGTAATGTAACATAATTTATTTCATAATTTCATGTTATTTTGAACTATTATTATTATTATTATTATAAATTAATTTAAAAACAACTTAATTGAATTTTAGTTATTATATTTATCATATTTAGTAATTTCCTTTCAACTATTTTAAAAAACATATGTTGGATTTTTATTACTTTAGTTTTTAAACTTTACATTTTATTTTTAAGTTTGTTTGATATATTAATCTAGGTTATACATTTAACATTATATTGAAGTCAACAAATTTAGTATATCATATTGATAATTCAAGAAGTCTTCAACTTATGATAATGTTTATAATTAACAACATATTTAAGTTAATAAATTAACTATTTTATGTTGAAATATGAAGAGTTAGGAGTTTCAAAATGATGTGGTAAATGACAAAATGCTTTCTGGATTATTTAAATTATCAATCACTGTTTGTAATGTAGTATCTACTATTTTCCTTTTAATTATTTTAAAAAATATATGTTGAATTTTTTAAACTTTATTTGATATTTAGTTTAGGTTTTAATTTTTACACTATATTTTTAAGTTTATTTAATATATTAATTTAGGTTATATGTTTAACATTATATTGAAGTCAACAAAATTAGTATACCATATTGATAATTCAAGATGTCTTTCATTTATGATAATGTTTATAAGTAACAACATATTTAAGTTAATAAATTAAGTAAATTATATGGAAATATGAAGAGTTGAGAGTTTCAAATTAAATTGATGTAGTGAAAGGAAAAATGTTTCCTTTATAACATAGTATGATGTTATTTTTAGATATTATTATAAATTAATTTAAAAACAACTTAATTGAGTTTTAGTTATTGTAAAAAATAGTTTTTGGACATCTTTTAGTTAATTCGACTTTTAGATTTAAGATTTTTATATTTATCGTATCTAATATTTTCCTTTTAACTATTTTAAAAAATATATGTTGATTTTTTAAAACCTTATTTGATATTTTAGTTTAGATTTTAATATTTACACTATATTTTTAAGTTTATTTAATATATAAATTTAGGTTATGTATTTAACAATATATTGAAGTCAACAAAATTAGTATATCATATTGATAATTCAAGATGTATTTCATTAATGATAGTGTTTATAAGTAAAAACATATTTAACTTAATAAATTAAGTAAATTATATGGAAATATGAAGAGTGGAGTTTCAAATTGATGTGGTGAAAGAAAAAATGTTTCCTTTATAGTATAGTATGATATGATGATATGATATATATATATATATATATATATATATATATATATATATATATACACACACATAACCTATGGGAAAATAATTATGATAAATTATTTAAAGATTCTATATATGGTTTTAGAGAATTTTAAAGTGTCAAATGTGTTTAAATTTATGATATGGGATTTATGTGAACATAAATATATTTGAAAAAGGTTCACGACGTGTTTCAAATTTCTTTATTAAATGTTATATCAATATAATTTTCAAAGTATTTTATGTTTTAAGAGTCTAACCATATGTCTCTCACTAGGCTTTCTAGTGTGACGTATTATTCTAATGTGCCTCTCAGATTATGATTTGTTGGTGATAACTTTAGAGAATTTTTGAGATTTCAAGTTGTTGATTTTAGCCCTTTTATTATGTTTATTTATTCCATTTATGCTTTTACTTATTGTTTTATATTAGCAGAAACATCCTGAGTGTTACAAATGGGTATCAGATCCGTGATTTAAGTGAATTAGGTTCTTATGGTAGATTCTTAATCTTAAACCATAGAATATAAATAATAATTGATATGATATGATAATTATGAGTTAGATATATTATTTAATACTTAGGGAATTTCGATATATATATATATATATATATATATATATATATATATATATATATATATATATATATATATATATATATAAATCTCCCTATAAATTATGTCGTGATGCATTGCAGAGAGAGTTGCGGAGTATGTTTGCGAAATCCATAGTGAAATATGTAGCATGATGATTGGAGATATGAAGTGTAGTGAACAGAGATACACAATACAGTTATATTGATTAATAGTGATGTATTTTGCTCATCACAACGTGAAGGGAGGATGACCATGGCGTGACCATAAAGTAGGATGTTATAACTCAGTTGTAGAGATCACGGCGTGGAGAGACTAAGATCACAATATGACGACTAGAGTGTACTTAAGGTAGCTGTGACGCGACAAGAATTTTCGACCATGCGAACAAAAAGTAGATTGTTATATGATTATTTAAGATGATGGACGACGACATGGTGAAGATGATACCACGACATGATAACGAAAACTGAGAAAATGAGACTACGACACAACGAGAAGCTTGTTACGATTTGGTGCATATTGGAAAATGAGTTAAAGTCCATATATACATAAATTGAGTAGTATTAAGAGAATAAATGACAAGAGTGTATATAATACGAGTCTATGAATTAAAATAGTGATAACTCCTAGCTAAAGATAATGTGAGAAACTATAATGAGAACATTTGATTAAGATCATGAGATTTACATAATGGATCCATGAGTGGTGGTTGGATCTCATTGTGTAAAAGATCGAAATAAGTGAGAAGTCTGATTGAGATGATAGACTTACATGATTATTTCATGTAGATAACTGATAGACTTACATGATTGATCTATGAGAGGCGATTAGATCATTTCATGTAGAGGATTGAGACTTACATGTTTAGACCCATGAGAGGTGATTGGGTTTAATCATGAAGACGATACTTGTGATTGAGTCTTTGAGAGGTGATGAAGCCTAATCCCAATACGAGATTTGTTATGATTATTTTAAGTAACTAATATGAGTAAACGATGCTTATTCGAGTAATCAACATGAATAGATGATATTGATCTAAGTGATTCAAGTAATTGATCTAAATGATTGACTTTTATTAAGAATGATTAATATGAGAAATTTATTGAAGTAACTGATGATGAATTTGAGTGAATGATCAGAGCAAATAATATTAACTTGAGTAATTAACTTAATGAAATTGAAAAATTGATCAGAGTGATCTAAGTGAATGAGCAGAATAATTGATATGAGTAACTGATTTGAATAGTTCGAGTGATTAATTCAAATACCAAGAGTAATTGATCTAATTAATTTATGAGCATCTGAGTAGATTAACTATACTAGGATTTTATAGCCTAAGACGCTTGATTCAGCCTTATTTCAAGTTCCTTGTTTGGTTGTGGGCTTAGGGTAGAATCAAATATTTGAATGTTTATCGAATCTGACATTATGTACAATCTTGATGTATACACCTAGCAACTACAACAAAAATGTCTATCGAAGTGATTGGAATTGATCTGAGAAATTGTAACTTACGAGAGAAACAATTTCATAATTGAGTATGAAAAAGGGTTTGGAGAATAATCAATTAAAATCATAATTTAATAATTTGAATAAATAATTTAACCAAATTGATTAGATTGAATTGAGTGAATGATCTGAGTGATTAATTGAGATTGAATGGAATGATTAATATTGATTACAATGATTAATTTGAGTGGTCGATTAATCTGAGTAATTTAAGTGATTCAATTGAGTGACTTATAGTGATCGAAGTGATAGATATGAACGATTGATATTGATCTGAGCAATTGAAATTGATCCGGATAATTGATATTGATCGGAGTGATTTATTAGAGTAATTAATTTGAGTGAATGATCTGAGAGATTGACCTAGTGACATGATAAATTGAATTAAACAATAGATCTTTAATTAGAGTAACCCGAGTGATTTGAGTGATTTATAGATATTCGAGTGGATTATCTACATTGTAAGTACCCTACGGAATAACAAGATTAATTTAAGTATTATGAGAACTAGTAGAACTATTGAGAAATGAGTGATATCAGTCGATATGTGATTCTCCATGGATCAATATGTGCAGTGCTTAATCAATATTCATTATGTGATAGACTTAATAAGTTTCTAGTTTATATATTTGATAATTAGTGATATACTCGTAACTTATAAAGTGAGTCGTAAATCGAGTACCATACAATACTTGAGAAAATGCAAAGAGAAAATAGCCGACTTTGAGTGTTAATACGTGAACTACTACTAGTTGAGAATGAGATGATTAATATTTCGAAAAATAGTAGGAATATTGATTGATCTTGACAATTAAGAAAAATGTTAATCATTAAGCGGAGTATCGATTTGTAATGGTCAGAATAATTTCCATAGAAATTGAAATCGGTCATTACTAAAGAGTTAGATGAAAAGGATACTAAATTAAAGACGCAAGACATGTCTAAACATATGAGAAATATGTGAGTTGCTTAAACTAAGAGGAGACATAAGAAAATAAGAGTGAAGAGAAAATTTGGAATACAAGTAGAAGATGAGCTTTTAGTCGAGTATAAAGAGAAACGAGATATGATGTTGAGTCCTTTTGTAGTAAAAGTTTGAATAACACCTTTAACGAGAAACATATGATAAATTGAGATGAGAGAGTAATTATAGTTTGAGACTATGACTAATGAGTTATTGAAGAAGATTTTAAGAGAAAGAATAATTTAAAACACTTGCAAGTATTTCATAATATAAGAAAAGAGATTTAGTTCATATACCCTTACTTAAGGAGATTCTGAGGACAAAATCTTATTAAGGGGGAGAGAACTTGTAATACCTGTCTTTCATGACGATGTATCACTTCAGAAGATATAAAATGATATGATATGAGTAGGTGAAATAAAGCTTCTAGTTACTTTAAATTGAATGTTTGTTGTTTAGCAAAATGGAGTTGAGAAAGTGGTAGATCTTTTAAAGAGGAACGTGTGGATATAAAGATTGTCGAAAATGGGGTTCATATAAGAAAGTTATGGTCATTTGACGTTAAGATGAAAGTATAGTGCTATTTTGAGAAAGTCAATGGAAATCAAAGTCAATAGTCAGCTTTTAACCACCATGATGTGGTCGTAAGCTTGCCACGAAGTGGAAATGAGTGAGTCACTAGGACACGTGTTAACTGGACATCGACACGTGGTAATTCGATTCCCACGACATGGCACAATTCAAGTCACCGAGACACGTGAAGGGAGAGTAGACACGTAGAAAACGACAGATCCTATTGACCACGACAACGTGGCAAATATATGGTCATGACGTGGCGATGCCTAGAGTATGAATATAAGCATCTCGTGTGATTTGAGGGAGTTGTGGCATACGGGATCGGAAAGGCTGCTCGAGAGTCCTTTGCGGGAGATTACTATGGAGAAGTTATATCGTTTTACGGATGAAACAGAGCCAACTTACGGGATACAGTGAGGTATCTTTCACCCATTAAATCGTATTTATGATATCTTATTATTATTATTAAGATTTGATAGACCCGAGTGTATTATGGGAGTTCGTGATATGGTGCTGCTATGAACTCGTTGGTAAGATTAGTGAGTAAATCTTACGATTAAAGACTTAGTTGAAACAGTAAGGGTTATAAACAATAATATTTGAGAAATACTCATTATGAGAGATTTAGCTAATAGCTTACGGGTTAAGCTTATTATGATAATATTATGAGATTTGATTAGTTTGGTGACAAGAGGTCCCTGAGGGTAGCTAGTAGTGAGTTATAACAATTTTTGAGAAACTGTTATTTAATGATTAGGTGCTACCACATGACGAGCTAATAGGCAGCAAAGGATTGAAACCGATACTGGAATTAGTATGCTAACTAGCAAGGTGAGTAACAATACTCTAACATCCATTAATGTACTATCTGTGTTATACATTACATGATTTATATGATTAATTATTAAAGAGAAATTAATTGGTGCCGTAGAAATCGATTATTCTGAAAGATAAATATCTGATTGATGAGATAGATTATAACCGAGAGATATATTACCTTAAGAGATAGATTTTTTATGAGTAGTTGCTTATATTAGATTTGTGATATGGAGTATGTGACATTTTATGATATTTGTGATATGCAATATATGAATTGTACAAAGATTTAAATAAATTAATTTTGTTGAGGAACTATTCATTTCTATGAGTTAGAACATTAATTAGAAATACATTATAATTGATAGATTAATTAGAATTAACATATAGATCATGATTTCTGGATTAGTCATGAACAAGAGATAGATTAGGATACAGAGATTGATTCTCATTGAAAGAGATAAATCTTAATAGAGAGATTTATTAATAATGAGAAAGATAGATTATGATAGTGAGAGATATTGATAACTTAATTTTTAATGAGAGATAGATCATGATAGAGAGAGAGAGAGAGAGAGAGAGAGAGAGAGAGAGAGATCATTGATTAAGAGATTGATCGCGATTAAGAAATAGATAAGAAATAGATTATTGACTGAGGGATAGATTATGAATGAGAAACAGATTAATGAGAAATAGATTATCACTGAGAGGTTGGTTATGATAATACCACTAATTATATAAATCAATTGTTACATAAGTGAGAAATAAGTTATAATGTGATTTACATGATTTATTTGATTATTTTTTAATGGTTGTTATTCACTAAGCCGTGAGACTTATGTTATTATGATGATTTGTTTTTGCAGGTATATTATTATGACGTCCGACTCGATCCTGTACTTGAGGCTAGTACGATACTTGTGATAACTACTTGTATTCCAGAGTGCTAATGTACACCAAAATTGTTGTAAACTTTTAAATGATAAATGAAACTTTTGGGGTGTACTTGGTATGGAATATTAGGCATAACATCTGCTCACCAAACAATTATCACAGATCAATCATGATGCTCATACTAGATCGATAACATTAGATTTGCTAGTGAGTTATTTTGATTACTTAGTCTGTAGTTTGATATTTTGGAATTGATACAAATTATATTTTATCTAAATTGGTGATTATTTCGGAGACTTAATAATAAGTTGTTGCTATCATTTGCATCAATATATTCTATGTTCCCTTTTGCTTGTTTAGAACCACTTCCAAAATATTATTTTATTTGAATATCCACAATCAGTCCTACTCTAGGAAGTAACTGGTGATTTAATATTTGTCATGGAGTGTTGGTAGATTGTTAATAATAATGAACATAGTATAGTATGCGACCATTATTCATAAGTACTTGAAAATGGAGATTTTAAATTTTGGAGTAACCACACTTAAAGATTACTCCATGGATCATGTCATTAGTAATTCTAAGATGGCTATATTTCATATTTTTCAAATGGATATGCATGAGGTTCTGTTCTACAATTTGTTGTGCCTTGAGTTTTCCCCAACGTTGTTCGTAACTGGCATCCATAAAGAGTTTGATCAGACATTACATGAGGAATAATGCAAGCATATGTAGTCAAAATTATTTGATCCTTCTACTATAATATGAGAAGTCAGTATCTCTGGGGCCATCGATGATTTAGTGTTAACAATAAATTCGTGGCCGAGCTGAGACAGAGTTGGTTAGATCAACAATTTGTCTGATAAAGTTACCGGTCTAATTTGCAAAGATGCAATAAGCATAGTAGTTGGATTGGACTGCACACTCATTGTGTATTGTTAGTAAGTATTATACTGGACTATTGTAGGTGCCTAGTACAAGTGGGAGCTATTGGAAGATGGTGCCCATAACCACAACAAGTTGGTAATATTATTATTCATGCCAGTGCCCTTTTAGGTTACACGCTAGAACAAAAAGAGCAAAATTGGAAAAAGATTAAATTATAGTGTTTAGTTTATTAATTAATTAATAGTTTAATTAATTAAATGAAAATGGAAAATCTAGAATGTTCTAGATAGAGGATTTAAATATCAGATAATTACCAAAGATAAGGATAATTATTTTCAGCTTTTATATTTATCTGTTAGGGTTTGAATCATTGCCCTATAAATAAAAAGGCCTATACTTGGATTTAAGAGTTAGAGAAATCAATCAAAACCCTTACAAATTCAGTGATGCTCTCCAGAGCGTGGAATACCCTACAACTGATCCCATGCACCACATAGCTCATCTCACACACCATGTAGAAGCTTTCGAGTTTCAGATCTTTCTGATTTCTAAGCTGCTTCCAATTTGGGTGATTTTTAGCATTTTTGTTTGCTTCTTGGGTGCGATCATAAAAGAGGGATTCTTGTTGAATCCTCCAAAGTACAATCAACTAGCAAAGTCTATGAAATCGAAGACGACAAAAGTATGTTTTCTTTCCTTCTTGTTTTACTTAATTAGGTTGCCTAGATGTGGTCGAATATGGTTCCTCTATTGGGTTCATGAGTTATGTTTTGATTATATCTATGCTTCCATTGTGTGCCTTTGTGGCCTAAATACCCTCACAACCCAACAATTTTAAGATAGTGATATCTTAATTTCTTTAAACGGAGATGCATGAGATTATTTGTTTTGCAGTCTATTGTGCCTTGGTGTTCTTTAACATTGTTTGTAATTGGCAGCCATAAAAGATTTCCCCTTTATGACATGATGAGCTGGGGAGATCTATGTAGTCAACTTTTATTTATTTCTTCTGCCCTAACCGGATAAATGGTATCCATGGGGCCCTCAATGATTTGTTCCTAACATCAAATGCATGGTCGAGCTCAGACTGGATTGATAATGGATTAATGGTGCAGTCTGTTATGGTCAACACAATATCTATCAGGAAACATAATCTTGAAAATCTGAGATTGACAAGCCTACATGTCTCACGTTTATATGGATATCTTGAATAACAAAAAAAATATTTGATCACTTACCTAATGAGAGTTTTATATCTACAGGTTATGAGTACAACAGTAGTCTTGGATGACGTACACCTTTCTAGATCAAGGAATATAAAAAGGTATAGTTTTTGTGACATGTGCAAGTGGGAGACTATTTGAAATATATATGCCCATGGTTACAACAAGTTAATGACATTTCTATAAATAGTAGGGTCCTTTTAGGTTAAACACAAGATGTGATTTATGCATAAAATGACAAAATGAAATTAGAGGAACTCGGACCCTAGTCGATCCTAACTGTTAGAATCTACCCCTTTTTTCCCCTCCTCTTCCCTCTTGGTTTTCTGCTTGTTCTTGATAACCATCCCCTCTCCAAGGGTGGGTTCGGTTTTGGCATCAAGAAAGAGAAGAATTGTTGTCTTTTACTTAGTCATTATCTTATACTGCTCCAACAGTAGATGTATTTTGGTTTAGGCTCTCCTATCATCCAAAAGAAATAAAGGTGACGATTCAACAAGAAAGGTATACCATTTTACCTTCTCTTTAGGGCTTTTAGTTTTGTTGCACTAAGTCATGAACTTGTGGTCCATGGTGCAATATGATGGTAAAAATTTTAATTTGCATATGTTGTGTTTGTTTATAAAATCATCATATTCCAACACTTTTGGTGATATTTGAGCCTTACTCCAAGGTGGGTTGATTGTAATCATCTATTTCCTACAACGAGTCTTGATTTGGTTTGCACCAAACCAATATGTTCTTTGTACAAAATCAGAGCCACTAAGTTTCATTGGTAGTAAATTCATTGAGATATTTCCCCATTCATGCTAGCCGGTCCAAACATATTTGGGGCCCGGGACAAGAATATAAAAGGAGCCCTCAAAAACAAAAACTTCTCATAACGAATGGTAAAACAAGTAGGAACCGATTAGAAATTGTGTTATGCAAAACCAAGATATTCAAGCTCAATGCAATCTATATAAAGCAAATATATTACCATTGAAAAATGTCAATTTGTCATTCAAATTCACAAGCATTACAAATACGAATTAAAAAAAAAATCATTGGTATGTGCGTCTTAACATACTTGCAGATGCAATACAAATCCCAAAAATTACAAACAAAATCATCAATGTAAACGAAAAATTCCAAACAAAAATACCAGTTTGACAAACTCTTTGAAGAAAAAGATATAATCTATCTATTTTCAGTATTAGATTAAAAAGTTTAAATTTCTAAATATGATGATTAAGTAAAAAATCTGAAACTTAGCGCATTAAGTTCAGGCCGAAAGAATCGACTTCAGAAATCTGATATACAAACAATAATCCAAAAGAAGAATTAGAACCTAGAAGTTTTGAGCCTATGATCAGAAAATCAGAACCAGAAACGAGAAACAAAAAGAATTAGAAAAAAATCACGTCTTATGAGGTTGAAAGTGAGAATCAAAACAAAATAATCACGTCTTTCGGATTCTATAGCGAGAAGTTGAGACATTGAAGAAGAGATGTCAAGAGGAGAAGACGAGAGTCACGATTCGAGAATGAAAATCAGAAGAAAAATATGATAATAAAAATTAAATACGTTTTTGATGTCGTGAATCGAGATTCACGTCTTTTGATGCCGAGATTAACGAGGAGTCAAGTACGTCGATTCGGTTCCCACACTGATATGGCGTCGTAATTTACGTTATCGTAGTCTCTTATATGCATACACTTCCAACATCTTTCGTTCTTTCCAAGCCAAATGTATGTTCAGTTCCTTCCAGGCCACTAAGTTTAGCTGATTTGAGGTTGGCTAACTTGGGCACCAAAGATTCAAAGTACAAAAGTTAAATTTTTACATATATACTCAATAGTACAAAAGTTAAATTTTGTTGTGTTAGATTTTCTATAAGCAATAGTTTCAGGGATTTTGTGTTGTAATTTTTATAATAGTAGTATAAAGCACCTTCCACGCACCCAAAGTGAGTTTCCGTATTGTATCACTAATATATAAGTTTTTATCTTTTAATAGGTATGTAATACTTTTGAGTTTGTCAATACTAAAATTAAATTTAAAAGTCAGCGTATTTTTAAACAAAGTCAACTCCATTGCCTACGTGATACTCCCTACTACCTCATTTTACTATCAAAATCTACCAGTGGTTTTAATAATAATCGCATAAATCAATGTTGTTATGACATATGGTTCAACTCCTATTTATGCATTTTTTTATGGTATTTGGTTGTATATTTCCACAAAGAAGTTATATTAAATTCGAAATCGTAAGTAAACTCAAATAAATATATAAATCGATTATGTAAGATGCATTTACTATTATTTTGTCTTAATCCATAAACAAAGTTTTTCGCCTTATTAAACGCACAACTAATACATTTGACTTTTGACTTTTTAAAAACCGAATTTAAAGTCAGCATTCTCTTACAGAAAGTCCACTCCATTGCCTACGTACTATCCCCTGCTACCTCAGTTTACTGTAACATCTACGACTACGTGTGGCTATAATTTTAATAAAACTATTGGGAGCGGTTCGGGAAGCACCATGACAAAGCCTGGTTGGAGTATTTTGGCCACGGCAAACACTGCGCCGTGACCGCGGAGAATGACAAACTCGGCAGCATCTTCCCACCTTCCTTCAATGGTTTTTTTAAATTTGATTTAATTTTATATCATATATAAACATTAACCACCTCAATCATTTTATATCAACAAATACTTTTATCATCACTTCTCAAATTCCTTTAAAATGTCATTATCATCTTCCCCTTCGTCACAAAATGAGTTGCTTATTAAGATGATGTTTGCGGCAAAAACGATGAAACGAAAACTCGATATATATTTTAAGCAACGTTGAAGCCGAAATTGTAGTTCGGATTGAAAGAATAGATTTGTTTCTATTGTAATTTTTACTTCTAAGGCTTCCTTAGCTATGGTTATGTTTTGAAAATATAATTTCTTGTTTTGTATTTTTATTTTAAATTAATGGAATTTTAAGGTTTTAAACTAAATTAAATAGTTTCAAAAAAATACATAAAATTAAAGTGTGGTGCCATTCCGTTGGTGTAACAAAAAAAAGTTGGCTAATGTGGCAAAAATTACGTGTGCTTTTTTCCATTTATATATATAGAGTTAGGTTCAAGTATTCTAACTAATTATTGTGCGAATATTGTATTCTATAAGAATGATAAAGAAAATATGTTGTTTGATAATATAAATACGTTCAATCTTACATAACTATTGTCATTAACACACATTCTCACTAATTAAATCGTCTATAAGGTTATTATACACTTATTATTATTATTCTCATTTCTGTCAGAATGTTGTCAAAACGTTTTATTGGGTCGTATTTTGTCAGAATGAAAATGAGTGAAAAACGATTTGTGAGAATAAAAATAAATAATAATTAGTGAGAATGCATGAAAATGACGATATTCTTGTAAGGTTGAACGTATTCGCATTGCTAAACAACTTATTCTCTTAGTAATTATCATAGCATACGATATCCGCACAATAATTAGTTAGAATAGAATAGCCTAAGCCCATATATATATATATATATATATATATATATATATATATATATATATATATATATATAACATCCCAAAATTCAAAACCAAAAATTTCGTTTTTAGATAAAAAAATAAAACCATAGTTATCAAAATCATTTCATCAAAATATAAGTCATAGTATCTCAAAACATCATATCAAAAACACATGTCAATATATCAGAGTAAAACATCTCAGGCTAAACATCATAGTGTGTGCAATGAAGTCATCCCGAGCTCTTCCCTTTGCTACCGGAAGTACCTGAAACCAGAAATTGAAACCGTAAGCATGAAGCTTGGTGAGTCTCCCCAAACTACCACATACCCATACACATAATCACATAATCACATAATAACATATCATGGGCCTCGCCCGCTTCATCGAGCCCCGCCCGGCATCGGATAGAGTCCGGCATCGGGCCCCGCCCGACATCGAGCCCCGCCCGGCATCGAATAGAGTTCGGCATCGAGAAAAGCTCGGTATACATATAAACATATCAACAATTACACATAAAATAATCACATAACATAAGCATATAAATATTCCTCGAGCCCTGCCCGACATCAGACCGAAATCTGGAAGCATACAAACATCCCTCGGGCATTGTTCGGCATTGGACCGTAATCCGGAAACATACAATACATGAACATGCAAGAATCACGAAGATATCAATCATACAAACATTCCTCAGGCACCTCCCGACATCGGATCGAAATCCGGAAACATATAAACCTACATCGGGCACTGCCCGACATCGGACCTTAGTCTGGAACATACTAACATACATATACGGGTCGACATTGGTGCCTTCGACCCGTTCATACATGAGGAAAACTCACCTCCAATGTCGAATGATAGCTGAAACTGATGGGTTATGAGCATAGCATCATTCCTATGGTGTTCATGCAACCCTAATTGCTTTGATCTAGGTTTTTCTACTATGAACACAACAACATTGAATACCAAAGTAGTAACCCTAAAGTCTAGCATAAAAATCCGAAAATCACATATGATTTAGGGTTTAGATCCTACCTTTGATTGTTATGTAGCAATAACAATCACAATCATTCTTGATCTTGACTCTCGAAAGCTTAGTGCCCCAAGTGTTGCACCTCTAATGGAGTCACAAACACTCTATGCAAAGGATGAAGTAGGAGAGAGGAGAATTTCGACCACCTTAGGGTTTCTTGAAGCCTTGGACGAAATTTCATTGTAATGGGGTCTATTTATAGTTGTGTGGGCTGCTAGGGTTTCAGGTGGAAACCCTAATTCTCTACTTAGGCCTTAAGCAACCCATGGAACCTTTCTAGAAGGCCCTTGGACGATTTCTATATGGACTTTCATATAGAATTCGTCCACTCCCTTCTATTTGGAATCCGTAGCCCAACTAGCAACTATCAGATAATTACATTATCAGTCCCCTTTATTTAATCAGTCTCTTTTAACCACAGAACTAATTCCAAATTAATTTCTGGTTAATACTAATTAAATAATATGATTTCCAAATAATATATTAATCTTGTAATATATTATTAAAACCATTTTCGGTACGAATTTATTATTCATATAATAAATTCTACTCTCTCTCTTCTTGTCATCCTATTAAGTTGCATGAGTGAAGGCAACCCCAAAGGACCATGCTCATAATCGGGTCAAGTACAAACCAAAATAGTTATGGGCTTAGACACCTAATCCAATAGTCTCCCACTTGGATAAGTCTAATAACTATTTTGCAAATACGATTTTAGAACCTGATCAGCAATCATAGCTTTCAAAAACCGCTGTCAACTCTAATCTTATCACTAACGTGTCCTTTAGATAAGGGATCATATATTCCTCAATTCTACATATCGTATAAACATGAGATATGGATTATAATCATTCTCTCAGTCTATGTGTTGTTTCCCGATTTCCGATTTATGACGACTGACAACAGACTACAATTGAACACATCAACTTAATCTAGGCTTGGCCAAGCGCTTAGGGTGTCATCACTAAATCATCGAGGGGCCCATATATATCGCTTTTATCCACTTTGGATAGAAGGAACGGATAAACTTCGACTCAAATGCTCGCTTGTACCTACTCATCAAATCACACACAACAATATGTTTTATAACACCAAGTTACTGGTGCGTTTACATATGTCAATGTGCAACGGACTTGCAAACTACAACTCACATGTCTCCGTTTCAAGAATATAAGATATTATCGTCTCACTAATCACTCGTGATAAAATCCATGAAGTGATTCAAGTGAGCGTGGGTTTAATCCAATACTCTAATCTTATTACAGAAGTACTCATGAACTCTGCAACAAACTTATGCTATGTCTAAACACTTTAGACAATCTACAGACAAATTCATGACAATATTCATTCATACGTACTTCCAAAGTGTGATCGATTGAGGAAAATTTGAATAATCTTATTATTCGGGAAGTCAAAACATGCA
This sequence comes from Lactuca virosa, assembly GCF_052849685.1. NCBI lineage: Eukaryota > Viridiplantae > Streptophyta > Magnoliopsida > Asterales > Asteraceae > Lactuca > Lactuca virosa. The sequence goes on along the minus strand of NC_136429.1, from coordinate 245,498,530 downwards.
AAGTGAAACACCATAATAATCGAATCCAATATGATCTCAAACTTTTGAGTATAAATAAAACACCTTTTATTTAGTCACCATATTGATTACATATTATTCATTGTATAATGTTTCGGATAATCAACTTAATACTTGAATTATAACATTAGCTATCCCATGCTCTAAGCATGCATACTATGTTTACATTGTTGCGGTACAAATTTATCGATGTATGACTTTGTAATGTTCATTGTGCGTTCTTTAATTCCGCATGCCAAACCATATTCATAATTCACATCAATTGGTATCAGAGCGGGTCTTCGAAGATCAACACGGATTTTTGAAGAACGATTCTCGGTTTGGTTAAATTTGTCACAATTGGAGCATTTATGGTGAGTCTCTCTCTATGATCTCTCTTAATCTTGATGATTCGTGCATTTCGTTTTTAATTTTTGATCGATTTGACTCAATTGGATTGAATTCGTTTCAAACCCCGTTGGTGATCCAATAAATTTTTGTTTAGATCAAGCCCAACCAAAAACAAAATCAATTTTACTGTTCATCCATTTATTCTTCGAGCCCAAAGTTTTGATCTATTAAAAATCAATCAGTAATCGAATTTGTTAATCCAAAATCCAGGATCTGGTACTGTTCATGGAACCATTTTATTTAGCCCACATTTTCGAAGTCAATACTGTTCACGTATCTTGAGCCCAAAAGTGTTCGATCCAACATCCTTAAATTGTGAGCCTAACAATTTGTTAAATCCATTCGATTCTGTGATTGTTCTTCATTCGTCAATGTCATATGCAGTACCGAATTGTACATTTGTTCCAAGTTTATTTCCGTTCTTCATCTGTTGCTCATTCATCGATTGTTCATTAATCGGTTGTTCTTTATTCCCGTTTTCATTCCTTCATCTCTAATAATCATTTGTTGTTGATTGTTAATCTGAATTTAGAAATCGATTTCATATGATTGTTGTATGATGAAATTGATTTTATTCAAGTGAAAACTAAGAACTCGACAGTTGAAGAATCGATTGAAATCGAAGTTTGATTCAATATGATTTGGTGTCGATTATCGATTAGAAAGAAGAACTGGATTGAAAACTTTGATTTTGATGTTACGAAGTCGATTGAACTGAAGGTCAAAATTAAAAAGTCAAAGTTTGTGTTCTTGGATTGGTTTGAATTGGAGTCGCTGTTCATTCCATTTGGATTGGAGTCAAACGATGTTTACTGAGAATCGAATGTGAAAGTTCAACTGGTGTTAATCTTGATTTCGATTTTGAAAGCTCTTCATTTGGAGTCGATAATCATTACAGATGGATGTCGATGGGTATAAAATGAAGCGCAGATTGTTACCAAGTTTTGATTTTAATTTCGAAGGATTAGGTGACTAATTGAATGGGAATCGAATGTGACAATTTAGGCTCGACATTGTGATTTGGAAGTACATGTATACGTTTTGAAAGTGAAAGCACAATTGATAATGAACTGGAGGTTGATGAATTGGGTTGGAGTCGATTTGATGAACAGATGGCTGACGAAGGCTTGATTGAAGAATCGATGTGCGGAAACTTGATTTTTGGGTTATGTTTGGACTGTCGAAGATTTTGATGTCGATAGTCACTAGTTAACGAATTGCGAATTGAAGAAGAAAACCAAAAGTTTCGAATATTACACCTGAAGTTTCGAAGATATGGCTTAAATGGTCCAATTTCGACATTTTGAAGAATTGTGAAGAACTTTCGAAATTAGTACCTGAAGTTTTGAAATTTTGGCAAAAAATGTCCAATTTCGAAAATGGAGTTATAATTCTGAGAAATGGGATAATTTTCAAAACAGGCCCCTGCAGTTAATGTGAATTGACGCCTTCTACCCAGTTTCGTAAATGGGGGAGAGTTTCGCATTTTTGGCTGTTTTGGGCCCACCAGGTCACTGCAGAATTTTGAAATTGACAATTTCTATCCATTTTTGAGAAATTTTGTCAAAGGCGGTCGGTGAACGAAGCTAAAAATTGAAATTTTTTTATTTTCCGGATTGAAGCACAAAGTTTATGCCACATGTTAAGGGGGAGTTTTGACACGAAAAATTCCGAATGGAGCACGTTCTCTTTCCTTGAAGGTTTTATAATCAAATTTCGATTATAAAAAGGGGGAGAAATTTATATGGAAATTCGAACTTGAATTTTTCATATTACACGGATTTGAAGACCGAAGTGACCTTGAATTTTTGAAGTTTACGAAATGATGCGATTGGAGATTCGGAAGTGATTTCGGTTCGAAATGGGTTTGGTTTTATTGAAGATTTTCGGGGTGTGTTTTTATGCTCAACTTTTGGGTGATTATTTGGAGTTTGAGAAGCTCTTGATCATTCGTTGATGCTCGGTTCGTATGGTCTCACATCCTAGAGCCCAAATTGAAGAATCATGGAAGAATTGAAGATTTGAAGTTCATCTCAACATGTGTCACGCTTAAGGCTCGGATCATGTAGTTGCTTGATTTTGAAAGATTTGAAGTGGGTCATCCATTCCTAACTTTGAGAGGGAGAATGTTGGGTGCAAAGTTATCCATGTATGACTTTGTAAATGGTTTGACTTTTGTAGACCCACTTGCATGTGGTGCATTAGCCTTTTGACTCATGAGATAGAGAGTGAGAGTGAGACATGTAAACACCTCTATATAAGGTGGATTCATACCACTTGTAGAGGTGTGCTTGAGAGGTGTAAAAGTTGAGTGTGTAAGTGTGTGTTATTTATGTAGACTAGATCTAGATCCCTTTTTGTAACACCATACATATTCGAATACATCTCTTGAACACCAAAATCACCGTGTTCATTGTGAGTTCTTTAATTCTGCATGCCAAACCATGTTCGTAATTCACATCATACATATGGCCCTTACTTTGTGAAATAGATCAATTGAATATCATTTCCAATTACACTCATTTCACAATTCTCAATCCTTATCACAAGTGTAAGAATACCAAATTCTTGCCACTTTTAGAATATGTTAGATTCTAACATTTTATGCAATGATCCTTTTATAATATCACAACACAAAATCACAAAGACTTTGTCAATGATATGACAAAGTGCTCCATTGGACATTGTTACAAGACAATTCCATAGATACGAAGTCTCACATTCAAAGTACATTCCTTTGAACATCCTTCTTGCATAAAAGTTTCTAATCTACATAGATTCTTAATATCCAACTCCCATTTATGGAAACATTTCCATATTTGCCATATGACAACACATTCTAAATAGATACGTATCTATTCATAATAATGTCAATATGGTCCATCCTTTAATATACTTCCAACTGCTCACAAGTGACCAATCCTCGGTGAACCTTAGATTGTCCTTGACAGTTGTTTAATTACTTTTTAGTCACGTCTGGTTCTGGTCCTTTTTCCCTCCTAATGCGCTAGGCATTTGGAAAAATTTAGAACAGTCGAATATTACAGCATATGCAATCGATCTCATACCCGAAGCGTATTGGATACGATTCATAACAAAGACATTATACTTTACCAGTCTCCTGCTATAATATTTCCATACAAAGAATTTTCTTATGTTGAATCTTTTCAACATAAAATTTTATATATGTGCTTTTGACTAAATTTGATTAAAATTTCTCGATCTAAGCTTTTAGATTCGAAATGAATTATAACATTCTGTAACACACACGTTCAGTTATCGTGTTATGTAATTTTAAAAGTGAATAATATAATGAAATATTATATCAATTTGAGCGTTGAGTTCTAACAGATAGTTTTTACGTGAATTGAAGTAAAACTATGTTTAGAATCGTTCAGAAAGTGATGGGAAATCTTATGAGATTCCGATCAAAAGTCAAATATCGAAATTTAACGAAAATATAAAGTTGAAAATAAGTAAAATTATATTATTGAAATTTGTAAAGAATCTCGTTAGAAACATTTAGGCGAAAACCTCATCGAAATCCGAGTTATAACGAAGAAGTTATGGCTTATTGAAGTTTCGCGACAGAACCGACACGACGCACTATGACATAAAAAGTGAGTTTTTAATAAACTACTATTTAGCCAATAGGATCTAAATGAAAGTCGTAGTATTCGTTAAACCGATAATTTTCATAAAAAGAACATCAAAATTTGACTTCGTATGAGGAAGTTATGATTTTTCTAAGATTCAGTATAGCCGTAGACAGCTAAAAACTCGAAATAAATATCGAGTGATTTTTAGCCTACACAACCTAAAAGAGAATCGAAGGTCTCGTCAATAGTAGTACAACGGTAAAAAGACAGACGAAAACGGACGTCGGATGAAGAAGTTATGAATTTTTAACGGATTTTTCCTGTCCCGACCTATTAAAAATATAATAATAAAAATAATATCAAAAGTAGCCGACGGAGTCTAAACAAAGTTGTAGATCATAATTCCACCTACGCGTGGATATAAAGAACGTCAAAAACGGAGTTCATATGCAAAAGATACGAATTTCTAAAGTTTACGGCACACACTTCGAGACTGGCCCGAAGCTGTACGCCCAGCGTACACGAGGTTACACCCCGTGTACCTCGCACGTAATCGATCTGGAGTCGGCCACGTCCCCCTCTTCTTCGCATGAAAACACGTATCATACCTCTTGACATGACCGAGGCTCGGGTTCCGATCCCTCGACACCTCGCAGGTACACCCCGCGTAGAAGACCGCCATGCAGTACGCCCAGCGTACCGAGGAACTACGCCCCGCGTAGTGAGCTGCTTCGGACCCTATATAAGGGATGCGAAGGCTGCTGTATTTATGTTACAAAATCTCTCACTTTACACCCTCTACTCTCTCTAAATTTACACTAACACCACCCGAAGTCCTGGTATCATTCCCGACACCCGAAGCAAGTCCCGACACTCCGAAGTTCTCAAGAAAATTATGTTTTCGAGTCGAAACTCTGCCCGTGTAAGGCCGGTTTTCAACTAAAATCCCCGGTTTCGTCACAGAAAGTCATATTTAGAATCGAAGTGCTACCCAAATTAATACTATAACCCCCAGTTATTTCACGGTGAGTTCAATATATAGGAACAATTGTATGTTATGTGTTATATGTGCTATGTGCTTTTCCGTGTTATCATCTCGTGTTATTATTTCCGCTATTATGGTAGCAAAGTTGTACCTTTGACCATGTGATTAGTGAAAGGACTTAGATTCACGGTGGTACTGGTATGTAGCCTCTGGCCATGTAGAGCATGTCTCGTAAGAGAATGACTTCTATTCTATGGCATTGGCAGAAGGTTAGATAAGGCTAAAAGCCTGAAATCTACCAAAATGTTTAATCAGAAATCGTATGTCTTCTGTGCCATTTGTGCCAAATCGTTATTGATGTATATCAAGTATTGAAATTGTTATGTCTCATTGATTGTATATCATTGAATCAAATCATTGATTGATATGGAAAGCTTGTCGCATGATTCATATATGCCTTTGTTGTTCCTTGTACCCTTTTGCTTCTGCCATATTAAAGTATATATATGACATAACGTTATATTGTATCTATTATTGAACTCACTAAGCGTCACCGCTTACCCCTCTCAATGTTTAACAATTCCAGGCAATATGCAATCAGTATAGACATATACTGTTGGAAGATTTAGAATAGTTTATATTATTACTTTTGTACTTGGGTTTATGTTTGTATAAAAACTATAATATCTTGAGTAGTTATGTAATACACTAAAACTTAGTCGGTTTGTATCCAGTCTTTTGTAATCACATTATCAATGTAAAATATTATTTATAAATATGCATGTAGCATGTTTTGGAGTAACAACGTTGTGAAGTTTGAAAGTTTGGGTATTTCAATCATATGAAAGTGTGGGTCTTTCAATCATGGTATCAGAGCAGTAGTTTAAGTGAACTAAATACCACGGATTGGTATTTAGACTTGAACCGTCATAAGTTCAATATATGAACTGATTCATTATAAGGATATGGATACAAACCATAGGAAAGATTTAAGTGGGGTATTGGGTAGTGATAAAACATAGTATTCTAAAATATTAAGTTACTTCAAAAAATTTCATAGAATTAGTTTATGTGAATTAGGAATTTTGAGAAATTCTAGAATTGCTAAGTGATGATGATATGATGTGTATCTAGTATATTTTAGGTTGAATACCTAAATGGACACAAGCACTAGAATATTTTGGAGATATGCCTTATATTCTAATATGTGCTAAACGATAAATAAATATAGCATGCCTTAGGTTGCTTACCTATATTGCTATTACTAGAGAAAGTTTAAGGTTTGTTACCGACCATAGTATGGAAGAGGAAATTTTATGTATTCCAGATTCTAAAATTTCTCGAAGTGATAAAAAGACTTATGATAGTCGACATCGATAATTTTATAGATAAACGATCCAGGGATATCGTAAAATAATATTTATTAACTGATATCGTAAATAGTGTATTAATACCTATAGAGTGGTGTTGTACATTCAAACTATGTTTAGTGAAATAATAACACCGTTGGAAGAATGTTGTCCATTCGAAGTACATTCGGACGAGATGAATGTTTTGGCACAATTCATGAAGTTGTTCCACCGCTGTCCAGATTGAAGCAATGAATACTTATAGAGTAGGAAGAACCGAAGATGGTGATAAATACTTCGACAGTATCGAAATTGATGTTGTGCAAGATTTAGAAGACATCAATGAAAATTTAAAAGGAAAGGTTGATAAAGTTTCCAGACTTAGTATTTAATAATACTGAGTGACAATTGACTTCTATCACATCCTTATCGAAGTTCCCTTGTGGGTTAAGTCGAATTTAACATACATGATTAGGATGGTGAAATAGGTTATTTGGTTGTGAAAAGGCTGAGTGACTTACTTGTTAGATTAAGGTGGAGTACTTAGTTGAAGAAGATATACACTCATAGTATTGTATGAGAAGAGATGTTGTAGTTAGGAATGACAAAGAAGCAAGTTGAAGCTAGTAGAACATGCTGAGATGCAGCTATAATGCAGACTCACTTGGATAGACTCCTATTAAGTAGACTTAACAGATACACCCATGAGAAGAAGACTTACTCATATACAGGAATGACGATGTCATGGAAGGATAATGAAATGAACAAATATGCATGATGACTTGCATGAGTTAGAAGATGATGCAGGTAGTTGGAAACCGTTTGTCTCCACACTGCTAAATAAATTTTGGTGTAGTGTGTCTTGCAGAGTAGACACTACCCGAGAAAGAATTTATATGATTTGGAAGTCAAATTTCTATCGGCCTCTGAAAAAGTATTAGGATATATACTAGATCGAGCATATGCGTGAAAAGGATTCTAGAAGGCGAGTATAAGAAATCTAAAATATGTTTGATAGAAATGCGAAATCCCTAGTCGAGTCTAGGAGAAATTGTCGTAAGTACTTATTTGAATACATTCATGTGTGATAAGTCACTTTGTAAAAACTTTTGAATGGTGACTTGGGAACTGTGAGACAATACTTGGGACAAGTATGAGTAGGTGTGAATAGTAGTAGAGGCCTATACTACTGGAAGCACAGGACTCCCACATGGATCAGGGAAAGTTACAAGGTTACCAAGAAGCTAGTAATCGATTCCGTTTTTGTTTGAGTATGTCATTACCTTCGGTTCGGTGATGACTAAGAAGATGATTTTCGTTTAGACCTTAGTGGTCATAAAGAATCGAGTTCGATTAATATAAATCTACGAAGTGAGTTGATTGGTTTAGAGAACCATGTCTTGTGTAGCAACGAAACTTCAATCGGAAGGTTGAAGAAATAGATGGTCGAGGTAGTCGATAAAAGTATAACAACCTTCATTAAAGGATTAAGCAACTATTAGCTAGAAGTGCTACTAGTTATGAAGACATTATATCACATTAGAACTGAAGGCCCAATAGAGAATGAAGAGCGAGTGCAGGTTTGTGCACCGCCATCAATTAAGAAGTCTGAAGAGTTTGAAAATCGTTTAGCTAAAGGCCGTACATTTCAGATTACCGTAGAGAAGGCACTTGTAACATCCCAAATTTCAAGCCCAAATTTTCCATTTTTAATTAAGTAATTCTCAACATAGTTTACCAAAAAATTTCCCATGCCATAACAATTTCAAACAGAAATATAACAATGTGTCTAAAAATCATAATGTCAAAGTAAAATAGGTCAGAGTACAATCCCAGAAAACTTCATGCGGAAATCATGTGTGTGTGTGTGATGCGCTGCTACACTGTCAGCTCCTTCCCCTTAGACGAAGAGGTACCTGAAACCAAAACTAAAACTGTAAGCACAAAGCTTATTGAGTTCCCCCATCATACCACATACCATACAGACACATAGCATACATACTGCCGGACAATTCTGGGGTGCCCGACCTACCCAGTACGGCCATTCTAGGGTGCCGACCTACCCGTGTCAAGCCATTCTGGGGTGCTGACCTACCCATGTCAAGCCATTCTGGGGTGCTGACCTACTCATGTCAAGCCATTCTGGGGTGCTGACCTATCCTTCGGTCCTAACAACCGATCCTCGGGGACTATTCCACCCCCTACTGCTACTATCACATATATCATAACATAAACATACTGTCAGACATATCTGGGGTGTCCGACCTACCCTTCGGTCCTAACAACCGAACTTGGGGACTATTCCCTCCCTACTACTACTATCACATATAACATATCATGCTAGCATATAAACATATCATCACATACTGTCAGACATATATGGGGTGTCTGACCTACCCTTCGGTCCTAACAACCGAACTCTACTACTGTCACATATAACATATCATGCCAGTATATAACATATCAAGTAGTAGTAAACCTAGATGATATCACAAAGACAATCATCTAACATACAACTCTTACTGGTGGGCCGGCATTGTGGCCGTAGAGCCACCACTACTGGAAGGTAACTCACCTTGAACGAGTAGCTGCTGATAATCTGTGTTTGAAATCTCTGTCTGCTGCTGCTCCGGAAATCCTCCGGCTGTAATCCCCACAAAACACTTAGTCAGAGTCTGATATCTATTCTTAGGGTAAAATGACCATTTTACCCCTGACCAACTCCAAGTCAAAGTCAAACTCAACTTCCATTTGACCCGACTCGCCGAGTTGGGCCGCCAACTCGTCGAGTCCCAATCTCTTCAAATGTCCTCATCCACGTCTCTACTCGTCGAGTTTAGCGACGACTCGACGAATTCCCCTTCCAAACATCCCCGGATGAACATTCATCCGACTCGCCGAGTGGTATGAACACTCGTCGAGTTCATCTTCATCCTATGAATACGTCCTGTCCTCGACTCGCCGAGTTGTATGAACAACTCGTCGAGTTCATCTTCAAGAGTTGGGAGATTGCCTTGGACTCGCCGAGTCAGCTCATGCACTCGCCGAGTCCTATGAACTCCAGGACTATGGCTCTTCCCAAAATGTTTGGGTCACTCCCCTGGACCCTCTAAAACCTTTCTTCCACTCAACTGGGTCTCTTCAACCATAACAGAAAAGGGAAGTCTAACCTCGGACTCGCCGAGTCCCAAGAACGACTCGCCGAGTCGATACAGTCCCAAGTCTATTTCTTCGATTTCAGGTGTACAACTCTTGTCCAAAAGATAGATCTAGGCCCCTAAACTCGATCTAGCACGTAAAGTTACGAACTTTACGTGCATGCATGGGACTTTAAGCCAAAAAGGCTCTAAAAGAGGCTCTTAAGTTGCATGGGGGCTTCCATGGGTGCAAAAGCAGTCCTTTTCTGCCTTATAACTCCTCCATAGGTCTAGATCCGAAGCCTCAACCCCCAACCATGCTTGCAATCATGGTTGGTTACCAAGAATGGCTTATAAAAGCCCTTAATCTCCCCAAAAAGAGATCTAGCAAATGAACAAGCAAGGTATCGACTTTATACCTTCTGGGAACTGCAAATGATGCACAAACTTGAACTCCCTTGGTCTTCTCTTGATTCCTCAAGCTCTTCCTTTCCTTCTTGCCACCACAAACTATCAAGAATCACCAAAAATCCTTTAGACCTTCACAACACGGCTAGGGTTATGTATGGAGTGTTCTAGGAGCATAAAGGGGCGATGGAGGCTGCATAAGGTTGTTTAAATAGGGTGCAAACCCTCATATTAGGGTTTTGTCCAGTCAGAGTCTACTCGTCGAGTCTGGAAGCCGACTCGACGAGTCCGTCACTTAAATCCCGGATCAAATCCGCTTCTACTCGACGAGTTTGGCCTTCAACTCGCTGAGTCCCAGGCCAAAAATGCAAAATACTTAGATAGAAATACATACCAGGAACTAGGTGCTACAAATCTCCCCCACTTATTTTAGACTTCGTCCTCGAAGTCTGCTGCTCGTTCCTGGAAAAGCTCTGGGTAATGCTCCATCATCTCATCCACCGGCTCCCAGGTCCATTCTGAGCCCTTCCGGTGCTGCCATTGCACCTTCACCAGCTCGACCCTCTTGTTCCTCAGACCCTTCGACTTCCGGTCGAGGATCGCTACAGGCCGCTCGATGTAATTCAGGTTGTCATCGACCTGAATATCCTCTAAAGGTACCACTACCGAATCGTCCACCAAACATTTTCGTAACTGGGAGATGTGAAAAGTGCTATGGATCTGACTGAGTTTGGCTGGCAGGTCCAGCCTATATGCCACCTTGCCCACCCGGGCTATAACCTTGAAGGCTCCAATATACCTGGGGCCCAACTTGCCCCGCTTCCTGAACCGGATGATGCCCTTCCAAGGCGACACTTTCAGGAGCACCATATCTCCGACCTGGAATTCCAGGTTTGATCTACGCTTGTCGGCATAACTCTTCTGTCGGCTGTGAGTAGTCTGGAGCCTGCTCCGAACCTGCTGGATCCTCTCCGTAGTCTTAAGTACCACTTCGGTACTCCCCATGACCCTCTGGCCAACCTCACCCCAGCATATCGGGGTCCTACACTTTCTCCCTTACAACATCTCGAAAGGAGGACGGTCGATGCTCGCATGATAGCTATTATTATACGAGAACTCCGCGAACGGAAGGTAGGTATCCCAGCTACCTCCGAAATCTAAAACACATGCCCGCAGCATATCCTCTAGCATCCGAATGGTCCGCTTGCTCTGACCATCCGTCTCCGGGTGAAAGGCGGTGCTAAAATGCAGACGAGTACCCAGCTCGTCATGAAACTTCTTCCAAAACCTGGAAGTGAACCGCACATCCCTGTCGGAAATCACTGAAACTGGCACTCCGTGCCGAGCTACCACCTCTCGGATATAGATGTCGGCCAACTTCTCGGCCGAGATGCTCTCCTAGACCGGTATGAAATGGGCACTCTTGGTCAATAGATCCACAATCACCCAAATCGAATCCACTCCCCATGCAGTCCTGGGAAGGTTGGTGATGAAATCCATGGTAATATCTTCCCATTTCCACATGGGAATATCTAACGACTGCATCTTGTCGTGTGGCCTCTGGTGCTCGACCTTGACCTTCCTGCAGGTCAAGCACCGCTCCACATACCATGCTACGTCCCGCTTCATGCAGGGCCACCAATAATCAAGAGGAAGATCTCTATACATCTTCGTCGCTCCGGGATGGATAGAAAATCTGGATTTGTGTGCCTTCTCCATTAGGATCTGGTGCACGCCTCCATGATAAGGGACCCACACCCTACGGTGAAGAGTCAATAATCCTCGACTATCATAGTCGAAGGAGGAAACCTGACCCACTATACGCTCGCTAAAATGCAGACGAGTACCCAAGTAGTCATGAAACTTCTTCCAAAACCTGGAAGTGAACCGCACATCCCTGTCTGAAATCACTGAAACTGGCACTCCGTGCCGAGCTACCACCTCTCGGATATAGATGTCGGCTAACTTCTCGGCCGAGATGCTCTCCTAGACCGGTATGAAATGGGCACTCTTGATCAACCGATCCACAATCACCCAAATCGAATCCACTCCCCGTGCAGTCCTGGGAAGGTTGGTGATGAAATCCATGGTAATATCTTCCCATTTCCACATGGTAATATCTAACGACTGCATCTTGCCGTGTGGCCTCTGGTGCTCGGCCTTGACCTTCCTGCAGGTCAAGTACCGCTCCACATACCATGCTACGTCCCGCTTCATGCAGGGCCACCAATAATCAAGACGAAGATCTCTATACATCTTCGTCGCTCCGGGATGGATAGAAAATTTGGATTTGTGTGCCTCCTCCATCAGGATCTGGTGCACGCCTCCATGATAAGGGACCCACACCCTACGGTGAAGAGTCAATAATCCTCGACTATCATAGTCGAAGGAGGAAACCTGACCCACTATACGCTCGCTCTTCCGATGTTCCTCCTTCATAGCCTGCTGCTGAGCCTCCCAGATCCGCTCCAACAGTGGAGTCACCACTGTCATCCTTAGACAGATGTCCCTAATCGGCGCTGCCTTGCGGCTAAGCACATCGGCCACGACATTGGCCTTCCCCGGGTGGTAAAGGATCTCGCAATCATAATCCTTTACTACATCCAACCACCGACGCTGCCTCATGTTCAGGTTTGGTTGATCCATGAGGTACGTCAAACTCTTGTGGTCCGTGTAAATGGTACAACGAACACCATAGAGGTAATGACGCCAAATCTTGAGGGCAAAAAAACCAGCCCCCAGCTCCAAATCATGCGTCGGGTAATTCGCCTCGTGAGGCTTCAGCTTCCTCGAAGCGTAAGCTATAACATGCCCTCTCTGCATCAATACCGCGCCCAAACCTGAGATGGATGCATCACAATATACTACAAAATCCTCCATGCCCTTTGGAAGGGCTAAGATTGGCGCCTCGCACAATATCTGCCTCAAGGTCTCAAACGCCATCTGCTGCTCAGGCACCCAGCGAAAGACCACGGTCTTCCTTGTCAGCTGGGTCAGGGGCACGGCTATCTTGGAGAAGTCCTGAATGAATCTCCGATAGTAGCTTGCCAATCCCAGAAAGCTCCGAATCTCATATGGAGACCTCGGAACCTCCCACCTCATCACGGCCTCTACCTTGGCCGGATGAACCGATATCCCGTCCTGGTTGACAAGGTGCCCAAGAAACTGCACCTCGCGCAACCAGAACTCACACTTGGAGAACTTAGCATACAAGTTCTCCCTTCTTAAAGTACCCAAAACTCTCGCAAGTGCTTCTCATGCTGCTCTCGCGTCTTGGAGTAAACCAAGATGTCATCAATGAAAACTATCACGGACCGATCCAACATCGGTCTGCACACGCGGTTCATGAGGTCCATGAACGCGGCAGGAGCATTGATGAGCCCGAAAGGCATCACCACGAACTCATAGTGGCCATAACGCGTCCGAAACGCAGTCTTCTGCACATGCTCCTCTCTGACCCTCATCTGATGATACCCTGAACGCAAATCAATCTTGGAGAACCAAGATGCTCCCTGTAGTTGGTCAAAGAGGTCATCAATCCTCGGGAGTGGGTAACGGTTCTTCACCGTTACCTTATTCAGCTCCCTATAATCTATACACATCCGATGCGACCCATCCTTTTTCTTCACAAACAGAATCGGGGCTCCCCAGGGTGAACTGCTCGGTCTAATGAATCCCTTGTCTAACAGCTCCTGCAGCTGTGTAGACAACTCCTACATCTCAGGAGGAGCCAACCGATACGGTGCCTTGGCTATCAGAGCCGCACCAGGGACTAGTTCAATCTTGAACTCTACCTGCCTCTCCGGAGGTATCCCAGGCAACTCCTCGGGGAATACATCCGCCAACTCTCGTACTACGGGCACATCGTCCACCGTTGCCTTACCCACCTCCCGGGTATCCATCACATAGGCAACAAATCCTACGCAACCCTGCTGAAGGTAACGCCTAGCTCTCGCTGCTGAACATAAAGTTGGTCCGTGTTGTCGCCTCTCGCTCTGAATCACCAGCTCTCCCCCACTTGGGGTCCTGATCCGCACCAACTGCTGCGTACAGTCAATCACTGCCCCATTGGGGCTTAGCCAATCCATACCGATAATAACCTTGTTTCCCCGCAAAGGTATGGGAACCATATCTACCAGATAACGCTCCTCAAACAGTCACAGGACGCAATCTCGGTAGACCTCTGATGCTCGCACTGACCGGTCGTCTGCAATCTCGACCTCTAGAGGGCAATCCAACATGCCTGACGACTCAGGAAGCTTCTTTCTAAGCGCAAGGAAGACAAACGATCGGGTAGCACCCGAATCAAACAATACCTGAACTGGGATACCGTTCACATGGAACGATCCTATACAGAGCACATACATCATATATCAAAATCACAGCGACATAAACAAAATCATAAGAAAGAGATCATACCCGTCACCACATCGGGTGCAGCGTGTGCCTCCTCGGCTGTCAACAGAAATGCTCGGCTCCACACCACTGGAGCTTCTGACTTGGCCTTCCGGTCATCTGCAACTCACGTTGTCGCTGAAACTTGCGCCACTGCTGGCCCAGCTGCTGACGCTGCTATCAATCTAGGGCAGTTGGCCTTCTTATGGCCCCTCTGATTGCAATGGAAGCAAATCAGGTCTGACATCTGCACTGTGGGGGCGGGGGCAATACAATCCCTGCCAAAGTACCCCGTCTTGCCGCACTTGTAGCAGCCTGACGATCCCAACCTACACGCTCCCTCGTGCGGCCTGCCGCATTTCCTGTAGCGGCCCTGTCCTGACTGGCCTTTCGGCCTACCATCTGATCCCTTGGGCTTCTTCCCTGAAGCCCCAGTCGTCTGCCCCTCCTCTACCTTCCTCTTCCGGATATGCTCCAGATCAATCTCCCTCTCCCTTGCCCTGGCAACCATGGAATCCAGGGTAGGGCAAGCTGAAAAACTAACATGCTCCCGAATGTCAGCTCGTAGCATGTCATGGTAGCGGGTCCTCCTCATGTCCTCATCTCCCGCATAATGGGGCACCAATAAACGCCCTCTCCCAGAACTTGGCGGTGATCTCCGCCACTGTCTCAGTCGTCTGTCTCATATCCAGGAACTCCCTGGCTAACTGCTGAAGCTCCACCGCAGGTGCGAACTCAGCCCTGAACCGGGTCACAAAATCCGGCCATGCCATAGCCTCAACAGCCGAGGCTCCCAGAGAGTCACCAACCGACTCCCACCAATCTCTGGCCCTGCCTCTCAAACACCCTGCTGCATATCTCACCTTCGACCCTCGGGGCAGAAGCTAGTCAACTGTGCAGACTCAATGTCTGCAATCCATCTTCTGGCAGCAATGGGATCCTTCGCCTCATGGAAATCCGGCGCACCACTGCCCCTGAAGTCCTTAAAGGACAGTGTGCGTGATCCTGACTGGCTGATCGCCATGTCACTCCTGAACGCTCGGAGGCGGTCCTCCATAAGCTCAACAATCCCTTCCTTGATCGACCCGAAAATGACCGGGGTCGACTCAAGGATGCCTCTCGTGATCTCTGACGCGATGAACTCGCGCAGCCCGCCATCAACCTGCTCGGATCCTGCACCCGAGCTTGATCCTGATCCTGATCCGGAACCTCCTGCTCCCTGTCGCGTGGTCACCATACTGAAAACAAACACATAAATGTCAGGATCATACATACTCTCGAGAGGTCTAACACACTCTCCAAGTTTCCCGGTTCTGTCTCAACCTTCCTTGATTCGAGTACGGATCCTCTGCTTCCCGTAGTACGGGCCCATACTACCTCCCACATCTATCTGTACTTTCCTCAAGGACTGTCTCGACTTCACCAAGTCCCTTATTTAATATCCCTTTCCAACTAGTCTCATCCTAGGCTTTCCTAGGGCACTCTCCGACCTACTCTCCGCCATCAACCGCAGTAGGAGTCCCTGCTATCCTTCCCCAGCTAGCTTGCGAATACCATAACATATTCGTTTACTAGATAGTTAAGTTGAGCCAGAACCCTTATAGCATGAAGCAAGCAGCATTCGGGCATTGAGTAACCAATCCAGGCATAACCTATACAGGCCATCCTACTGCTAACTAAACAGTCCTAGCATACAGCTCATACTATAGGCACATAAGGAATCCTTCCTAGATCCTTATTCCTATTCTAGCATGCAGTTCTCAGAATCATATATATCAGGCATACAAGGCATCCTCCTAGATCCTTAGCCCTAATCTAGCATGCAGTTCTCAGAATCACACATCATATAACTTATCATAACAAGTATGGGTATCTTGGGGAAAACTTACTTGAGCTCGGCTGGTCGCACGCATCACACACCTTCTTCTTTCTCAAAACCCTTTGACTCAGATTTTACAAAACCATTTTCTTTGTAAAAATCTTTTAAATCCCTCGGTTTGAGTCCAGACACTCCCGAGAGTGTGTTTGAATCCCTCAAACCAGGGCTCTGATACCAACTTGTATCATCCCAAATTTCAAACCCAAATTTTCCATTTTTAATTAAGTAATTCTCAACATAGTTTACCAAAACATTTCCCATTCCATAACAATTGCAAACAGAAATATAACAATGTGTCTAAAAATCATAATGTCAAAGTAAAATAGGTCAGAGTACAATCCCAGAAAACTTCATGCGGAAATCATGTGTGTGTGTGATGCGCTGCTACACTGCCGGCTCCTTCCCCTTAGACGAAGAGGTACCTGAAACCAAAACTAAAACTGTAAGCACAAAGCTTAGTGAGTACCCCCATCATACCACATACCATACAGACACATAACATACATACTGTCGGGCAATTATGGGGTGCCTGACCTACCCAGTACGACCATTTTGGGGTACCGACCTACCCGTGTCAAGCCATTCTGGGGTGCTGACCTACCCATGTCAAGCCATTCTGGGGTGTTGACCTACCCATGTCAAGCCATTCTGGGGTGCTGACCTACCCTTCGGTCCTAACAACCGAACCTCGGGAACTATTCCACCCCCTACTGCTACTATCATATATATCATAACATAAACATACTGTCAGACATATCTGGGGTGTCCGACCTACCCTTCGGTCCTAACAACCGAACTTGGGGACTATTCCGTCCCTACTACCACTATCACATATAACATATCATGCTAGCATATAAACATATCATCACATACTGTCAGACATATCTGGGGTGTCTGACCTACCCTTCGGTCCTAACAACCAAACTCTACTACTGTCACATATAACATATCATGCCAGCATATAACATATCAGGTAGTAGCAAACCTAGATGATATCACAAAGACAATCATCTAACATACAACTCCTACTGGTGGGTCGGCATTGTGGCCGTAGACCCACCGCTACTGGAAGGTAACTCACCTTGAACGAGTAGCTGGTGATAATCTGTGCGGGAAATCTCTGTCTCCTGCTGCTCCGGAAATCCTCTGGCTGTAATCCCCACAAAACACTTAGCCAAAGTCTGATATCTATTATTAGGGTAAAATAACCATTTTACCCTTGACCAACTCCAAGTTAAAGTCAAAGTCAACTTCCAGTTGACCCGACTCGCCGAGTTGGGCCGCCAACTTGTCAAGTCCCTGTCTCTTCAACTGTCCTCATCCACGTCTCTACTCGTCGAGTTTAGCGATGACTCGAGGAGTTCCCCTTCCAAACATCCTCGGATGAACCTTAATCCGACTTGCCGAGTGGTATGAACACTCGTCGAGTTCATCTTCATCCTATGAACACGTCTGTCCTCGACTTGCCGAGTTGTATGAACAACTCGTCGAGTTCATCTTCAAGAGTTGGGAGATTGCCTTGGACTCGCCGAGTTAGCTCATGCACTCGCCGAGTCCTATGAACTCCAGGACTATGGCTCTTCCCAAAACGTTTGGGTCACTCCCCTGGACCCTCTAAAACCTTTCTTCCACTCAACTGGGTCTCTTGAACCATAACAGAAAAGGGAAGTCTAACCTCGGACTCGCCGAGTCGATACAGTCCCAAGTCTATTTCTTCGATTTCAGGTGTACAACTCTTGTCCAAAAGATAGATCTAGGCCCCTAAACTCGATCTAGCATGTAAAGTTACGAACTTTACGTGCATGCATAGGACTTTGAGCCAAAAAGGCTCTAAAAGAGGCTCTTAAGTTGCATGTGGGCTTCCATGGGTGCAAAAGGAGTCCTTTTCTGCCTTGTAACTCCTCCATAGGCCTAGATCTGAAGCCTCAACCCCCAACCATGCTTGCAATCATGGTTGGTTACCAAGAATGGCTTATAAAAGCCCTAAATCTCCCCAAAAAGGGATCTAGCAAATGAACAAGCAAGGTATCGACTTTATACCTTCTGGGAACTGCAAACGATGCACAAACTTGAACTCCCTTGGTCTTCTCTTGATTCCTCAAGCTCTTCCCTTCCTTCTTGCCACCACAAACTATCAAGAATCACCAAAAAGCCTTTAGATCTTCACAACACGGCTAGGGTTCTGTATGGAGTGTTTTAGGAGCATAAAGGGGCGATGGAGGCTGCATAAGGTTGTTTAAATAGGGTGCAAACCCTCAGATTAGGGTTTTGTCCAGTCAGAGTCTACTCGTCGAGTCTGGAAGCCGACTAGACGAGTCCGTCACTTAAATCCCGGATCAAATCCGCTTCTACTCGACGAGTTGGGCCTTCAACTCGCCGAGTCCCAGGCCAAAAATGCAAAATACTTAGATAGAAATACATACCATGAACCAGGTGCTACAGCACACGCGGCCCAAATTATACCTGGGAAAATAAGAATGAGGTAAGAGCAAAATATCCCCAATTGTTCAAATCGTTGTGATTTCGGGGACGAAATCCTCAAAAGGAGGAGGTATTTGTAACATACACGTTCAGTTATTGTGTTATGTAATTTTAAAAGTAAATAATATAATCAAGTATTATATGAATTTGAGCGTTGAGTTCTAACATATAGTTTTTACATGAATTGAAGTAAAACTATGTTTAGAATCGTTCAGAAAGTGATGGGAAATCTTATGAGATTCCGATCAAAAGTCAAATATCAAAATCTAACGAAAATATAAACTTGAAAATAAGTAAAATTATATTATTGAAAGTTGTAAAGAATCTCGCTACAAATATTTAGTCGAAAACCTCATCGAAATCCGAGTTATAACGAAGAAGTTATGGGTTATTAAAGTGTCGCGACAGAACCGGCACGACGCCGTATGACGTAAAAAGTGAGTTTTTGATAAACTAATTTTTAGCCTATAGGATCTAATGAAAGTCGTAGTATTCGTTAAACCGAGAATTTTCATAAAAAGAACGTCAAAATCTGACTTCGTATGAGGAAGTTATGATTTTTCTAAGATTTGGTATAGCAGTAGACAGCGAAAAACTCGAAATAAAGATCGAGTGATTTTTATCCGACACAACCTAAACGAGAATCGAAGGTCTCGTCAATAGTAGTACAACGGTAAAAAGACAGATGAAAACGGACGTCGGATGAAGAAGTTATGATTTTTTAACGGACTTTTCCTGTCCCGGCCTGTTAAAAATATAATAATAATAATAAATTCAAAATTAGCTAACGGAGTCTAAACGAAAGTTGTAGAGCATAATTCCACCTACGCGTGGATATAAAGAACGTCAAAAACGGAGTTTGTATGCAAAACATACGTATTTTCTGAAGTTTATGGCACAAACTTCGAGACTGGCCCAAAGCTGTACGCCCAACGTACACGAGGTTACGCCCCGCGTACCTCGCACGTAATCGATCCGGAGTCGTCCACGTCCCCCTCTTCTTCGCATGCAAACACGTACCATACCTCTTGACACGTCCGAGGCTCGGGTTCCGATCAGTCGACACCTCACAGGTACGCCCCTCGTATGAGGAGTAGGCCCCGCGTCGAAGACCCCCATGCAGGACGCCCAGCGTACTGACAAACTACGCCCCACGTAGTGAGCTGCTTCGGACCCTATATAAGGGATGCGAAGGCAGCCGTATTTATGTTACAAAATTTCTCACTTTACACCCTCTACTCTCTCTAAATTTACACTGACACCCCCCGAAGTCCCGGTATCATTCCCGACACTCGAAGCAAGTCCCGACACTCCGAAGTTCCCGAGAAAATTATATTTTCGAGTCGAAAATCTGCCCGCGTAAGGCCGGTTTTCAACTAAAATCCCCGGTTTCGTCACAGAAAGTCATATTTAGAGTCGAAGTGCTGCCCAAATTAATACTTTAACCCCCGGTTATTTCACAGTGAGTTCAATATATAGAAAAAATTCTATGTTATGTGTTATATGTGCTATGTGCTTTTCCGTGTTATCATCTCCTGTTATTATTTCCGCTATTATGGTAGCAAAGTTGTACCTTTGACCATGTGATCAGTGAAAGGACTTAGTTTCACGGTGGTACGGGTATGTAGCCTCTAGCCATGTAGAGCATGTCTCGTAAGAGAATGTCTTCTATTCTATGGCATTGGCAGAAGGTTAGATAGGGCTAAAAGCCTGAATCTACCAAAATATTTAATCAGAAATCGTATGTCTTCTGTGCCATTTGTGCCAAGGCGTTATTGATGTATATCAAGTATTGAAATTGTTATGTCTCATTGATTGTATATCATTGAATCAAATCATCGATTGATATGGAAAGCTTGTCGTATGATTCACATATGCCTTTGTTGTTCCTTGTACCCCTTTGCTTCTGCTATATTAAAGTGTATATATATATATATATATATATATATATATATATATATATATATATATATATATATATATGGCATAACATTATATTGTATCTATTATTGAACTCACTAAGCGTCACCGCTTACCCCTCTCAATGTTTAACAATTACAGGCAATAAGCAATCAATATAGACATATACTGTTGGAAGATTTAGAATAGTTTATATTATTACTTTTGTACTTGGGTTGATGTTTATATAAAAATTATAATATCCTGGGTAGTTATGTAATATACTAAAACTTAGTCGGTTTGTATCCAGTCTTTTGTAATCACATTATCAATGTAAAATATTATTTATAAATATGCATGTAGCATGTTTTGGAGAAACAATATTGTGAAGTTTGAAAGTTTGGGTCTTTCAATCATATGAAAGTGTGGGTCTTTCACATTCTCTCCCTTAATTATAGCAAAACAATCTTTCAACCCCTGCAACTTTGCAAAGTGAAACTTTTATTTTCTATAATTAATATTGCCAACTTGCAATACTTAAAATAATAATCATGCTCCCACTAACATGATGATTATTACCTTACTAGCATAACACTTATGCTCCCACTAGCTTTGAGATTTATTCAGAAAAACAGTTGGACTTCTAGAAATCAATACTTATTGACTTTCTTAGCTAAAGTTCATATTTCTGATACGAGATGCTTCGATAAACCTTTATCTAAGCTTCTCAACCTCATACACCTTTCCTTAGATAACTCATGTGTGTGTCTAAACAATTCTAGAACTTATAGCAATAAGTCTCGAATGTTTAAACTAATTGCCAGATCTCACAATTCAAACTATGAAGATGGATGTCGTAATCATAATCGAATTTGAGAATGCAATTTGCACAATTGCTATCTCCTTAAAATATTCCTAGCGAAAGCGTTTCCTCACAATCATTTTCATGAAGCAAAGAGAAACCTTATGACACTTAGATTTTATGGTGTATGTGATCCTATCCATGTGAATTTTTCATAATCATAATCAGAAGACAATGTTTGTGCCAAAACTCATATGGACCGAACCTTGTTTAATCTTAATTTCTGGCCTCATGGCAGCACGGGTGCCCACTATTGCTTCCAAGTTGTTCAGCAGCCCACCCATTCAGTGTACTTTCCATTGATCAAGGTGCTTTGCCTTTTGAAATCAATTGAGAATTCATAAAACTCATATGCATAGTTGACTTAAAACTGGAATGGCACAGAAACAAACTTATGTCAACACGATAAGTTACAAACCTCAAGTCGTGTGCTACTGATTAACAACAAGTTTACTCTTGATTTCTCTCTTGAACCTTTTCAAGAACATTAAGACTCCCACTGACCTCTTGATATATAAGATTCTCTTGTCAAGAAACATTCCTTGACAAACAAATATTCAAGAGTTAGTGCGGGTTCTTATCAAGACAAACACTTCACATAATTGGTCTTAGTTGGTCTTTGTTTTATCCAAGACATCACAACTTACCAATTTCAAATGTACAAGAGTAAGAAAATTTTCTACTCTACATTTGATGAGTGTTTTAAACCTACTAAAGATGTGTTACTTACTTAAGACATATCACTCAATACACAATCTTGGAGTACAACTCTAAGACTTGAGTTTGGAACGAAGAATGACTCATCCTTTTTGATTTAACCATTTCAACGATTCCCGATTCCTCTGCTTAGACGATCAATTGGGATATGGTTCTATAATCACTAGGATGATCATAAAACACGATACAAAAGTACTCTACCTTCTTTTCAGATTGGAGAAACTTTTATCTTTCTTCCTAGTTGATTCTTCTTATTCGTTCTTCCATTCATTGAAACTTTTCCAATATTTTAGAATTACACTTAATCTTGTAAGCATAACCATATTTACTAAACTTTTAGTAAACATGATGAATAGCCTTTATTGTTATTTATGGTGGACTTGACCAATACAAACAATGTGTACTAGATCTCCTAGTCCTTATCTTGACTCTTTGTCAAAGAATTAGTCTTAATTTCCCAAATACAAAGTTTCTCATTCATCACACAAAGCAAGTTGTATGATTCCAAGTTTCTGTCCAATTGAAACTTGGGCGATGAGAATCTCTCCTTATTTGGAAAAATCTCGACATTACCGCAAATAGCATAATTAAGAATCACATCCGTATTGCTAAAAACTAGGAAACATTCAAACATCAATTTTCACAATTGCCATTGCAAGGAAATATAAATAAGACAAAAATCAAAATTTTATTTTATTTATAAAAAATTACGGAAAACACTTGTCCTTACAATGCAAAAATCAAATGAAAACTATACTATTACATATTCCTAAGCAATTTATCCTAACTCTAAGCAGCAGCTCAAAAATTCAATCATCGAATCATGAGATCGAAATCCATTTCTTCGCGATCAGACTCAGCACGCCTCTTCCTTTAAGCTTCCTTTCTTTTCTTCGATCCTACAAAACATCAAAATGCAATCTTATCACATCATGTATTAAGAATCTACGAATAGGAACTTAATAGAGTTAGATAGTGGATTTTACCTGAAGCAGAGTCATACATCTTGACTCTCCCATCTTCGCGATCCTTCAGATAAATACGACAGCTTCGTAACTGAAAGAACCCCTTTCTATACTTTCATATTTCTGAAAGACCCAAACTTTCATACTTGACAATATAGTTACTCCAAAACATGCTACATGCATATTTATAAAATAATATTTTACATTGATAAAGTCATTGCAAAAGATTGGATACAAACCGACTATGTTTTAATATTTTACATAACTACCCAGGATATTGTAAATTTTATACATACATGAACCGAAATACAAAAGTAATATTACAACTATTCTAAACCTTCCAACAGTATATGACTATACTGGTTACTTATTCCCTGCAAATTTGTTAAACATTGAGAGGGTAAGCGGTGACGCTTAGTGAGTTTAATAATAGATACAATATAACGTTACGCCATATATATACTTCAATATGGCAGAAGCAAAGAGGAACAAGGAACAACAAAGGCATACGTGAATCATGTGACAAACTTTCCATAATTGATATACAATCAATAAAACTTTGGCCCAAATGGCACAGAAGACATACAACTTCGGATTAACTTTTTGGTAGATTTCAGACTTATAACCCTGTCTAACCTTTTGCCAATACCATAGAATAGAAATCATTCTCTTACGGAGACATGTTCTACATGGCCAGAGGCTACATACCAATACCAATATGAATCTAAGTCCTTTCACTGATCACATGGTCAAAGGTATTTCTTTTGCTATTAAAAAGAATAACGAATAAAAATAACACGGAAGATACTCAGGAATATTATTTTGCTAGAACATTCAGGCTTTCAGCCTTATCTTAGCATACTACCGAAGCCAAAGTGATGCCTATGTCATACACTTCATGGTCAACGGTTCATACCAATACCCAAGTGATGCCTATGTCATACACTTCGTGGTTAGAGGTACAGCCTTGCTATAAAAATAGCGGAAATAATAACACGAGATGATGACATGGAAAAGCACATAGCACATATAACACATAACATACATTTGTTCCTATATATTAAACTCACCTTGAAATAACCGGGGGTCAAAATAATAATTGGTGCAGCATTTCGGCTCTAAATATGACTTTATTTGTTGAAAACCGGGAGATTTATTGAAAAACCGGGCCTTGCGAAGGTAGAGCTTCAAACCGAAAAGATAAATTTTTCGGGCTTCTCGGGAATTTCGGGGCGTGTTTCGGGTGCTAAAAATGATATCGAGGCTTTCGGGGATGTCGAGATAGTAAAAATATTGAAAAGGGGGGTGAAAGTGGCAAATTTCCCATTTTTCTCGGGAGGGTTCGCAGCCACCACTATATATAGCAGCGAGGGTTGGATCCGAAGTGAGGAGGGAGGGGCACGTGTCTGCGAGGCTCGGACCAGCTGGCTGCTTCGCCGAGGCTCGGATGCGAGGAGGCTACGTGCCGGCTTCGGATTGGGCCAGCACCTCGGACACGGGGCAACAGCAGCGATGCGCATCGGAAGTTCATTGGACCGCACCCTCGGTCGAATCAAGAGCCAAAACGCGGGTCGGGTCACAAGGAAAGCATGCGAGATCACGTGACCAGCTTCGGACACCTGTGCGACACGCGTCGCTTCTCGGACGTGCCACGCAGCAGCTACGGACACGTGGCCAGCGCAGAGCGAGGGTGACGTGGCTGGCACTATTCGGACACCTGTGCGACACGCGTCACTCCGTTTTTGACGTTCTTTATATGCACGCGTAGGGAATATTATGCTCTACAACTTTCGTTTAGACTTCGTTGGAAAATTTTGACTTTACTTTTATATTATTATTTTTAACAAACCGGGACTGGTAAATCCGTTAAAAATTCATAACTTCTTCATCTGACGTCCGTTTTCGTCAAACTTTTTACCGTTGTACTGCTAATGACAAGACCTTCGATTCTCGTTTAGGTTGTGTCAGCTAAAAATCACTCGATCTAAAATTCGAATTTTTAACTGTCTACTGCTAAGCTGAAACTTGTAAAAATCATAACTTCCTCATACGAAGTCAGATTTTGGCGTTCTTTTTATCAAAATTCTCGGTTTAACGAATACTACGACTTTCATTTAGATCAATAAGGCTAAAAAGTAGTTTATCAAAAACTCACTTTTTACGTCATTCGGCACCGTGGTGGTTTTGTCGTGGATCTTCGATTGGTCATAACTTCTTCGTTATAACTCGGATTTCGACGAGGTTTTCACCTACATGTTTCTAACGAGATTATCTACAACTTTTAATAATAAAATTTTACTTATTTTAAATTTTATATTTTTGCTAAATTTCACTATTTGGCTTCTAATTGGAATCTCATAAGACTTCTAATATTTTATGAGTGATTCTAAACATAGTTTTACTTCATTTCTAGTAAAAACTATCTGTTAGAACTCAACACTCAATTTCACAAAATATTTCATAATATTATTAACTTTTTGGATTACATAACACGATTTCAAAACGTGTATGTTACAGTAACCAATGCCCATTCTCTTGTCAATAGAAACAAGTAGACTACTTTGGAATAGCACACGGGACAATCTCAGACTTAGCCTTTCTCTTGCGTAGAGAAAATGTTTTTGGAGTTCCAATGTTGTCATCATCAATGTCCATGCAAGTTTGGGAATTTGATTTACCAGACAAATTTGCTTTACCATTGCGTCAAATCGTTGCTGATTCAGCAGCAATAAACAAATAAGTCAAATCAATGAGGGTCACGTCGCGATCAATCATATAGTACTCTCTAATGAACTCACTATATGATTCGGGAATTAACTGAAGAACCCAGTCAACAGAAAACTTCCTCGGGAAAACAACACCCATCATTTTCAACTTGTCAATGTGTGACTTCATCTCTAGGACATGTGCACACACAGACTTCCCATCTTCATGTCTTTTTTCCAATAGGGCTTGAGTGATTTTGTACTTTCCAAGCCTTCGAACTTGTGGGTCAGGGAGAACTATTGGATGAGGTGGAGGGAGTGAAGCATCATCTTCATGTGGAAAGCTTTTTCCAAAAGGTTTGGGAAGACCATAGTCGTTAGATTTTGACATCTACATAATGGGAGAAGTTCAAGTTAGTTGATTAAGTCCTTAATAAAACATCCAAATGAGATATTAAGGCTAGGACCCAACAATATTTTACAAATTGGAAGAGGGATGCCGTAATCCAATTTGCAGAACATTTGAAGGTAGGTAAATGAAGATTTACCAATTTCCACCATGAAAAACGAAAAATTGAAAATTAGGTTTTAAATGAATTGAAACTCCTAGATCTTTTTGAGATTCATTTGACTTTTCATTTGCATGTTTAAATCTCGATTGTGCCTTTCATGTTTGTGACTGTGATGTCGAGGATCACAAACAAGGTGTGGATAACCATGCAAATTAGCTTGGTACCCTCAATGTCACTATCACCTAATCAATGTGTCGGTTAGCCACACACGCTCCATTGATCTATGACAGACACCGAGTCACCCTTTGCAACTCTTGCCATTCCCAAATTAGTGTGTCGGTTAACCAAACACGCTCCACTAACATCTTGGCAAGGTGCAAAGTGCAATTTCATGGATTAGCACCAAATTCACAGTTTTCCTAAAGTAACTAAGATTTGGGAATTTATATAAAAAATGTTTAGTCACTTCGTATCTCATTATACTTTTAATGGAAGTTTGTGTCCTATCCTACCCTTTCGGCTAACGACCCTCCACTAGTTAAGAGTGTGGTGGGTAAGAGTGGATACCCATTGAATCTCCATTTTATAGCCAATTTCCTTAAACACTCCTTAGAGACCAGCTTCGTGAATGAGGCCTACTAACGGTAAGACTGGCCTTTTACTTATACATATATAACATCAAACTTTTAATTCTATATATTATAAGGGTGTACTTTACACTTTTAAAATACTATGTGGTTTAAACTATTAATAAATTAGACCTTTAATTTGATTAACTTAAACCATATAATTATGATTTATTAATTATCTCTTTTAATTAAACTCTTAATTAAATTAATAAACCATAAGGGTGTAAATTGAACTTTTCAAAACTCTAGGGTTTTAGAATTTAATATTTCAAAATTAATACCTTTTAATTAAAATTAAATTCCAAAACTTGAGGACAAGTTTTGAAACCTTTCAAAACATTAAGGTTTAGCTATTTAAATTTCAAAAACTCAAACTATTAAGTTCAAATTTAAACTATAAAACTTAAGGGGTGTAATTTAAAACTTTTCTAAATTACTAGGTTAAATATTTGACTAATAATAATCCTGTATTATCCATATTTAACCAAATCCATCAATTTTGATGAGGATAACCATTCCAAACATAAAAAAACGATTTTAGGCAATAAAAACGAGTTTTGGAAGTAATCCTCAACAAAATCTGACTAGAAAATCGAAAATCTCGGCACCAGACCCTTGGACTCGTCGAGTAGGACCTACTCGTCGAGTCCATTCATGGACTCGGCGAGTCAACCAGACAGATGGCAGAATTTTCGATTTCCTTGATCTTTGGTAGTTCACTTTTGCATCTATTCACAAGAAAAACGACCTAGGCTCAGATACCACTGATGGGTTATGAGCATAACATCATTCCTATGGTGTTCATGCAACCCTAATTGCTTTAATCTAGGTTTTTCTACTATGAACACAACAACATTGAATACCAAAGCAGTAACCCTATAGTCTAGCATATAAATCCGAAAATCACATATGATTTAGGGTTTAGATCTTACCTTTGATTGTTATGTAGCAATAACAATCACAATCCTTCTTGATCTTGACTCTCGATAGCTTAGTGCCCCAAGTGGTGCACCATTAATGGAGTCACAAACACTCTATGCAAAGGATGAAGTAGGAGAGATGAGAATTTCGACCACCTTAGGGTTTGTTGAAGCCTTGGACAAAATTCCTAATTCTCTGCTTAGGCCTTAAGCAACCCATGGAACCTTTCTAGAAGGCCTTTGGACGATTTCTATATGGACTTTCATATAGAATTCGTCCACTCCCTTCTATTTGGAATCCATAGCCCAAATAGCAACTATCAGATAATTACATTATCAATCCCCTTTATTTAATCAGTTTCTTTTAACCACAAAACTAATTCCAAATTAATTTCTGGTAAATACTAATTAAATAATATGATTTCCAAATAATAGATTAATCTTGTAATATATTAATAAAATCATTTTTAGTACGAATTTATTATTCATATAATAAATTCTACTATCTCTCCTCTTGTCATCCTATCAAGTTGCATGAGTGAAGGCAACCCAAAAGGACCATGCTCATAATCAGGTCGAGTACAAACCGAAATAGTTATACACCTAATCCAACATAAACGTCTCAGTCCCAGAATCAGCTCTACACACTACCTGAATCAAAACCACCCCTTAGATACCATTTATACTCATACTCCCTTTTGGGTCAACTGTGGTCAAAGTCAAAGTCAGGGTCAAGTCAAAGTCAACGCTCCGAGTTGACTCAACTCGGCGAGTTTGCCCTTCAACTCCTCGAGTTCCCATGAATCACAGAAACGTAAAATCGAGATCCAACTCGTCGAGTTTTCCTTCAACTCACCGAGTTCTTCCTTTTAACAGAATCGGGACAGTTCGACCCATCTCGTCGAGTTACTCTATGAACTCGTCGGGTTCTTCGGTCAGTTAGCCCTTCGTAATGCATTAAGTCACCATTCTTCAAACCAGGGCCCTATCTTCTGGATCAAAGCTGGAAATACGTTTAGAAGGGTAAAGTCTCCAACTTTACCCGTTAAGAACCTCTCCCCAAGGCAAAACTCAAACCCTAACCCAAAATGATATAGATCCGAAATCTAAAGCCATCTAACCTTCAATATAGACAATGAGGTCATAGATCTGGACTCTAGGGACTAAATAATCACGTAAAGTCTTAAACGTTATCCATATGCATGGCCATAAAAGCTTCAAAAGACCACAATGATGGTCTAGAGATTACATGGACTTCCATGGTCATAAAGTTGGCACCTTTATGCCATGAAAACCCTTCAAGACCCCAGATTTGAAGTGTTCTTCACTTGGGACGTCCAAGTCCCCAAAATCATATCATTTGAACCAAAACAAGCAAAATAACCCTAAAATGATATCTAATCAACTACAAAGCAAGGTTCAAGCTTTATACCAGCAAAATGTCGTGGATGAGGCAAGGATTCTGGATCTTCAACTCCTTCTTGTGTCCTCAAGCTTTTCCTTCTTCCAATAGCTTCAATGCACACACTAAAACACTTGGAATGGCTCACAAACACTCACATTAGCATGAGGGTTTTGAGATTTGGGTTTTGGTACTTGCAGGGCGGAAATGAGGCCAACATGGATGGTTTAAGGTGCTTAAATAGGGTGCAAACCCCAGAAATAAGGGTTACACCTCTGCCAGCCTACTCGTCGAGTTGAGGCCTTTCAACTTGTCGAGTAGGTTACTTAAATTATGCGGCCCATATGATCTCTAATAGAAGAGTTTGGGGCTTCCAACTCGACGAGTTGCTCTTATAAATGGAATAATTAATAAATTAAATACATACTAGGAACCAAGCATTACAATTCTCCCCCCACTTGTCTCAGACTTCGTCCTCAAAGTCTGCTGCCTCAAATAACTCTGGGTAATGCTCCCTCATCTCCTCCTCTGGCTCTCAATTCCATTTTGAGCCCTTACGGTGCTGCCACTGCACCTTCACTAACTGTACAACCTTGTTCCTCAATGTTTTCGTCTTCCTGTCGAGGATGCCTACCGGTCTCTCGATGTAATTCAGGCGGTCTTCCACCTGAATATCCTCCAAAGGCACAACTACGGAATCGTCCACTAAGCACTTCTACAGCTGGGAGAGATGAAAAGTATTGTGGATCTGACTAAGCTCGGCGGGCAGATCCAGACGATAAGCTACACGGCCCACCGGATCTAAAACTCTAAAAGGATCGATGTACCTGGGGCCCAGCTTTCCCCTTTTCCTGAACCGAATGACACCCTTCCAGGGTCACACCTTCAGGAGATACTATATCTCCCACCTCCGAACCTGCTGTATCATCTTAGTAGTCTTGAGTACCACCTCAGTACTCCCCATGACTCTCTGACTGACCTCATCCCAGCAAATCGGGGTCCAACACTTCCTCCCGTAGAGCATCTCAAAGGGAGGTCGATCTATGTTGGTGTGATAACTGTTGTTATACGAAAATTCCACTAACGGAAGATACGTATCCCAACTACCGCCAAAATCCAGTACACATTTGTGCAACATGTCCTCGAGATTTTGGATCGTCCTCTCACTATGCCCATCCGTCTGAGAGTGAAAAGTTATGCTGAAGTGAAGACGAGGGCCCATCTCGTCATGAAACCGCTTCCAGAATCTGGAAGTGAAGCGAACATCTCATCCGATATACTCTCCTATATCGGGATGAAATGAGCACTATTGGTCAACCGATCCACGATGACCCAAATCGAGTCCACTCTGCGTGCGGTCCTAGGAAGCTTCGTAATGAAATCCATAGTGATGTCTTCCCATTTCCATACGGGAATCTCCGATGACTGCGTCTTGCTATGAGGTCGCTGGTGCTCGGCCTTGACTTTCCTACATGTCAAGCATCGCTCCACATACCATGCTATGTCCCGTTTCATTAAGGGCAACCAATAAACAGGGCGAAAATCCCGATACATCTTCGTCACCTCGGGATAATGGAGAACCTAGACTTGTGGGCCTCCTCTATCAGAATCTGGCGCACACCGCCCCAGTAAGGAACCCAAGCCCTTCAATGCAGGGTCAACAACCCGCGGTTGTCATAATCGAATGAGGCCACCTGGCCTATGATCCACTCACACTTCTGGCGTACCTCCTTCATACCCTCGATTTGTGCCTCCTGAATACGTTCCAACAACGGAGTTATCACTGTCATCCTCTGACATATGTCTCGAATCGGAGCCGCAACCGCCTTGCGACTAAGAGAATCGGCCACCACATTGGCCTTCCCCGGCTGATAAAGGATATCACAGTCGTAATCCTTCACCATGTCCAACCAATGACGCTTCCTCATGTTCAGATTTGGCTGATCCATCAAATACCTCAAGCTCTTGTGGTCTGTGTAAATGGTACAATGAACCCCACAGAGGTAGTGTCGCCAAATCATAAGGGCGAAAACCACAGCCCCCAGCTCTAAATCGTGCGTCGGGTAATTCGGCTCATGAGGCTTCAACTGCCTCGAAGCATACGTTATCACGTGACCTTGCTGCATCAGCACTACACCCATACCCGTGATCGATGCGTCACATTAAACCATGAAATTATGAACACCCTCTGGTAAGGTCAGAATCGGTACCTTGCATAACCGCTGTCTGAGAATCTCGAAAGCTTCCTGTTGCTCAGGCCCCCAACAAAATGCCACCGACTTCTTGGTCAGTCGGGTCAAGGGAACAACAATCTTGGATAAATCCTGGATGAATCTCCAATAATAATCCGCCAGACCAAGAAAGCTCCGAATCTCAGATGGAGACCTCGGAACCTCCCACTGCATCACGACCTCTACCTTGGCCGGATCGACCAAAATACCCTTCTGGTTGACAAGGTGCCCCAGAAACTGCACCTCGTGCAACCAGAACTCACACTTGGAGAACTTTGCAAAAAGTCTCTCCCTCCTCAATTTCTCTAGTACCTCCCTCAAGTGCTCCTCATGTTGCTCCTGGGTCTTGGAATAAACCAAGATGTCGTCGATAAAAACTATCACAAACCAATCCAACATTGGTCTGCACACGCGGTTCATCAGGTCCATGAACGTGGCAGGAGCATTGGTGAGCCCAAACGGCATCACCACGAACTCATAGTGACCATAGCAAGTCCGAAAGGCTGTCTTCTGCACATCGTCATCCCTGACTCGCATCTGGTGATAACCCGATTGTAGATCAATCTTGGAGAACCAATATGCACCCTGAAGCTGGTCAAATAAATCATCAATCCTCGGGAGGGGATAACGGTTCTTCACTGTTACCTTATTCAACTCCCGGTAATCTATACACATCCGATGTGACCCGTCCGTCTTCTTCATAAATAGAATCGAGGCTCCCATGGCAAATTGCTCGGCCTGATAAATCCCTTCCCCAACAGCTCCTGCAGCTGTGTAGACAACTCCTGCATCTCGGGAGGAGCCAACCAATATGGTGCCTTGGCTATCGGAGCCGCACCAGGAACTAGGTCAATCCTGAACTCTACCTGCCTCTCCGTATGTACCCCAGGTAAATCCTGTGGGAACACGTCTAGGTAATCCCGTACGATCGGTACAACATTCGCGGTCGTCTTACCCTTATCCTGGGTATCCATGACATAGGCGACATAACATGCGCAACCCTGTTGAAGGTAGCGTCTCTCCCTCACTGCTGAACACAAAGTCGGTCCACATTGCGGCCTCTCGCCCTGAATCACCAAACCTCCCCCACTTGGGGTCCGAACTCGTACAAGCTGCTGCTCGCAGTCGATCACTGCCCTATTGTGGCTCAACCAGTCCATACCCACGATAACCTTATTCCCTCGCAGGGGAATGAGGACTAAATCCATGGAAAATTGCTCATCAAACAACTACAGTGTACATCCCTGGTGAACCCTCGCAACCCGTACTATCCTATCATCCATGATCTCTACATCAAAAGGACAGTCCAGCTCCCTGAGAGCTCCAACAAATTGCTTGCTAAGCACGAGCGATACAAAAGATTGGGTAGCCCCCTAATCAAATAATACCATAGCAGATATACCGTTCACAAGGAACGATCATATAATGTAACAAATAAACATAAGCAATAAATCAAAATAAATAAAGAGATAAGGAGAAGATACATACCCGTCACAACATCGGGAGCTGCACGTGCCTCCTCTACTGTTAGCTGGAAGGCCCTGCTCTTTGCCACAGGTGCCTCCGTCCGGCCCTAACATTCGTCGGTAATCCTCAATGTAGCAGGAGCGGGTGCCGCCACCTGTCCTGCTGCTACTAAACTCGGACACTGGGGCCTCTTGTGGCCGCTCTGATTGCACTGAAAGCAGATCAGATCAGATACTGTTGTGGTGGTGTTAGCAGTACAATCCCTGCTGACATGACCAGGTCGGTCGCACTTAAAGCAACCCGAACTACCCGCCTTGCACACCCTCGCGTGCATCTTGCCGCACTTGCCACATCGGTTGCGGCCCTGCTGGCTCCTCGATCTATGATCTGATACCTTAGGCTTCTTGCCCGAAATCCCTGTCTGTACCCCATCTGGTTTCCTCTTCCTTTCCATCTCTAAATCCACCTCCCTCTCTCGAGCCCTCACAATCATATCTTCCAGCGTCTTGCAGCTGGATTGGCTCACAAACTGGCGGATATCACTCCGCAGCATCACATGGTACCGGGCCTTTTTCATCTCCTCGTCTGCTACATACTGCGGAACGAGAAGGGCCCTATCTCTGAATATAGAGGTGATCTTGGCCACCGTCTCAGTAGTCTGCTGGAGATCCTGGAACTCCCTCGCAAGCTGTTGCACCTCGATCACATGTGCAAACTCGGCCCTGAATTTGGCCGAGAAATCACTCCAGGTCATCGCATCAAAAGTGACATCATCTTCAATAGCTCGTACAATCTCCTCCCACCAATCACGCGCCATGTCCTTCAGGAGACAGGAAGCAAGTCGGACCTTGTCCCCCTCAAGACAACGGCTAGTACGTAAGGCGTTGACGACGTCAGTCAATCACCTGCTGCTAGCATTGGGGTCCCTAGCCCCATGATAGTCTGGAACTCCACAAGCTCTGAACTCCCGGAATGTCAACGTGTGCGCCCCCATCATGGCCGTCATCTCGGTGAGGAATGCACCCAACCTCTCGTCAAGAATCTCCAAATGCCCTCCTTGACCATGCTGAAGATCACAGGAGTCTGGTCCATCATACTGCGCGTAAGCTCAGATGAAATAAACTCTCTCATCTGGTCATTGAGCTGCCCAGCTCCACAGCCCGATCCTGATCCCTCGCTTGCGCCAGAACTGCCAACTGGTCTAGTGCATAGCATCACCATACTGAAAATAGACCATAACAAACATCAGAATACTCTTCATAACTTGAGGGATCATACACACTACAAGTTCCTTGGATTCATCTCAGCTCTCCTTGACTCGAGTGCAGATCCTCTGCTTTCAGTAGTACGGGTCCATACTACCTTCCACATCTATCTGTACTTTCCTCAAGAAGAGTTCATGGATTATGGTTAGTGCAAGGTATGTATATTGATTTTACTTCATCTGTGATTGATGGAAGGTTTGATTTTAAGAGCTCATATTTATTTAACATAATCATTTCTAAGGAAAAATAATTCATTTTGGTTTGTTTTCTTACTTCATGGCAAATAAGAAAAAATAAATTCATTCTTCACGTAAACAACAACAAAGATTTGTTTTTTAACTTTGTTCTTATACGCAACAAAAAATGATAACTTTGGGGGTTACACCCACAAGGCAAATAAAAGAAATAATTCTTTTTGGATTGTTTTCTTACTTCACAAGCAAATAAAAAAAATGTTTCTTTTTTCTTCTCGTCCGAATGACAGACCAAGGTTAGCTTCCTCCCAAGTTTTATTTTTGCATGTATGTTTATCATATAAATTTTTAATTTGGATTGAATTAAGTGTTTGGTTAATCTTTGATTTTTAGATCGTTAAAATCACTAAAAAGGCTTCAATTATGTATTTTTTTTTTTACTTTGATTTCATTTAGTAATTAATTTTAGTTTGCTGTTCTGATACACTCAATGAAAATTGCTAATAATTTGAGATGAAATAAAATGGATTTCTTAGCTTTAAACTTTTATTTGACTAATTTCTTAGCTACATTTTGTCTGATCTTCCTTCCACACTCCAATTTTAACCGATCTACGACTACTTTTGCTTGTTTTTCTACCTAATTTCAGGTTCACGTTAAATCATATCTTTAACTCCAAAGTTTAGGTTATCGTACTTATTTGTAAATTCATTTCAAAGGTTAGGTATTTGTATACCTTGTTCCTTGTTAGAGTCATGGGATAGCAAGTTTACGTCTATGTGTAACATCCCAAAATTCAAGACCAAAAATTTCGTTTTTAGATCATAAATAAAACAATAGTTATCAAAATCATTTCATTAAAATATAAGTCATAGTATCTCAAAACATCATATCAAAAACACATGTCAATATATCAGAGTAAAAACGTCATAGTGCATGCAATGCAGTCATCCCGAGCTCTTCCCTTTGCTACCAGAAGTACTTGAAACCAAAAACTGAAACCGTAAGCATGAAGCTTAGTGAGTCTCCCCAAACTACCACATCCCATACACATAATCACAAAATAACATATCATGGTCCTCACCCGCTTCATCGGGCCCCGGCCGGCATCGGACAGAGTCCGGTATCGAGCCCCGTCCGGTATCGGACGGAGTCTGACATCGGGCCCCGCCCGACATCGAGTAAAGCTCGGTATATATATAAACATATCAATAATTACACATAACATAAACATATAGACATTCCTCGGGCCCTGCCCGACATCAGACTGAAATCCGAAAGCATACAAACATTCCTCGGGCATTGCCCGACATCGGACTGTAATTCGGAAACATATAATACATGCACCTGCAAGAATCACGAAGACATCAAGCATACAAACATTCCTCGGGCACCACCCGACATCGGATCGAAATTCGGAAACATATAAACCTACATTGGGCACTGCCCGTCATCTGACCTTAGTCCGGAACATACTAACATACATATACGGGCCGACATTGGTGCCTTCGACCCGTTCATATAGGAGGAAAAGTCACCTCCCATGTTGAATGATAGCTGAAACGTCTCTGTCCCGAAATCAACTCTACACACTACCTGAATCAAAACCACCCCTTAGATAGCATTTATACTCATACCCCTTTTTGGTTCAACTGTGGTTAAAGTCAAAGTTAAGGTCAAGTCAAAGTCAACGCTCCGAGTTGACTCAACTCGTCGAGTTTTCCCTTCAACTCATCGAGTTCCCATGAATCACAGAAATGTGAAATCGCCATCCAACTCGTCGAGTTTTCCTTCAACTCGCCGAGTTCTTCCCTTTAACATAATCGGGACAGTTTGACCCAACTCGTCGAGTTTTCCTTCAACTCGGCGAGTTCTTCCCTTTAACAGAATCGAGACAGTTTGACCCAACTCATCGAGTTCCTCTATAAACTCGTCGAGTTCTTCAGTCAGTTAGCCCTTCGTAACGCATTAAGTCACCATTCTTCAAACAAGGGCCCTATCTTCTGGATCTAAGCTGGAAATACGTCTAGAAGGGTAAAGTTTCCAAATTTACCCGTTAATAACCTCTCCCTAAGGCAAAACTCAAACCCTAACCCAAAATGATATAGATCCAAAATCTAAAGCCATCAAACGTTCAATTTAGACCATGAGGTCATAGATCTGGACTCTAGGGACTAAATGATGACGTAAAGTCTTAAACTTTATTCACATTCATGGCCATAAAAGTTTCAAAAGACCATTATGATGGTCTAGAGATTGCATGGGGGATCCATGGCCATAAGGTTGGCACCTTTATGCCATTAAAACCCTTCAAGACCCTAGATTTGAAGTGTTCTTCACTTGGGACGTCCAAGTCCCAAGAACCATATCGTTTGAACCAAAACAATCAAAATAACCCCAAAAAGGAGATCTAATCAACGACAACGCAAGGTTCAAGCATTATACCAGCAAAATGTCGTGGATGAGGCAAGGGTTTTGGATCTACAACTCCTTGTGTCCTTAAGATTTTCTTTCTTCCAATGGCTTCAATGCACACAGTAAAACACTTAGAATGGCTCACAAACTCTCACATTAGCATTAGGGTTTCGAGATTTAGGGTTTGGGACTTGGAGGCTGGAAATGAGGCCAACATGGAAGGTTTAAGGTGCTTAAATAGGGTGTAAACCACATAAATTAGGGTTTTACCTCTGCCAGCCTACTCGTCGAGTTGAGGCCTCTCAACTCGTCGAGTAGGTTACTTAAATTACACGGCCCATATGATCTCTATCGACGAGTTTGGGGCTTCCAACTCGTCGAGTTACTCTTAGAAATTGAATAAATAATAAATTAAATACATACTAAGAACCAGGCATTACACTATATAATGTTGATTAAATGTTTATCTCTATGTTTGACTTAAATTTCATGTTTAAGAGTGGGACCTTTTTAGAATTCATTATTAATTGTATTTATTTCAAAATTATATGTATATTGATGTGAATATGGATCTTTACCAAAAACGTTTTAGGTCATTGGAAAAGCGTTATTATACTTTTAGGTCATTGGAAAAGCACTTAAACTCAGCATTTTCATATATTTTCTAACCATGGTGTCATTTGGAGCAGGATTTCTCTGGAGGGTTACTAAGGCAAGCCACATATGCAACTGCAAGATTCATTCAGGTGTGTAACCATTTAGTCAAATCTTTAGCAATCGATTTGTTTGACTGTTAACATTTTATTATATTTTTCTGAAACAAAACCATGTCAACGAAATGTTAGAAGCCAATTCTATGGATCATTTACATCGGAAGGGAAATACATAGTGTCAACATGCGAGAAGTAACAACAATATTCGTTCAAAATGAATTAACAATATAGTCTGTCAGAATGGATTAACGACAATATTCTCTCAGAATGTATTAGTGTTTTATTTAGAATTCAATGTTTTATTTGATTTTTAACCATTCATCGTTATATAACTTCAAATCATGGTTTTATATTTCAAATGGAACTAGACCTAATTTAAATGATAATGCAAGCAAAGACTGTAGCGTGCTTCCTTTTGCTTGAACAGATTTTGTTTTAAGCACATCATAATACAATAGTCATGTTATTTGTATAATCTTATTACCATGCTTATTTCTATTTTTTTTAATACAGGTCTTTGTTTACTCGTTAGTTGAAGATACAAAGTCAAAGGAAATAAATTCCCTTCTAGGAAGCAAGAAGTTTAGGTAACAAATAGCAATGCCATTCAAACTTTTAGATTATGCCAGAATTGAATCTTCAATGTCAATTATGTCGGAATGGAATCTCGAATTTCGATTCTGTCGGAATGGAATCTCGTTATTTCCTCTATGATTTGTGGATTTTCTATAATTCTTGGATATGGGTTTTGATGCAATTCACAAGTCTGCAGATTTGTACGAAGGACTTTAGTTTTTTCTTTTTCATTTGGTAATGAATTATTCTTTAACAATGGCTTGAAGAAGGAATCAATGATTGATCATACAAGAGAAAGACTTGGAATTAATTTCAATAACAAGTTACGTTGAAGAAGATGAAGTGTAAACAAACCGATTTATCCAAAAGGATAAGGAAGACCATAGTTGTCATAACCAGGCATCTATGAGGGAGAAATTCAAGTTTAGTTGATTTAAGTCCTTAATATAACACCCAATATGAAATATTGTATCTGGATCCCCAGGTACATCAGTTTGATTATTTATCTTTGGAGTCTTTCGAGTGACTTCACGAGTTGGTGCTACAACTCGCCGAGTAGTGTCGCGAATGGCCACGTGGGTTAATGATCTACTCGACGATTCCGAGGGGTGACTCGCCGAGTAGGCGCTGGGGTGAGAAACCCTAAATCCCCGTGTTTGAGACCTATTTAAAGGCACTTATAGCCTCCTTTTTGCGGCCACACTTCCCTGAGAAAAACCCTAAACGATCTTTGAGCTTATAGAGAGAGAGAGAGAGAGAGAGAGAGAGATAACTTGAGCATCTTGGTGTATCTTTGCAAGGAAGGAGAAGGTTTTCAAGCAAGGAGCAAAAGAAGGTTGTTAGATCTGTTGACATTCATCCAAGAGCTTCTGTTAGAGGTATCAAGTTCGAACCTTTCTCTCTTATTGGGAAGATCTCACATTTTTGGAGATTAGGGCTCCTTCTTCTTTATATTTTGGGACTTTGAGGATTTGGGGTTCATGAGGAGGCTTGAACTCCAGATCTGGACCTTAGGAGGTCCCTATCACCTAAAGGATCTTGCTTTATTCATCCTTGGTGGAATCCTTGAGTGAAAAACCCATTTTAGAGCATGTTCTTGGCATTTCATGCCCAAAATACCATGCATGGACGTAAATTCTGTGACTTTATGTAATAAATGAGCCCTGAGAGTGTGGATCTGAAGTTTAGGAAAGCATCCTACCTTAAAATCGTTTGAATGCAAGTTGAGTCTGATTGGACTCGCCGAGTTGATGAGCCGACTCGGTGAGTAGATTAGGGTTTGTCTCCATGAACTGGACCATGCGATAGCCCAGCGAGTTAGCGGTTAACTCGATGAGCTGGACCTTCATGAGATTACAGAGAAACGATGGGACTCGACGAGTTGCACAAGTGCACTCGGCGAGTCTGGTCAACTTGGACTGTTGACTCGAGTTGACTTCTGTTATCTTTAGGGTTTGGAGGTCAGGGAGGGGTAAAATGGTCTTTTATCCATTCCTAGGGCTAGAGTGAAAGAGAGAACAACGTTTGGTGTATTTGAGTGCGAGGCGAGTATTAATTAGAGATATTATCCTTGTAGTAGGCGGAGGCTAGATCGAGGATACCGAGTACGAGACTTTTTACTTTCTAGCTTACGAGGTGAGTCTTCTCACTATACTAACCTTGAGTGGTAATTTACGTATGACCAGAGGGTCTTATGTGTTTATTTGAGTACTATGTTGTGTTTCATTATGTCTATGTGATTTATGCTATGTGATATTTTGAGTATACAGAGTTAGGATCGGAGGGTCCCAGAGTTAGGACTGATGGGTCCCAGAGTTAGGACCGGAGGGTCCCAAAGTTAGGACTAGAGAGTCCACCAGAGTTATGGGACTGGAGGGTCCAACTGAGACACATCGGCCAATAGGGCCTTACAGAGTGATAGCCTCGAGTGGCTAATGTGTATATGTGGTATTTGGGGAACTCACTAAGCTTTGTGCTTACCGTGTTATGTCTTGTGTGTTTCAGGTAGTTCCGAGGATCACAGGAAGGCACCGACATGATTGTACACACTAGCAAGAGATTGTTTTATGATTATGGGATTGTGATTTACATTCGTGGATTGTTGACATTTGAGACACTTGTGATTTTGAGATTATAAAATGAGTTTTATTGTGTTTTGAAAATGAAAATTTTGTTTGAAAATTTTACGTCATTACAAGTTGGTATCAGAGCCTTGGTTTGAGGGATTCAGATGCACCCTCGGGTATGTCTGGACTCAAACTGAGGATTTGAGAAAAAATTTCAAAAGAGATAATTTTTTCTAAAATGAGAAAGAGTTTAAAAGAAAACGAGTTGGAGCAGTGTGTACAATCAGCCAGAGCCTGAACGGTGATTTCCCAAAATACCCTTACTTTGTGTTATGAAATTTACATGAGATATATACGAGATATTATGTATGCTAGAGAGTAGGCTAGGTATTCCATATGTTAGGACGAGAGTGGCCTGATTTGTGATGCCTTAACCTAGGGATTTCTGCTATCGGTGATTTGCTTTGAGTATGAGCTGAGTATGAGTATTTAGCAGAAATGAGCTTATGAGAGATCTACTATGAGAGTATTCTATGTTTGGTGAGGTATAGAGTACTTGCAACTGGGATCCTAGGAGGAGGACTTGGGGTTAATACAGATGCGGTGTGGAAGGTAGTATTTGGCGCGTACTACTGAAAGCACCGGATCGGTGAGCAGTCCAAGTAAGAATCCTTAGGATGCTAAGGAACAAGTAAGGAAAGTGATTGAGTGTGAGTATACTAGAGCGAGTCTCTGATTATTCTATGTTGTATTTCAGAGACATCATGGTGGGTACAGGCCACAACCCCGGAGGCAGTGGGACTAGTGACGATGAGATTCGGAGGATGATTCACGAGGAGGTGGCCGCAGCTATCCGAGCAGAGATTCCCAAGATGTTTGGGTCTATTAAGACCACCCTGATTGAGACGTTTGATGAGCAGTATGCTGCTATCACTAAGGCTGTTGCTGTTGCCGCCACTGAAGCCGTCGGCGCTGCTAGGCCACAGGGAGGTGACTCATTGTTGTTCCGGGAGTTCGGCAACACGAAGCCACCAGAGTTTGATGGGACTCAGGATCCGATTGCTGCAATGAGATGGATCTCTGATATCGAGGGATGTTTTTACACATGTTCATGCCCATATCACTTGAGAGTTCGGTTTGCGCTGAGGAAGTTTCGCTTGGGAGCGAAGGACTGGTGGAAGTTTGTGACAGCCAGATTTACCTCTGCGGATCATGCTGCAGTGACATGGGAGAGGTTTATTCAGATGTTCCGAGACGAGTATGTTCCCCCTGTGGAGAGGGAACGATTGGCGCAGGAGTTTCTGTCTCTCAAGCAGAAGATAAAATTAGTGACTGAGATTTCTAGGATGTTTCACGAGAGGGCGATGTTTTGCCCTGAGCACGTGTCCAGTGAGTAGGCACGTGTGAGCCGATATTGGAGCATACTGAGGAGGGATATACGAGAGTTCGTGGCAAACTCGTCGTACAGGACATTGGCCGAGCTTCAGGCCAATTCCAGGAGGAGGGAGATTGAGCTTGAGTTGCAGACCAGGGAGGAGGAGGAGTCCCGGGGTAGGGACCGAAGTCCAATACAGTCGCAGCCGGCGACAAAGCGGGCTAAGCCTGCTGATATCAGAGCTGGGGGCCAGAAGGGCCGTACTTGTGGAAAGTGCGGTAAGTGTCATGAGGGTACATGTCGAGCAGGATGTTGCTACAAATGTGGGAAGGAAGGGCACATGGCAAGGGATTGCCCCCAAGGGATTCTTAGTTTGCTTTCACTGCAACCAGACCGGCCATCGGAAGGTTGAGTGTCCCCAGCTGATATAGGGATCAGCGCAGGGATCTGCGTCTACTGTTACTCGAGCTGCAGAGAGTCGGCCAGCGAAGGCCGAGGCACCGAAGGTTTGCGGGAGAGCCTTTCAGCTGAAAGCGGAGGAGGTCCGCGTAGCACCTGATGTCGTGGCCGGTATGTGTTCTTTTACTTATTCTATCTTGAATTATAGTGTGCTTATATTGTGATATGCATAGGTACTTTTCTTGTGAATTCCGTACCTGCCTTGGTGTTATTTGACTCGGGTGCGAGTCGATCCTTCGTGTCATTAGCATTTAGTCGCCACATCAGTACCCGACGTGAGGCATTGAGTCGACCTCTGAGAGTTTCTATAGCAGATGAGTATGCGGTGCTAGCTACTGATGTGATCCGAGGATGTGTGCTTGAGATTTTTGGTGTTGAGTTCCCGATAGATCTGGTACTGATCACGATGGGTGATGTCTGTGTCATCGTGGGCGTGGACTGGTTAAGTCGATTTGGAGTTGTGATCGACTCCGAGCGTTAGTTGGTGACCATACACTATCTTAGTGAGGGAGTGCTTATAGTGTATGGCGAGGGTACCCGATCTGTGTCAGCATTCTGCTCGGCTGTCAGAGCAAGGCAGAGTCTACAGCAGGGTTGCAGAGGTTTTGTAGCGTATGTGATGGATACGCTGGATGCTGCTGAGAGACCGAGTTTTATTGCTGAGGTTCCGATAGTGAGCGAGTTTCCGAATGTTTTCCCCGAGGAGTTACTGGGTGTGCCTCCCGAGAGACAGGTGGAGTTCCGGATTGATCTGGTTCCGG
Organism: Lactuca virosa; assembly: GCF_052849685.1. Lineage (NCBI taxonomy): Eukaryota > Viridiplantae > Streptophyta > Magnoliopsida > Asterales > Asteraceae > Lactuca > Lactuca virosa. The sequence goes on along the minus strand of NC_136429.1, from coordinate 245,455,756 downwards.
GAGCGACAGCTATCACCAAGGCACCTTATCGCCTTGCGCCACCTGAGATGCAGGAGTTATCCTCACAGCTCCAGGAACTACTGGGGAAGGGCTTCATCAGGCCGAGTAGTTCGCCGTGGGGAGCGTCGATCCTTTTTGTCAAGAAAAAGGATGGTTCACACCGGATGTGCATAGACTACCGGGAGTTGAACAAGTTGACGGTCAAAAACCGTTACCCACTTCCGAGGATCGATGATTTGTTCGATCAGTTGCAGGGGGCATCGTGGTATTCCAAGATAGATTTGAGGTCTGGATATCATTAGATGAGAGTTCGCGAGGAGGATGTCCAGAAGACAGCCTTTAGGACGCGTTTTGGGCACTATGAGTTCGTGGTGATGCCTTTCGGGCTCACCAACACACTGGCAGCGTTCATGGACCTCATGAACCGGGTGTGCAGGCCTATGTTGGCTCGATCGGTGATCGTGTTCATCGATGATATTTTGGTGTATTCGAGATCCAGGGAGCAACATGAGGAGCATCTGAGAGAGATTCTTGGTGTACTCAGATCAGAGAGGCTCTATGCCAAATTCTCCAAGTGTGATTTCTGGTTACGAGAGGTCCAGTTCCTGGGACACCTCATTAATCAGAATGGTATTTTGGTCGATCCGGCCAAGATTGAGGCAGTTATGGGATGGGAGGTGTTGAGATCCCCCACCAAGATTAGGAGTTTTCTGGGGCTGGCCGGTTACTATCAGAGATTCATCAGAGATTTCTCCAAAATTGTCGTCCCCCTCAGCAGGTTGACCCGGAAGGGTGTTACTTTTACTTGGGGTTCCGAGCAGCAGACCTCATTTGAGACTCTTCGCCAGAGGTTGTGCGAAGCCCTGGTGTTAGCCCTTCCGGAGGGAATGGAGGATTTTATGGTTTATTGCGATGCATCTATTACCAACATAAGTGTGGTACTGATGCAGAGAGGACACGTGATAGCATATGCATCGAGGCAGTTGAAGCCTCATGAGACGAGATATCCCACCCACGATCTAGAGCTGGGGGCGGTGGTGTTCTCCCTCAAGATCTCACGTTACTATCTGTACGGGGTTCGGTGTACCATATACACAGACCACAATAGTTTGAAGTATCTTATGGATCATCCCAACCTGAACATGAGACATAGGAGATGGTTGGATGTGGTGAAAGATTATGACTGCGAGATCCTGTATCATCCGGGCAAGGCTAATGTGCTAGCCGACGCCCTGAGCCGTAGAGCAGAGAGTGCACCGATTCGAGATGTGTGTATGAGGATGACAGTGATGACTCCGATCTTAGATACCATTCGGGAGGCCCAGGTGGAGGCCGTGAGACCGGAGAACCGCAAGAGGGAGCGGGTGATTAGAAAGGTATCCGAGTTTGTGACGAATAGCCGAGGGCTTATGACTTTCCGAGGGCGAATTTAGGTGCCCTATTCGGGCGGAGCCCGACGTATACTGATGGAGGAGGCACATAGATCGAGATTCTCGATCCATCCCGGGGCCACTAAGATGTATTTGGACCTGAAGAGAGATTATTGGTGGCCCTGTATGAAGAGGGATGTTGCTTGGATAGTTGAGAGGTGCTTGACCTGCCACCGGGTCAAGGCAGTGCACCAGCGTCCACATGGTCCATTACAGCCTCTGGAGATTCCCCAGTGGAAGTGGGAACATATCTCGATGGACTTTATCACCAAGTTAACGAGGACTGCACGGGGAGTTGACGCGATTTGGGTGATTGTGGACCGACTAACGAAGAGTGCTCACTTCCTTGATATTAGTGAGAGCTCTTCTGCGGAGAGATTGGCTGAGATCTATATGAGAGAGGTGGTAGTACGGCATGGGTTGCCGATTTCTATCATGTCGGATCAAGACGTGCGTTTCACTTCCAGGTTTTGGAAGAAATTTCATGAGGAGTTGGGCACACGCTTAAATTTCAGTACTGCGTATCACCCACAGACAGACGGGCAGAGCGAGCGGACGATTCAGACGCTCGAGGACATGTTGCGTGCATGTGTCATGGACTTCAGAGGAAGTTGGGACACTTACTTGCCCTTGGCTGAGTTTTCTTACAACAACAGCCATCATTCAAGTATTGGCATGCCTCCCTTTGAGCTCCTATATGAGAGGAGGTGTCGGACTCCTATTTGTTGGGGAGAAGTGGGGCAGAGGGTGATGGGTAGCATGAAAATAGTGTTGACGACGACCGAGCAGATTCAGCACGTCATACAGAGGTTACTGATGGCCCAGAGTCGCCAGAAGAGTTATGCAGATAGGCGAAGATCCGAGCTGGAGCTTCAGGTCGGAGACTTTGTACTCCTGAAGGCATCCCCATGGAAGGGGGTGATCCGATTCAGGAAGCGGGGCAAGTTGGGCCCCCGATACATCGGTCCTTTTAGAGTGACCGCCAGAGTGGGTAGGGTAGCATACCAGTTGGATCTACCTGCGGAGTTGAGTTAGATTCATAACACCTTCCACGTGTCCCAGTTAAGGAAGTGTGTGGCTGATGAGACGGAAGTGGTACCGCTAGAGGACATTTAGGTGGATGCGAGCCTGAATTATATTGAAAGGTCGATCACGATTTTGGATCGAAAGGTGAAGGTGCTAAGGAAAAAAAGTGCCCCTAGTTCAAGTCCAGTGGCAACATCGGAGAGGGTCCGAGTTGACTTGGGAGCCGGAGTCAGAAATGCGGGAGCAGCATCCAGAATTATTTGCAGAACATGACTTCGAGGGCGAAGTCTGATTCTACTGGGGGAGAATTGTAACATCCGGATCCCCAGGTACATCATTTTGATTATTTATCTTTGGAGTCTTTACAGTGACTCGACGAGTATGTGCTACAACTCGCCGACTAGTTTCGCGAATGGCCACGTGGGTTAATGATCTACTCGACGAGTCCGAGGGGCGACTCGCCGAGTAGGCGTTGGGATGAGAAACCCTAAATCCCCGTGTTTGGGACCTATTTAAAGGCACTTATAGCCTCCTTTTTGCAGCCACACTTCCCTGAGAGAAACCCTAAATGATCTTTGAGCTTAGAGAGAGAGAGAGAGAGAGAGAGAGAGAGAGATAGATAGATAGATAGAGAGAGAGAGAGAGAGAGAGAGAGAGAGAGAGAGAGAGAGAAAGAGAGAGAGAGAGAGAGAGAGAGTGAGAGAGAGAGCTAACTTGAGCATCTTGGTGTATCATTGCAAGGAAGGAGAAGGTTTTCAAGCAAGCAGCAAAAGAAGGTTCTTAGATCTGTTGACATTCATCCAAGAGCTCTTGTTAGAGGTATCAAGTTCGAACCTTTCTCTCTTCTAGGGTAGATCTCACATTTTTGGAGATTAGGGCTCCTTTTTCTTTATATTTTGGGACTTTGAGGATTTGGGGTTCATGAGTAGGGTTGAACTCCATATCTGGACCTTAGGAGGTCCTTATCACCTAAAGGATCTTGCTTTATTCAGCCTTGGTGGAATCCTTGAGTGAAAAACCCATTTTAGAGCATGTTCTTGGCATTTCATGCCCAAAATGCCATGCATGGATGTAAAGTATGTGACTTTACATAATAAATGAGCCCTGAGACTGTGGATCTGAAGTTTGGGAAAGTATCCTTCTTTAAAATAGTCTGAATGCAAGTTGAGTCTCATTGGACTCGCCGAGTTAATGAGCCGACTCGGCGAGTAGATTAGGCTTTGTCCCGATGAACTGGACCATGCGATAGCTCGGCGAGTTAGCGGTTAAATCGACGAGCTGGACCTTCATGAGATTCCTGAGAAATGATGGGACTCGACGAGTCGCACAAGTACACTCGACGAGTCTGGTCAACTTGGACTGTTGACTCAAGTTGACTTCTGTTGACTTTAGGGTTTCGAGGTCAGGGAGGGGTAAAATGGTCTTTTACCCATTCCTAGGGCTAGAGTGAAAGAGAGAACAACGTTTGGTGTATTTGAGTGCGAGGCGAGTATTAATTAGAGATATTATCCGTGTAGTAGGCGGAGGCTAGATCGAGGTTACCGAGTACGAGACTTTTTACTTGCTAGCTTACGAGGTGAGTCTTCTAACTATACTTACCTTGAGTGGTAATTTACATGTGACCAAGGGTCTTATGTGTTTATTTGAGTACTATGTTGTGTTGCATTATGTCTATGTGATTTATGCTATGTGATATTTTGAGTATACAGAGTTAGGACCGGAGGGTCCCAGAGTTAGGACCGGAGGGTCCCAGAGTTAGGACTAGAGAGTCCACCAGAGTTGTGGGACTGGAGGGTCCCACTAAGACACATCGGCCAAGAGGGCCTTACAGAGTGATAGCCTCGAGTGGCTAATGTTTATATGTGGTATTTGGGGAACTCACTAAGCTTTGTGCTTACCGTGTTATGTGTTGTGTGTTTCAGGTAGTTCTGAGGATCGCGGGAAGGCACCAACATGATTGTACACACTGGCGAGAGATTGATTTATGATTTTGGGATTGTGATTTACATTTGTGGATTGTTGACATTTGAGACACTTGTGATTTTGAGATTATGAAATGAGTTTTATTGTGTTTTGAAAATGAAAAATTTGTTTGAAAATTTTGCGTCGTTACAAATATTAAGGCTAGGACCCAACACAACATTTAACAAATTGGAACAGAGATGCCGTAATCCAACTTGCAAAATATTTGAAGGTATGTAAATGACGATTTACCAATTTCCACCATGAAAAACGAAAATAATTTTAGGTTTTAAGTGAATTGAAATTCCTAGATCCTTTGAGATTCATTGAACTATTCAATGGCATGTTTAAATCTCGATTGTTCCCTTCAAGTTTGTGACTGGGATGCCGAGGATCACAAACAAGGAGTGAATAACCATGCAAATTAGCTTGGTACACCCAATGTTACAACCACCTAATCAATTTGCCGGTTAACCACAAACGCTCCATTGATCTATGATTAACATCAAGCTACCCTTTGCCACACATTGCCAGTCCCAGATTAGTGTGCCGGTTAACCACACACGCTCCACTAACGACTTAACAAGGTGTAAAGTGCAATTTCATGGGTTAGCACAAAATTCACATTTTCCTAAAGTAACTAAGATTGGGAATTTAATAAGTTTAGTTACTTTATATTTATCATTATACTTTTAATGAAGGGAGAATTGATGTCCTGTCCTACCCGTTCGGCTAACGACCCTCCACCAGTCAAGGAAGCGGTGGGTGAGAGTGGACACCCATTAAACTGCCATTTTATAGGCAGTAACTGTTGGATTAGTGTCTAAGCCCGTAACTAGATAAGATTATTTATGAAAAGAGAGGTTATTATGGTTTATTTATATATTATATGAATAATATATTAAAGGAGAAATCATATAGTTTAATTAATATTAGACAATAATTAATTATATGGCTAAAAGACATTAATTAAATAAAGCGGACTAGAAGTGTCAATTGTGTGATAGTTGAATATTAGGTTGAGAAGCCTTATGGATTAGGCATGGACGAAATTAAGGATGTCTCCATCTTAATTTCGGCCATAGAGGCCTTATTCCAGAAGGTTCCTTGGACTGCTTAAGGCCTAAGCTGTCCATTAGGGTTTTGACTGAAACCCTAGCAACATAAGTATAAATAGACCCCTAGGGCATCAGTTTTCGGCCATTGGAAACCCTAGAAGAGTTCATAGCCAAAATTGTGCCTCCTCCCCTACCTCCAATATCGTCTTCTTTATTGTGGTGTTTGTAAGCCATTAGAGGAGTGACATTTGTGACTCTAAGCTCCAAGAGAAGAAGATTCAAGCTATTCTTGAAGAAGTAATCATCTAGATTTGATTCTATATGATAATTTCGAAATATGTATGCTAGATCTAGGGTTTATAAGTCTTGCATGTATTGCATGTACAATAGAGAAACCTAGATCCAAGCTTTAGGGTTTGCATGAGCACATAGGATGTTCTTTTGTATAAAACTCATCACTGGTATCAGAGCCTTGATTGGTTTCTATTGTATTGATGCCTTGTATATTCATCTTACTCAAAATCGTTTTTTCTGCCTGTGCCCGACCTGACTCGGCGAGTCACTTGTTGAAATTGGCGAGTCGGCCCAACTCGGTGAGTCCAGTTTGTGACTCGGCGAGTCGGGGAGTCAGACAGAGGGAAACTCGGGATTTCTTGTTGTTTTGCTAAAGGATAATTGCCATAACTGTTTTTGACTAATAAAATCCGAATTTTATTATTATTATGTGATTATCCTTACCAAAACAAAAGATAATTACCAATTAATTGAATAATAAATTCCTTATATGATAAAATTTGATTATTTGAATTATTTGATGAATTATCTTGTGAATAAAATAGGTCAAATTTAGATAATCATTAAATTAAATGTTTCATTTAAATTATTTGCTATTTGATCCTATGTGTTTTGAAAAGTTCAAAACTTGCCCTCAAGTTTTGAAATTTAAAATTTTTAATTAAAAGTTTAATTTTAATTATTTAAATTTCAAACCCTAGAATTTTACAAGTTTAAATTTCAACCTTATACTTTATAATATTATAAGAATAATTATTATATATGTATAACTTAAATGCTAGTCTTACTGTTAGTAGGCCTCATTCACGAAGCCGATCTATAAGGGGGTATAAGGTTATGGCCTATAAAATGGCCGTTTAATGGGTGTTGTCACACCCCCAAACCGGAACGGCGGAAACATTCGGAGGCGGAGGACTTTAGGTAAGTATCACAACACATGTAACATAGTAATCAAAGTACAAACAACCATTGCATTAATAAGTATAAGTCTTACATAAGTGTTTAAACATTACATATTCAAACTCTAAAGTAGGTACAGTAGAAGACAAGAGTCGCGGTACGGTACTAGGTAGTCTTCTCAAAAGCTTCGGGAGTGTACCTGTCTACTGGATTCCTGAGAATACAAGTTATTTGGAAAGAGTAGATCAGCATTTAAGCTGGTGAGTTCATAAGTATTTTAGTTCTGTTAAGTATACCCTAAGTTCTTTGGATAAGTTCACTGGTTTCTCCAGGAAATCCTATATTTCCTGAGGTGTTAGATTGATAACCTCAATAGTTTCCCTCTGTAATTACTTAGTTTATACTGATTATACATAGCACAATATTGAATTGACAGTCAACTGGGTGTATCTGCCCTAAGCCCACAACCAAACAAGGAACAGGAAGTAAGGCGGAAGTCACACACTTCACTGTCAATCGGACATTACGTATGTACAACTCTGATGTAGCAACTAAGGATTTATAGAATTAACCACTAAAGGTCCTTTATGTTATACTAGTTTACCAAAAGTAAATGACTAGGTTCCCATTTGTAAAAGTGGTTTAATCCCATAAACCGTTCTCTTTGTATTACTGTTTTGTATTTGTATTCCTTTATGAAAACTTGAAATTGAGAGTGTGCATGGCTCCACCAGCTGTTATTGAAAACTGTATTGAGCCATTGTATTTTGTATTCTATAAACTGGTACTTTGAAGGTGTACTTTCGTTTAGTTGTTTATACACTAACGTATTGGTAATATCTTTTTTGAGTTATTATAACCATACTATGACTGATGGCCTGAAACAAACGCTTTGTGGGCGTTTAAACTGGTGATAACAATTGCCACTCATCGGCGTGTATGCCTAACTGTAGCTAGCAGCCTGAGTGCGGGGTTGTCAATCCCGATATAGATCTACACACAACTTGTTTCGATCCCCGGCTGGAGATTCTGGTTATAATGTCAGGACTTTTCCTATGTTGTCTAAAATGAATTAAACAACCTGAATAGAGTGTCTCATAAAAAGCATATAAACGTTACATGTATATTAGTTATGAAAACTTAATCAGTCTGAAATAAATGATTGACAATATGTTCTCTTAATTATGAAAACTTAATCATTCTGAAATAAATGATTGACAGTATGTTCTTGAATTAGTATTTCAAACATGTATTTGATAAAAGTAAACCTTTGATTTGTTCTGAGTCAAAACCCTGGTTTCTTGTAAAACAGTGTATTCTAGTATACTTGAATCATGAATTTTTACCTCGTGTTTACTAACTCTGGTACTCTGTATAGTACCTTTGCTAATGCAAACCCAGTATAATGTATTATTACCTCGTGTTTTCTAACTCTGGTACTCTGTATAGTACCTTCGCTAATGCAAACCCGGTAGAATGTATTATTACCTCGTGTTTGCTAACTCTGGTACTCTGTATAGTACCTTCGCTAATGCAAACCCGGTAGAATGTATTATTACCTCGTGTTTGCTAACTTTGGTACTCTGTATAGTACCTTTGCTAATGCAAACCCGGTATAATGTATCTTTACTTCTTTAATATGTTGTTCATATATTAAAGGTATTATACATATCTTGGGATAGTTGAATGAATTTTGGTAATTTATAATTTGAAATAGTTTATAAAAACCTTTTTCAAAGAATTTACGGAGTTTACATGACTTTAAGATTTAACATGTCTTTAAGGCATTTTGGATGTATTTGGTAATTCTTAAAAGCATACGGAAACTCTTTGTGTGATTAATATCACATACATATATTAACACAATTTAATATTGTGTTAAACTTGTATTCCCCTCCTAAAAAGCATTTAAAAACCATTAAAAAGGTAAATTATAGGGGTATGAACTCACTTTGATAAGCGGTGATTCGGGCAGCGTTTCGTTTCCCGTAAAGAGTTTATTTGACGAGAAACCGGCTCAAACCGGGCAGAGTTTCGGCAGGAGAGAGGATGAATTCTCGAGAATTCCGGGGCTCCGGGGCTTGGTTCAGGCTTTAGACACGATACCGAGGCCTTGGGGGTTGTTTGTGAGGTTATGGAAGTGAAAGGGGTGAAAAGGGACCAAAATGGGGTGAAAAGTGTAAAAATCTGGAGGGTCTCGCGGGCTATTTATAGTCCGAAGTCTCGGACCGAAGCATGTTAGTCATCAACACGCGTCGGACATGCGAATGGGACACGGATGCGAGGCTCGGACAGCTGGCGAAGCTTCAGACAGCTGGCTCGCAGATGGTGGCTTCGGACTGGACCGGACTTCGGTCCAATGGGAAGGCGCCACGAAGGTCCGAGGGGTGTCCGGGGGGTGTCTCATGCGAGGGTGTCGGCTGTTTAGTAGACCTCGGCTGCGGTCCAATCAGGATGCGACACGGTGAACTACGATCCAACCAGAAGATTACACGTGGAGGCTCGCATGCGAGGGGTGACGTGTCCAAGGCCACGTATGCGAAATTGCCCGGTTTTCAAGATTTTCTTGATTTTTGGGCAAAAAACTTGCAAAAATCATAACTTTCGCATACGAGCTCCGTTTTTTGCGTTCTTTATATGCACGCGTAGGTAAAATCATACTCTACGACTTTCGTTTAGACTTCGTCGGCTGATTTTGAATTTATTTTTAATATTATTATTTTTAACTGACCGGGACAGGAAATCCGTTAAAAATTCATAACTTCTTCATCTGACGTCCGTTTTCGTCTGTCTTTTTACCATTGTGCTACTTTTGACGAGACCTTCGATTCTCGTTTAAGTTGTGTCGGCTAAATATTGATCGATTTATATTTCGAATTTTTAGTTGTCTACTGCTAAACCGAAACTTAGAAAAATCATAACTTCGTCATACGAAGTCAGATTTTGACGTTCTTTGTATGAACATTCTCGGTTTAACATATTCTACAACTTTCATTTAGATTTTTAAGGCTAAAAAGCCTTTTATCGAAAATTCACTTTTTACACTAAACAGTGTTTTGCCGGTTTTGATGCGGATTTTCGATTGGTCATAACTTCTTCGTTATAACTCCGATTTCAGTGTTCTTTATGTTTTTGGAAGCCTTGTTACAAACTCTATGAGTTGGTTCATCCCAATTACGATTATTGATCAATTTATTTTTGACCAAAATTTGATTGGTGGCACAGGTGTCCACTCTTACGCACTGTTTCCTTGATTCGCGGAGGGTCGTTAGCCGAACGGGTAGGATAGGGCAACCCTTTCCTCATTAAAAGTATAATGAATTTATAAAGTAACTAAATGTTTTTCCTAAATTCTCAATCTTAATTACTTTAGGCAAAAGTGAATTGATGTAATTCCATGAAATTACACTTTGTACCCTTGCTAAGACGTTAGTGGAGCGTGTGTGGTTAACCGACACACTAATTGGACTCTTAGCAAAGGTGGAAAAGGGTGACTCGATGTTTGTCATAGTTCGATGGAGCGTGTCTGGTTAACCGGCACGTCGATTAGGTGACTGTAACATTGAGGGCACCATGTACATTTGCATGGTTATTCACACCTGCTTTGTGATCTTCGGCATCCCAGTCATAAACTTGAGGTCATATCGAGATTTAAACATGCCATTGAAAAGTTCAATGAATCTCAAAAGATCTAGGAGCTTTCAATACATTTAAAACTTAGCTTTAATTTGTTTTTCATGGTGGAAATTAGTGAATCGTCATTCACTTACCTTCAAATTATTTGTTGTCTAGATTACGACATCCCTTTTCTAAATAGCAAATAATGACATTGGATCCTAGCCCTAATTTCTCATTTGGGTGTCTAATTGGGGATTCATTTCTAATCAAACTTGTCTCTTTTCTATTTCAGATGTCGAACATGATCAACAACGCTTCCGGCTCAAATTCCTCTGCCTCGTTCTCACTCATGAACTTGTGTGGGAGAGTGATCTTTGACGGGTCCAATTTCAATGATTGGATCTGCAACATCCGAATGGTCACTCGTTACGAGGACAAAGAGTATGTCCTCGATGAGAAGTTGAAGGAAATCAACATCAACACTGCCTCTGCTAAAGAGATCGCTGCCTTTGAGGCCCATGAGCATGATGCCACGAAAGTCCATTGCATCATGTTGGCGACTATGACTGCAGAACTCCATAAGTCCTATGAGGACATGTATCCCTATGAGATGCATCAACATCTGCTGGATTGGTACCACCAAATCGCTAGGCAGGAAAGGTATGAGATCATCACTTCGATGATCACTGCCAAAATGGGTAATGGAGAGTCCCTTACTGCTCATCTGCAAAAGATGCAGAGATATATCGATCGCCTGCTAAAGTTAAATGTTAACTTTGATGAAGACCTGGCAATTAACATCATCCTTCACTCCTTGCCTCCCTGCTACAACCAGTTCCACATGACCTCCCACATGAACAAGGAGGAGGTCACTTTGAGCAAGCTTCAAGGCTTGCTAAGGACTGCTGAGAGCAACCTCAAAGACAAATCTGTTGCATCAACTCCTACTGTTGCCCCTGTCTTGGCAATTGGGCGAGGAAAGGGTAAGAAGAGGAAGGCTCCCTCAAAGAGCCACCATAAGGGAAAGTCCCATGATGACACCTCTTCTAGTGGAACCAAGGCTGGTTCTGCTAAACCCAACTCCAACCCCAAGGAGGCAGAGTGCCATCACTGCCACGAAATAGGGCATTGGAAACAAAGCTGCCTGAAATATCTACAAGACATCAAGGATGGAAAGATCAAGCCATCCTACACAGGTATTTACACTATTAAATCTAATGATTCATCACATGCTATTTCTTGGGTTCTTGATACAGGATGTGGTTTTCACATTTGTTCTGATTTGCAGGGCCTAAGAAGAAATAGGGATGTGGAGCATGGCAAGATAAACTTGATCATGGGGAACAGAAGATCGTCGCCTGTCACCAAGATTGGAGTTTACTCTTTAGTGCTTAGTAATGGAGTAGGATTAGATTTAAATAATTGTTGCTATTCGCCATACATGGCAAGAAACATCATTTCTTTTCATGGTATGTATAGACAAGGGTTTAGGTATTCAATTGATAATAAAAAAGGGATCTATTAATGCTTATCTTAATGGTGTTTTCTATTTTGAAGCATTGCCTTATAATGGAATATATGAAACTATGATGGTTGTAGATAACTTAGGAAATGATGTGTTGTGTATCGATTCTTCCAATATTTTGGATAAAGCATGCTTGTGGCATTGTCGTCTTGGACATGTCAACAAGAAACGCATAGCCCAACTCCAAAAGGATGGAGTGTTGGAGTCATTCGACCTTAGGGACGATGACGTGTGCGAGTCTTGTTTGCTTGGAAAGATGACCAAGTCACCCTTCACTGGCACTTGTGAAAGGGGTGAGCGTTTATTGGATCTCATACATAGCGATGTGTGTGGGCCCTTTAGATCCACCACAAGGGATGCGAACCGCTTCTATGTGACTTTCACCGATGATTATAGCAGATATGGGTATATCTACTTAATCAATAACAAGTCAGAAACTTTTGAAAAATTCAAAGAGTTTAAACAAGAAGTGTAGAATCAGTTGGGCAAGAAAATCAAGATGCTTCGATCCGATTGAGGTGGAGAGTACCTAAGTCTTGAATTCCACGACTACCTCAAGGAATGCGGAATCGTTTCGCAATTGAAGCTACCTAGGACACCGCAGTTGAATGGCGTGGCTGAGAGGCGTAATCGAACCTTGCCTGACATGGTTCGTTCCATGATGAGTCGTGCTTCGCTACCTATCTCATTTTGGGGGTATGCCTTAGAGACTGCTGCCCATATCCTTAACTTAGTCCCTACCAAGAAGGTTGCCAAAACACCTCACGAGATGTGGACGGGGAAAGCTCCCTCGTTGGCACATATCAAGGTTTTCGGTTGCGAGGCTTTCGTAAGACGAGAGACTCACGACAAGCTCGAACCTCGTAGTGAGCGATGTATTTTCATCGGCTACCCGCAGAAGTCCTTTGGATATCTCTGATGGGTTTTGAGCATTCTAACACTTCCTAAGTGTACATGCAACCCTAATAACCTTGTATCTATGTTTGTCTAATAATCATGCAAAGTTGAATTCCAAGGTTATATTCCTATCTAGCATACATGGGGAACATTTTTAACTTGAATGAAAGATAGAATAACTTACCTTGTTGTTGATTATGATCCTTGAAACCATGTGAGCCTAGCACCCCAAGTGTGATGCCTCAAATGCTTCACACAACACCAAATGCAAAGGAGTAAACTTTGAGAGAATCTTACACTTGCAAAATCGGCTCTAGCCCTCTTGTTTCTTGTGTGTAGCCAATTTTGGTGGAGAATGGGTTTCTTATATAGTGTTGACACATCTAGGGTTACACCATGTAAACCCTAATGTGTCATGACTCTTCATTTCCATGACCCATGGGTTTGTAACTCCCATGGAGCATCCATGGAGCATCCTATGGGTGGAACCCAACTTGATAATCCATGGAGCCTCTTAGCCCACTATATAAGATATTGAAGATTTACATAATCTACCCATATATTTAATTAGTTATCTTTTGATCACTTAATTAATTCTAAATTAATTCTTGATCAAACTAATTAAATAATATTATTAATATATTAGAACTTATAATATATTAATAAACCATAAATGTTATTTCTCTCATTTTAGTTTATCCAATTGCATGGTGCCATGCAACCCAAATGGACCATGTCGGGTCGGGTCAAGTACATACCAGAAATAGTTATGGACTTAGACACCTTATCCAACAGTCTCCCACTTGGATAAGTCTAATAACTATAACTGCAAGTATGACTTCAGGAACCGATCAGCAATCGTAGCTCTTTTCAAGGTTTCTCGGAACTGAGAAGATGATGATACGCCATTTCAGATAAGTGATCATATAATCCTCTGTTCTAGATATCAGCCGGACAAATACATGGAACAATGTCTTACTTATTGACCAGCAGTTTGTTTCCCGATTTCCGATTTGTTTGACAAAGAACTTAATTGAACGCATCAACTTAGTTCTGACCGGGCCTGGTACATAGGTCAAAACAAAATCATCGAGGGGCCCAGATATCAGCTTCTAATCCAAGAAGGAACAGATAAACTTCGACTCATATGTTTGTTCTACCACTCATTGAATTATACACAAAAGCACGTTTTATAACATCGAGTTACCAATGCGTTAACGTACAATCAATGCATAACCAACTCATAAGTAACAAATCATATCTCTAGGTTTGAAGACTTATATGATATTACCGTCTCACGATCACTCGAGATAAATTCCATGAAGTGATTCCAGTGAGCGTGGGTTGAGTCCAATGCTCAGAACTTATGAGCACTCATGAGTGTTGTAGCCATGTCCAACAACTTAGACCTCTGCAACCAATCATGACAGTCTTGATTCATACCTACTTCCGACATATAACCGACTGTGGAGGTTCGAATAATATGATATACCAAACATAATTATTCTGGAAGTGAAAACATGCAAAAGAAATATAGTAAACGATCGACAAGAGATAGCAACACTTTACTCATAAATAAAACACCTTTTATTCATCATCTAATGTCAATACACTTTACAAATTTCAAGGTTATCTAACTACTAAATCTAATATCATCCTTCAACCCTATGCTCCGAGCATGCTGGAGATGCTTAACCCGAGTCAGTCCCTTCGTGAGGGGATCTGCTGGATTCTCATCCGATGATACCCTCTTTGCCACGAGGAGTCCTTCTTCTATTCGATGTCTGATGAAATGGTATTTTCTGTCGATGTGTCTGGATCTCCCGTAATCCCTTGGTTCCTTGGCTAAGGCAACTGCACTTTCACTATCATAGAAAATTTCCATTGGCTCTTTAATAGCTAGTACAACTCCAAGGTCTCCAATGAAGTTCTTCAGCCATATCGCCTCCTTTGCTGCCTCGCTAGCTGCTATATACTCTGAGTTGAATCAGCCACTGTCTCTTGCTTGGAACTCTTCCAAGAAATTGCTCCTCCATTTAATGTAAAGACCCAGCCTGACTGAGAACGGAAATTATCCCTATCAGTCTGAAAGCTAGCATCACTATACCCTACAACTCTCAAGTCTTCACTCCCACCGAGGGTAAGGACCCAGTCCTTAGTCCTTCGTAGGTACTTGAGGATATTCTTTACCGCAGTCCAGTGTGCCTTGCCAGGGTTCCCCTGATACCTGCTAACCATGCTCAAAGAAAAGGCTACATCAGGTCGAGTACACGTCATAGCATACATGATCGATCCTACAGCCGAAGCATAAGGTATTCGACTCATTTCTGTTATCTCAGCCTCAGTACTAGGGCTTTGTGTCTTACTCAATCTGGCGTTACTCTGGATGGGTAACTCTCCTTTCTTGGAGTCCTACATGCCGAATCTCTTCAGCACCTTATCCAAGTAGGTACTCTGACTAAGTCCAATTAGTCGTTTACTCCGGTCTCTCAAGATCCTTATCCCTAGAATATAGGCAGCTTCTCCTAGGTCCTTCATAGAGAAACACTTCCCAAGCCAAGACTTAACTTCCTGCAGAGTTGGGATGTCATTTCCTATGAGTAGTATGTCATCCACATACAATACCAAAAAGCTAACTATACTCCCACTAGCCTTGACATATACACAAGATTCATCTTCACTCCTAGAAAAGCCAAATTCCTTGACTTTCTCATCAAAGCAAAGATTCCATCTGCGAGGTGCTTGCTTTAACCCATAAATGGATTTCTCAAGCTTACACACTCTATTAGGGTACTCTGTGTTGACAAAACCCTCTGGCTGACTCATGTAAACATCCTCAGTCAACTTTCCATTAATGAAAGCGGTTTTGACATCCATTTGCCATATTTCATAGTCATGAAATGCGGCTATGGCTAACAGAACCCTAGTAGACTTAATCTTGGCCACTGGAGAAAACGTCTCATCATAATCAACTCCCGGAGTTTGTGAGAAACCCTTTGCAACCAGTCGTGCCTTATAAGTGTGTACATTACCATCCATGTCGGTCTTCTTCTTGAAGATCCATTTGCACCCTACAGTCTTACGACCTGGTACATTCTCAACCAAGTTCCAAACTTGATTGTCATACATGGACTGTATCTTGCTGTCCATTCCCTCTTTCCACTTGGCTGACTCAGGGCCTGCCATGGCTTCCGTGTAACTGTTAGGTTCATCCATACCTATCAGTGTCTCATCACTGATAAGTGTATCACCTTCCGCAGTAATATGGAATCCATAGTAATACCCAGGTGCATTCCTAACCCTTGTGGAACGCCTCAGAGGTACAGACTTGTCAATTGGCTCAACAGAAGTTTCCTCCTCAAGTTGAGTGCTAGGGTTTGAAGTTCCTTCACCACTTGACTCTTGAATTTCTTCAAGGTCAACTTGCCTCCCACTGTCTCCTTGGCTTATGAACTCTCTCCCTCGAAAGAAAGCCCTCCTAGCTACAAAGACCACATTCTCACTAGGTCTGTAGAAGAGGTAACCAAAGGATTTCTGTGGGTAGCCGATGAAAATACACCTCTCACTTCGAGGTTCGAGCTTATCATGAGTCTCGCGTCTCACGAAAGCCTCGCAACCCCAAATCTTAATGTGGTCTAGTTTGGGTACTTTACCAGTCCACATCTCATGAGGAGTTTTGGCAACTTTCTTTGTGGGAACTAGATTAAGGATATGGGCGGCAGTCTCTAAGGCATACCCCCAAAATGAGATTGGTAGCGAAGCTCGACTCATTATGGAACGAACCATATCCAACAAGGTTCGATTACGCCTCTCAGCTACACCATTCAACTGCGGTGTCCTGGGAGGTGTCAATTGTGAGACAATCCCACATTCCCTAAGATAGTCGAGGAACTCTGAACTAAGATACTTACCACCTCGATCGGATCGAAGCATCTTAATGTTCCTGCCCAATTGATTCTCGACTTCCTGTTTAAACTCTTTAAACCTCTCAAAAGTCTCTGACTTATGCTTGATTAAGTAGACATATCCATATCTACTGTAATCATCAGTAAAAGCCAAATAATAACGATTAGCATCCCTTGTGGCATGTTTGAAGGGCCCACACACATCCGTGTGTATAAGATCCAACAAACCTTCACCCTTCTCACAAGAACCTGTGAAGGGTGACTTTGTCATTTTTCCAAGTAAGCATGATTCGCAACTATCATCTGACTTTAGGTCAAATGACTCCAATACTCCATCCTTTTGGAGTTGGCCTATGCGTTTCTTGCTTATATGTCCAAGATGACAATGCCATAATGATGCTTTATCCAAGTTATTATCATTAACAGAATCAATACACAATACATTATTTCCTAAGTTATCAACCACAGATACAGTTTTATACACACCATCACAAGGTAATGCTTTAAAATAAAGAACATTATTAAAGAAAGCATTAATCGAACCAACTTCATTATCAAATGAAAAGGTGAAACCTTGTTTATACAATGCATGAAAGGAAATAATATTTCTTGCCATTTCTGGCGAACAACAACATTTATTCAAATCTAAACTAAACCCACTACTTAGCCATAAAGTATAAACTCCAATCTTGGTGACAGGTAAAGCTTTCCTATTCCCCATGATTAAGTTTATTCTTCCATGCTCCACATTATCACTTCTTCTTAGTCCCTGCAAATCAGAACAGATATGAATACCACAACCGGTATCAAGGACCCAAGAGTTAGAATGGGGTGAGTTATTAGATAAGATAGTGTAAATACCTGCATGGTTGGGTTTAACTTTCCCATCCTTCACATCTTGCTGGTACTTTGGGCAGTTCCGCTTCCAATGTGACTTTTCATGGCAATAGAAGCATTCAGCCTCTTTAGGGTCAGAAGAAGGAGTGACAAAACCTTTCTTGGTTCCACTTGAATAAGAGCCATCAAGGGTCCTAGCCTTGGTACCCTTCGAAGAGCTCTTCCTCTTCTTCCCTCTACCTTTCCCGATTGCCGAAACCGGGGGGAGTTTGGAGTAGGAGTGTTAACAACCGACTTACCCTTAAGACCTATTTCTGCGGTCTTGAGGAGTCCCTGAAGTTTGCTGAGTGTGACCTCTTCCTTATTCATATGATATGTCATGCGGAATTGATCATAGCACGATGGTAAGGAGTGCAAAATGATATCTATTGCAAGCTCCTCAGGGAAGTTCACATTAAGCTTCAGCAACCGATCCACATACCTTTGCATTTTCTGCATGTGGCTCGTGACGGATTCCCCGTCCTTCATCATGGTTGTTATGATAGAGCATATGATTTCATACCTCTCTTGTCGTGCACTTTGATGGTATCTTTCCATCAGATCTTGGTGCATTTCAAAAGGGTAGAAGTCCTCATAGGACTTTTGGAGTTCCGTTGTCATGGTGGCCAACATGATGCATGCCACTTATGTAGCATCCCTTTCATGTGCCCGGAAGTCAGCGATCTCCTGGGGAGTTGCAGTGGTCTCATCAATCTCCTTAAGCTCCTTGTCAAGGACATATTCTTTGTCCTCGTAGCGGGTAATCATCCTGATGTTTCTGATCCATTCATTGAAGTTGGATCCATCAAAAGTGACTTTCCCACACAAGTTCATAAGGGTAAAGGAGTCATTAGGATTAGAGCCAGAAGCAGCATTGTTTGAAGACATCTAAAAGAAGAGAACAAGATTAGTTTAGATATTAAGAGAGTCCTTAATAAAACACCCAAATGTAATATTAAGGCTAGGATCCAATCACAATATATTATAACTTAGAAGAGGTATGCCGTAATCCAAGCTATAACATATTTGAAAGGTAGGTGAATGACGATTCACCAATTTCCACCATGAAAAACGAAATATAAATATTAGGTTTTTAATTGGTTCTTAGAAATTCCTAGATTCTTTTGAGATTCAATGAACTTTTCAAAGGCATGTTTCAATCTCGAGAGTGCCCTCCAAGTTTTGTGACTGGGATACCGAGGATCACAAAACGAGGTGTGAAGTAACCATGCAAATCACTTGGTACACTCAATGTTTATTACTCAATCGATGTGCCGGTTAACCACACGAGCTCCACCGACCTATAATAAACTTTAAGTCACCCTTTACCTACCTTGTTAAGTCCAAGTTAGTGTGCCGGTTAACCACACGAGCTCCACTAACGACTTAAACAAAGTGTAAAGTGTAATTTCATGGATTAGCACCTTATTCACATTTTCCTAAAGTAACTAAGATTGGGAATTTAATAAAAGCATTTAGTTACTTTATAATATTCATCATACTTTTAATGAGAATTTATAAGTCCTTGTCCTACCCGTTCGGCTAACGACCCTCCACCGATCAAGGAAGCGGTGGGTGAGAGTGGACACCCATTAAGTTGCCATTTCATAGGCAACAACCTTATACCCCCCTTATAGACCGTCTTAGTGAATGAGGAGTACTAGCGGTAAGACGACTTGACGTTATACATATATATATATATTAGTAACTTATAATATTATAAAGTGTAAGGGTTGAATTTTAACTTTTAAAATTCTAAGGGTTGGAACTAAAGTTTTAATCAAGACTTTACATGTTCCAAAACTTGATGGCAAGTTTTGTAAACTTCCAAAACTTTTCATTTCTTATAACTTATGAATTAATTGAGTAATAAAAATGAAGACCCTTCATTTTTATAACTCTTGTGTTCTTTTAATGGCTTTAATAAAAGTGAGACTTTTGGTTTTCCATAACTTGAGGACAAGTTATGGACTCCATTAAAACACATTATGATCATGAATTAAACTACCATGAAGGTTACAAACAATTCCTATGATCATCTAATCTTCATAAGTTCAAGAACATGAATATGAACACTTTCAAGAATCAAAAAATTACACTTAAAAAAACTTGTAATTTTAATAATTGCCATTGTAAATGGATTAGCATAAACATTACACCATCTAAAACAAGCTTTAAAACATCAAAACAATTTAGGGTAATGTTTCTAGTCCATTTCCAGCAACAAATATGCAAACTTTCATACGAGCAGAAAACAGAAAAATGATTTTTTTTCAAGCTGTTTGCACACAAAAAAAAACAACAAACAAACATAGGCTCTGATACCACTGATGGGTTTTGAGCATTCTAACACTTCCTAAGTGTACATGCAACCCTAATAACCTTGGATCTATGTTTGTCTAATAATCATGCAAAGTTGAATTCCAAGGTTATATTCCTATCTAGCATACATGGGGAACATTTTTAACTTGAATGAAAGATAGAATAACTTACCTTGTTGTTGATTATGATCCTTGAAACCTTGTGAGCCTAGCACCCCAAGTGTGATGCCTCAAATGCTTCACACAACACCAAATGCAAAGGAGTAAACTTTGAGAGAATCTTACACTTGCAAAATCGGCTCTAGCCCTCTTGTTTCTTGTGTGTAGCCAATTTTGGTGGAGAATGAGTTTCTTATATAGTGTTGACACATCTAGGGTTACACCATGTAAACCCTAATGTGTCATGACTCTTCATTTCCATGACCCATGGGTTTGTAACTCCCATGGAGCATCCATGGAGCATCCTATGGGTGGAACCCAACTTGATAATCCATGGAGCCTCTTAGCCCACTATATAAGATATGGAAGATTTACATAATCTACCCATATATTTAATTAGTTATCTTTTGATCACTTAATTAATTCTAAATTAATTCTTGATCAAACTAATTAAATAATATTATTAATATATTAGAACTTATAATATATTAATAAACCATAAGTGTTATTTCTCTCATTTTAGTTTATCCAATTGCATGGTGCCATGCAACCCAAATGGACCATGCCGGGTCGGGTCAAGTACATACCAGAAATAGTTATGGACTTAGACACCTTATCCAACAATCTCTTCTATAGACCGAGTGACAATGTTGTCTTCGTTACAAGGAGAGGGGTTTTCCGAGAGCGAGAACTTATAAGCCAAGGGGACAGTGGGAGGCAAATCGATCTTGAAGAGCTTCAAGAGTCGAGTGATAAAGGAACCTCTAACGCTGGCGCTCAACCCGAGGAGGAAACTCCGGTTGAACCAATTGACGAATCCTTACCTCTTAGACGTTCCAGTAGAGTTAGCGTTCAACCCCAGTTTTATGGTTTCCATATTACCACTGAAGGGGATACGTTCATTACTGAATTTGGACGAACCTAGCAGCTACAAGGAAGCCATGGCAGGCCTGGAGTCTGCAAAATGTAAAGAGGCTATGAACAGTGAGATTCAGTCCATGTATGACAACCAAGTTTGGAATTTGGTTGACAATGTGCCAGGTCGTAAGACGGTCAGTTGCAAATGGATCTTCAAGAAGAAGACCGACATGGATGGGAATGTGCACACTTATAAGGCGCGATTGGTTACGAAGGGCTTTACTCAAATTTCCGGAGTTGACTATGATGAGACCTTCTCACCGGTTGCGAAAATAAAGTCTATTAGGGTGACGCTGGCCATTGCTGCATTTCATGACTATGAGATATGGCAGATGGGTGTCAAAAATGCTTTCCTTAACGAAAAGTTGGCTGAGGGTGTTTACATGAATCAGCCATAGGGTTTTGTCGATGTGAAGCACCCCAATAGAGTGTGCATGGTTGAAAAATCCATTTCTGGATTGAAGCAAGCATCTCGTAGATAGAATCTTTTTTTCAACGAGAAAGCCAAAGAGTTTGGTTTTCTGCGAAGCGAGGATGAATCATGTGTGTATGTCAAAGCCAGTGGGAGTATAGTTAGGTTCCTCTTATTGTATGTCGATGACATACTACTCATAGGAAACGACATCCCGGTGCTGCAGGAAGTCAAGTCCTGGCTTGGGAAGTGTTTCGCTATGAAGGACCTCGAAGAGGCTGCCTATATTTTGGGAATAAGGATAGTGAGAAACATAAGTAAGAGACTAATAGGACTTAGTCAGAATACTTACTTGGACAAGGTACTAAAGCGTTTTAGTATGGAGAATTCCAAGAAAGGGGAGTTACCGATACAAAGTAATGCCAAGTTGAGTAAGACTCAAAGTCCGAGTACCGAAGTCGAGATAGCAGAGATGAGCCGAGTACCATACGCTTCCGCAGTTGGCTTGATTATGTATGCTATGACTTGTACTCGCCCTGATGTGGCCTTCGATTTGATCATGGTCAACAAATATCAAGGGAACCCAGGCAAATCACATTGGACCGCAATCAAGAATATTCTTAAGTACCTTCGAAGGACCAAGGAATGGTTTCTAGTCCTCGGTGGGAGTGATGACTTAAGGGTGCGAGGGTACAGTGACTCCAATTTTCAGACCGACAGGGACAACTACCGTTCGCAGTCGGGCCGGGTCTTTACCCTAAATGGAGGAGCAGTGACTTGGAAAAGTTCCAAGCACGAGACCGTAGTTGATTCAACGTGTGAATCAGAGTACATTGCAGCGAGCGAAGTGTCAAAGGAGGCGATATGCTTGAAGAACTTCATTGGAGACCTTGGAGTTGTGCCAGCCATAGAGGAGCCAATGGAAATTTTTTGTGATAATGAAGGAGCGGTTTCCTTAACAAAGGAACCGAGGGATCATGGCAGATCTCGACATATGGACAGGAAATATCATTTTATTCGACATCGGGTAGAAGAAGGACTCCTCGTAGTGAAGAGGGTATCGTCAGAGGACAACCCAACATATCCCCTTACGAAGGGACTGAGTAGGGTTAAGCACTTGCAGCACGCTAGGAGCATTGCGATGAAGGACGATATTAGTTTAGATTAGATAGTATAGAAACGTGTAATAGATAAATTGTAATTAACATTTGATGATTAAATAAAAAGTGTATGATTTATGAGTAAAGTTATTGTCTTATGTTAATTGTTTAACTATTGTTTCATTTTGCATGTTTTGACTTCATGAATAATAAGATTATTCGAATGTTCCACAGTCGCTCATACTTTGGGAGTAGGTATGAAAGAAGATTGTCATGAATTGGTTTGTAGATTGTCTAAAATGTATTAGACATAGCAAAGGTTTGCTGCAAAGTTCATGAGTGCTTATGAATAGGATTTGAGCATTGTAATAAACCCACGCTTCCTGGAATCACTTCATGGAATTTATCTCGAGTGATCGCAAGATGATAATATCATATGGTCTTAAAACCTAGATATATGGTTTATTATTCACAAGTTGGTTGTGCATTGATAATGCGTAAACGCATCAGTAACTTGATGTTATAAAACGCATTGTTGTGCGTGATTCGATGAGTAAATCATAAATGCATATAAGTCGAAGTTTATTTGTTCCATTTATCCTAAGAGGGTAAATGCGATATTTGGGCCCCTCGATGATTTGGTTTGACTTATCTGTCGGGCCCGATCAGGACTGAATTGATGTGTTCAATTAAGTTCTATGTCAGACGAATCAGAGATCGAGAAACAAACTACTGGAAGATAAGTATGACTATGTTCCATGAAATTGTCCGCATGATATCTAGAACGGAGGACTATACGATCCCTTATCTAAAGGACAGGTTACTGATAAGATCAGAGTTCGACAGCGTCTTTGAGAGCTACGATTGCTAATCAGATTATACTTACACTGTAGTTACTAGACTTATCCAAGTGGGAGACTGTTGGATTAGTGTCTAAGCCCGTAACTATCTTTGGTAAGTACTTGACCCGGTTGTGCATGGTCCTTTTGGGTTGACTTCACCAAAGCAACTAGATAAGATGATTTATGAAAAGAGAGGTTATTATGGTTTATTAATATATTATATGAATAATATATTAAAGGATAAATCATATAGTTTAATTAATATTAGACAAGAATTAATTAAGAATTAATTTTGTGGCTAAAAGACATTAATTAAATAAAGGGGACTAGAACACTCAATTGTGTGATAGTTGAATATTGGGCTGAGAAGCCTTATGGATTAGCCATGGACGAAATTAAGGATGTGTCCATCTTAATTTCGGCCATAGAGGCCTTATTCCAGAAGGTTCCTTGGACTGCTTAAGGCCTAAGCTGTCCATTAGGGTTTTGACTTAAACCCTAGTAGCTCAAGTATAAATAGACCCCTAGGGCATCAGTTTTCGGCTACTGGAAACCCTAGAAGAGTTCATAGCCGAAGTTGTGCCTCCTCCCCTCTCTCCAATATCAATATTTTTTGTGGTGTTTGTAAGCCATTAGAGGAGTGACATTTGTGACTCTAAGCTCCAAGAGAAGAAGATTCAAGCTATTCTTGAAGAGATAATCATCTAGATCTGATTCTATATGATAATTTCAAAATATGTATGCTAGATCTAGGGTTTATAAGTCTTTCATGTATTGCATGCACAATAGAGAAACCTAGATCCAAGCTTTAGGGTTTGCATGAGCACATAGGATGTTCTTTTGTATAAAACCCATCAGTAACCTTATACCCCCCTTATAGACCAACTTCGTGAATGAGACCTACTAACGGTAAGACTGACTTTACTCTTATAGATATATATATATATATATATATATATATATATATATATATATATATATATTAAACCTATAATATTATAATAGTATAAGGGTTGAATTTTAAACTTTTAAAATTCTAGGGTTGGAATTAAAGTATACAGGGGGGTAACTTTACAAATTCCAAAACTTGAGGGCAAGTTTTGAACAATTCAAAAACTTTTGGTTTCCATAACTTATGTGTTTAATATGGTTTTTATGGAAGACTTTTCAAGTTCCATAACTTGATGACAAGTTATCAATGACATAAAACCATTTTATGATGACATTAAAATAAGAGACTCTTCCATGTTCATAACCTATGACTTTTAATGACCATTTTAAGTGAAAAACTCTTCATTTCCATAACTTGAGGACAAGTTATGGTGTTCATAAAAACCATTAAAATCAATTATTCAAATTAAAACAATAATCAAATAATTTTTCTATGAACAAGATCAAACTCATAAGCAAAGATAATTCACATCAACAATTTTCAAGAACTTAGCTAACCATATAAACTAATACATATCTTGAAACTTTGACAATTATCTTATAAATTGGATTAGCATGATCATTACTACATCAAAAATAGGTTTATAAGTTCAAAAACAGCTTAGGGTAATGATCCTAGTCCAATTCCAGCTTAAAAACTCGAAAATATGCACTCAGGGGCTCCAACTCGTCGAGTGCAGGAACAAACTCGGCGAGTCCACAGTCCAGAACAGCAGAAAATCGATTTTTTTTCTTCGAAAACCAATAAGAACATCAAGTATAATAGAAAACAACCCATGGCTCTGATACCACGGTTGTGTTTTGTATACTACAACATCATATGGTGGACATACAACCCTAAATGCCTTGGATCTATGTTTTCTCTAATTATACATGTTATGGTGTTTCCAAAGCATCCTATAACTAGCATACAATTGACATAAACAATATAGGATACTATTTAGGATGACATACCTTTTATGTAACTTGAAACCTTGTTGTATTTGGCCTTAAGAGCTTAGCACCAAAAGTATGAATGCCTAAAATGGCTCACAACTCACCTAGGACAAAGGTGGCTCTTGAGAGAGAATCTCCATGCACCAAAAACACCTCCGAGAAATCCAAGAACATGTGTGTGTGTGTGTGTGTGCTTTTTTTGACTAAGGAGTACATATTTATATGTTGGATTCCAAGGGTTATGGGTATAACCTAAATCCATACAATGGGTCTTATGATCCATGGTTCATGTGGCCCAACTCTTTATGTATCCATACATAAACTTAGTCCAACATGGATCATAAGCCCAACACATAAAATATAACCAATTACCATAATTAGTCCCCATAGATTTAATTAGTCTCTTTTGATCACTAAATTAATTCCAAATTAATTATTGATCAATACTAATTAAAACATATGATTTCATATTAATATATTATAACTTATAATATATTAACAAATCATATATAACCTTCTCTCAAGAGTCCATCCTAACAAATTGTTCTGGTGTTATGCAACCCAAATGGACAATGCTACTCTCGGGTCGAGTACATACCAATAATTGTTATGGGCTTAGACATCTAATCGAACAATATATATATATATATATATATATATATATATATATATATATATATATATATATATATATATATATATCTTTACTATTATAGAAAGCATATTAAAAATTTCTAGAATTTTAAGAGGTACAGTTATTTATGCTTAATATACAACTTCCTAATGCAAATACAACTCACTGATGTTAGCCTTATCAAATAAAGTCAATTAACGACTGGTTACCAATTTTGAGAAAAAATGCCAACTATTAAATGACACAAAAAAGGAAATTTAATTTACCAATTCTTTTTTCTAAAGAACTCAATAATAACCTTGTAAAAAATTCCATTAATGGGTTAATTACTAACTTACCATATACTGATCACAATTTCCTCCTATATCCAAATGTAAGTATGGTATTTTATTAAATTGACTATACCTTCTGGTCTCCTCTATAAATATGATTCATGACCCTTTGAACTCATCCACCTGTAATTCTGAAAACTTTACTAACTTACCACAAAAGTCAAACATGAATAACTTTGCACCCCAACATTCTCCCCCTTAAAGTTAGTAATGGATGACCCACTTCAAATCTTCCAAAATCGAGCAACTACGCGATCCGATCCTCAAGCGTGACACATGTCGAAACGAACTTCAATCTTCAATTCTTCCATGATTCTTCAATTTGGGCTCTAAGATGTGAGACCATATGAACCGAGCATCAACGAATGATCACGAGCTTCTCAAACTCCAAATTGATCACCCAAAAGTTGAGCATAAAAGCACACCCCAAAAATCTTCAATAAAACCAAACCCATTTCGAAACGAAATCACTTTCAAATCTCCAATTGCATCATTTCTTGTACTTCAAAAATTCAAGGTCACTTCGGTCTTCAAATCCGCATAATATGAAAAATTCAAGTTCGAATTTCCATAAAAGTTTCTCCCCCTTTTTATAATCAAATTTTGATTATAAAACCTTCAAGGAAAGTGAACGTGCTCTATTCAGAATTTTTCGTGTCAAAACTCCCCCTTAACATGTGGCATAAACTTTCTGCTTCAATCCGAAAAATCCAAAAAATCTTCAATTTTTAGCTTCGTTCACGGACCGCCTTTGACAAAATTTATCAAAATTTGGTAGAAATTGTCAATATCAAAATTCTGCAGTGACCCGGTGCGCCCAAAACAGCCAAAAATGCAAAACTCTCCCCCTTTTCCGAAGCTGGGTAGAAAGCGTCCATTTGCATAAACTGCAGGGGCCTGAAATGCATTTTCTTCAATTTCTCAGCAAAATCAGTCTTTTTTCGAAATTGGTCGAAAACTACCAAACTTACGAAAGTTGCAGGGACTAATTTCGACAATTCTACCCACATCTTCAAATTTTCGAAAGTATACCCCAAAATTCGAATTTGGGTATGAGCTGGCAAAATGTCGAAATTTCAGGGGTCAAATACGAAAATTCTGCCCACTTGTTGAAAACATATGAAATTTTGCCTTAGCTTGCAAACTATCGAAAATTCCTCTCAAATGTCGAAAGTTGTTAACATGTCGCAAACTGTCGAAACTTTAGGTACTAATGTCGAAACTTTTATGCTTTCTTCTCAATTTCGTTAATCTTCTCCAAATTCGTTAACAGGCAATGAAAATTTTCACTGCACAGTATTAACGAAAACTTTTGCATATAACGAAATCGAAGCATGTCGAATGCTTAACAGTAAACAGTAACATCTTAACCTCGTCTTAACCATTCAACCTCTGAATCGACATTTTGCTACAACAGATTTTCGTTAGCAAGCTTGTTCCAAAATCATCGACTTAAAAAAAATTTCGACCTCCTGAATCCAAATCAAGCATTCCTTGTTCATTCCCAAACCATCGATTCCAAATTCATCGACATTAACTTCTCAGTCCAAAACGAAATCATCCATGGATATGAAAGTGACTTCGCCTGTTCATCTTTACAAATTCCATTCGACTTTGTTGATGTCGACTCCAAATCAAAAATCTTCGCTTTTCTTCAACAGCGACTAGACATCAAACATTTTCCAATCTTTGAAATCAGTTACAATCGATTTTAACCCAAAGCAGTCGACTATTGATAACCCACTGGATTCGCTTTTTCAGTCCAATTCAAACCAAAAACTTTCGTTAGGTTAACCCTTATGTTTGTCAATTCGTCTCGTTCCCAATCAATACCCATAAACAAACGAACATTGACCCTTCGTTCTTCATTACTCAGCAACAAGTCTCAAAATCAAAGATTCTTGACATAACTCACGATCTATTGCGAATTAACGCACATAGACTCCAATCTTTCGAAATCAAATTCCTGATTCTTCATTCGTTAATCATTTCCAAATTTGTTTGTTTCTCAATTCGTGAATATAATTACAAATCCTTCGTCATTCAAAGCAAAGTCGATAATGATAATGAATTCATAAACATACTTAGCTTCTCAAAAGCGCAATATCGAATACTTCAAACCAACATCGACATTAAAATCTTAATGCCCCAAAATTAGATTCGATTTCCAAAAATCATTCAAGAAGCAAATATAAATTGTGTTTGACATTAAGAACCGATTTCGAAATTAACCTCCAAATTGAATATGATTTCAACATCCAAATCTTCAAAACAACTTGTATCTATCAATTTCTTCTAACAATTCCATGAATCAACCCATAGAAATCATGTTTGACTTTTTCTGTGATTGACTTTCTGAAGTCAAACATCAAGAAACACGAAATTAAAGATTCCAATGCCAAGTTTCAGATCTAAACTTGAATATTTCACTGTTCTTCATAACCTTCAAGTGTTCTTGATCAACAATTTCATCAAAGTTAAAATACCAGTTTCCGATTTCTAAGATATGACTCGAGTAAAATTGATTTCATCATATAATGAATCATATGAAATCAATTTCCAGTTTCAAATTATCAAATAGTTAAGAATCGATTTCAGAATCGGCGAGATGAAATGCAAGAATCAAAAAAAAATTATCCGAACATCTTTTACAGGTTGGAATACGTATGAAGAATGATATCAGATCAAGGATTAGAGTATCAACTGGAATCACTGGATTGTACAAACCATTGGGCTCACAATTGCAATTTATTGGATCGAAACAAGTATGGCCTCAAAATCATGTGAACAGTATCGGATTTCATAAACAAACAAAGTATTGGGCTCTTGATTATTAGATGAATAGAAACAGATCTCGACATAATGGGCTCAACTACACAAGATGAACAGTAACAAACATATAGAAAATGATTTGGATTTTGTGGTTTGATCTTAAAAAAAATTATTGGATCAACAATGAAATTTCAAACAAATTAGATCCAATGAATCAAAACGATCAAAAATCAAGAACGTAATGCACGAATTCAATGAAATTAAGAGAGATCATAGAGAGAGACTCACCAAAATTGCTCCAATTGTGACAAATGTTGCCAAACCGAGAATCGTTCTTCAAAAATTACATTGATCTTGAAGACCCGCTCTGATACCAATTGTAGTGATTATAGAACATGGTTTGGCATGCGGAATTAAAGATTGCACAATGAACATGGTGATTTGGGTGATCAAGAGATGTATTGATTATGTATTGTGTTACAAAAAGGGATCTAGATCTAGTCTACATAAATAACACACACTTACACACTCTACTTTTACATCTCTCAAGAACACCTCTACAAGTGGTATGAACCCACCTTATATAGAGGTGTTTACATGTCTCTCTCTCACTCTCTATCTCTCATGTCAAAAGGCTAATGCACCACATGCAAGTGGGTTTTACAAAAGTCAAACCATTACAAAGTCAAACCATTATTTACAGCTCACTCCCGCCTACTAGTCCTCTCAAAGCACTCAATCCCACTACCAGCTAACCTCCATGAAATGTGTAACCATAAGTAGCCAGAGGTGAGATAGCCACCCGAACAGATGCTCCTACTTTAAAGCAACAACCAATCAAGGAATAGTCAAGAGAGCCTAGACCAAGAGTTCTCAGGCTATCCTACATAACCACAAACAGTCCCTAGGGCACTCTACCAGATGATAACAAGTAAGTACATATAACATACAGATCCAACAGTTCACTAAGGCGTAGCAATATCTTGCATATCAAGATACTGATCTAACAGCTCACTACAACATAACATTATACTAAATACCATGATGTACATCTAGCAGATCACTACAGCATAACAATATACTCAATACCAGGATGCGGATCTAGTAGATCACTATAGCATAGCAGCATACTCGACACCCGAATACAAATCCAACGGATCACCACAACCTATCAGCATACTCTATACCAGAATACAGATCTAATCGATCACTACAGCCTATCAGCATACTCAATACCTAGGGATGTCAACGGGACCAAACGGGAGCGGAAATAGCTGCCCCCGCCACCGCCCCCGAAATCAGTTGTTGCCCCCGCCCCCGGATCCCCCATTTACATTGCCCCTGATCCCGCCCCCGATTACCTCCATCGCCCCGATCCCGCCCCCGGTTCCCGGGTTTATAGGCTTAAAGTTGGATTTTTGCTAAAAAAACAATTCTATGTTTTAGGCTAACAGATTGCTAATACAATAACAAATTGCTAATAGTCCTTAATAAAAAAAAAGTAAAGCATCTTAGCAACTAAATGAAGTAAGATCTCTCACAAAATGTATATTAACATCAACTAGTCTAACAACAACATCTAATACATTAACATTGAAATTATGGTCAAGTTGAATAAGTAAAGAAAAAATGCAGAAAGTTGTAGGAACGATCTGGTGTTTAGAACATTTGATTTTAACATCAGATACAACTAATTACATTGATGACAAATATGAGAAATCACAGGAACATCACAACAACATCACAGAAATCAAAAATTCACAGCAACAACACAGATATGAGAACTCACAGGAACATCACCACAAATTCATAGAAATCAAAAGCTCTCAAATGTTTTAGAAATTCAGAAATCAAAATAACCACTTACCAAGGTGTTGTCGGTCGATTTTAGAGGGGATGTGAACTGTGAAGTAACGATCGAGTATCCATGAAACACAGCCGACTTTCGATTCGTTTCCAGCAAAACGAAGCTCGTGGCGTGAAGACCGGCGGTGAGGCGGAAGGGCGTCGACAGCCGGCCGATGAATTTGTTCTCGTCTCATTGACGAAGCTGATGACGGGATTGGGCTCTTGGCGTCTTGGGTGGGAGTGATATTTGAGAAGTCGTCGTTTCACAGTGAAGTGAAGAAGGAAACGGCAAACGTGAAACCTAAAGTCCTAAACCTAAAATCAGAAAATTTATTTTTTATATGTATTATATATATATATATATATATATATATATATATATATATATATACAAGCGGGGGCCTCGCGGAAGTACGGGACGGAAACACCTACTCCCGACCCCGATCCCAAAAATGAACGGGGTTTAATCCTGCCCCCGCCCCCGCTCCCGCTCCCAAATTTTTTTAAAAATTAGTCCAGTACGGTATCTGGGTCCCAAGGGAACGGGGTTTCACGGGGGTTTTTGACATCCCTATCGGTACCAGAATACATATCTAATCGATCACTACAATACAACTGTTGGGTTTTGAGCACTATAACACTTCCTAAGTGCACATGCAACCCTAAATGCATTGGATCTATGTTTTCTCTAATTATACATGCATTCACAATTTTCCAAAGCATTCTCCTAACTATCATACAAATTGTCAAATGAACAATACAACTAGTTAGATGACTTACCTCTTAGAAGGACTTGTAGTTCTTAACCTTTGAAAGCTTGAGCACCTAAAGTGTGATGCCTCTAATGGTTCACAAACTCCATATGTAAGAGGAGGCTTTAAGAGAATAAGTTACTTGACTCAAAAGAGTGTGTGTGTGTGTGTGTGTGTGTGTGTGTGTATGTCTAGCCGATTTTGGCTCATGGGGTTTCTATTTATAATGTGGAAAATGTTAGGGTTACACTTTGTAAACCCTAATGCTCCATGACTTTTCACATTCTTATGCTCCATGGGTTTAACCTCCATGGACTATCTATGGGTTATCTTATTGGTTTAGCCCATCTACATAATCAAGGATCATTAGCCCACATTATAAGAATCATTGATTTACATAATGAATTCCCATATATTTAATTAGTCTCTTTTGATCACAAAATTAATTCCAAATTAATTCTTGATCAATACTAATTAAATAATATATTAATATATTATACTTGTAATATATTAATAAATCACAAATAACCTTATTCTCAAAAAACCATCCTATCAAATTGAACTGGTGAAGGCAACCCAAAAGGACCATGCCACAATCGTGTCAAGTACATCCCAATTATAGGTGTGGGCTTAGACACTAAATCCAACAGTCTCCCACTTGGACAAGTCTAATAACTATAACTGCCAATGTACCTCTAGGATCTGACTTAGCAATCGTAAGCTTTCAAAAGCCGCTGTCGAACTCTGACCTAGTCAGTGACTCATCCTTTAGATAAGGGATCATATAATCCTCTGTTCTCAAGATATCAACTGGACAAATACATGGAACAATGTCATACTTATTGTCCAGCAGTTTTTTTCCTGATTTTTGATTCGTCTGACATAGAAAATAACTGAACACATCAATTTAGTTCTAACCGGGCCCGACACATAAGTCAAAACAGAATCATCGACGGGACCTAGATATCACTTTTAATCCTCTTAGGATTAAAAGGGAATAGATAAACTCCGACTCATATGCTTGTACTAACTATTCATTGAATCATACACAACAGTACGTTTTATAACATCGAGTTACCGATGCGTTTTCGTACTATCAATGTACAACCAACTCATAGTCAACAACTCATATATCTAGGTTTGAAGACTTATATGATATTATCGTCTCACGATCACTTGTGATAAATTCCATGAAGTGATTCAAGTGAGTGCGGGTTGATCCAATACTCAAATCTTATTTCAGAAGTACTCATGAATGGTGTAGCAAACCTATTGCTATGCCTAACGCCTTAGACAATCTACAAGCCAACTCATGACAGTCTTCTTTCATACTTACTTCCAAAGTATGATCGACTGTGGATAGTTTGAATAATCTTATTATTCGGGAAGTCAAAACATGCAAAGTGAAACACAAGAATAATACTAATCCTATATGGCCCATAACTTTTGAGCGTAAATAAAACACCTTTTATTTAATCACCATATTGATTACTCATTATTAATTGTATAATGTTTCGAATGATCAACTTGATACTTGAATTAAAACAATAGTTATCCCATGCTCCAAGCATGCACACTATGTTTACCTATGGTCCTTACTTTGTGAAATAAATCAATTTGATAACATTTCCAATTAAACTTATTTCATAATTCCAAATCTTTAAGTGTAAGAATGCCAAATTCTGGCCACTATTAGAATGTGTTAGTTCTAAACTATTATGCAAAGATTCCTTTGGAGATTGTTACAAGACAGTTCCATGGAGATGAAGTCTCAAATTCAAAGTACATTCCTTTGAACATCCTTCTTGCATAAAAGTTTCTAACTTACTCATATATTCTTGATATCTAACTCCCATTATGGAAACTTTTCCATAATTTCCATATGACTATCTATTCTTAATAGAATCTTATCTATTCAGAATTATATCAATATGGTCCATTCATTACGATACATCCAACTATCCATAAGCAACCAATCCTTAGCGAACCTTAGATTGTCCTTGACAGTTGTTTAACCACTTTAGTCATATCTGGTTGTTAGTCCTTTTTCCCTCTTAATGCCCTAGGCATTTGGAAAATTAGAACACGCGAATATTATAGCATATGTAATCGATCCTATATCTAAAGCATATGGGACACGATTCATAATGTCTTACATAAAGACATGATACTTGACCAGTCTTTTGCTATAATATTTCTATTTTCCATGTTCTCACAAATTGAAATATGAAGAGGGTTGCCGCAATCATAATCGAATTTTGAGAACGCAATTAACATTTCCATATATAGAATTTCCTTATGTTGAATCTTTTCAACATAAGATTCATATATGTCTTTGACTAAATTTGATTAAAAAACTCAATCCAAGCTTTTAGAATTGAAAAATGAAGTATAAGTTCCTCTCCCTTAATTATAGCAAAACAACTTTTCAACCCTGCAACTTTGCGAATTGAAACTTTGTTTTCTATAATTAACATTGCTAACTTGCAATACTTACCATAATAATTATGCTCCCACTAGAATAATAATTATTATCTTACTAGCATAACACTTATGCTCCCACTAGCTTTGACATGTATCCAAAATCAGCTGGACTTCTAGAAATCAATACTTATTGACTTTCTTACCAATGTTCAGATTTCTGATACGATATGCTTCGATAAGCCTTTATCTAAGCTTCTCAAAGTCATGCACCTTTCCTTAGATAGCTCACATTGTGTCTTAACAATTTTAGAACTTACAGCAATAAGTCTCAAATGTTTAGACCTTTTGCCATTTCTCACAATTCGAACTATGAAGAGGGATGCCGTAATCATAATTGAATTTGAGAATGCAAATATCACAAATGCTATCTCCTTAAAATCTACTTAGTGAAAGCGTTTCCTCACAATCATTTTCATAAATTAGAGAGAAACCTTATGACACTTAGATTTTTAATGGTGTATGTGTTCTTATCCATGTGAATTTGTCATAACCATAATCTTAAGACAAGGTTAGTGACAAATCCAAACTCATATGGACTGAACTTGTTCAATCTTAATTTCTTGCCACCTAGCAGCACAAGGGTCTGCCATTGCTTCCAGGTTGTTATGCAAACAATTGAGAACTCATAGAACTCACATGCATAGTCAGCCAACTGAAATGGCCACAAAAATAAGAATATGTCAACACAATAGGTTACAAACCTCAAGTTGTGTGCTAGTTATTAACGATATGTTTTATTCTTGATTAGTTCTTGAAACTTTTCAAGACCTTTTAAGACTCCCACTAACCTCTTGACAAGAGTTAGTGGGTTTTCTTATCAAGACAAACAATTCACACAGTTGGTCTTAGTTGGTCTTTGTTTTATCCAAAACATCACAACTTACCAATTTCAAATGTACAAGAGTAGACAACAGTTTACTCTACATTTTCTGATATGTCACTCAATATACAATCTTGGAGTATGACTCTAAGCTTTGATTTTGGAACGAAGCATGATTCATCTTAATTGATTTAACCATTTCAACAATTCTTGATTCCTCTTCTTAGCCAAACAAATGCACTACGGCATCCTTAGAGGATCAAATTGTAATATGGTTTTTCATAATCATTAAGATGATCATAAAACATGATACCCAGGTACTCTCCCATCTTTTCAGATTGGAGAAACGTTTATCTTTCTGCCGATTTTGATTCTTCTTATTCGTTCTGCTATACATTGAGACTTTTCAATGACTCAGAATTATACTTAATCTTGTAAGCATAACCATATTTACTAAGTTTAGTAAACCATAACGAATAGTCTTATCATTCTTTGTGGTGGACCTGATCAGCGCACAACCAAGTTAACTGATCCCCTAGTCCTTCACGTCACTCACATATACATGTGAACAGGGAATTAGTCTTAATTTCCCAAAGATGAAGGTTCTCATTCATCATACACTACAAGTTCAATGACTCCAAGTTTCTATCCAACTGAAACTTGGGTGATGAGAATCTTTCCTTATTTTGTAAATTTAGACACTACCACAAATGAAAGAATCAAATCCATATTGCTAAAATAGAAACATACAAACATCAATTTTCACAAATGTCATTGCAAGGAAATATAAATAAGATAAAAAGTCAAACTTTTATTTATTTATAAAATGCGGAAAACTTTTCCTTACAATGCAATTACAAATGAAAACTATGTTATTACAAATTTCTAAGCAATCTATCATAACTCTTAAACGGCTCAAAAATCTGATCATCGAACCATGCGATTGAAATCCATCTCTTCGCGATCAGATTCAGCATACTCTTCTTTTAAGCTTCCTTTCTTTTCTTTGATCCTACAAAACATCAAAATGCGACCCTGTCACATCATTTATTAAGAATCTCCATATAGAAAGTTAATATAGTTAGATAGTGGACTTACCTGAAGCAAAGTCAAACCTTTTTGACTTTACCAGCTCTTAGATCTTTCAGGTAGTTAGGGCAGCTTTGCAACTAATGCCCATTTTCTTGGCAATAGAAACAAATGGACTCTTTGGGAATGGTACACGAGACAATCTTAGACTTAGCCTTTCCCTTTCTCTTGGAAAGAGAAATCTTTTCTGGACTTCCAATGTTTCCATTGTCAATGTCCATGGAAGTTTGGGAATTAGATCTTACAATCAAGTTTGCTTGACCATTGCGCCAAATCATTGCTGATTCAGTAGCAATTAGCAATTAGGTAAGATCAATAAGGGTCATGTCGTGATCTGTCACATAGTAGTCTTTAACGAACTCACTATATGACTTGGGAAGTGACAGAAGAACCAAGTCAATAGCCAACTTCCTTGGAAACACGACACCCAACATTCCCAACCTGTTAATGTGTGACTTCATCTCCAAGACGCGAGTACACAAAGACCTTCCATCTTGATGTTTCATCGCAAGTAGGGCTTGAGTGACCTTGAAATTTTCAAGTCTTTGAACT
Source organism: Lactuca virosa (assembly GCF_052849685.1). Classification (NCBI taxonomy): domain Eukaryota; kingdom Viridiplantae; phylum Streptophyta; class Magnoliopsida; order Asterales; family Asteraceae; genus Lactuca; species Lactuca virosa. The sequence goes on along the minus strand of NC_136429.1, from coordinate 245,419,343 downwards.
TGTTGGTTAAGGAGAATTATTGGAGGAGGTGGAGGAAGTGAAGTATGATATTGTGGAATATCATCATCATTTGGAAAGCTTTTTCCAAAAGATTCGGGAAGACTATAGTTTTCTGAACTAGACATCTACAAGGGAGAAATTAAAGTTAGTTGATTTACGTCCTTAATATAGCACCCAAAACGAAATATTAAGGCTAGGACCCAACACAATATTCTACAATTGCGAACAGGGATGCCGTAATCCAATTGTAAAATATTTGAAGGTAGATAAATAACGATTCACCAATTTCCACCAAGAAAAAACGAAATGGTTTATTAAGTTTTAATTGGTTTGAAATTCCTAGATCTTTGAGATTCATTGAACTTTTCAATGGCATGTTTAAATCACGATTGTGCCCTTCAAGTTTGTGACTGGGATGCCGAGGATCACAAACATGGTGTGAATAACCATGCAAATTAGCTTGGTACACCCAATGTTGCAAATCACCTAATCAATATGCCGGTTAACCACACACGCTCCATTGATCTATGATTAACATCAAGCTACCCTTTGCCACGCACTGTCGTCCCAGATTAGTATGCCGGTTAACCACACACGCTCCACTAACGACTTAACAGGGTGCAAAGTGCAATTTCATGGATTAACACCATTTTCATATTTTCCTAAAATAACTAAGATTGAGAATTTAATAAAAGTTTAGTTACTTTATATTTATCATTATCCTTTTAATAAGGGAGAATTAATGTCCTATCCTACCCATTCGGCTAACGACCCCCCACCAATCAAGGAAGCGGTGGGTGAGAGTAGACACCCATTAAACTGCCATTTTATAGGCAGTAATCTTATACCCCCTTATAGATCGGCTTCGTGAATGAGGCCTACTAACGGTAAGACTGACTTGTCTTATACATATATATAAGAATTAACTTTTAATATTATAAAGTATAAAAGTTGAATTTTAAACTTTTAAAATTATATGGTTTGGAATTTAAATGTTTCAAAAGTGAGACTTTACAAATTCCAAAACTTGTGGGCAAGTTTTGAAACTTGTCAAAACTCTTCATATCCATAACTTATGAGTTTAATGTGGTTTTATGAAAAGACTCTTGATAATCCATAACTTGAGGACAAGTTATGGAGTTCATTAAAACATTTAAGAAAAGACTTTTCATGTTACATAACTTGAGGGCAAGTTATGGAACTCATTAAATAATATTTAGATTAATTCTAACAAGGAAAAATTATCATATAATAATCTATTGATCTAATATAATTCATATAGAAGGCAATTCATATCAAATAATACAAATAATTAACCTATTATCTTAATATTTGACAATTGTCCTTTCATTTTCATAACTTATGAGTTTAATGCCATTTTAATGTATGCGAATTTTCATTTTCCATAACTTGAGGACAAGTTATGGAGGTCATTAAAATTCATTTAGATCATTATTTTAATTAACACAATAATCAAATAATTCATCCATAATCTGGTTAAACTCATAAGAACAAGATAATTCATATCAACAATCTTCAAGAAATTAGCCTAATCATATAAACTAATACAAATCTTGAAATTATGACAATTATCTTTAAATTGGATAAGCATGATCATTACCATATCAAAAACAAATTTCAGGGTTCAAAAAACAGTTTGGGGGTAACGATCCTAAATTCTGGCCAAGAACTCGAAATTCTGCACACAGGAGCACCAACTCAGCGAGTACATGAACTGGACTCATCGAGTTGGTCTATTATAGGGTGGACTCGTCGAGTCAGCCAGCGGACTCGGCGAGTTCACCAGTCAGAAGGCAGAAAATCGATTTTTTTCAATTTTAAAAAACAATAAGCATCAAGTATAATTGAACACAACCCTAGGCTCTAATACCACTGTTGGGTTTTGAGCACTATAACACTTCCTAAGTTCACATGCAACCCTAAATGCTTTGGAACTATGTTTTCTCTAATTATACATGCATTCACAATTTTCCAAATCATTCTCCTAACTAGCACAAATTGTCAAATGAACAATACAACTAGTTAGATGACTTACCTCTTAGAAGGACTTGTAGTTCTTGACCTTTGAAAGCTTGAGCACCTCAAGTGTGATGCCTCTAATGATTCACAAACACCATACGCAAGAGGAGGCTTTAAGAGAATACGTTACTTGACTCAAAAGAGTGTGTGTGTCTGTGTGTATGTCTATCCGATTTTGGCTCATTGGGGTTCTATTTATAATGTGGAAAATGCTAGGCTTACAATTTGTAAACCCTAATGCTCCATGACTTTTCACATTCTTATGCTCCATGGGTTTAACCTCCATGGACTATCCATGGGTTATCTTATTGGTTTAGCCCATCTACATAATCATGGATCATTAGCCCACATTATAAGAATCATTGATTTACATAATCAATCCCCATATATTTAATTAGTCTCTTTTGATCACAAAATTAATTCCAAATTAGTTCTTGATAAATATTAATTAAATAATATATTAATATATTATACTTGTAATATATTAATAAATCACAAATAACCTTATTCTCAAAAAACCATACTATCAAATTGCAGTGGTGAAGGCAACCCAAAAGGACCATGCTACAATCGGGTTAACTACATCCCAGTTATGGTTATGGGCTTAGACACTAAATCCAACAACAACGACATACTAAGTAGCAACAATCGAAGAAATGCCTGACCATATATAATCTGAGGTGAGATAGCCACCCAGATAGATGATCCTACTCTAGAACCACAACCAAACAAGGAAAATGTAAGAGGGCCTAGAGCAAGAGTCCTGAGTCTGTCATACGTGACAATATACAGTCCCTAAGACATCCCTCTACTAACAGATAACTAAAAACTAGTTGGCTGACATTGGTGCCTTCGACCCACACTAAAATGAGGCGAAACTCACCTGAAATGAAGAAACCTGAGAATACCGTGATCTGTTCCCTGTTACACTTCTTGCTCCTGCTGATCCACTAACATCAGAACCATATAAAATCTTAATCACCAATCCAAACCCTCAAGTTTGACCAAAAGTCAACGTAGTCAACAAAAGTCAAAGTCCAAGGTCAAATGGGTCAAAATCCATAAGTCAACCTAGCCGAGTCAACTAAGGCGAGTTGACACAGTGCACGTACGTCGGGCGTACTCCATCATTGACCGTCATCAGGGGCCTAGACCACATACGCGATGCGTACTCAGATTATGTAGGGTGTACGCCCAGATCTCCCAAACTTCATTAAGTGCTTAATGACATAAGTCCTTTCGTCCAACTTTCATATCCAAGGGTAAAATACCCTATAGAGTCATAATATTTGTCCAACTTTATGACTTTACATGTCCATTAAGAGATTAACTCAACATATTAATCCATTAAGACCCTCTAAATGATGCATGGAGCAAAACCAACCACTTAGATCCCATTTTTATGACTTAATACCCCTCCTATGGTCTGAAAGGACAACTTAATGGGTCAAGAACATGCTATATTCATGAATCACCACATTTGGGACAAAAAGGAACCAAAAACCAACCAAACACAAGATCTAAATGAAACTTCACCAAGTTTAGAACTTTATACCTTTAAATGATGCCAAAAGGCGGTGAGATTCTAGATCTAAAGAGCTTCGCTCCTCCAAGATGGTCTCCACTCCTTTCCTTCTTCTTCAAAGGCACAAAATACCCATACTCAAGCTTATAAATGTTTCACAAGATGGATTAGGGTTGGAATAACATTCCAAGAGGATGGAGGCTGATGAAGTGAGGGGAAATGAGGCTATAATGGGGTTTAAATATGCGCCAAACCCTAAAAATAAATGTGTGCGTGATTGGCACGTAGGCCCTGCGTACAGATGTACGCCTAGCGTACTGGAGTGTGCCCTAGTATGCTCAGCGTACACACGTACTCATGGCGTACTCCTTCAGATCCCAAAATTACGAAAATGCCACTACGGCCCTTATTGCACTCTTTATTATACTTAGGGGCCATATTGCAATATAAATAAATCATAGGGTCAAAATTAAAAGTACCTCATCGTCGGGATGTTACAGTTCTCCCCCACTTGACTTAGGCTTCGTCCTCGAAGTCTGCTGTAGCGAATACTCAGGATTGTGCTCCATCATCTATTCATTGGCATCCCAAACAGAAGAACCGTTGGCTACGATGAGCTCCCTGACCAACTACTTCCTGCTACGAGACAACTGGCGTATTTCCTGAACACAGCACCTGAAAAGCCACTGAGGATCACGACTGTTGACCAACCACTGCTGACGAACTCTTCATCCGAAAACAATGCAGCTCCCTAATATAAGCCTCAGAAAGAAAAACACTAAACAATTACGTATCATGCCAGCATATTCTACAACTTCCTAATTAATGAATCGAACTTCTAGTGAAAACCACAGAGCTAGGGATTATCGAAACCACAAACATCGAGTCAATTTCCATCAATATGTTTCCTGAGGCTGGAAACCCATCAAATCTAGACCTCAGAATCCAATTTCCAGGACTGATACCCCATAAACCCTTAACCGCTCACTTTATCCACACCAGCTGGTTCATGAGTCTCCTGACTTCCGAACATGCACCAACCCGGTATGAAACCCTGGCAGAAGGAATAATGAATCGTGGTTATCTCCGAATCGTGAATCAACCACTATGTAGTTATCTAAAACTCAAATATTTGTCGGAATTACAACAACTGACAATGATCTTGATGCAAAACCAAAAAATTCTGCAACTACGCGAAAGCCTTGAACTAAGAGAAATCCGACTGGGAACCGAACCTTTCCACAGGGTCTTCCTGCAGCTAGGTCCCACTCTCCCCCACTTAAATTATGCTAGATCCTGGAAACTTGTTCTCAACCATTGGTATCCAAATACACTGAGAATCTGAACCCGCACGACATTCATAAACCCCAATACACACACAATCTGATGACAATGATAATTAATTCATTCATACAAACAATTTAATTAACCAAGACCAGCTAAGATACTTCCATTTAACTGATCATCAAAGATTACAACTGGGCTATAAAACATAAACGGGAATTACAAATTAATACCAATACCACCCCAAATGCAAATAAAAGAAGAACTGCCAACTCAGCTTCCAGTCTCTGGCATTTCGGTCGTCCCATGACGACCGCCGGGAAGCTACCTAGCTAAGGGTGTAGGCTGCAGCACCTTACCGAACGCAAGAAAAGGAAAACTAGCTCTGAAGTGGCCCGCCTGGCTGCAATGGAAACAAAATCGCGCACCCTGCCTGCAGTACCTGCCAAAATGGCCCTCCCTACCACATCTACGACACACGAGAGATCTGCGCCTCCTTCTAATCGATCCCGAACTCTGGTCGGTGGGCTTGAACCGCTTCGCCGCCGGCTGCGACTGCAACAGGGCCCACCTCTGCTTCCTTTCCTGGAGCTCCATCTCAATCTCTCGTCGCCTAATTGCCTTCTGCAAATCTACCAGTGAACCATAGCGCTGAGTAGAAACTAACTACCGAATATCTGACTTGAGCATGCCTAAATACTGGGTCATCTGAGCTTGCTCAGAAGCAGCAAACTCAAGGTAAAACATAGCTCTCTCTGTGAACATATTAGTGATCTCCATTACCGACTCATACCCCTGACTCAGATCTAAAGACTCTGGGGCCATCCTCCCCTGCTCCACCAATGGAACATATCTCGAGTGGAACATCCCAGAGAATTGCTCCCATGCTATTGCAGCTTGTTGCTCTAGGGTGTATCAGCTAGTAACCATCCTCCACCAATCCTTCGCTCCAGACCGAAGAAGGTTCAGGGCGCACTTGACCTTCTGGTCAGCTGGGCAAGAGCAGGTAAAGAAACATCCCTCCACATATGACAGGCACCTCAGGGCAATGATCGGATCCTGAACTCCGTCAAACACCGGGGGCTTCGAATCGTCGAAGTCCTGGTACCGGAAAACTCTTTCTCCTCGAACCCGAATGGCAACAACAATTACAGTAGCTGCAGCAACAACAACCTCAGAAAGTGTAGCATACCGGTTGTCGAAGTATTCCATCGTAGCGGTCTTGACAGACCCAAAGAGCTCTGGTATCTGCTCCCGGACAATAGAAAAAACCTCTTCATGAATGATCTCCCTAATCCGATACTCAGTTAATCCTGGCCCATCCTGGCCACCTGCTCCAGCTCCTGATCCTGAAGTTCTAATATTTGGCATATTAAAATATACGAATAAAAGATCAGAATTCCTCCTGAATGTCATACAGATCCTGTGCTTTCAGTAGTACAGGCCCACACTACCTTCCACACCTATCTGTAGTCGATTCAGAATTCCTCCCAAGGTCCTAAGTTACTGCACTAGACCACTCCTAGCCATGCTAATACCATTTCCACCACGAGCTACAACAGACTTCCTATGCACTCTTCATAGGATTACCCACGATCTCTCACCACCGGTTGCTTTTGTGCATGCTTGTTGTACACAACACGAGATCAGATAGACTGTCGAATAATTGACTCTGCCCTAATTCCACAACCAAACAAGGAACATGAAGAAAGACCAAGTCGATCATTCTAATTCTATTCAATCCGGCCATATACAACTAATCAACATACACGAATCAATCACAAATCAACTGATATACATCAAACAAGCAACTACCTATATCACAAGGCATCCCAAAAATCAGGCATTTCTACACAGTAGTTTCTAAAAGAACCTTATCCACTAACATGCTTTTCTAACGATTCATATATCAACAAAATCAAAACTCAGCAAACATAACTAGTATGGGTATTTTGGGAACCACTCTCTTGTTCGGGCTCTGGCTGGCTGTACACAGCATATCCTCCTGAAAAAACTCAAAGTTAAGACAAGACCCACTTCCCAATCCCAAGCCAACAATCAAACAAGAACATGACAAGACACCAAGCCCATGTCCTTAGCCTAACCCTTTTATTAAAAATTATTTCTTTCAAAAACATTTTTTAAAGATTCTTGGATCCTAGTTTGAGACTGGATTCACACGAGTGTTCCTCCAATTCACTCAAACCAAGGTTGTGATACCAACTTGTAACGTCCCAATTCACAACCAAACTTTTTCATTTTTATTAAGGTAAAACCTACTAATTTATTAATCCATCATTTAAGAAAACCATTTATTCCAAATTACATTTTATTAGAAATCAAAGTATCATAGAAAATGCAGAATCTTCAATGTTGCTGATGAGTGCGTACAGTCCCGCCTTCGCCTTCCTGCAACAACCGGTGATACCTGAAACCATAACAACTAGGTAGGCATGAAGCTTAGTGAGTTTCCCCTAAAATACCATATACAATAAACATACAAGTCATGCATAACTGCCGTTCTTCGGCCTTCGGCCTAACTGGACCGCCTCGCAGGCCTTCAGTCTATCCGGACCGAAATACTAAGGTTTGTTGGCATACCACCTCAACCCAACCGCTCCTCCCATGCCTTCATGCCATCGGCTTACATCCAACCCGCACAGGGTATCTTCGTATCTAGCACAAACCAGGATCGCCTCAACCCACCACCACCATATATTGATATATAACAAACAACGATCAAGCAGACACATAAAATAGGCAAAACAACAATCATACAGCTCACTCCCGCCTACTAGTCCTCTCATAGCACATAGTCCCACTACCAGCTAACCTCCATGAAATGCGTAACCATAAGTAACCAAAGGTGAGATAGCCACCCGAACATATGATCCTACTCTAGAGCCACAACCTAACAAGGAATAGGCAAGAGAGCCTAGACCAAGAGTTTTCATGCTATCCCACATTACCACAAACTATCCATAGGGAACTCCACCAGATGATAACCAGTAAGTACAGATAACATACAGATCCAACAGTGCACTAGGGCATAACAACATCCTACATACCAGGATACTAATCTAACAGATCACTACAACATAACAATATACTCAATACCAGGATGCAGATCTAGCAAATCACTACAGCATAATAATATACTCAATACCAGGATGCATATCTAGCAGATCACTATGGCATATCAGCATACTCGACACCCTAATACAGATCTAACGGATCACCACAGCCTATCAACATACTCAATACCAGAATACAGATCAAATCGATCACTACAACCTATCAACATACTCGATACCAGAACACATATCTAATTGATCATTACAATACAAAGACATATTAATTAGCAACAATATAAGAAATGCCTGACCGTATATAATCAGAGGTTAGATAGCCACCCGGACAGATGATCCTACCTTAGAACCACAACCAAACAAGGAATAGGTAAGAGGGACTAGATCAAGAGTCCTCAGTCTATCCTACGTGACTATATACAGTCCCTAAGACATCCTTTTACTAACATATAACCGAAAACTAGTGGGCCAGCATTGGTGCCTTCGACCCATAGTACAATGAGGTGAAACTCACCTGAAATGAAGAAACCCGAGAATACTGCGATCCGTTCCCTGCTACACTACTTGCTCCTGCAGATCCAAAAACATCATAACCATATAAAATCTTAATCACCAATCCAAACCCTCAAGTTTGTCAAAAGTCAACGGAGTCAACAAAAGTTAGAGTCCAAGGTTAAACTGATCAAAATCCATAAGTCAAATGAGTCAACCCAGCCGGGCGAACCCAACCGAGTCAACTCAGCCGAGTTAACACAGTGTACGTACGTGGGGCATACTCCAGATGTACGCGGGGCGTACTCCATCGTTGACCGCCATCAGGGGCCTTGACCACGTACGCGCTGCAAACTCAGATTACACATGGTGTACGCCCAGATCTCCCAAACATTATTTAGTGCTTAATGCCATAAGTCCTTTCGTCCAACTTTCAGATCCAAGGCTAAAATACCCTCTAAAGTCATAAAGTTTCCAACTTTATGACTTTACATGTCCATTGAGAGCTTAACTCAACATCTTAATCCATTAAGACCCTCTAAATGATGCATGGAGCAAAAATCAACCACTTAGATCCCATTTTTATGACTTAAGACCCCTCCTAAGGTCTGAAATGGCAGCTTAATGGGTAAAGTGTTGGGTTTTGAGCATTCTAACACTCCTAAGGTGTACATGCAACCCTAGAAACCTTGGATCTATGTTTTATTAAGATACATGCAAATTTGATTTTTCCAAGGTTCTTGACTTAACTAGCATACATGGGGAACTTTAAAAAATAATTGCTAGTAGAAGAACATAACTTTTAGTTGCTTGGATTCCTTGAGAACCTTGTGAGCCTAGCACCTCAAGTGTGATGCCTCAAATGTCTCACATAACACCACAACACTTGGAATAACCTTGAGAGAAATGTACACGGTTCTTGAAATCGGTTAGCCCTCTTGTTCTCTTTCTAGTGGCCGATTTTGCTAGGTGTAAGGTCTCTTTTATAGTGTGTCACAATTAGGGTTACACCATGTAAACCCTAATTTGACATGGCTTTTCATTTCCATGATCCATGGGTTTATTACCTCCATTGAGCATCCATGGAGCACCTAATGGGTTTTAGCCCAATTCAACAAACCATGGATCATTAGCCCACTATACAAGAATAGATGATTTACACAATCAACCCCATATATTTAATTAGTCTCCTTTTGATCACTTAATTAATTCCAAATTAATTCTTGATCAATACTAATTAAATAATATTATTAATATATTAGAACTTATAATATATTAATAACCATAAGTGTTCTTTTTCTCTCATTTAGTCTATCCAAATGTTGCAATGCCATGCAACCCAAATGGACCATGCTAACCGGGTCAAGTACATTCCAAAAATAGTTATGAACTTAGACACCTAATCCAACAGTCTCCCACTTGGATAAGTCTAATAACTATAACTGCAAGAATGACTTCAGGAACCGATCAGCAATCGTAGCTCTTTCAAGGTCTAGTAGAACTGATATGATGATGATACGCCATTTAAGATACATGATCATATAATCCTTTGTTCTAGATATCAGCCGGACAAATACATGGAACAATGTCTTACTTATAGTCTAGCAGTTTGTTTCCCAATTTCCGATTTGTTTGACATAGAACTTAATCGAACACTTCAATTTAGTTCTAACCGGTCCCGGTACATATGTCAAAACAAAATCATCGAGGGGCTCATATATCACTTCTAATCCAAGAAGGAACAGATAAACTTCGACTCATATGCTTGTTCTACTACTTGTTGAATTATACACAAAGACACGTTTTATAACATCGAGTTACCAATGCGTTTTCGTACAATCAATGTATAAACAACTCATAGTCAACAACTCATATCTCTAGGTTTGAAGACTTATATGATATTACCGTCTCACGATCACTCGAGATAAATCCATGAAGTGATAAAAGTGAGGGTGGATTGAATCCAATACTCAGAACTTATGAGCACTCATGAAGTGTTGTAACAACTCTTTCCATGTCCAACGAATTATACATCTACAAGCCAACCTCATGACAGTCTTGATTCATATCTACTTCCAACATATGACCGACTGTGGAAATTTGAATAATATGAAATACCATAACATAATTATTTTGGAAGTCAAACATGCAAAATGAAATGATAGTAAACGATTGACAAAGATAACAACACTTTACTTATAAATAAACAACAACTTTTATTTATCACCAACTGTCAATTACATTTTACAAATTTCAAACTTATCTAACTACTAAAACTAATATCATCCTTTAGCCCTATGCGCCTCGCATGCTGAAGATGCTTAACCCTACTCAGTCCCTTCGTGAGGGGATCTGTTGGGTATACCCTCTTTGCCACGAGGAGTCCTTCTTCAATTCGATGTCTAATGAAATGGTATTTTCTGTCGATGTGTCTGGATCTTCCGTGATCCCTTGGTTCCTTGGCTAAGACAACTGCACTTTCACTATCACAGAAAATTTCCATAGGCTCCTTTATAGCTGGTACTACGCCAAGGTCTCCAATGATGTTCTTTAGCCATATAGCCTCCTTTGCTGCCTCGCTTGCTACTATATACTCTGATTCGCAAGTTGAATCAGCCACTGTCTCTTGCTTGGAACTCTTCCAAGAAATTGCTCCTCCGTTTAAGGTAAAGACCCAGCCTGACTGAGAGCGGAAATTATCCCTATCAGTCTGAAAGCTAGCATCACTATACCCTACAACTCTCAAGTCTTCACTCCCACCGAGGGTAAGGACCCAGTCCTTAGTCCTCCGTACGTACTTGAGGATATTCTTTACCGCAGTGCAGTGAGCCTTGCCAGGATTCCCCTGATATCTGCTGGCCATGCTCAACGAAAAGGTCACATCAGTACGAGTACAAGTCATAGCATACATGATCGAGCCTACAGCGGAAGTATAAGGTACTCGACTCATCTCAGCCTCTATACTTGGACACTGAGTCTTACTCAATATGGCGTTACTCTGAATCAGTAACTCTCCTTTCTTGGAATTCTGCATGTTGAACCTATTCAGCACCTTATCCAAGTAGGTACTCTGGCTACGTCCAATTAGTCTTTTACTCCGGTCTCTCAAAATCCTTATCCCTAGGATATAGGCAGCTTCTCCAAGATCCTTCATAGTGAAACACTTCCCAATCTAGGACTTCACCTCCTGCAGAGTTGGGATGTCATTTCCTATGAGTAGTATGTCATCCACATACAATACTAAAAAGATAATTATACTCCCACTAGCCTTAACATATACACAAGATTCATCTTCGCTCCTCGAAAAGCCAAACTCTTTGACTTTCTCATCGAAACAAAGATTCCATCTGCGAGGTGCTTGTTTCAATCCATAGATGTATTTCTCAAGCTTACACACTCTATTAGGGTACTCTGTACTGAAAAAACCTTCTGGCTGACTCATGTAAACATCCTCAGCCAACTTTCCATTAAGGAAAGCGGTTTTGACATCCATTTGCCATATTTCATAATCATGAAATGCAGCAATGGCTAACATAACCCTAATAGACTTAATATTTGCTACTGGTGAAAAAGGTCTCATCATAATCAACTCCCGGAGTTTGAGAAAAGCCCTTTGCAACCAGTCGCGCCTTATAAGTGTGTACGTTACCATCCATGTCGGTCTTCTTCTTGAAGATCCATTTGCACCCAACTGTCTTGCGACATGGTACATTGTCAACCAAGTTCCAAACTTGATTGTCATACATGGACTGTATCTCGCTCTCCATTGCCTCTTTCCAATTATCAGACTCAGGGCCTGCCATGGCTTCCGTGTAGCTGTTAGGTTCATCCAGACTTGCCAGTGTCTCATCACTGATAAGTGTATCACCTTCCGCAGTAATATGGAAACCATACTAATGCTCAGTTGCATTCCTAACTCTCGTGGAACGCCTCAGAGGTACGGACTCGTCAGTCGGATCAATAGGAGTTTCCTCCTCAGGTTGACTACTGGGTTTGAGGTTCCTTCACCACTTGACTCTTGAATTTCTTCAAGGTCAATTTCCCTCCCACTGTTTCCTTGGCTTATAATCTCTCACTCGCGAAAGACACCCCTCCTTGCTACAAAGACCACATTATAATTGGGTCTGTAGAACAGGTAACCAAAGGATTTATGTGGGTAGCCGATGAAAATACACCTCTCACTTCGAGGTTCGAGCTTATCGTGAGTCTCGCGCCTCACGAAAGTCTCGCAACCCCAAATCTTGATGTGGTCTAGATTGGGAACTTTTCCAGTCCACATCTCATGAGGTGTTTTGGCAACCTTCTTTGTAGGGACTAGATTAAGATATGGGCGGTAGTCTCTAAGGCATACCCCAAGAATGAGATTGGTAGTGCAGCTCGACTCATCATGGAACGAACCATATCCAACAAGGTTCGATTACGCCTCTCAGCCACACCATTCAAGTGCGGTGTCCTGTGAGGTGTCAATTGTGAGACAATCCCACATTCCCTAAGATTTCCGAGGAACTCTATACTAAGATACTCACCACCACGATCGAATCGAAGAATCTTAATGTTCCTGCCTAATTGATTCTCTACTTCCTGTTTAAACTCTTTAAACCTTTCAAAAGTCTCTGACTTATGCTTGATTAAGTAGATATATCCATATCTACTATAATCATCAGTAAAAGTTACATAATAACGATTAGCATCCCATGTGGCTGTTTTGAAGGGTCCACACACATCAGTATGTATGAGGTCCAACAAACCCTCACCCCTCTCACAAGTACCAGTGAAAGGTGACTTTTTCATTTTCCCAAGCAAACAAGATTCACAACTATCATCTGACTTTAGGTCAAATGACTCCAAGACTCCATCCTTTTGGAGTTGGCCTATGCGTTTCTTGCTTACATGTCCAAGACAACAATGCCATAATGATGCTTTATCCAAGTTATTCGAAGAATCAATACACAACATTATTTCCTAGGTTATCTACAACCGACACAGTTTCATACACACCATCACAAGGTAATGCTTTAAAATAAAGAACATTATTAAAGAAAGCATTAATACCACCACATTCATTATCAAACGAAAAGGTAAAACCTTGTTTGTACAAACCATGAAAGGAAATAATATTTCTCGTCATTTCAGACGAGTAACAACATTTATTCAAATCTAATGTTAACCCACTACTTAGCAACAAAGAATAAAATCCAATATTGGTGACAGGTGAAGCTTTCCTATTCCCCATGATCAAGTTTATCTTCCCATGCTCCACATTCTCACTTCTTCTTAGTCGCTGCAAATCAGAACATATGTGAATACCACAACCTGTATCAAGGACCCAAGAATTAGAATAGGGTGAGTTATTAGACAATATAGTGTAAATACCTGCATGGTTGGGTTTTACTTTCCCATCCTTAACATCTTGCAGGTACTTCGGGCAGTTCCGCTTCCAGTGCGATTTTTCATGGCAATAGAAGCATTCAGCCTCTTTTGGGTCAGAAGGAGTGACGAAACCTTTCTTGGTTCCACTTGAAGAGGAGACATCAATAGACTTTCCCTTGGTATCCTTCGAAGGGTTCTTCCTCTTCTTCCCTCTACTTTTGCCGATTGCCAGAACAGGGGCAGAGTTAGGAGTAGGAGTGGTAACAACCAACTTACCTTTAAGACCACTTTCCGCGGTCTACAAAAGTCCTTGAAGCTTGCTGAGGGTAACTTCCTTCTTGTTCATGTGGTATGTCATGCAAAATTGATCATAACACGAGGGTAAGGAGTGCAAAATGATGTCAATTGCCAACTCCTCAGGGAAGTTAACATTCAGCTTCATTAAACGGTCCACGAATCTTTGCATTTTCTGCATGTGGCCCGTGATGGGTTCACCATCTTTCATTCGGGTTGTTATCATGGAGGAGACGATTTCATACCTCTCTTGGCGAGCACTCTGATGGTAGCGGTCCATCAAGTCCTGGTGCATCTCAAAAGGGTAATAGTCCTCATAGGACTTTTGGAGCTCGGCTAACATTGTGGACAACATGATACATGCCACTTTAGTGGTATCTCTCTCATGAGTATGGTATTCAGCGATCTCCTCAGGAGTAGCAGATGACTCATCAAGTTCCTTAAGCTCCTTATCGAGGACATATTCCTTGTCCTCATACCGAGTGACCATCCTGACGTTCCTGATCCAATCCATAAAGTTGGATCCATCGAAGATGACTCTCCCACAAAGGTTCATGAGAGAGAAGGAGCCAGTAGGATTTGAGCCAGAAGCAGCATTGTTGGAAGACATCTGAAAAGAAAAGGACAATTTTAGATTAGATATAAAGATAGTCCTTAATAAAACACCCAAATGTAATATTAAGGCTAGGACCCAACACAATATTTTATAACTTAGAATAGGGATGTCGTAATCCAAGCTATAAAATATTTGAAGGTAGGTGAATGACGATTCACCAATTTCCACCATGAAAAACGAAATGTATTATTAGGTTTTAATTGGTTTTGAAACTCCTAGATCTTTTGAGATTCATTGAACTTTTCAATGGAATGTTTCAATCTCGAGTGTGCCCTTCATGTTTTGTGACTGGTATGCCGAGGATCACAAAACAAGGTGTGAAGTAACCATGCAAATTACTTGGTACTCCTAATGTTTATCACCCAATCGATGTGCCGGTTAACCACAAGCGCTCCACCGATCTATGATAAACCTTAAGTCACCCTTTGCCTACCTTGTTAAGTCAATGTTAGTGTGTCGGTTAACCACACACGCTCCACTAACGACTTAAGCAAAGTGCAAAGTGTAATTTCATGGATTAGCACCTTATTCACATTTTTGCTAAAGTAACTAAGATTGAGAATTTATAAAACATTTAGTTACTTTATAATCATCATACTTTTAATGAGGATTAAAGTCATTGTCCTACCCGTTCGGCTAACGACCCTCCACCAGTCAAGGAAGCGGTGGGTGAGAGTGGACACCGATTAAGCTGCCATTTTATAGGCAGCAACCTTATATCCCCCTTATAGACAGGCTTCGTGAATGAGGCCTACTAACGGTAAAACGACTTGATCCTATACATACATACATACATACATACATACATACATACATATATATATATATATATATATATATATATATATATATATATATACTATTAACTTATAATATTATAAAGTGTAAGGGTTGAATTTTAACTTTTAAAATTATAGGGGTTGGAACTAAAGTTTTTAAGGTGACTTTAAATGTTCCAAAACTTGAGGGCAAGTTTTGTAACTTTCAAAACTTTTCATCTTTCATAACTTATAAGTTAATGGTTTATTACAATGAGAGACTTTTCATTTTATGTAACCTATGTGTTTTTAATGGACTTTAAAAGATGTGACTTTTGGTAATCCATAACTTGAGGACAAATTACGGATTCCATTAAAACACATAATTGATAAAGAATTAATCATTAAACAATTTAGCAAGTAATTCCTATGATCTAACAATAACTCACAAGAACATGAACACTCATATCAAAATTTCAAGAATCATATGAACACATATAAAACATGGAATTTTGATATTAGCCATTGTAAATGGATTAGCATAACCATTACACCATCTAAAACAAGTTTTATAACACCAAAACAGTTTAGGGTAATGTTTCTAGTCCATTTCCAGCAGCAAAACTCGAAATTTTGCATCCAGGACCTCCTACTCGTCGAGTGCAAGAACCTACTCGATGAGTAGGATGAAATAACACATGGACTCGTCGAGTCCCCCCATGGACTCGACGAGTTCACTGATCAGAGTGCATAAAAGTTGAGTTTTTTCAACAATTTGCATCAAGTATCAAGAAAACAAGCCTAGTCTCTGATACCACTGTTGGGTTTTGAGCATTCTAACACTCCGAAGGTGTACATGCAACCCTAGAAACCTTGGATCTATGTTTTACTAAGATACATGCAAATTTGATTTTTCCAAGGTTCTTGACTTAACTAGCATACATGGGGAACTTTAAAGCATAATTGCTAGTAGAAGAACATACCTTTTAGTTGCTTGGATTCCTTGAGAACCTTGTGAGCCTAGCACCTCAAGTGTGATGCCTCAAATGTCTCACACAACACCACAACACTTGGAATAACCTTGAGAGAAATGCACACACTTCTTGAAATCGGCTAGCCCTCTTGTTCTCTTTCTAGTGGCCGATTTTTCTAGGTGTAGGGTCTCTTTTATAGTGTGTCACAATTAGGGTTACACCATGTAAACCCTAATTTGACATGGCTTTTCATTTCCATGATCAATGGGTTTATTACCTCCATGGAGCACCTTATGGGTTTTAGCCCAATTCAACAAACCATGGATCATTAGCCCACTATACAAGAATAGATGATTTACACAATCAACCCCATATATTTAATTAGTCTCCTTTTGATCACTTAATTAATTCCAAATTAATTCTTGATCAATACTAGTTAAATAATATTATTAATATATTAGAACTTATAATATATTAATAACCATAAGTGTTCTTTTTCTCTCATTTAGTCTATCCAAATGTTGCAATGTCATGCAACCCAAATGGACCATGCTAACCGGGTCAAGTACATTCCAGAAATAGTTATGAACTTAGACACCTAATCCAACATAAAGAGCATGCTATGTTCATGAATCACCATATTTGGGACAAAAAGGAACCAAAAACCAACCCAACAAAAGATCTAAATGAACTTCAACAAGTCTAGAACTTTATACCTCTAAATGATGTCGAAAGGTGGTGAGATTATGGATCTAAAGAGCTTTACTCCTCCAAGATGGTCTTCACTCCTTTCCTTCTTCTTCAAAGGCACAAAATACCCACACTCAAGCTTATAAATGCTTCACATGATGGATTAAGTTTGCAAGAACGTTCCAAGAGGATGGAGGTTGATGAGGTAAGGGGAAATGAGGCTATAATGGTGTTTAAATATGAGCCAAACCCTAAAAATTAGGGTTTGCATGATTGGCACATACGCCCTGCATACAATGGCGTGCCCTAGTACGCTCAGCATACACATGTACGCATGGCGTACTCCTTCAGAACCCAAAATTATGAAAATGTCAGTCGGGCCCTTATTGCACTCTTTCTTATACTTAGGGTCCATACTACAATATAAATAAATCATAGGGTCAAAATTAAAAGTATCTCATCATCGGGATGTTACAAATCTATTTGATTTTATACTCATTTATAGCAACATACTTTATAAATTAGTTTTTATGACATTTTAAGATGGTTTTTAGAAAAATGTTTGATTTCATGATCGTTTATAGTAGTGTACTTTTTAAAAATTGTTTTTTATGACATATTAAGATGGTTTCTGAAAAAATGTTTGCTTTTATGCTCATTTATAGCAGCGTACTTTATAAAAATTAGTCTTTATGACATTTTAAGATGGTTTCCGGATACATCTACACCCTATCATCCACTATCATACGTAATTACATATGCCCTTATTGTACATAAAAGTCTAAAAACCTACACATATCTATTTCTCCATTTCCCATTTTGTCCAATGGTTGGATCGGAAGTAAAGAAAACCGAAGTGTTTATGGAGAACTTCAGAAGTGCTATTGGTTTACGTATTAAGGAAAATAAGGAGGTTTATGAGGGAGAAGTAAGAACGAACTATATTCGCCTTAATAGATTCTTTACGTAGTTATTACGTTTAATTTTTGTAATATTTTTGGGAACAAATGGTTTAAGGTGACTACACTATCTCCTCGAGGAAACTGAAAGTGTGACCGGTGGATATGGTAAAGCCATAAGTCATGTAATTATTAGATTAAAACTGAAACCTACGATACGTTTATGTTAATTTATATACAAGAAAATCCAATGGAAAAACCATTATATTTAAATTTTACGACCAAAAAGCCCTTGCTTTTCGTTTATATATTCAACTTTTTTTTATCTTGAAAATGATCTTGTATTTTTTATCTTTTTTTCAAAAAAAACCCTCCAATCTTTTTTTTTTCAAAAACCATTTTTTTACTGGTTTTAGGTCAGAAGCATTGAAAAGAGAAAAAAGATTATTTTGTTAAATCTAATTGAGTCTGATGACATGTATTTTTGCTTCTTTATGTCCCGGGGAAATGGAATGGAGTTCATGTGACTATATGTGTTCAAGTTCATTATAGTTATTGATATCATTTTCATTCATACCATTTCCTCCAAATTACTTACGTTAAAATTTACGAGTGTTGTGAAAAAGAATAGTTGTTGCATTGTAACGGTAAAATGATCATTTTATTAATATCATTTACAAAAGTATTCTATTAAATTGTTGATGATTCATCAAAGTACCTACAGTTTTACCACCTCAGGATTGGAGAGATGTTCAAACTGTTTTGGATAATGGCTTTGTGACATAAACAGATAATGGCTTTGTGACATAAACAAGGTACATTTCTATTGGTTCGGTTGAATATGAAAGTATGGTGCTCTTTTGGTGTTATTAGATGTTTAATGAGGAAGGCTTCAGCTCATCCTTAGGTTAATTCAAGTTACTTTTAACTCATATTTGCTTATATGGTTAATATTTTATTCCATTAACCATTTTACCCCTGACATATGTAGATTAATTTCATTAAGCTTTACAGTTTTGCGAACGCTATTAGATTTCTTTGTATTATTAGACTTTACTATTTTTGTATGATGTACTCTTTTTTCCAACTCCCTGTTGTTGCTTAAATATTACAAGTATTTATCATTAAAAAAAATCAGATGAGTGTTAACAGATGATAAGGCTAATTAAGTTCATAGATTTTGGACTTTCTAAAGGACAATTGGACTATACTAAAAAAAGGAATAGATAAGAGATCATAAATACCACCCTTTTCCATTCAACAAAAAAATGGCTCACATACTTCGTAACAAAAAAAAATCTGATTTGTAAGCGTTCATATGCTGCTTGATGAACCTATAAAATATCTATTATCATTTTATCTTGAAAATCTATTTACATGTTAAATTTTATACATATTAGACCTAAAAAATATCTATTATCATTTCTGTTTACTAATTTTTATACATATTATATTCTCCCCCCTTCTCCCAACACTCACAAAATCAAAAGTTCAAGCTCCTAGTCTTACATTATAACTAATTTTATCAAATAAAATGATATTAACTTAACTTACATCCAATACCAATTTAAAAGTTTTTCAAAATATTAACTAACTCTTGAACGTTGTGAAATATTTACTGAAAAGTATGCAATATTTCATACAATTAAAACGTGTTTGATAATAACATTAAAAACAATATTATATAATACATGAAACGAAAACAATATATTGAAATACATAAAATTATAACAAAATATTACAACATATAAAATTTAAACAAGTTTATCAATGCATAAGTTTTTGAAATACTATATAACACAACAATGTTTTTTATAGACATAGAATGTCACAAACAAATACAACTAATGAGAGAAATATATCGGATTTAAAAAAAAATAAGATGATAAAATAAATACGTTTTATATTTGTAAAAATGGTAAATTTGACATTGCGTTATTTTTTGTCTCAAATTGTACACTCTGTTTCCAATTTGTTACAATTGGGACTACTTAACCGGTCAACCGAGTGTCTGCTGACGTGACATGTTGACATATCTTTGATTTGTCCCTCCACGCTGCTTCCATGATCATCATTACCGACAATATAAACAATTAACATGTAAGTCATCAAATGACATATCTATTAACAAAACGATGGTCTATATATCAATACTATGTCGTCGATGGGATTATGTTTGCTTACGGAGTAGTTAATACTCTTGAAGCTCTATCACGTCGTTTACTACATGCCTTCTATTTGTAATATAAGATTATATGTACGATTATGTTTGTTCTATGAAATGACAATGTCATTGGATATTAATAGAGCTTCAAGAGTATTATACACTAAATGAAATGACAGTGTCGTTGGATAGTAATTTTGTTATGGAGTTATTTTGGAAATATTATTAGATTATATTTTTTATTTATATGTATGATGCTATGGATAATTCATTGGCGTATAAAAAAAATATGAAATTGCACAAAGTCATCATATTTTGGATATTTATTACAAAAGTTTTTTTATTTTAGTTTTTATTTATATTTTATTTTTTTATTTATATTTTATTTTTTTATTTTTTTATATTTATAATTTTAACAGAATGTGATGTCACAAAAAGTGTCACGTCATCATGCAATATCAGAATGTCACGTCATAAAAAAATAATATGTCAAAATGTCACGTCCGTCTACAACCAGGTTGATAACAAATTGAAAACAAGATGTCCAATTTCAGACAAAAAAAATAACTCAATGTCAAAATCGAATTTTCATATAAACATATTAACTTTTGCCGCATTTTCCCTTGTAAAAATAATAAATGAAGAAAATATCATAAGATCATTACATATTTATTGATGATCAAAAAAATCAATCAAAGTATAATAAAGCTTTCAAACGTCAAATAAAATATAACACTGTAGAATATAATACTATAAAAAAATGAGGGTTAATTTTGTACAACTAGGGCCGTTAATTTTGAGGGCCTTGTGCGGAAAGTAAAAAATAGACCCCTAAATTAATATTTTTTATATTTAAAAATAAATAAATTAATAGTACGGTAAGTCAATAATTGTTATAAAAATAATCAAAACAAAAGAATGTCAATTTAGCGTAAATTTGATTTCTAAAGTGGCCGAAGAAGAGATTAGAGTATACTTAGGTGTTGTTTGTTTTTTTCAAAAAAAACATCTTCAAACCACTTTCTGCTGCGCGGCGCAGCACACGCGCACCACTTTCCCTCTCGCAGCAGTTTGTTTTTCGGAAGACTTCAGACTGCAAAACCTTTGCGCGTGTGCTGCGTGGCGCAGCACTTGACTTGCCTCTTCAAACCTCTTCAGCTTTCAATTTTTTGAAGTGTTTTTTTTTTAGAATTTTGGTATAACTTATTTTTTTAAAACTTTTATTTACGGATTTGATACAATTTTTTATTATAGTTTCCACATTTTTTTAACTTGATTTTTTTTTTAAAAAAAAAAACTTTGATTTTTTTTTTTAATTTTTTTACCTTTTCTGTTAATAATATTTTCAGTTTCAGTTTCATTTTTCTTAACGTGTGTAATTTTTTACGAACTTTGTAGACATCGTTTGCAATACTTTCTTAATTTTTTTTATTATTTTCCTTTTTATGTTTTTTAAAATTAGTTTTTTTTACAATAAAGTTGTTAGCTACTTTTATATTTTTGTAAGTTTTTTTTAAAAAGTTTTATATTTTTATTTTTTTACATGTTCTTTTTAGTACTCTTTCAATGTTTTAAGACTAGAATTATTAAAATTTGGGTGTTGAGAACTATTTTCAGTTTATAAAATTAGTTTATTTAAATTTCAGTTTACTGCAGCAGTCTGCAGATGTTAAAAAACAAACATACTTCTTATTATGGGCTGCAACCATTTGTTCCACCTCTTCTGCTACAGAGGATTGCAAAGGTGGTCCGCAGACTTCATGAATTTTCGCTTCGAAAAAACAGACAACACCTTAATGACGTGGGCATAATTGCCGACAAAGAAAATTATTGGGTTTAATGGACTAATGAACTCAAATGTTAATCCATTTACGCATAGACCGGACGTTGGTATTGCGATTAAGGAGGCAATTACAAAAATTGAAAAACAAAATCATATAAAAAATTAATTTTCTTTAATGATATATATATATATATATATATATATATATATATATATATATATATATATATATATATATATATATATATATAGGGCTAGGTTATAATGTGGATGGACAACGTTATTTTATGAGAATTACTAAGAGAATAGGTTGTTTGCTCATTTGAATACGTTAAATCTCACACAAGTATCGTAATTTTCATGCATTCTCACTAATTTTTATTCATTTTTGTTCTCACACATTGTTTTTTACTCATTTTCATTCTTACAGAATACGTCTCAACAAACATTCTGACAGAATGAGAATAATAAAAAAAGTATATAATAACCTTATAGACGATTTAATTAGTGAGAATGCACTATAATGACAATAGTTATGTAATATTAAATGTATTCACATTACCAAACAACATATTTTTTTTGTCATTCTCACTGAATAACACTGTCCACACGTCCGCACAATAGATGTCAATCCACATTATATATATATATATATATATATATATATAAAGCATATTAAACATTTCTTGAATTTTAAGAGGTACAATTATTTGTGCTTAATATACAACTTCCTAATGCAAATACAACTCATTGATGTTAGCCTTATCAAATAAAGTGAATTAACGACTGGTTACCAATTTTGAGAAAAAATGCCAACTATTTAATGATACATAAAAGGAAATTTAATTTACCAATTCTTTTTGCTAAAGAACTCATTATAACCTTGTAAAAAAAACTCCATTAATGGTTAATTACTAACTTACCATATACTGATCACGATTTCCTCTTATATCCAAATGTAAGTATGGTATTTTATTAAATTGACTATACCTTCTGGTCTCCTCTATAAATATGATTCATGACCCTTTGAACTCATCCGCATGTAATTCTCAAAACTTTATACGACGACATCATCCCAACCTAAATGTCCACATTTATGTTTTTGTTTGGTATGCAACCTCCCTTGATTTTGAATTTAACTTTTTATGTACAGTTATTGATTTCGAATAAAATGTTAATATATCACGTACCCATTTTGTTAGTTAATGTGATGTTTCATAGTTAGAGGAAGTTTATGTGAAGGAAGAAGTATCCCACTTCATCAACAAAAGAACCCCATAAACATTCAAGTACGTACATATCCCATTTTCACAATTCTGGATGCTTATATCTAACAAGTGGATAATGACATGCTTTGGAACTTGGAAGCGTGTGAAGGACCATGTATGCTCCATTAAAAAATATTCTTTTTCTTGGATGGTTAACAACTTAATACTCTACTTTATGAGCGCTTTTGCGTTTTTTTCGAAGGTTAGTCCTTTATTGATTGATTAAACCACTTACTAAGAACTTTATCTGTTGAAAAATAGGATTTCAAGTTGAGCACCGATCACTTTTTTTTCTCTTGAGCCATTTCTCTATAGAAGCCATTATTATTAGGCATGGTGTTCGTGTGTTGTTGCAGGTATGCAAACCTTCATATTCAATTCATGATTATAATATAAAATAAAATATAGAGGTTGTAACCATTGTATGATTTTATGTCTTAATAAATTGATATCAACACCATCTATTTTTACATACAGTCCCTTTTAATTATCTACATTAAATATTTTGTGCTCTTATAACTGTCCAACAACCAAATCTAATTGACCATGGACGTATATATGACACATGCATCATAATTGTTCACTGAATAACATTGCTATTGCAACTTCATAAACTAATTTTGTTGAATACGTTGTTGTTGTTGTAAGATATTATTTATAAAAGAAGTCTTAATTTCAATTAGCCATATAATAATAATTTTGTCTTTCCTAGCATATAAATGGAACTAACATAACTTGTTTTTATCGTGGTCTTAGAACATGGCTTCAAGTAACAAATTTTTGGCGGGTGCGAGACTAACAGAGCCTTATTATTTGGTGTGCATTGAAGCAACGTATGAAGAAAGTGGATGTGTAAGACATTTGTTCTATTGTGTAAAAATTGAATGCAATCCTAGATATCTGATTGTTAGATAGTGAACGACTTAAGTATCTTTGTTTGTTTTTTATATTCACTAAAATTAGATATAGTGCATGTGTTGTTTGATAATATAAATACGTTCAATCTTACATAACTATTGTCATTATCACACATTCTTACTAATTAAATCATCTATAAGGTTATTATATACTTTTTATTATCATTCATATTCTGTCAGAATGTTTATTGAGTCGTATTTGGCAGGATGAAAATGAGTGAAAAACGATGTGTGAGAACAAAAATGAATAAGAATTAGTGAGAATAAATGAAAATGACGATATTTTTGTAAGGTTGAACGTATTCGCATTACTAAACAACTTATTCTCTTAGTAATTCTCATAGAATACCATTATCCACACGTCCGCACAATAATTGTCCATCCACATTATAACCAGCCATATATATATATATATATATATATATATATATATATATATATATATATATATATATATATATATATATATATATATATATATATATATATATATATATATATAGGAGGGTTCAATTGAGAAAAAAAAATGTTGAGAATAGGGGAATCATTATCAGCCACACATTTATTTTGCCGCAAAACACTTAGGCGTACCGTCGGAAATGAATAACGGATAAAAATAAGTTTTCCAACCACACATGTTTCCTTAAACTATGCTAATCATTACCTTAATATAGACAAAAACATTTTTTTTTGTTTTTTTTAGAAAGCCATTTTTATCGAAAAATTATTTTAAATATATCAAAATTCATAATTTTTTATTCTCTATAAATAGACATCCATATTGATATAATTTTAAGATAAAATAAAAAATTTATTTTTTTGAGTTTCAGCCATCATTATTCATAAGTGAATAAAAATCTATCAGATTTTTGTTACAGTTCATTCGTTATTAACTTATGAATAAAACGTATGCTTAACTTTTTTTATAGTTTAAGTATCGTTCATATATGAATATGATACGTAATAAAGTTTTCTTACTTAAAATATATTTTTACATCATCTTTCGTCATATATTATAGTTATATATGAATAAAACGTGTATTAGTTGTCGTCATATTTATCAGATTTTTTTACAGTTAATTTTGTTATTCATATATGAGTAAGTAGTATAAATGATACTTAAACTATAAAAAAAATTAATTATATATTTTTATTCATAAGTGAATAACGAATGTATTGTAGCAAAAATCTGATGCATTTTTATTCACTTATGAATAACGATAGCTGAAAATATAAAAAAAAAATATTTTATCTTAAAAGTATATCAATATAGATGTCAATTTGTAGAGAATAAAAAAACATGAATTTTGGTATATTTAAAATCATTTTTCGATCAAAATAGCTTATTAAAAATTAAAAAAATGAAAAAAAACTATGTTTTTTATATATATTAAGGTAATGATTAGCATAGTTTAAGGAAATATGTTTTGTTGGAAACACATGTGTATTCCTTATCCATTTCCGCTGGTACAACAGAGACTTTTGCGGCAAAATTAAATGAGTGACTGATAATGATTCCCCCATTCTCAACCTTTTTTATTTTCTCAATTGAATTATATATATATATATATATATATATATATATATATATATATATATATATATATATATATATATATATATATATATACACAAAAGTGTTTTCTATATTTAATATATGAGTAGCTTTGAATTATACTGTATTGTTTTCACTGCATTGAATATAGACTATATAGACGACATTAGGTCCATGAAATCAGATGTGTCGATTAGATCAAACGTGGGTATAAAAAAATGGAAACTGATTTATTTTTTCAAAAAGGAAAATCAGTAATCAAAAGAAAAATAAAAAATAAAAGGATTCAGCAGCAAAAATGTAAAAAGCTGATTGGTAAAAAAGTTTAAAAAAGTAGCAAGCGCAAACGGATTCGAAGACTGGCAGCCTAGATAAAAAAGTTAACTGATTTTTTTCCCTAAGCCAGTGAACTAAAAGGCATATTAGATCATTTTTTTTATGTAAAACTAATAAATTAACTATATAGCTTGCCTAAATTTCCAGCCTTATTTTTATCGGGGCATGTGCAGTCGCACATCTTACACCCTCTTAGGGCCGGGCTGTGTACAACATAGAACGTAAAAATATAATATTATAAGATGTTGGAAAAAAAAACACTTCACTCTAATAGTAAAAAAATATCGGGATTGATTATTAATGTTTGACTACTCTAAAAAGCTTCATTAATTAAGATGCTCTAAATAAAAACTATAGCAAATTCCAAATCATTACTAAACTCAAATAAATATATAATCGAGTGACGTAATATGCGTTATTTATTATTTATTGTTATTTTTTTTGTATTTCTTCTTTAGATTATCACAAACTTTTTAATTTTATTAAAGGCACAATCCTATAATTATAATGTATTTGACTGCTAAAATATAAATGGAAAGTCAATGTGATTTTTCGAAGAACTTTCGTGTAAGGAAACAGGTCAACTCATTGCATAGGTATTAACATGTTGACACTTACTTCGACATGATATCTTATGTAACATTAGATATAGGGTTTATATATAATTACACGATATCAATATTCCATGAAGCAAGCCGTTTTGTATGACCACTATAAAATAATATGACAAAAAAATAAGATCATTGTTAAAAAAATCTACATGTAGTTTGATAATTGCACAAAAATATATTGACATTTTTCATGGCGTCCGAATGTATTTGGGTCCGGGGCACAAATAGAAAGTAGACCCCTCACAACAAAATTGATTTGAAAAAAAATAAATTACAACACTTGATTTGAGAATTTTATGGAGAACTTGATATTATAACTAACTAGATGTATCTGGTGCGTTGTACAGATTAATATAACATCATAAGATAGATGATTGGAATATAAAAACTATTTTACTCATGTATTCCAATTAAATATAAATATAATTAAATATATTTTTCAATATTATATTACTTTTATTTATTGTTAAAAATAACCTGAATATAACTTATAAAACCATTTTTTTTATTTGGGTCATTTTTGATATTTTAAGTATTAAATATTTGTTTAAAAAAAGTTATATATATATATATATATATATATATATATATATATATATATATATATATATATATATATATAGAGAGAGAGAGAGAGAGAGATATGTTCAAATGTTTTTAACAACTATTATGTACATGAATGCACCAATAGTAATTTAGGAAAAAATAAACAGTTAAATAAATCATTTAAGGGTATTATAGTAATCTTTGTATATTTAATTATGGTAGATAATTAATATATTTATTATCCCTTTAATTATGGGATATCAAAGTCAATCACGATAGAAATTGGAATGCAACGAAAGCGGCTTGGAAGGCAATGAAGGTAGCGAAGGTGGAAGCCCTAATTTAATATCAAAACGATGCAGCCTTCTGTCTCACTCCTCCCTTCCTCTCAATTCTCCTTGTGCGGCACCAAATTCAGCACCAAATCTTGAAAAGCAAAACACTTCTGAAATGATTTCTACTGATTACTAGAGTTTTGGTGTAAAATTTGTAACACAATTACAATAATTCTCGAAGAAGGCCATCAGGTTCACGTTTCATCGGGATCTTTCTTTCCAGGCTATTTGTTGAAGAAGTCCATCAGGTTCACATTTCCTCATTTACCGTTTGTTATCTCCTATTGCATCTAACTGTAAACGAAATACTGTGTCTCTACCTGTTGTTTGTAGATCTTGTAACATATTGGAAGCATTTCTGAAAAAGATATACGTTCATTACTTGTTCTCTATTGATTCATTGAATCTAAATTTCAACAAGTTTTAATTGTTTTAACCCAGTGTACGCAATCTATTTTTTTTAGTTATCGATGTTTTAGTCAGCGACGCGATGTTGTAGATATGTTACTGTAGTGAGATATGTGTATGTATATTTGGTTCATATTGAATAATTCCATAGCATTTTGAGCTTGATAATTTGTTGAAGTACATGACAATATTTTCTTTTAGATCTTAATACGGTTGTAGATTTGATTAATATTTTTGAGCTCTCGTATTATTACTTCTGTTATCTGAATTTGAAGCTGATTGATGCTTCTTTACAGCTACAAGAAAAAAATTGACCCTGGTTTCTTCATCTCTTGTTTATAGTAAGCAATGGCGATTCCAAAGCTTGATAAGAAGATCGTCAAGAAAAGGGTCAAGAAGTTCAAGAGGCCACACAGTGATTGGAAAATCTGTGTCAAGGTACACAATCTATCTCTATAATCTTCTCATTATCATTGAATCAACCTATTTATTTGCTCAAATCGTGTTTATAATTCTAACAGGAAAACTGGCGTAGACCAAAGGGTATTGATTCACGTGTGAGGAGAAAGTTCAAAGGTGTTACTCTTATGCCCAACATTGGATACGGATCATACAAGAAAACCCGTCATTACTTGCCAAATGGTTTCAAGAAATTTGTTGTTCACAACGCCAAGGAGCTTGAAGTTCTTATGATGCACAACAGGTAAACATAATTTCTACAATTCTTCACTTTTAAGTTTACATTATATAATCTAGAATGGAATATCGAATTCTAATTTTGTCAGAATAGAATCTTGAATTCCTTGTCAACTTAAGCAGTGAATAGTGAATTACCGTAACCAATTCTGTCAGAATAGAATTGGTTTCCATTCTTGTTATTGGTCTCGATTCTTATAGAATGACATCCTAAATAATGAAACATTACATTCTTTCAGAATAATATACATTGCAAGTTTAGGGATGATTGTTAATGTTGGTTTGTAGAAATTATAGTTATATTCTATTTGAATGTATATCACATTCTATCAGAATTTATTGTTTTATTCGATTTAATGCACTAAAATTTTTAATATTTGAAAGTTAATTATGTTTTCTTTGTGAATTTAGGTTTTGAAGAGGTTGCCATTAATGTGAAAAATGAAGAAAACATGGAGAACAATATTGTATTCTAGCAGAATGTATTCTATCAGAATTTATAAATTGTTATTCTTTCAAAATGTATTAGTGTTTTTGTTAGATTTTGCGGTTTTTTTTTCTTTTTTAACAATTTTTAGTTTTAATCTTTAAGAATAAATGTAATCCTTAAACCATTATTAGTCATAATTTTTTTAGAATGAATTTAATAATTGTTTATAGTTTTTTTTACGGATGAATGTAAATAGTGATTCTTAAAGAATAAAATCTGTATTGTTTAGAAAATGTTATTCATAAGAATATGTTGTATAATTCTTTAAACATGTTTAATATAAAAAGTATCTTCAATGAAACAATATTCTGCCAGAATAAAACCGCAAATTTATTTATTAGTTTATCGTTGATTTTTTGTTATTCTGACAGAATAAAGTCGGTTATTATTAAAAATAATATTAAAATTTAATTAGAATTAATTTAAAAAATTCAGATTTTTTAAAAATAAGGGAATTAATGATCCCTTAAAATCCGAAAATTTCCTTTTTTAAAGTAGGTTAATTGACCAAAATACTCTTTTGCTGAAATTTGTGTGATTATATGATACATGCTACCCTATTGTAATATCATATATCCTCAGATCATGACTGTTGATTTTATTCATCCGGTGGTCCAGATCTGTGCACTCTGGCACACAATAGTTAGTAAAAACAAAATAACCTAAGCCTATATATATATATATATATATATATATATATATATATATATATATATATATATACTAACCGTTTACCCGCGCCAAGCGACGGGTGTGAATAATTTGTTATGACAATTATTTTCATTCGAAAACATGTCATATTTCAAGGAGCGTAAGTTAGTGCTTTTGGTTAATGTTTCTGGTTTAAATTATAAGATATGTTTCTCGAATGGATTAAAAGTGAGAGTATGTTGTTATTTTGGTTGAGATAAAGAAAGTTGTGAGTTAAAAATAAAATTAAAGTAAACCTGCCAAACAATATTCAAAACTCTCAGACTACACAAGCAAACATAATATGAACATTAAGAACCTTTTTGTCACCATTTATAATAAAAATTTGTTTATCTAATAAAGACATTCACATCTCTGTTTCAATAAGTCTTAAAGAAATAAGTAAAGATTTCGCACAAAAAAAAGCCAATTAAAAGGCATCACGTCGGTCTTCCTATGCAATCCTATTACAACTCCATGCATACAAAATCTATAGAATAAAAAGTCTATTATTGATTATTTCATGTTTCTATAATCCATGAATTAAATGAAAAGACAAGAAGACGCAAAATGATGGGGACCACATTGATACAATTGTACAACAAATAAAGAAATTGGGAGGTGTACATCCTCGATTTGTTCGATTAGAAGCTGAGAAATAAACAAAGTTTTTCAATCCATTTCCATTCATTTTTAACTTTTATATTGGCGTAAAAATAAAGATAGAAGCCTTATTTTTTGTTTTTTCCTGTTTTGGTAGACACAATTTGCATATCATTTTTTTTATATAGCAAAAAAAAGATACTTGATTTTGCAGATCTTTAAACAATCTCCCATTATCTTTTCTATAGACCTCCAAAATTACTAACCAATTCACTGGAAACCTTAGTATCAAAACTACCATCATTTTAAACCCAAGGGAAAAAGCATCCTGCATTTTCAAGTTTCCTCATATCCACTACGGCACCACCCAATCCTACAGAAAAGATGATAATACCTTAGAAATTGCAGAAAATAGCATAATAGCAACATACATACATTTCATAACCCATAATAACATCCTACTTCCATTTCCTAACACATAATAGCAACATACTTTCAAACTTTGTTTCCATAAGTTTCTATTAACTTGCTTACTATAACATTCTACTTGTAACTGCGTCTTTTTAATAATTTTTACAATAAACATAAATAAATTGATTAGCTCAGTAGAATACCTAATTCCATCCACTACTTTACAGATCACATAGCCACAACTTTAACTTGTTGCTTGGTTCTTTCCAACTTGTCATCTTCATATACCTTTTACTAAATAGAAGGAATGAAATTGACACCCAATCATAATTCATTTTCGGTAGGGTATTTGGGTGACTTAGTTGGTTCAACTGTCATTCTTCTCATTGATGGTGCCTATTCAATAATCAATCAACAAAATTAGGGGAAATTGCAAAGAATAATAACATACTTTACTTTGAATTTTTGATTACGATAAATTTTCTCCACAACATCATGCTTTCTAAGTTGGTTAAATAAGAAAATAAAAATAAAAAATAAAGAAT
The DNA here is from genome assembly GCF_052849685.1 of Lactuca virosa. Classification (NCBI taxonomy): domain Eukaryota; kingdom Viridiplantae; phylum Streptophyta; class Magnoliopsida; order Asterales; family Asteraceae; genus Lactuca; species Lactuca virosa. Next base: position 245,387,954 of record NC_136429.1, on the reverse strand, counting down.
AAGAAATAAAAGTAAGATGCTATATTACATTAGACACCAAAATGAAAGAATATTGCTATTTGTTGCATTTGGCCCCTGATTGGGTTAAATGCAAGAAAACACAAGGTACTTTCATTTTGTTGTCTAATATAGCATAATACTTTCATTTAATCTTCTTTTTCAAATTTAGTTTAATGCTCTTTTTTTCTTGAAATTTTCATGGGGCAGTGTTGTAAAGCAAAATTTTGACAAAAATAACCCCATAAAATGCAATAAAAAATAAAGTTATTTATTAATTATTACATCATTTTGCACACAATTACAAAGTGATTCTAGAATCTCATTTCGATCAAACCCCATCTTAATCACTCCGTTAAGAATATCACCAAAACGATATATTTAGAATCGTTAGTGATTTTCATCATAAAGAAAGGGTGTATTTGGAATTGTACCTTTTTTGCATGGTGCATAGAAAACCCCACTAAACCATATCTCTATTGAAACACTGGATTTGAGAATGGTGTAGAAATTAAGTTTATGCCAAATTGGGGTAGTTCATTGTCAACATAGTTAATACATTTAATGATAGCTTTCATATTCTATTATAATTAACAAAGTATATCAAAATCAAGAAGTATATTAAAGCTAGTAACAATAAAATGATTATAAATAATTCGATCAAAATAAAAAGCTAAAAGACTAACAAAATTACTTGCATATCTTCCAATTTCGTGCTAAAAATACAAATAATACCAAATTCACATATAAGGATGCACTGAAGCACAAAACCGATATTATGTCAAATTTAAGGAATTTATTGTAAAAATAATTAACTTTAATAAAGTTAATGACATGAGAACTTACCTAAAACATTTTGCATTATGAAAAAGAGACAAAAATCAAAATTAGGTAATATATATTAGAATAATAAAACTTATTATCGTGCTAGGGATGCCATCGTTGTTGAGAATAAAAGTAGAATAATAAAACCTTTAGCATATAACAATTACTACAAATATTCTAGGCCAACCCTGTAACATATTACAAACTGAAAAAAAGTTTCATGTCAGTAACATATACAAATAGTTATGGGATGGTGTAGATAACACAATTGTTTCTTAAACCAGTGTCTTGTTTATACATAGAAATAGAGAAATTAGTATTAAAATATCCAAATAGATGTCAAAAACATTTAAGAAAATAGAAGATTATTGACAAAAACTGACTTCCAGCCATGAAATATCATTTGTCTTCATCTTATGGGTTCGTTATTTCAAGGTTTCTTAGGGTGATGCTTGTAACAGATTTGTGCCAAAGGGAATAAAAGTTCATAAATTCAGATAAGAACCTATAGAAAGTTGGAGTTTTCTTTAGCTGTTTCCAAATGCATCTTCAAGGATTAATCTGTCAAAGGAATAGGAAATAAAAAATAAAGATTTATGAAATATAAGTTGAGAAAATCATGCCAAATACAAACCTGGCAAATAAAAAAATTGAGAAATACAAATAAGCCACATCTACCTGAGAACAACAAATGTTGGACCAATTTCACAAATCAAGTTGCACATACCGACCTACTGAGATTCAAACCACACCTGCATGCGATTTAAAAATCAAACAATAAATGGTCAAAACCCACAAAATGGTTCATGGGTGGCAGTACTACAATCGAATAAATGATAAATTAGCATTTAGTGTACTTTCTGGATATACATGCAAAGTAATGAACCAAAACTGATTTAGCGACCTCGACGGTATGACTATGGTGTAGAACTGGATCTACGATCAAAAGCCTGTAAGAAGAAATCAAAAATCTTGATAAAAGATAGAGAGGGTTGAAGAGGAGAAGGAGACAACGATTTGAAAACAAATTATGAGGGCTTGAAAAGAAACAAAAAACTAACCGTTCAGTTTGAGATCCGATCGAAAAATCAGAAATAAAAAAACCCTAGATTTGCTTCATTTCCAGTTTCTTTAGCCATGTTCTTGTCCAGAGACATCAGATGCAGACATAGAGAGACCGTCGATTTGAGGGTTAGTCTTGGTGGCGGATAATGATGGTCATAGTGGGCAGATCAAGATGAGGGCAGAGAAGTCGCTATGACATAAAGTGTTGAGGATGGTGTAACGGCTATTGCATCGGGGAGGTGTGCTGGTTGGAAAGGATGTATGGGTGAAGGATGGAGTGGAGTATTATAGGTGATGGCTTGCGAGATGGTATCCGATTGGCGTTACTTTAAGAACCTCCACCTCCAAAACCTTCTGCAAAACAAAAATTAAACAAAATCATTAGAAGAAGAAGATACCGAAGAAGAGAGAACGACATAAGAGTTAGAAAACTGCAATAGATAGGCAACGGTGGTGAAGATGAGTTCGTCTTCGACCAAGAAAGTTTAGAATTTTAGGGTTTTAAATAAGTGAGATGGAAATATGTTAATATAGCTCGTGTTTGAACTGTTCAAGTGGCTGAAAGTAAGGGTTGACCGATTCAAGTGGATGAAAGTGAGGAATATTAATTCAAACGCAAACAATTCATGGATTATTATCTTGACTTTTTCAAATGATTCAAGATTTTTTAATGCATAAACTCATTGTACATATAACATAAGGGCTTATACCTCTTAAAATTCAGCCTTTGACCAAATATGTATATTTATATATATATATATATATATATATATATATATATATATATATATATATGGGAAACATGAACATACCCTAGAAGGTAAATAAACTTAGATACTCAAACTCACCATACTACGTTATTTTTGTATCATATATGCATTGTAATCTTCAAAGTGCTCATAATTAACTCCTAACTTGATTTACTTCCAAAAAATTTTAAAATTTCACTATTATCTTCCTTTAACATAATTTTATTGAAATTATCATATATATATATATATATATATATATATATATATATTAGTTACAATTATTATTGTTAATAATTAACTAAAAACTTTTTTTTTCTGATAAACTAATTATTATAAAAATAATTTATATATAACTTTGAGTAGATATATATTTGATACTTGAATTCTAATTGTATTTAATAATATATTAATACATTAAAATATTTAAGAGTAAATAATACTGAAATATTTTCAAGTTTATTTTATATTTTTATTTAACCTCATATCTATATTAAAAAAATCCAATAGATTAGATAATTAATTCAAAATTTATAGCATTAAATTTGGAAAGAGGTACATATTGGAAACTTGTAAAAATTGGAGACTTAAATGAAAAATATGATATATCGATGACTTTTAATTAATTATTTTTTTTAAAGCAACACAAAATAAACAATCATATATAACATATTAGATTAAATATTATCCACATCACTTATATGATATATGATCGATAAGATGTATCTGATATATAATTTACATTAACGATTCTGTCACAACATGTAAAAAATAATTAATTTATAACAAACTTACACATTAAGAGTCTTAACATAATAACATATCTAATTCACATTAATCATTACACCACAACATATAAAAAAGAATTAATATATAACAAAGTTACAAATTAAAAGTTCTAACATAATAACATGTCTTCAGAAGTGGTAAAAAGACCTCCAATATTTATGAATCATGTGATTAATAACATGTATATGATCTAATTTATATTAATGACTCACCCACAACATATAAAAAAAAGTTTATAACAAACTTACAAATTATAAGTTCTAACAACCAACACAAAATCTTTAAAAAAAATTCCTTATGAATTTTGTATGTGATTTGTATGTGTTTCTACTCTAAAGATTGGTCTTTTATAGTAAAATTTCATTGTGTTATTAAAAATAATATGTAAGTTATAAAACATTTGAGTGATATCACTATTAATAAGACATTCGGATAGTATTATTTAAAAGATTGTGGTTTTAAATGAATATGGGTTGAGTAAAAATGTCTCTTTTTTAGGATATATAGATTGTAATTACATAATAATATATTTTTTATGTACATGAGTCTTAAAAGAGAAAGATTTAAAATAGTTAATCATGTTAATGATGTATACCATACCTCTAAGGGTTTTAACCGGACCGAGAGAGATTAGAACCAAGTAATTGCCTTCCCGTTCTCTTTGTACTAATGAGTAGGATTTAGAATAAGTTACCTCTGACTAAAGTCCAAGTATTAGTTTACAACAAACCGAACTCTTAATTCTGATAATACACAGTAACATAGCTGCTAAAAAACTAAAAGTTACATAATCAGTAGTTGTCCCAATCCTAAGTTGTTGTGATCTGTAGTTGTCACCTTCCAAACTGACCATCAATGCTCTAGTCCGACTTCGAACAACAGTTTTCGTATAGTACGATAAATAACGTCACCCCGAACATCGTCCCAGCCATCTCATACCCACATTCTAGAAAAGAGAAAAAGATAGTATACAAGTTTTGACACACATGGTTCATATCGTTAATCATCAAGGAATACGTTCAAAGATATGAAAGAAGCAAAAGTACTTGAGGAAATTTGAGAGTTCATAAGATAGCAATAAAACAAGATCTTTATGAAAAAAACAATAATCAAAAAACACAATGCAACATCCATATTTCCAGGTACTAATCTTTGAAATTCTATTATGCTTAAGTTTTTGGATTTAGCAGTTTTGCTTTCCTGCGGTGGGGTGGTGACACGTCACCACGACACGGTGGCTTAATAAGACCACATCGCGGCACCGCATGGTACATAAACCCCTAAGTTTCGGGCTTTGGGCCATATATAAAGAATATAGGGTCTAGGGTTTCGACCACCTTCAACCTCCATCACCTCCAGAAGTTCCTCTCATAAATCCTAGCCACTCCTCTTGATATTTTGAGTTTCATTGATGTTTTTAGGCATTTGGAGGTTGATAGAAGGTCTTGTTGAGCAAGGTATCATCAAGCAAACTCACCTCCATCTCCTTGTGCATATTCTGGACCTTTGTAAGTCTCCAAGCTCTCACATTTTTGGTTCATTTATTATAGATCTAAGATATGAGCTTATTTCCCAATGTTGTGTTCATATGAGTGGTTGGTATTGATAAAGTTTGTAACTTTATGGATCTTTCAGGTCCCTTTAGTCTTATATACCTTAGATCTGGACCATTATGTTGATTAGATGCCATGCATGGGGTTTTGTCCCTATTTCTCACCATTTTGGCCTAACTTGGAATATGACATGCATTGGACATGCATGTTTATAAAGTAAGAATTTTTATGGATCATTTGAGTGCTAAAAAGCTTCCTGGAAAGTATGAGTGTTGGGATTAATGGAATAAGAGCTTAATTAATTAAGTTGTTTTGCGTAGTCTATGTGGCATGGTGGGTAGCTCACCACGATGCGGTGGCGGGTTCATCCGTGTCTGTTTTGTTGTGTGGCTGCAATGACGCGGTGGCTGACCGTTGCCTTTGACCTTTGACCATTTAAATTTTGACCATGTTGACTATTTTTCAATTTGTTAGTTTTAGATAGTATACAAAGGTTTAGCCTTTTGTGTTTCCTTAGTTGGTGTATAGCACCAGCCTTGCGATCTTACGTTCCATGGTGTAGTCTATTTCGATAGAGAGGTAAGTCTTTTCATTATACTTTGTAGGGCACTATGTGTCATTGTATGTTTGGTTGTCTTTGTGACTTGAATGAAAGACCATGGTTTGATCATGTCATGAAAGACTGCAATGGGGCTGTAGAACAGAAGTTACTGTAAGACTATAATTGGATCGTAACATTCACATGGGTGAATTAGGTCGTTGGTTGAAATAGGGTGGCGACCGTTGGCTGATATAGGTTGTTATTTGTATGGTATGTGGTATTTCGGGGAAGTCACTAAGCTTTGTGCTTCCGGTTTTATATTTAAATGTTCAGGTACATCTTGTAGCAAAGAGAAGGGTTCGACATGATTGCATTGCATCCACTGGAGATTCTGCACTTTTGATTTATGATACTGATGTTTATTTGGAACCACTCTTGATACTTTAATGATCTTTTGATGAAATGAACTAAATGGTTTTGTTTATTTAAAAAAGAAAATTTTTCTATGAGTTTTGGGGCATTACACACAACAAAAGAATGAAGAAGAGAACCAAGTACCTATATACAAACTTAAACTATTGAAAATCTATCCATGTTTTCGAGAGAAACAACATGAGAAGGAAAATAATGGATGATGAAAGCGACTCTAAGAGAAAAGAAACCCCTATTGGCAATGTCAACATGGTAAAAGAACTCCACATGATCTTCCACCTTATGCAAAAAAACTAAAGGATGTTAAGGATAATTACAAGGAGTATCGTAAGGTGTTCTGAATTCTACCGTTCAAGTCTCTATTTATAGATAAAATTAATGAAACACCAACATACATATGAATTATAGTAGCTATTGTAAAGCGATGTGATAGATCTAAAAATCTAGAATACCTTGTGTATAAATCTAAATGGTTTCTTCAAATATTTCCTTTGAATCGAATATAGGAAATATATTGTGCTAATGTACAAAACCGAAGAAGAAAATAGAAAATGTTGAGGCTTGTGTTTAACACAATGTCCTTAAAACAAATTTGCTTGCTATCGGGTGTTTCTTTTCCGTGATACAATAATTTGAAGTGGTTCTTCTAGACCACCATATCCCTCAAAAAGCCTTGATTATAACTTCGATGCAAAAAGGAAAAAAAAAAGAAGAAGATGAATCGGAGAAGAAGATATTTTAGTTACATTCAGGTCTCTCAATTATTCATCCAAAACCTTTATTTATATACGAAAAATGAAGGCCAAACCTCTAAGAGATAGAGATTAATGCAAAAATTAAGCATACGATTAATTAAGTAATTAATGTGTATTTTCAATTACGAAAGGAAAGTATATTTGCAAAAGATCGATGAACTTTGGTAGTCAACCAGTTGTTCGTTTTTACCTGCAGGATGCTGTTTAGCATATAAGTTCAAGTCTTACAAAGCATAGAAGTATTTGTACTCATATACGCTCTTTTTTTTCATTCTCCCATCAATGTGAGATGAACTAAAACCCATTAAATTCCTTTATTACTTCATCCAACACCCTCACTCTAAGGATTAATTTCTCATTCATCTTAAATCCATTTTCGACTTGTGATATATAAAAACGAAGGTGTCATGGAAGAGAACACCAAGGTATACCCATTCATACATTTTTAATAATGTTTTAGGGTTCGAATTTTGTGTTCAAAAATATGAAAAATGTATTTCTAGAAATTGGTTAAAAAACAATTTTTTAACAGTACCCATGAAAATTGATTAAACATTTTCAAGCTTTGTCGATAAAATCCAACAGTTGAATCATGCATAGGAGAGGTAGGTGTTACGCTATAAACCCTCCTTTAATATATATATATATATATATATATATATATATATATATATATATATATATGTTACAATCGAACCAGTAGACTTGATGTCCTTGAACTGTTCTGATCTATGTGTAAATAATCAATATGTATCTCACATGATTCTTCATGACCTAGATAGGTTCTTATTGATGTGTCCGTTATAGTCATGGACACTTTCCTGGTTCTATAACATCTCTTAGAAATGTGCCCATAAAATTCCCTTTGAAGCTACCCCACTTCTCTCACATAGGTTATTTCATCATAATCATTAAAAGCTAATGTGTGATGATCTGTAATTTATCATATACTACTATAAGCTTAAACTACATCCCTGTTTGTTCTAGGAATGGGTAAGAGTTGACCCCAAAGTGTAATGTCCTAATTTTCACAATAAAATTTTCAATTTTTTTTTAATATAAAAGCCATTTTTATAAAACCAAACATCAATAAAACCATTTGTTCATAAGTCATAACCCAAAAATCAGAGTATAAAAAGTAACGTGGAATCTCAAAACATGAAAGTTGGTAATGAGTGTGTATAATCACGCCTTTACCTTTCCACGATTATCTGAAGTACCTGAAACATTTAATCCACTACTATAAGCAAAAACATAGAGAGTTCTCCACAATACAATATATCACACAATACATGCAAGAATACAAACATTGGCCTTCATCTAGTAGCTAGTCCTCTCATGTTGGCCTTCAACATAAGTTGATCCACCTCTAGCCTTCAACATATAGCTGGTCCGCCTTGAGTATCTTGGCCTACAACACAAAGTCGGACCACCATCAACTCACTACAAGATATGTCGACATATGCATAACACAACTGACAAGTAATACCACATCACAAGTAACTGTCTAACTAGTCTACATGCCTAACAACATACTACATCATAATTACATCCTAACACACAAGGATACAGATTGCAGTCTATGAGTATAGTGAAAAAACTCACCTGAATCAACAATGTGAAAGTGGAGGCTAGGGTTTGGAGGGGAATGTTATCTAGGGTGGATGATGATGAACGAGTTGAAACCCTAGGGAAGTGTACCTTAAATAGCTCTAAATCCCGAGGCTTCTAGGGTGCTGGCCCAACAAGCCTACCGTGTCGCCACTTAAATGACGTGGCCGTGATGCAGTGTGTCTCCACCACCACACCGTGGCCAGTAAAAATCACAATTTAAATAGTTTAAATGCCAAAATATTAATACCTAAAAATGGATATTACAATTCTACCCCACTAGAATCATATTTCGTCCTCAATATCCGCTTCAACAAACAACTTCGGGTAGTGCTCTTGCAACTCCTCCCCAGGTTCACAAGTACCCTCAGAACCCTTTCTGTTCTGCCATATCACCTTCACCAATTCCATTACCTTTAGAGTTTGTGGAATTTTTATCCCTTCTCCTAGTTATTTTATTTTTAATCCACTCTTTGGTGTCATTGGGCGTGATACCATTAGATGGATTCTGGTTGGGGTCCTCTCATCCACATAACCTTGAAGAGGGGGGGGGGGGGGAGATCTCAAGCATGGAGATCATTGACATCACTAGAGGTGTGTTATTCTTCTTTATGTTTTATGTTTTAGTAGAGTTAAAATAATAGGATGAAACTTAGATCCTTATGGTGCATGAACACATAGGATTATTGTTTGTTTCCATTGTGTATGATTGTGTGTTTAGATACACAGAAAATCCAACAAAAAGAATAAAACTAGTCTAACTAATTTATTACATACAAAATAAACAAATGAAACAATATATATTTATCTATTACATCTTATGAATAAATAAATATCAACCAAACACAACACAAGGGTCCTAGTGACTTGTTTATATACAACAACATCATATGAAATATACAAAAAAATAAATTCTTTTTCAAAGGCAACTTTATGCAACCAAATGCGTGAAAAACTTGGTTGCATAAAAATAACAATTATAAAAAACAACAAGTTACCTAAGAAAATATACTTGGTGATTTCCTTGCCAAAAGAAATACCAAGCATATTTTCAAAAACCAAAGTTAATAAAATATGAATATTAATTTTTATAACATGTAAAAGAGGTTCTGATACCACTGATAGAGTTTAAGAAGTTAAAAACGATCATTTTTATAAAACAATTTTAAGTGGCAAGGGAAGCAATATTCAAAATAACTATTGTTTTTAGATCATTTTAACAAAATGAAGAGGATCTAATTACATGATATTAGAAAGATTATGAAAACCATAATATGTAAAGAACACAACCTTTGAAGAATTTGATCCCACTTGGTTTTGGGGAGTGGATGAAGATGGAAAAAACTCAAGGAATAGTTCATCTATAATGTATCCACCAACAAGTATATGTCACCAACAATGCTAGTTCTCTCTTGTGTGAAGTAATTCTTAAGCCTTCAAGTGCTTAACACGAGTAATAACTAAAGGTGAAACACTTCTAAGCACCAAATCTTCACTAACTTCATAGGACAAGAAGAAGATGAGTGGGGACGAGAAGGATTCGGCCATCACAAAGAAGATACCAAAAAACTAGCATAAATGCAAGTCTTACACTATCTTACATACCTACACATGAGATCCATGACCCATACCCTTACACAAGTCAATGGTATGACATCAAAGAGGTATGGTGTGTGTAAGAAGAATACTTGCAAGCAACCTCCTGCACATGCCTTCATACATATGGATTTGTGTGGAGAGAGGTGAGATTTGATGTGTCCAACTCATTAAGCAATTTCTCTTAAGGGTACAAGTTATATCTATTATATATATAAATTCCTTAAGGTCTAAATGCTTGTACACAACATTTAAATCATACAATATGATTAAATGTCTAGTTATTCTCTCTAGAAATATTATTTTCATAAAATAATAACTATTCCCTAATTAATTACAAGAATTGGTTATTTATTAATAATGAATATTTAATAAGTGACAACTTGTTAAAAGTGTGACCCTATAGGATCATATGTTACTGGAAAACATCATTCTAAAATGAATTTTGAGCATGAGGGTATGATAAAATAAGTAAAGGATCGGGACGGGACGGGGATCTTGATTCAAAGATAGGATTGAAGAGATGGCCATGGACCCAAGAGAAAGGGTGTACTCTGGTTGAGTACCTTTGTGGTACCTTATAGGTCGATAGTTGAGGTAATTGTTATTTACATAAATAAAAAATGGTATGGCCAATAGGAAAATCAATGCGGGATATACATTGACGGTTACACTCTCCTATGCATACCAACTATATATCACTTACGTTATGATTAATCTAAGTATTTATTATTATAAAGATTATTTATGAACTTCTTCTTTGAATATCATGGATTGCAGTACGTGTAGTATCAATAAATGAATAATCATTTTAGTGAAAAGGTAAATAAGGAATAATAGAAGTACGTGTAGTATCAATAAAAATGGTTGAAATATTTGGAAATTATAAGATAGCGATACAACTGTCAAATTGATGGTTGGAGATTGAGATTAATGAGATTTTGAATAACTTGCTGGTTAGAAACAATTCAAGTGATATAATCACATTGAGTAACAGTGATAACACAATCAACATAATGGGTGTATAAGACCCATTGGGAATAGTTCGATAAGAACACATTGCATCCAAATGGGGATGCAAGAAACTAATAAAGTATATTGTTATAATGTGTAAACAAATTATGGATCAAAAAATGAATATAGGTGTTTCTGAAAGATTCCAAGGACGAAATATTCTTAAGGGGTAGAGACTGTAACAAACCATAAATTTGAGTATTTCTTTACTCTATGCTGGAAGGATAAAATGAGACAGTAGGATACCATTTGGAGAAAGTCAATAAAAAGTCAAACTGACTAGAACGCGGTGCGTCTGATTACAAAAAACAGCGAGTAGACCATACTGAGTCATAGGACACGTGGCACATGGGTGTGACACATGGAGGGAATCCGGAAGGGGCACGACACGTCCGGGAGTAGGGTGAAACGCGCGTATACATGTTTCAGCCCTTGTAAATAGCTCAGAAGGTTTTCTCGTGGATTCTTTTGAGCGATCGAAACCAAAGTCAGTAAGTGACGATTATGGCATAGAGACGGAGGTCGTGAGGCCAGTTAGCAAGGTTACAACTGCAATATAAGCTAAGGGTTGATGAAACCCAGTATAGTACTTATTATAACGTCGTGATTTTTACCATAATTTTTTTTTCTTTCAGTTTAAACACTTTTTAACAAAATACGATAGCGGAAGACTTAGTTATTTAGTTTTAAACATTTTCAAATCACAACGTTACTTCCAAAATCGAAATCATAATTCCAAATCATTTAAAAGTAAATGTTTAAATTGATAAAACATCAAGCATGTTCAAAATGATATCAACATAACTATCCAATAAGTAACCCCTTTCACCAAGGCCAAACTCCTAAGTTGCATAGACCAATCATAAGGCACAAAAGAGAAAAGACACAAGTGTCAACCCCTACTGAGTGAGTTCATAAAGGTTGCATATAAAATATACAAACCTCAAACGCGTCAATCATTCATTTTACGATGTAGCATAATTTTTTAACTCTAATTCTACCACATAACATATATGATCAACCGTATCACTTTTAAACAACTGCATAGCATATATGAACAACCATATATCATATAAACAATCACATTTTGTATACAACCAACCTTTTATTATATAACCAACCTTTTTGTTATAAATTCAACCTTTTATTATATATTCAACCAATCATAGTCACCAACTTTATTCAACCGATTATTACATATAATTCAATTAAGCCGTTTATTATACGTAATTCCTTTAAAGCAATTATTATATACAATTCATTTCAACTAATTATTGTATATAATCACCTTTCAACAATTATCTACTTTGGGGTTTCTTAGTGACATCCAAACCAATAACTTAACCCCATACACTACTCATGTGCTCATCCAGTTTAGTGCTCTAAGTGGCTCATGACTACCATTCGAGTTCACCAACCCCAAGACTTCCACTTTCGCTACTCCAACCTACAAAGTACAAGTACTTCATGGTGCCGTTTAGGATCGGTACAAATGGTGCCAATTCTACCAATACACCTCCTGATTCCCACGTGATGCTTGATCCGACCACACTATAAAGCCAACACCACTCCAATTCTTGTACACCGGGGGTGTACGCGAACCACGTGTCACACGATCTTCAAGAAAGACCGTGCAACTAGCAACCGATATGGCTTAAACTCTTTCAACCTATTAGACTTGCAAGGTTCTACCCATAACACCATTATACCCTGCAAAGCAAACATACACCAAAATAGACATGTTACTGATACAACCTTAACAATTAATAAACATGTAATAAAATTCATCATATTATCATCATATTAAAGCATATGTCTACCAATTTATAAAAAATCATAACCGCATGCAATTACAACTAACACATAACATGTATATCACCATATCAACCAATTCCAGGGCATAACCATACACAAGATGCAAACAACATAATTTCAAACAATTAACACAAGCATTTTTAATTATACCATGATTCCTAATTTGTATCAACAATCCACTTATGAGATGTATTTTTCGGTTATGCACTATCGTTAAGAAAATTATCGACTCACTCCCAAAAGCTAGCTTGTCATGTACATCAAATTCATCAGGTGAAAGCATCATAACAAATAACTCATAATATGGCACCAACACAAAGCATATTGTAGCATCACAAATATCATGTCATCATCAAACATCAGTAATGATAAGGACATCCTAATATGAATCAAATCACAATTTTCGGATTGCATGTTTCAATATGCACCTTAATAAGTTAAAACTATGAACTCGTCTTTAATAAACAACCGCAAAAGCTAAATGTCAATACACCTCGTCTTGTAATCTCGTTTAATTTGCCAACAGACCTAAACATAAATATTCAATATTATTTAGCTTATGCCCAATATTATTTTTACGGCAGTTTATAATCTAAACTTATGTTTATATAAGTTATTAGATCATAAATTAGAACTTCTTAATTGTTTAACACTTAAAAAGTTTATCCTAAATATTATTATTAGAATTATTTCTAAATTATTATTTTTTATTGTTTATTAGCAAAATGTCATAATGAATCGTAGAGAATTGTAAAAAATATACATATTAGAATTATTTCTAAATTATTATTTTTTATTGTTTATTAGCAAAATATCTTATGGATTGTAGAGAATATTAAAAATCCAAAATGCATCATGTATATCATACTCTATTCAAATGGCCATATCCTTATATATATTTCGGATTTCATGATTTGTCTGCATAAATACTTGATTAAACAAATCTTAAAGTATTACCCACTAGCTAACGTTTTAGCAGCTATAATTTATAGACATGGGAAGGGCCACGTCCATGTATTTGTAGATAACTAGAAAATGAAATGTGTGGATATCTATAATCGTTGAAAGACCTCTTTGTAGACATTTTTTTAATAAATGACAGCAATATTCAGTATGGTTCCTGTTTTTTTAAAAGTAATAAAAGTAAATAGTAATGTACTTTGAAAGTATATTGTTATAAGCTGTAAAGTTGTAAAGCTTTTTTCTTAAGTAACATAATTTACAGCAACGTACTTTTAAAGTACAATGTTATATAGTAACCTAGTGTTTTTTAAAAATTAACCGAAATTGTCCCTATTAGCATATTAAAAGTAAACAATAATGTACATTGATATCATCTATAAAACTGATAATAACAATAACATATTTGAATTTTTATGAAAGGGGTAAAGAACAATGCACACTTTGATTGGAATCAAAAGAGAGAGACAACAAAAGTAGTTTAATTTCAATCAATATGTTTTCATAAAAATTTACAATTTCATAAAAAATGGTAGTTTTCTAATATTTATATTGAAGTTGAAATGAATAATTATAATAATGTTGACAAATTCACATTCAAACAGAATAATAGAGTGAAAAATGATTAAAATTCTAAATTCATCTGAGTTTAAACCCAAAAGGAAAATAGATGAATAATTCAATAGTTCATAAAACCCAAAATGTATTCAAATGATCAAAATTCTAACCCAAAAAACGAATAGTATGAAACAAAGTCATGAAAAATCAAACCTAAAAACCAAATAGTATGTAAACATAATACGAAATAATAGTACTCAAATCACCCAATTACTCAAACAAAATCACGAAAATCATATATTATTTTTCTTGAGATCTGAATTCTGCCGATAAAACGTTAAACGAATCAGATTCTAGTGCCTACATTTATAGCACATAGAAATATGTTAGTTGATCAACTGAAATATAAAAAACGAAATTTAATAAGTATGTTGTTTGTAGTATGTTGTTAGTTGATCAAAAAACGAATGTTACATGTTCGATGTTAAAAAAAAATTCCAATTCAGCAATGATTGTATTATCAACAGTGAACTTTGAGATTTCATGTAACATCCCGAGTTCCAAGTATATTAATTAATTTTATTCTTTTATCAAGGCGACTCGACGAGTTGGGGAGCACCAACTCGCCGAGTAGAGAATATTATGGCCGCGTGATTTTTAGAGTCTACTCGACGAGTCGGAGGACCCCGACTCGACGAGTAGGTGCTGAGTGAGAAAACCCTAATTTTCTGGGGTTGTGTCCTATTTAAAGGACTTTAAGCCCTCATTTCCGCCTCCCATGTCACCTTACTCCTCTGTGTGTAACCCTAATCGTCTAGAGTGATCTAAGAGAGACAGAAGAGCTAACTTTGGGCCTTTTAGGGTGCCTTTGGAAGAGAAGAGAAGAGTATCAAGGCTTGGAATGAGAAGGGACTGTTGGATCTAGTGTTATTTCATCTATAGCTTTTGTTGAAGGTAAAAAGTCTCCACCTTGCTCATTATTTTGATTAGATCTCGTTTTATGGAGTTTTAGGGTTTTTCCATCATTTCTTGAGACTTTGAGTGTGTTGAGCTTGCCATGAGATTGAGACTTCAGATCTGGACTCTATGAGGTCCCTAGAGCCCAAAGGTCCCAACTTTATCCAGCTAGAGAAGAGCTTTTATGCTTAAGACCCTAAATGGAACTTGTTTTGGCATTTCAAGCCCTAAGTGCCATGCATGGACGTAAAGTGATGGGTTATGAGCATAACATCATTCCTATGGTGTTCATGCAACCCTAATTGCTTTGATCTAGGTTTTTCTACTATGAACACAACAACATTGAATACCAAAGCAATAACCCTATGAACTAGCATATAACAATCAAATTGACATATAAACTAGGGTTTAGATCTTACCTTTCTTGTTATGTAGTAATACAAGTTCTCCTTGAATATCCTTGACCTTTGAAAGCTTAGTGCCTCAAATGTTGCACCTATAATGGAGTCACAAACACCACTAGCAACAAGGAAGAAGAAAGGAGATAGGAGAGGAAAAAATCAGCTATAGAACTCTTCTTAGGGTTAGGTTGGCCGATTTTATGATGCCTGGGGTGTCCTTATATAGCTGAGGGATTAGGGTTTCACTCAAAGGCCTCATCTGGTTGCTTAGGCTCTAAGCAGTCCACAAGATCCTTCCAGAATCCCCTAATGGACGAAATCTTATGGTCCATCCATAAGGATTTCGTCCAACCCCTTTCCAAGGGTCCCTTAGCCCATAATGCAATTATCTTATAATTACAATATCAGTCCCCCAAGTTGAATTAAACTCTTTTAGCCACAAAATTAATTCTTAATTAATTCTTGACTAATATTAATTAGACAATATGATTTCTCTTTTAATATATTATTCATATAATATATTAATAAATCATAATTAATCCTCTTTCTCCTTAATTCATCATATCAGTTGCTATGGTGAAGGCAACCCAAAAGGACCATGCTCATAATCAGGTCAAATACATGCCAAAATAGTTATAGGCTTAGACACCTAATCCAACAGTCTCTCACTTGGATAAGTCTAATAACTATTTTGCAAGTACGACTTCAGAACCTGATCAGCAATCGTAGCTTTCAAAAGCCACTGTCAACTCTGATCTTATCAGTAACGCGTCCTTTAGATAAGGGATCATATATTCCTCCATTCTAGATATCGTATAGACATGAGACATGGATTCTAATCATTCTCTCAGTCTATGTGTCGTTTCCCGATTTCCGATTTATGACGACTGACAACAGACTACAATTGAACACATCAACTTAGTCTAGGCTTGGCCAAGCGCTTAGGGTGTCATCACTAAATCATCGAGGGGCCCACATATATCGCTTTTAGCCAACTTTGGATAAAAGGAACGGATAAACTTCGACTCAAATGCTCTCTTGTACCTACTCATCAAATCACACACAACAATATGTTTTATAACACCAAGTTACTAGTGCGTTTACATATGTCAATGTGCAACCGACTTGTAAAATACAACTCACATGTCTCCATTTGAAGAATATAAGATATTATCGTCTCACTAATTACTCGTGATAAAATCCATGAAGTGATTCAAGTGAGCGTGTGTTTAATCCAATACTCAAATCTTATTTCAGGAGCATTCATGAACACTGCAGCAAACTTTTGCTATGTCTAAACACTTTAGACAATCTACAGTCGGATTCATGACAGTGTAGCTTCAATACCTACTTCCAAAGTATTTATCGACTGTGGATGGTTTGAATAATCTTATTATTTGGGAAGTCAAAACATGCAAAGTGAAACATAAGAATAATCGAATCCAATATCATCTCAAACTTTTGAGTATAAATACAACACCTTTTATTTAGTCACCATATCGATTACACATTATTCATTGTATAATGTTTCGGATAATCAACTTAATACTTGAATTATAACATTAGCTATCCCATGCTCTAAGCATGCATACTATGTTTACATATGGTCCTTACTTTGTGAAATAGATCAATTGAATAACATTTCCAATTACACTCATTTCACAGTTCCCAATCCTTATCATAAGTGTAAGTATACCAAATTATTGCCACTTTTAGAATATGTTCGATTCTAATATTTTATGCAATGATTCTTTTGTAATGTCACAACAAAAAAGTCACAAAGACTTTGTCAATGATATTACAAAGTGCTCCATTGGACATTGTTACAAGACAATTCCATAGATACGAAGTCTCACATTCAAAGTACATTCCTTTGAACATCCTTCTTGCATAAAAGTTTCTAATCTACATAGATTCTTAATATCCAACTCCCATTTATGGAAACATTTCCATATTCACCATACGACAACTCATTATTAATAGAATCTTAGCTATTGATAATGCTGATATGGTCCATCCTTTACTATACTTCCAACTGCTCACAAGTGACCAATCCTCGGCGAACCTTAGATTGTCCTTAACAGTTGTTAAATTATGTCCTTGACAATTGTTTAATTATTTTTAGTCACGTCCGGTTCTGGTCCTTTTTCCCTCTTAATGCGCTAGGCATTTGGAAAAATTTAGAACAGTCGAATATTACAGCATATGCAATCGTTCCTATACCCGATGCGTATGGGACACGATTCATAATGAAAAACGTGATACTTTACCAGTTTCTTGCTATAATATTTCCATATATAGAATTCCCTTATGTTGAATCTTTTCAACATAAATTATATATATGTACTTTTGACTAAATTTGATTAAAATTTCTCGATCTAAACTTTTAGATTTGAAATAAAGTATAACATTCTCTCCCTTAATTAAAGCAAAACAGTCTTTCAACCCCTGCAACTTTGCGAATTGAAACTTTTGTTTTCTATAATTAATATTGCAAACTTGCAATACTTAACATAATAATCATGCTCCCACTAACATGATGATTATTTCTTTACCAGCATAACACTTATGCTCCCACTAGCTTTGACATGTATTCAGAAAACAACTGGACTTCTAGAAATCAATACTTATTGACTTTCTTAACTAAAGTTCATATTTCTGATACGAGATGTTGTTGAAGCATAAAAGTGACCTTCTTAAACTTGATAGATCCGAAGCCATCTCAGATCCGCAGTCATTATTTCAACCGCAATTAAGAACCGCATCCACAGTCGACGTTATCAATCTTAGTTTTAGTTTTATCTGTTATCTTATGTCGTTACATTTCTTCACCCAGTGTGCCTTGCATGTCCACCTTAGACAGATTTAACTTTGTAATCTTCGAGACTCTATAAATAGAGCTCTCATTTTCTGAATGAGTACACATCGATTACAACTCATCTCTTGAATCTTATATCTTACTCTTTCTATCATCTCTCTCTTACTCTCTAAGTTCTCAGAACCCAAACAGTTACATTAAGATCATAATTTCTCCTTCGGAGCAAATCAGTCTTGACTTAATCACTCTAAGTCTGATCACATTTACTAACTTGGTTAGATTTCAATCCTTTTTAAGAATCAGCTTAAGTGTATACTTGATATAATACTTGCTGTCATTTATATTTCCTTATTTTTCCGCACCTAACTATCTAACTATCTAACTATCTAACTTATTATTATTTTTGACCTTTATGATCCTTTGAGTTAAACTTTAATTCTGCAATATAAACTTGTTCTAACATTTGTTCAAGTGTGTTTCTCAAGTTTTTCTCTCAACAATTGGTATCAGAAACAAAGTGGTTGCCTTTTGAAGCAAAACTCTGATTCTTCAAAAAGCCTTCTATACCACTGAAGCTCATTTCTTAGAAATTAAAAAAACAAAATCTTTTCAAAACAAGGAAATATGGCACAAGCATTATCTCTTAATGTTTCCAACAGTGTTGGTGGTTCCAATAGAGCTCCAATACTGGTGGCAAATGAGTATCATCACTGGTCTCAAAGAATGGAGAGGTATCTAAGAAGACTGGGAAGAGATGTATGGAGATCTGTAGAAGAAGGACCTCGTGTCCCTATTCTTACTCCAGTTCGACGACGCTCAAACCGGACTAGGATGAGTCAACCAGCCATGAATCGTCCCACTAAAGATGAACTAGATAAGATGGAAAATGATGTTGTTGCCTTTTATGAGATATCCTGCAGAGTTGCACCTGATAACTTCGACATCATCATAAATTGCAAGTCAGCCAAAGAAATCTGGGATGTTCTCAAGAACTTGTATGAAGGTACAGAACAAGCTCAAGACCAAAAGCTTACAACCGCACTCAACGAATTCAACAACTTCAAAGCTCATGCTGGTAAGAGTCTGGAAGACTCCTTCAAAAGGTTCAATCTGATTGTTACGAAGCTATCAAATGTTGGCACCGTCCGAAGTAACCATGAGACAAATCTTCAATTTCTCAATGGTTTGGGTAGACACTGGACTACGACAAATATGATAGTCCAAGGAGATAGAAAAATTCATTCTATATCTCTCTACAAGCTTTATGGTGAGTTACAAGCACAAGAATCAATCGTACTTAAAGATTGTGCTGACTTCGGAGGACCACTCGCTCTCATAGCACAAGCACCGCATACTCAATCTTACTCTCCCTCGTATGATAATCCTCCGCAGTTATACGAAGCTGATTCAGAGTATGATGATGAAGAAGAGTTCCAAAACGGTATTGCTCTAGTTAGCCAACAATTCAATCTTCTACCACCCTCATCTTTTTGCAAAAATCAGCAGTTTACCAAACCTCCCTTTAACCGCAAATTCAATCCTCAGAAAAATGACTCTCGATATCCCAAAAACCCTCACCCATCACCGCAACCCCAAAACACTCAACCTAAAGAGGCACCGCAGCCTGTCAAATCAACTGAGTTCGGTACCTCAACCGAAGACAAAGCTGATGTTATAATTTGTTACAAGTGCAACAAGGAAAATCACTTTGCTAAAGATTGCAAAGACAGTGTGGTGAAAGACAGAGCATTCTACCTTAGAATGGTTCAAGAGTTGGAAGAAAAAGAGAAAGCAAGGGCATACGTAACCCAGGTGAAGAGAGACCATCAAGTATGGTCATCCGGGGATGAGGATGAATATGTGAAGAAAATCAAGGGTAAAGGCAAAATCTGCATGATGGCAACTGCGATTGAGGATGGGTCAACCAAGCTGGAAAAGAACTACTACTACATGGCTAAGGATGGAACTCTGAGCATCGTTGAGCAGGTAAAACTCATGATCCAAACTAATAGTTATAGCATGCATGATTGTCAACCATTCGTAAACAACCTTAATGACACTTGTGCAACCGTCCTTTCAGACTATAACAAAGCCCTAGATGAGAAGAATATATCGTCCCAAGAGATGTTTCATGTGAGAGGATGATTGGAGGACAAAAGACTAAAAGTAGCTATGTTAGAAAGAGATCTAGAGTTAGAAAAGGATGCTAGAATGTTGTGTGAAACACAGTTAGGAATAGCTTTGAATCAAAGAGATTTAGCTCAAGATGAAAATGTACGCTTAAATCTTTTAATCGATTTTTTTAATGAAAGTGAAACTATTAAGAACCTTGTGAATAATGGAACCGTAGATAACACATATAATTAGGGTTGGTCCAATGGGTATCCTACCGCAAAGGATTCTTCACCCCGATTTAACAAAGACCGTCCTTATGTCCCTCCAGACTGAGAGTTTCATTTCCCAATCAATGACAAAACCTTCCCCAAGGACATCAGAACTCATTTTGGTCGACTTCACAATCTGAGTAATAATTGTGTTATTGAGGAAATTCTTCCTAAATTTTCGGGTCACTCTAGTGATGAAATTCCTACCTTTGACACAATTAATCCCAACTCTCAGACTTCATCAGTTGTTGATGAAGAAATTATCGTGGAAGGACCCAAAGTTCTTATGAACTTTCCACCTCTTCCTTCGGACCACAGTGTCTCTCATTGTAGTTCTGAATCGCAGTCTGTTCCATTGCCTTCCATCAAGTGTCCCATAAAAGCATCAACTCAGACTTACTCTGTAGTAGTCCAATCTTCTTTACCGCAGAACGCAGTTAAGAGTTCAGTGACCATTCAGCCAATTCATCATGACTTGCCTATAGAAAAGTTCGAGTATGGTCAATGTTCCCAGAATCCTGAACTTTCTAGTTCGGATGAATCATGTCCTCGTTTTCAAAAACTATCAAAGGTTTCCAGGAAACCGCAGTTGAACAACAACGACTGCGGTTCTCCAAAAACTCAGCCAAAAATGGCTTTCAAAGAGGAACTTCAATCTCCTAGTAAAAAGCAGGAAATCTTTTCGAAAAACAAAAGACAAGCCAAAATTTCAAAACCCAAGAGTCCAGAAAAACTTGTTTTCTAAAAACTCTGCAGTCAAGAAAACAAACAAAAAGGAATGTACAATTCCCAAAACATTTTTAAACTCCTCTGACACAACCCATAAGAAAGTAAAGTCTTTTCGAAGCAATGGTTTTCAGATCTATTGCTCAGATGATCCAAAATGGAAAGGGGATTTTACTAACTCCAACATTTTTAAAGTCACCTCAACCTTTTAAGAAATCACATCCTAGGAGATCTACACGTGATCACACACTCTCCAATCATACTTTTTCAAATTCCAAGAGCACCACTGTCAGATCTCACTCTTCTCGGACTAGTCACAAGACTATTCCCACACCCTTCGGACCGCTGACCAAGCAGAGTGTCAGGGTAAATGACAAAAACTTTTTATGTAAATATCATTGTCAAAAGGGATCATCTCAAGTCAATTCTCGCACTCTTCAAAAACCTCATAATTCTTCTAAATCTCACAACACTCTAAAGGTTCACAAACACCCAGGACTAGGTCTCAAAGCTGACACGAAATCAGCCCCTGCAACCTCGGTTCATGCATCAATGAAAAATCCATCTGTAATCCCGGGCTCCAAACTTGTTTGGGTGCCCAAACTAACCGTGTAATTTTTAGGCAATGTGCAAGGAGGAACAAGAAGAGGAGTGGTTAATCGACAGTGTCTGCTCCTTGCACATGACCGGAAGGTTAGAGTACCTTCGAGATTTTAGGCCAATTTGCAACGGTAGAAATGTTACATTCGGCAACAATGTGAATGGAACAATCCGAGGTTATGGTGTTCTTACTACAGGGAACTTCTCAATTCAAAAGGTTGCTTACGTGGAAAGTCTCAACCACAATCTCATCAGTGTAGGTCAAATATGTAAAGCAGGCCACAGGGTTGAATTTGATAACGAATACTGCTACATAATGACAAGTGATAGAAGCACCTGCTTGATCAAATCCAGGTCCGAAGGGACCATGTATCCCTTGGATGTCTCTCTGATCATTAGGAAACTGCAGCTGTGCTTTCTGTCCAAAGCAGTATCCGAAGTCAGCTGGCTATGGCATCACAAGCTAGCTCATCTCAACTTTCGATATATCAACAACCTGGTCACTGAAGAACTCGTCTGAGGTCTCCCCATTCTCAAATTCAACAATGATACTCTCTGCTCAGCCTGTGAATGTGGCAAACAGTCCAAAGCGAGCCATCCTATGGTGATAGATTCTTCAATTTCTGAACCACTGGAACTCTTACATATTGATCTCTGCGGTCCATCTACCGTAGCCAGTCTCCACCACAAAAAATACATATTGGTTATAGTTGATGACTTCACTCGTTTCACTTGGGTCTTCTTTCTGAGACTCAAATCAGAAACACCGCAGGTGCTGATCAATTTTATCAAAGAGATTGAACTTCAAATCAAATTACCAGTACGCCGCATCCGAAGTGATAATGGAACCGAGTTCACTAATCATCTCCTGAACAGTTTCTTGGTTTCAAAAGGTATCAGTCACAATTTCTCAGCTCCTTACACACCGCAATAAAATGGAGTAGTAGAGCGAAGAAACCGAATTCTGGTAGAAGCAGCCAGATCTATGCTCAACGTCGCAAACCTTCCTCTCTACTTCTGGGCCGAAGCAGTGGCCACAACATGCTTTGTCCAAAACCGAAGCATTGTCTGCAAGCGTCTCAACAAAACTCTGTATGAGGGCCTTAACAACCACAAACCAAATGTCAAATTCTTTCACATCTTTGGGTGTAGATGTTTTGTGATCAATAACAAGGATCATCTTAACAAATTTGCACCGAAGTCAGATGAAGGAATTTTCCTTGGCTACTCAACAAATAAGGTAGCGAATAGGGTTCTCATCAGACGCACGAGACTAATAGTCGAAAGCTTCGACGTTAAATTCGATGACTATTACGTCCGCAACACTGCTCCTTCAAATGAAACAAAAGCAATCCTGGAAAGTGATATCTCTGCCTCCTCGGGTCCCTTAAACATAGTTGAAATAAACTATGATGATCTCTTTGACCCCGTAGAGACTGCTCAATTATCTGAAGTTCTTGTGTCTCCGGAAGCTCAACAGTAGCATGCCGAAGTTTCTGGTCCTACTCTATCCGATGATATGTCACTCAACACTTCCACCTTGCCGGTTGAGGGGGAAAGTTGCTCTCCGGATCAGGTGGCAACCATCTAGGTTCCAGTGCTCGAGGATGTAGCTCCAGTTCCTACCCGAAGAATCACTCTTCTATCAAATGTTTCCTCGGACTCAGACGATGAAAATATAGAGACCATTGACATAAGAACAGATGCAAGGGTTATCACTCTTTCAACAATCCAGGGGGAACCATCTCAGGTTTAGGGGGAACTCCCATCCACAATCCAGGGGGAACCTCACTCAATTGCTCAAGAAAATGCTGATCTACCTCCCTCATTCCAAGACAATTTTGCGGGCTGCTCTCAAGTCTAGGGGGAACTGCCGTCTCCAACCGCAGAGTCTTCTAATATTGAAGACGTTCCCTCCACCGCAGACGCTGACCATCTGCAACCCCGTCTACATGTATGGACGAAGGACCACCCACCGGGTCAAATCATCGGCAACCCGTCCGCAGGTATCCAAA
Organism: Lactuca virosa; assembly: GCF_052849685.1. Lineage (NCBI taxonomy): Eukaryota > Viridiplantae > Streptophyta > Magnoliopsida > Asterales > Asteraceae > Lactuca > Lactuca virosa. The sequence goes on along the minus strand of NC_136429.1, from coordinate 245,363,793 downwards.
CTCGATCCTCAAAAGATTTATCTGATCATTGTCACTATGTAACATTTATGTCCTCGGTCGAGCCTCGAACCATAAAAGAAGCATTAATGGAGCCTGACTAGATAGCTGCAATGCAAGAGGAACTGGAAGATTTTAAAAGAAACAAAGTGTGGCAACTCGTTCCGAAGCCAAAAGGTCACACTGTTGTTGGTACAAGATGTGTGTACAAGAATAAATTAGATGAATCCGGTGCAGTCGTCAGAGACAAAGCGAGACTAGTCGCTAAGGGGTATAGTCAACTTGAAGGTGTTGATTATGATGAAACATACGCCCCCGTAGCCAGGATTGAGGCCATACGCATCTTCTTAGCGTATGCTGCTCACAAGAATATTAATGTACATCAAATGGATGTAAAGAGTGCCTTCCTGAATGGTGAATTGAAAGAGGAGGTTTATCTTCAACAACCTCCGGGCTTCGAATGTCTTGAATTCCCATATCACTGGTACAAGCTTGAGAAAGCAGTTTATGGTCTAAAGCAAGCACCAAGGGCGTGGCACGAGACTCTCTCAGAATTTCTTGTCTCATCCGGTTACAAAAGAGGAGTAATTGACCCCACTTTATTTAGAAAGGCAAACGGTAATCACCTTATGCTTGTACAAATATATGTGGATGATATCATCTTTGGATCAACGGATCAGGGGATGGTGGATGAATTTGCAAAGCTCATGACAAACAAGTTCCAAATGAGCATGAATAGAGAGATTAATTTCTTTCTAGGACTTCAAGTAAAACAGGTCCCTCAAGGGATATTCATCCATCAAGAGAAATACACCTCTGAATTGCTAAAGAAATACTCAATGGACAACTCTTCCTCTGCCAAGGTTCCTATGGCCTTCGGATATAAGATTTCTGCTGATCCTTCCGGAGAATCAGTAGACCACAAAACTTATAGAGGAATGATTGGCTTGTTGATGTACCTCACCGCAAGCTGACTACACATTGTCTTCGCAACTGGTGTATGCGCAAGATACCAAGCCGATCCAAAAGTATCTCACATGACCGCAGTTAAACTAATTCTCAGATACTTAAAGGGCATCAAGGCTCTAGGCCTCTGGTATCCCGCAGGGAATGACTTCAGTCTACAAGCATTCACAGATGTGGATTGTGCTGGATGTAGATTGGATAGAAAAAGCACTTCCCGGGGCTGTCAATTTCTCGGTGGAAGACTTGTCAGCTGGTCATCAAGGAAGCAAAATTGTGTCTCATTGTCAACCGCAGAAGCTGAATATGTGGCCGCAGCCAGCTGTTGTTCACAAGTCTTGTGGATGAAGACGCAACTTATGGACTACGGATACAGGATGTTTCGGATACCGATTTACTGTGACTCAGAGAGTGCTATAACGATTTCTGACAATCCTATTCGTCACTCTAAGACGAAGCATATTGAACTACGGTATCATTTTATCAAAGACCACATTCTGAAAGGTAACATTGAACTAATTTTTGTTAACACTCATGAAGAGATTGCTGATGTATTCACAAAGGAACTTGACTCTACAAAACTCAACAGTTTCTTACAAATGTTAGGAATGATGAATCCGGACCCACAATTCTTTTTGAATTGATAGGTACCGCAGACCATCTCTGGTCCCCGTTGCGGTCCTAATAGAATATATCTATCATACATGGTTTCAGTATACTTTGTGTACCGCAGTATACATTGTGTACCACAACCATATATCATACCTATATTTCTAAGGTCCTTATTGGTTGTTATTTCTGATTTTGTTCAAGTGTTTCTCTCAGTTCCTTTTACCACAATCTTATAACCATCCACGACAACGACGAATGCATCCGCAATGATGTCTCAATCCGCAATGACTGATCAATCCGCAGTCACATTGAATGAACCTTCAACTACTTCATAAATTCCAAAGAACTTTGTGTGCTATTTAATGATCCTTCATTAAATAAGAAAAACATTCTCAAAAACATTCGTTGTGTTGCACATCATCGTTTCAGTTCTTCTTTTTCAAATAATCCTTTTGTCAGTCCTATTTTGTGTTTGATACCAAATAAAACAGTTTCCCAATAAAAGAAATCTTTTAGAAATCTTTTTCCTTAAACTGTCTAATCCCCCTTGCCCCAAGATGTGAAATCCGTTACAAATTCCACCTTTATTCAACAGAATTTTGCCCCCTCACCACACGATCTCCAGACGTGTGATATTGGGCCTGACACTTCATTAAATGCTACATTTTCGAAAAAAAAAACAAAAACATTAAAAATTTTATTTTCATTAATTTTATTTGTGGTTGTTATTCACTTTTCCGTAAAAAATAAAAACTCAAGGGTTTTTATCTTTAACCGCCACATATAGGGTAAAAACAATAACCTTTTAAGATCCGCCCTAATAAAAACCTTTTTTTCTCACCCAAGAAAGCTTTACGCTTTCTGAACCCTCTTAGACGATCTTCATCTTCTTCACCCGCTATCATTCAAGTTTTTCTACAAGTTCTTCAAACCTTTTCTCAAAATGGTGAAGTCTGGCATTTCGAGGAAGCAATCCAAAACTTCTGATTCCTCTCAACCTGCTGGTTCTGATTCCGCTACAAGAAACCAATCGCCTTCAATTGCTTCAAGCAACTTTAGGGCTATCTTTGACGACCACACTGCTTACAATGAATCAATTCGACTCATGATCAAGTTCATCTCCAATCACCCTCTGTTTGGACCATTTGATTCTTTCACCAATGTGGTTCCAATTTCAACTCTGTTCAAGTGTGCGTTCTCGGCGTACCGTCCCCTCAACAACCTGCAAGAAGTTAATCTGAACTTAATGGATGATTCCCTGGTCATCTTGACCAAAGACAAATTTCTGAATGCAATCAACCTTTTGGTACATCCTTATACACAGTTCTTCTCTCCAAGTGTGACAAACATCATCACTTCACTTTACCAAAAAGGATACCAGACGAAGCTCAAGGGGATAGGAGAGTTCAAGAAAAATCAACTCCCTATGGTCTGGCAGTTCGTTTTTCACTTCGTGATCTGCAGTCTGTCAGGAAGAACCGGAGGTACTGATAACATGGGTCTCAAGCTTTTGGAGCTAGTGTGGAGCATTTTCACTGGCCACGACGTCAACTACGGCCAGATCTTGTGGGATGAATTCCTTTAATACATCCCTAAGGAGAATCCGAGAGCAAACCCCACAGAGCTTACTTTTGCAAGATTTTGGTCCTTATACATTTCAGACCTCCACCGCGATGCAAAGATCAGCATGGGCAATGACATCAACTTCTTTTTCACATGTGATATCAAAAGGTACTCTCCCTCTAAAGATCAATCTATCTTTGGACCTATTAGACGCTTGCCTATACATATTTTGACTACTATTGGACTTGAGACTAAAGAAGTCACAGATCACATAGAGGCTACCCCGCCTCTACCCCGTGATCCGGAACATACCGCAACTCCATCTTCCACTACACTCTCTAATATTCCATTAGCAAGACGACTTAAGAAGATTTTTTCAAGAAAAACCTTTCATGGAAAGTCCAAGAAAAGTGAACCATCCAAGAAAGAAGAACCATCCAAAAAACTTAAACTTAAACATGTTGTGTCTTCTGATGAAGATTCTGATCCAATTCAGACCCCCACAGTCAATATTGAAGAAGAATTTGATGATGACTCTGTCCGAATTCTCATCCTCAAGAAACGCAAAACAAACCCTAGTTCCAGCCAAATGCGTGACCCGACTAATATCGTAGTCTCTCAAAAGACTCTGGTAGTCCTTGGGGTCCCCACAGACCCATTAGCTTCAACCCTCCCCAGCCACTCAGACACAGTAAGTGTGTCTGCTTCATCAAAACGTGGAGGCTCACCCCCAACTAAATCCCAAGAGGATTTAATTTGTTCTTCTCGCCCTATGGTCTCCAGGGCATCCCGAATTCATTTCTTTGAGGAACAGGAGTTGCGCTCCATACTTGATTTTGTAGTCCAAACACTTGATACACCTTCCTAACTGATGGGCAATTCTTCAGCCCATGCCAGAACTAAGCCGAGGCCAAACTTGACTACGGGTCAAGAGACCAAGGAAGCTCAGGAAATCCTACTCTCTTACCTTACATAAAGGTGGTTTAGGCACGGTGAGCACCAATGTGCAAGGATCCGTGAACCCGAGGGACACCTCGGTGTGAAATCAAGGATTTGATGGATATAACTCTGATGATACCTTCACTCGGGAACGTCCCACTACCGAGTCTGGTATCAAAAAATATGAAGCTTTTCGTAGGGCATTTCAGGCAAGAAAAGATCAGCAAACAAATCAGCTTCAACAAAAGGAGAAGGAAATTCAAACCGTAGCAAAGTACTGGGCAGATGCAATCAACAATGCAAACACCGTAGCCATCATTCTCAAGATTCAAGATTGGATGACCGTAATGGTTGAGACCATCCGCAACACTCAGTCCATTCACGATGGTGCTGGTCCATCCCAACCCCCTCCAACTCATGGTGTTCATGATTCTCAATATGACGGAACCGCAATCGAAGTCAGTTCCAGCCCTACATTTGGTTTTGATGACTTTGACATGAATGAAGTCAATCAACCGGAGCAATCAGATGATATGATGATGGTCTTCGACGAAGAAGAAGAATCAAACGGATCCCAACACTCTACATCAAAGCCCAAGGAAAAGAAAAAGAAGAAGAAAGTGGTTGTATCAAGAAAGGAATTTCTAAGTCTCCAAGACAAGATCGATCAGATTCTGGCTGAAGTGAAATCTAGCCAACCGCAACCAGAAGATGTACCTGGTCTGCAATCTCTCATTGAAATAATCGAGCGTCTTGAAGCCAGAGAAAGATTAGCTGCTGAAAGAATATCTCTCAAAGTCTAAATGGGTATTCGAGCCCTGGACACAAACCACAAAGCTTATCACCAACAATTCATTGCCACTACGGAGCGACTAATCACTGAAGTATCCGTAATCAACACTGAACTCCTATCCACCATTACAGATCAATCTACTCAATCAAAGTAGCTTGTCGAGGAAACTCACAATGCTTATGACTCTACAATATATGTACTGCAATCAACCATCAACAGGCTTCGCCGCTCCTTATCTTCAAATTTTCATTGCCAGAAGATTTTACAACTTTCCAAGGAAATCCACAATCTTCTCTTTAACACAGCAATCCCCAACAATCAGCAGCTTGCTGATGCACCCAAAGCCCAATTTAATGAGGTTTGTGCAAATATAGACGGTCTTAAACAATGGCTTGAGGAGGAACCATATGTTCCTTCCTCAAGAGGGGGAAGTGAAGACCGCAATTCGGACCGTATTTCCCATCAACACTGACATCCTGTAAGGTCCTGGAAACAGGATCTTAACTAGTGATCAAGCAATCTAACAATCAAACAAGATAAGAATTGAGTAGAAGAAGAAGAATCAAAGCTTTCACACGTTTATATTCAGAAAACATCTGGTACAACTCTGACAGATGACCGTAAACTCTATGGATCATCAACAACTACTAACAGACACAGATTGAACCTATATATAGGAGAAGAGACATGACCGTAAACTGGACATGGCCGTAAACGAGTTTACGGCCGTAAACACAGTCTTGGCCGTAAACACACACCAAAACACTTCTATTACAGGACTCGAAGTACAAATGACCTATACATCCAAAAGCCTAGCCCAAACCACAACTTGGACCCTTCAATCTCCCCCTTTGTTTGGGGCTAGTTGTGACTCAGTCTCTTTCAATTATAAGCACGTCGGACCCTCCCATTTCCCCTTGTCACATCTCCTTTTCAATAATCTCAGCAACCATTGATGTGTACTCTTTTGCAGCAGGCTCAAAACTATCTTCAGCTACCTTGATCTGATGTAGGGCCAGTTGATTAATATCCCACTTTCCAAATTGAAGTAGGTCTTGTTTGTCATATAGGTGAGAGCAACCATCTTTGAACTTGATGACAGCAGACGCAGTAGTTTCATCAAAGACCCAATAATGCATGTTTGCGAGAGATCCATCACTGAAGGTCTGCAGTACAGGAATTTGTCTAACTTGATTTGTTGGTGGCCACATGACAGTCTGAAAGGGCTCATTTTTCTTGGGATCCAGCACGTTAGGGAAGCGTTTGATGAAAGACTCAGCAGTCTTCATACTGGGAAATCCCTTCTTTACTTGATCCTCCAAGAATAACTTGAAGTGATTTGCCTTTGGATCATTTGATGGATTGGCAAAAGGAGCACTGGACAATTCAGAAAGATCAACCCTTGTCCATGAATTGAAATCGTGGAAGTCTTTGTAATACTCAACATTTTTGCTTTTGCATTTCACTATCCACATGTTTAGCCTATCATGATAGCCCCGTGATACAATTCCCGTTCTATCACCGTACTTGTGACCAAATTTTTCTGTTGAAGATCAGTGACGGTGATTTGTGGTTGATCTCCAGGGGCGTTTTGATCTGATGTCTTCTTGAAAAGAAGTTTCCTTTTCTTGTCAGAAGCTGCTAACCTGGCACGTTTGAGTGCAGTAATTCTTGGCGCCTGAACTGGTTCCTTGTCAAAGCTATCGGCAATTCGAGTTCTTGTTTGAGTGGGCGGGTCAACAGAAGGGGGGGGGGTCTTGAACTTGTTGAGCAGAAGACTGGCCAGCATTGAGATGTTGAACAGATGAATTGAACTTGTCGCCAAGTTCCTCTGTCAGCTTCTCCTTCAAATCAAAGTAACATGCAGTCAACTTTCCCATGTGTGTTTGCAGATCAGAAATTTGATGAGATTTCAGAGTTTTATCCGCTTCAAGATCTGCAACCTGAATTTTAAGTTGGGCCTTTTCAGCTTCAAGATCAGCTACCCGGATATCAAGCTCAATATTCTTCTGATTAAGCACGTTGATTTCCTTTTGAAGTCCAATTATGGTGGGATCATCCTCTTTTGAGTGGCCTTCCTCAATAAAAATTCCCTTAGCTCGGGAGGAAGGCATTGAGCTTTGTTCATGGGCCAAATGTAGAGCAAGCCTCTCAGATGCAACATCGTGATAGGGCCTAAGAGGAGATGATCCCGAAGGAACTGACGAACCACCAGCTTCATAAAAGGTTCTCGGTCCTTCATGGGATGGAGTAGGTGAAGCAGCAATAGAAGTAGTTATTGGTGGAGTCGACAAGCCATGAGATAGTTCTGGCACAAAGACACGCGGTCTAGGATCAATCTTCTCCTCTTCAATGAAGGCGAGGAGGTCTGAGTTGTCAGTGGTTCACTCACTGTTGGCTCAATAGTAGAAGTAACATTCTCAGAGGGAGGAATCTCTGAAGATGTCTCCATAGGAGTTGAAGATTCAGCCATTTGTTTTGTAGAAGGAGGCGTAGTCTCAAGAACGTCTTCAGACTCCCTTATCTCCGTTGCTGGATGAGAAACATCATGGATGGCGTCAAAGAAAGAGTCAAGATCCTCATTTGACAGGAAGTTTGCATTGCCTCCAAGATTCACGAAAATATCATCCTTGTCAAAGCCCGAAAGATCCAAATCCTCAAACGAATCAGCATCATCTCCATCGTTCTCTGTCGCATCCTCAGATGTTCCCTTGTTGAAATCACTGTCAACATTTACAGAGTGTAAATCATGCTCTTCAGCTACCATCGCAACAGGAGTAGCTTAAACATCTTCGTGATCGGAAACCGGAATAACATCTTCTTCAGAAAAGACATCATCTTCAGAGGTCACTCGATCTGATGATACATGAGACTCAGAAGCCTTACGTGAGTCAGCAAACAAGCCAAACTTCACTAAGGGAAATTTCCCTTGAAACATAATTTTTCCCTTTCTGTTTTGCTTCATTAACCCGACGGTGTTCGGTCCAAGAGACTTCATGTCGAGGACTTCTCCATCTTTAGCTATATCAGGAAATTGTTCATCAATGAACACTTCAATGAACCTAGGGTATAACAAGAACTTGTCCCTAGTTTTTCCTTGGATGTTTGCAATCAGTTCTTCGAGAATAAACTTTGAGAAGTTGAAATTCAGTCCCGCAGCCAAAGAGATGATGGCACCAGTATTTCTCATAGAAATTTCATCTGCACCAGACTTTCTTACGAAAATGCAACTCACAAAGACATGGGCTAAGAATCTCCAGAACGGTGGCAGCAACTTCTTCATGGTTGGAGGGAAAACACCTTCATATCCCATTTTGATAAGAAATTCTTCAACTTGAGAGATTTCGACATCAGAGGAGAAAGTTGATTGATCGTCAATTTTGAGAGTATCCCTGATGAACTGTTCAGTGATGATGATTTTGCAATTCTTGACTGAAGCCTCAACAGTAACAACTCCATCATTTCCTTTCTTCACCTTTGCTGACCTCCAGAATTCCTTGGTCAAGCCTTGATAGATGTCTGGACTAACGGTCAGAGCAGTAGATAGGCAACACTCTCGTAGTCCATGCATCATTGACTTGAATTCTCTGTGAGCAGCCGGAGGATCAGCCAAGAGGATAGCCAGGTTGTGACTGTCAGCAAACTTGAGCTCTGCCATTTTAATCTGCACTAAAACAAGCCAAATGAGAAAACAATATATTTAAACATTTAAAATTGATGTTTTACTCATGTTTGCAGTTCAAATTGGCTCTTAAGTGAAACACACGAAGAAAAATCAATTTTATTGACCAAAAAGGGAGTTCACGGCCGTAAACAGCCTGGCCGTAAACGTCGATAGATGATTTTTCGTCGATTAAGCCTTGAAAACATGTCGATTTGATTCGAAAATAGCATATTCCTGGTCGGAATCAGCATACCTTTGAAGCTATCGGATCAATTTCACTAAATTTCAGAAAAAAAATTGAGAGAGAGAGAGAGAGTCTGGAGAGTTTGCGGCCAGAAAGTTGAAAATGAGAAGGAAACTAGGGTTCACGGCTGTTTCTCCTTATATACTTGGTCCAAAAATTAATGGGCCGCAATCCACAAGAATAAAGTCCAATACCCGAAAACCTTTATAAAAATAAAACATTTTGAGGATGAAAATGGAATAAAAAGAAATAAAAAAAAATATAAAAATAAAAATAAAAATAAAAAATTTAAATTTAAATGAAATTAAAATATTTAAAAACTTATTTCACCTCTTTCTAACACTAAAAATAATTTTGTGATATTGAGATCAAAGTTGTTAGACATCCATAACCCACTTATCGATACTTTTGTCTTCATGTCCACGTCTGGTCGACTGCCGGTATTATGGTCCACTTAAACATGAAAGATTTTGATAAATTTTGTACATACTATAAGTGACAAGTCATTAGATCTTATGAGCTTAGATAATATTCCTAAAAGACCATTCAGCTGACGACGACCAAAAGTATTGTTGTCCACCTAAGTTGAGCAGTGAGATCTACAGACAACCTATAAAATGTTCAATTTTAATTGTATTAGAACGTGTTTCCCATTTCCTGATATACCCCAGTAATCAAGTTCTTCCAGAATACTCCTTACATCAGATGAGCAGACAATTATAAAGGAAGAAGTTTGATTTAGAATGCATATGTTGTACACTCAGGTCAGATCTCTTCCAATCACGCAGAGAGTGAAACATATGACTAACTAGAGTTTAAAGGGATTAAGAAGTAGAAGGTTGCATATACTGTGTACCAGGTCGGATTGTTAATCACGCAAAGGAGACATTATATGACTAACAGATAGAAATAATTGCATAGATAGAAGATGCAGAGAGACAGAGTTGCATATGTTGCATTCCAGGTCAGATCTCTTCCAATTAGTAGAGGAAGCAACATATGACTAACAGATAGAAAGAAAGAAAATAATTTCCTACAGACCTAACTTATCGGAATTTCCCAGTTGCCCCGTCAATACCGGAATTAAGGATAAAATCCGCACATCGAGGAAAAGTTAATCCACAGTTCTAAATATAGATCATTTAGTGTATCCGCAGATTCCCATGTATATCTCTCTGTTCAACCTACCCAAGCGTCGTATTGTCAGGCTAAATGGAACTATCTATGTCAAGATTTTTCAGGCCTCTAAATTCCTTAAGTTCATCTGATCCTAGTCAAGTCCATTTCAGAACCTTTCGTGCCTACCAGCGCATCGAACGCAGAGCTTAGAAAATTTAACTTTTGGTACCTTAGACAGATTTAGATAGCCTGTTATCACATGATTATATCACTTCCCAAAACATCACCTACAAACAGAAACTATTAGCAACATATTTTTGTTTTTCTGATTTTCTAATGTTTTTGGATTTTTGATTTTCAGAAAAAAAATAAAACAAAAAGAACACTATTTTTGGATTTTTAATTTTTTTTAATTTTTGTTTGATTTTTGTTTATTTCTCCCCCTAAATTTGTGCATGGGTGAGAATGAAATTAAAATGCGCAAATTTAAACTAACCTAAAACAAAAATTAGTCCTCAAAACGTAGCATTTTCAAAAAGCTCACAAGCACATCAAATCGAGCTTTGTTGAATGGCTTTGTGAACAGATCCGCTACATTATTAGCAGTAGGAACCTGTTCCAGCCGAATGAGCGAACGCTCATAACAATCTCTGATGAAAGGAATTTTGATGTCAATGTGCTTGGTTTTCGAATGCTGGACTGGATTTTTAGCAATTTGAATCGCAGCCTCATTATCACAGAATATAGGGGTTTCTAAGTAATTCAAACCGTAATCCAACAGCTGATGTTGGATCGGTATAACTTGAGAGCAACAAGCAGAGGAAGCAACATATTCCGCTTCTGTTGTTGAGGTTGAGACGGTATGCTGTTTCTTGCGCTGCCAAGACACTAGCCGATCACTAAGGAATTGACACCCTCTGGACGTAGAATTCCTGTCAAGCTCACAGCCTCCATAAATACTGTCAGCAAATGCATATAGATCAAATTCAGAATTTTTCGGATACCAAAGACCCAATTTTGGGCTGCCTTTGATGTACCGAAAGATTCTTTTGACAACAATAAGATGTGAAAGTTTAGGATTAGCATGATAACGTGCACATTGAAAAACTGCAAACATAATGTCTGGACGGCTTGCAGTTTAGATACATCAACAAACCGATCATCGATCTGTAGTGAGTTTGGTCTACAGATTCGCCATCAGTATCTGGAGTCAGCAGGGGTCTCTCGGCCATTGGCGTCAAGGCAGGTTTTGTGTCTTTAAACCCGAACTTCTCACGTATATCCTCCACATACTTTGCTTGATGGAGCAGGATTCCGGTTGATCGTTGTTGGACTTGAAGCCCCAAAAACATGGTCATCTCGCCTAACGAGCTCATCTCGAACCTCTTTTTCATCACTCCTTCAAACTCTTTGCAAAGATGTGGACTTGTAGACCCGAAGATAATGTCGTCAACATAGATCTGGACTAGAATCTGATCATTACCCACATGCTTGATGAATAAAGTTTGATCGATAGTGCCACGAGAATATCCATGTTCGAGAAAGTGCTTTGTGAGAGTTGCATACCACGCTTGAGGAGCTTGATGTAACCCATACAACGCCTTGTCCAACTTGTAGACATGATTGGGAAACTTCGAGTTAACAAACCCAGGGGGTTGATCAACGTAGATTTCTTCCTTCACTTTGCCATACAAGAAGGCTGTCTTGACATCCATCTGATAAACAGTAAAGTTCATGTAGGAAGCATATGAAAGGAAGATACGGATAGCCTCTAAGCGAGCCACTGGAGCATAAACCTCAGTGTAGTTAAGACCCTGGATCTGTCTAAACCCATGAACCACCAATCTCGCCTTATTTCGCACTATGACTCCGAAATCATCTTGCTTATTGTGGTATACTATAACATACACGTTTTGAAATCGTGTTATGTAATTTGAAAAGTTCAAAATATTATGAAATATTATGTGAAATTGAGTGTTGAGTTCTAACAGATAGTTTTTACGAGAAATGAAGTAAAACTATGTTTAGAATCACTCATAAATTATTGGAAGTCTTATGATATTCCAATTAAAAGCCAAATAGTGAAATTTAGCGAAAATATAAAATTTGAAATAAGTAAAATTTTATTATTGAAAGTTGTAGATAATATTGTTAGAAACATGTAGGCGAAAACCTTATCGAAATCCGAGTTATAACGAAGAAGTTATGACCAATCGAAGATCTGCGATAAAACCGGCACGGTGCCGAATGACGTAAAAAGTGAGTTTTTGATAAACTACTTTTTAGCTTAGTGATCTAAATGAAAGTCGTAGTATTCGTTAAACCGAGAATTTTGATAAAAAGGACGCCAAAATCTGACTTCGTATGAGGAAGTTATGATTTTTACAAGTTTCAGCTTAGCAGTAGACAGCTAAAAACTCGAATTTTTGATCGATTGATTTTTAGCCGACACAACCTAAACTAGAATCGAAGGTCTCGTCATTAGTAGTACAACGGTAAAAAGTCTGACGAAAACGGACGTCGGATGAAGAAGTTATGAATTTTTAACGGATTTACCAGTCCCGGTCTGTTAAAAATAATAATATAAAAATAAATTCAAAATTTTCCAACGAAGTCTAAACGAAAGTTGTAGAGCATAATTTTCTCTACGCGTGCATATAAAGAACGTCAAAAACGGAGCCTGTATGAGAAAGTTATGGATTTTACAAGATTGGACACATTTTCATTTAATTTTCGCATGAATAATGTTGATCCACATGGCATCTTCTGATTGGACCGCAGCCTCGCGTGGCACCCTCTGATTGGTCCGAAGTCGTCACCCCTTTCCCATTTGGACCGAAGTCCGGTCCAATAAGAGGCTTCCATCTGTCCGAAGTCGATGACGCGTCTGATGAGCTGGTGGCTCGCAAGCTCGCCCCTTGTCACCCTTCCGAGCCTCGCACCTGGCACCCTCGCATGCGCGACTTCTGGCCTCTGAACCGAGCTCCTGCTGCCGCGTGGCCTTCGCAGCTGCTGACCCTCCTAGCCTCCGATCCGAAGCTCCGGATATCCTCCCCTATAAATAGTGGTCTTGCGAGATTACCCGGGTATTTTGAGAATTTTGCCATTTCTCACCCGTTATTCCATATTTTTAATATTTTGACTTCCCCCGAAGCCCCGGGATAATTCCAATGCCCGAAACACTCCCCGAGATTCTTGAGAAGCCCGAAAAAAATTTATCTTTTCGGTTTCGAAGCTCTACCTTCGCAGAGCCCGGTTTTCAACGACGAAAGTCATATTTAGAACCGAAGTGCTGCCCAAATTATTATTTTTACCCCCGGTTAATTCAAGGTGAGTTTAATATGTAGAAAAAAATTTATGTTATGTGTTATATGTGCTATGTGCTTTTCCATGTTATCATCTCGAGTTGTTGTTTCCGCTATTTTTATAGCAAGGTTGTACCTCTGACTCGAAGTGTATGACATAGGCATCACTTGAGTATTGGTATGAACCGTTGACCATGAAATGTATGACATAGGCATCACTTTGGCTTCGGTAGTATACTAAGATAAGGCTTAAAGCCTGGATATTCTAGCAAAATGATATTCCTGAGTATTTTTCGTGCTATATTTATTCGTTATTCTTTTTAATAGCAAAAGAAATACCTTTGACCATGTGATCAGTGAAAGGACTTAGAGTCATATTGGTACTGGTATGTAGCCTCTGGCCATGTAGAACATGTCTCCTTAAGAGAATGATTTCTATTCTATGGCATTGGCAAAAGGTTAGACATGGCTGTAAGCCTGAAATCTACCAAAAGGTTAATCCGAAGTTATATGTCTTCTGTGCCATTTGGGCCAAAGCGTTATGGATGCGTATCAAGTATGGAAATTGTTATGTCTCAATGATTGTATATCTTTGAATCAAATCAGTAATTGTTAGGGAAAGCTTATCACATTATGCCTTTGTTGTTCCTTGCTCCTATTTGCTTCTGCCATATTGGTATATATATGGCATAACGTTATATTGTATCTATTATTGAACTCACTAGGCGTTATCGCTTACCCCTCCCAATGTTTAAACATAATGCAGGCAATAAGCACCCAATATAGTTGGAAGACTTAGAATAGTTTGTAATAGTACTTTGTACTTCAGTTTATGTTTGTATAAAATTACAATATCCTGGTTAGTTATGTAAAATCTTAAAACATAGTCGGTTTGTATCCAATCTTTTGTAATGACTTTATCAATGTAAAAATATTGTTTTATGAATATGCATGTAGCATGTTTTGGAGTAGCTATATTGTCAAGTATGAAAGTTTGGGTCTTTCAGAAATATGAAAGTATAGAAAGGGGTCCTTTCAATCATGGTATCAAAGCAGTGGTTTAAGTGAACTAAATTCCATGGATTGGTATTTAGACTTAAACTATTGGAAGTTCAATATATGAACTGAATCATTGTAAATATATGGATACAAACCATAGGAAACACTTAAGTGGGGTATTGGGTAGTGATAAACCCTAGCATTCTAAGACATTAAGTTACTTCAAAATTTTTAGAGAACTAGTTTATATGAACTAGGAATTTTGAGAATTTCTAGATTTAAACATGAATTGTTAAGTGGTGATACAATATATATATCTGGTATACTTTAGGTAGAATACCTAATGGGCACAAGCACTAGAATATTAAGATGGGATATGCCTTATATTCTAAGATGTGCTAAATGATAAATAAATATAGCATGCCTTAAGTTGCTTAGCTATATTGCTATTACTTGATAAAGTTTAAGGTCTGTTACCGACCTTGGTTTAGATGAGAAAAGTATATGTTCAGAATTCTAAGAATTTCCATAATAGAATTTACATGAAACTTTTCGAAGTGATAAAGAGACTTATGATAGTTGACATCGATAAGTTTATAAATAAACGATTGCGGGATATCGTAGAATAATAAATATGAAGTGAAATCGTAAATAGTGTATTAATACCAATAGAGTGGTATTATACATTTAAAATATGTAAGATAATATAATAACATCTTTGGAAGAAAGATGTGCGTTTAAAATACATTTAGATGAGATAAATGTTTTGGCATAACCGATGAAATTGTTCCACCGCTGTCCAAATTAAAGCAGTGATAGTTTATAGAGTAGGAAGAACCGAGGATAGTGATAAATACTTCAACAGTATTGAAATTAATGTAGTCCAAGATTTAGAATAATTAAATGAATATCAAAGGAAAGGCTAATGAAGTTTTTAGACTTATTAGGCCAAGACTTCGTGATGAAGTATGTAGTTCGAGTAGTAACCCTATACAAGATGCTCAGACTTAGTATTTTATAAATACTGAGTGATGATTGACTTCTATCACCTCCTTATGGAAGTTCCATTGTGTGTTAAGCCGACTTTAACATACAAGATTGGGATAGTGAAATAGGTTATTCGGTTATGAAAAGGCTGAGTGGCTTACTTGTTAGAGTAAGGTAGAGTACTTAGTTGAAGAAGTTATACACTCATATTATTGTATGAGAAGAAATGTTGTAGTTAAGAATGACAGAGAACCAAGTTGAAGCTAGTAGAGCTTGCTGAGATGCAGCTATAATGAAGACTTCTTAGGATAGACTCCTATGAAGTAGACTTAAAAGATACAACCATGAGAAGAAGACTTACTCAGATACATGAATGACATTGTCATGAAAGGATAATGAAACCAACAAATATGCATGATGGTTTGCATGAGTTAGAAGATGATGTAAGTAGTTGGAAACTATTTGTCTTTACACTGCTAGAGGAAATTTTGGGTGTAGTATGTCTTGCAGAGTAGACACTACCCGAGAAAGAATTTATATGAAGAAATGGAAGTAAAATTTCGATCGACCTATGGAAAAGTAATAGGATATATTAAATCGAGCATATGCATGAGAAGAATCCTAGAAGGCGAGTATAGGTAATCCAATATATGTTTGATAGAAACGTGAAAACCCTACTTGAGTCTAGGAGAAACTGTTGTATGTATTTGTTTGAACACACTTAGGTGTGAAAATTTGCTTTGTGAAAACTTTTGAATAATGACTGTGAGACAATACTTGGGACGAGTATGAGTAGGTGTGAATAGTAGTAGAGGCCTATACTACTGAAGCACAGGACTCACACTTGGATGAGGCAAAGTCACAAGGTTACCAAGAAGCTAGTAAATGATTTCGTTTTATTCATGTGTGTCGTTACCTTCGTTTCGGTAATGACTAAGAAGATAATTATCGTTCAACTCTTAATGTCATTAAGAATCGAGTTCGATTAGTATAAATCCACGAAAGGAGTTGATTGGTTCAGAGAACCATGTCTTGTGTAGTGACGAAACTTCAGTAGGAATACTGAAGAAGTAAATGGTCGAGGTAGTCGATAGAAATATAACGATCTTCATTAAAGGATTGAGCAATCATTAGCCAGAGATGTGACTTGCTATGTGGTGTTACTGGCCACAAGAAATGTTTCTGCCCTACTCTTACTAGTCAAATTGCAGGGAGTCAAGTTTCCGTTCAACAATCAAAGAGTACTCCAACTAAAAAGGAGGAGGTGCCAAAAGCTAAAAGATGTATATGTCCGAAAGCACGAATTAGAGATACGTGGTGCTATTCTTTCTATTCCGAAGCATCCACGTGTTGATCAAATTCTTTTTGTTCTCTTTATTCCATCTGCTTGATTTATTCGATCTGATTCTAATACAAGAGTTTGGTTCGTTATGTGTCTTGTGTGTTATAAATACAAAGGTCATTAGAATAAGACCATTCGAGTTGCTATTATAGCAAAAGTAAAGACCTTATCTTGGGTTTAGTCTATAAACCAAGAAGGAGCAGGAATCTGCAATGAGAATTGAGTTTTAACTCAAGGATTAGGATCGAAGGCCCAATAGAGAATGATGAGCAGGTGCAGGATGGAGCACCGCTAGTAATTAATAAGTTTGAAGAGTTTGACAATAAACCAAAAGTTAAAAATCGTACATTTTAGATTACCACAGAGGAAGTAAGTTAGGACTCGAATGTTGTGACTAGTAATTTTATCGTAAACTTTAGATCTGCTCACATCTTATTTTATTGTGATGCCTCAGATTCTTTCGTGCCTTATAAATTCTCACATTATTTTCAAATTGCTTGTTATACAAATTGTCCGATCATTTCATATAGATAACATAGGAAATATATCATTACTTACTGATAAAGTCTATAGAGATAGTGTCATAGGAATTGAAAGTTATAATCTTCCTGCTAACCTAATTCCTATCTTCTTTCCCAACTTTGATACTATTCTCGACATGAATCGATTGTCAAAGAACTACGCAGATCTCTTGTGCTACGAAGAGATGATATGCATCCCTATCAAAATGAGAGATTCTATTTATGTCTATGGTGAAAATAATAAATTTCTTTCTTAAAAACTCATAAATTTATATCGAAGGTATATTCTACTTATCCGGCTTATACAGTTAATACCTTGAAAGAGGAGAAGAAAACTGTGAATGATAGCATTTGGATAATTTTCGACCGGCTGATGAAGAGTGCATATATTCTCGCCACACGTGAAACGGCTCCATTGGAGAAATACGCGTAAGTTTACTTAGACGAAATCATCGCGAGACATGGTGTGCCACTAAAATATTATTCCCGATCGTGATACTCGCTTTACTTCTCACTTTTGGGCGAGTATGAAATGTGAATTGGGATCTCGAGTTGCTCTCAGCACAGCTTATCATCCCCAGACAGATGATTAGACGGAGAGAACACTCCAAACAGTAGAAGATATGCTTCGTGCATGTGTCTTAGGGTTCGGTAGTAACTGTGAACACCATTATGTTGGCATAATGTAGGACAGAAAATCCTTGGTGGTCCTGAATTGATTCAAGACACCACTGATACGATTCAAATCATACGAGAATAAATGAAAGTAGCCCAGGATCGACAAAAGACCTGTGTAGAAATGGACGAGACGATCCATAGAATTCCAAGTGGGTGATACTGAAGGTAACCCCGTGGAAAGGTATTATGAAATTTGAGAAGAAAAGGAGATTGAGTCCTAGATTTGTTGGACTTTTTAAAATTATCTAGAGAATTAGTCAACAAGCATATCGCTTGGAAATTGCCTGAAGATTTGGCAGGTATTCATGATATATATCATGTAAGATATCTATGTAAATACTTGAGCGTATATGATGAAACTGTTCCATTATCCGAGGTGAAACGGGATAATAAATTTATACTTAGGGAAAATAAGAATGAGATAAGAGCGAAATATCCTCATTTGTCCAAATCGTTGTGATTTCGGGGACGAAATCCTCAAAAGGAGGAGGTATTTGTAACATACACGTTTTGAAATCATGTTATGTAATTTGAAAATTTAAAAATATTATGAAATATTATGTGAAATTGAGTGTTGAGTTCTGACAGATAGTTTTTACGAGAAATGAAGTAAAACTATGTTTAGAATCACTCATAAATTATTGGAAGTCTTATGAGATTCCAATTAAAAGTCAAATAGTGAAATTTAGCGAAAATATAAAATTTGAAATAAGTAAAATTTTATTATTGAAAGTTGTAGATAATATCGTTAGAAACATGTAGGCGAAAACCTCATCGAAATCCGAGTTATAACGAAGAAGTTATGACCAATCGAAGATCTGCGATAAAACCGACACGGTGCCGAATGACGTAAAACGTGAGTTTTTGATAAACTACTTTTTAGCCTTAGTGATCTAAATGAAAGTCGTAGTATTCGTTAAACCGAGAATTTTGATAAAAAGAACGCCAAAATCTGACTTCGTATAAGGAAGTTATGATTTTTACAAGTTTCAGCTTAGCAGTAGACAACTAAAAACTCGAATTTTTGATCGAGTGATTTTTAGCCGACACAACCTAAACGAGAATCGAAGGTCTCGTCATTAGTAGTACAACGGTAAAAAGTCAGACGAAAACGGACGTCGGATAAAGAAGTTATGAATTTTTAACGGATTTACCAGTCCCGGTCTGTTAAAAATAATAATATAAAAATAAATTCAAAATTTTCCGACGAAGTCTAAACGAAAGTTGTAGAGAACAATTTTCTCTACGCGTGCATATAAAGAACGTCAAAAACGGAGCCCGTATGAGAAAGTTATGTATTTTACAAGATTGGGCACATTTTCATTTAATTTTCGCATGAATAGTGTTGATCCACGTGGCATCTTCTGATTGGACCGCATCCTCGCGTGGCACCCTCTGATTGGTCCGAAGTCATCACCCCTTTCCCCATTGGACCGAAGTCCGGTCCACTAATAGGCTTCCATCTGTCCGAAGTCGATGACGCGTCTGATGAGCTGGTGGCTCGCAAGCTCGCCCCGTGTCACCCTTCCGAGCCTCGCACCTGGCCGCCTCGCATGCGCGACTTCTGGCCTCCGAACCGAGCTCCTGCTGCCGCGTGGCCTTTGAAGCTGCTGACCCTCCTAGCCTCGGATCCGAAGCTCCGGATCTCCTCCCCTATAAATAGTGGCCTTGCGAGATTACCCGGGTATTTTGAGAATTTTGCCATTTCTCACCCGTTATTCCATATTTTTAATATTTTGACTTCCCCCGAAGCCCCGGGATAATTCCAATGCCCGAAACACTCCCCGAGATTCCCGAGAAGCCCGAAAAAAATTTGTCTTTTCGGTTTCGAAGCTCTACCTTCGCAGAGCCCGGTTTTCAAGAAAACTCCCGGTTTTCAAGAAAACTCCCGGTTTTCAACGACGAAAGTCATATTTAGAGCCGAAGTGCTGCCCAAATTATTATTTTTACCCCCGGTTAATTCAAGGTGAGTTTAATATGTAGAAAAAATTATATGTTATGTGTTATATGTGCTATGTGCTTTTCCATGTTATCATCTCGAGTTGTTGTTTCCGCTATTTTTATAGCAAGGCTGTACCTCTGACTCGAAGTGTATGACATAGGCATCACTTGGGTATTGGTATGAACCGTTGACCATGAAGTGTATGACATAGGAATCACTTTGGCTTCGGTAGTATACTAAGATAAGGCTTAAAGGCTGGATATTCTAGCAAAATGATATTCCTGAGTATTTTTCGTGCTATATTTATTCGTTATTCTTTTTAATAGCAAAAGAAATACCTTTGACCATGTGATCAGTGAAAGGACTTAGATTCATATTGGTACTGGTATGTAGCCTCTGGCCATGTAGAACATGTCTCCGTAAGAGAATGATTTCTATTCTATGGCATTGGCAGAAGGTTAGACAGGGCTGTAAGCCTGAAATCTACCAAAAGGTTAATCCGAAGTTATATGTCTTCTGTGCCATTTGGGCCAAAGGGTTATGGGTGTATATCAAGTATGGAAATTGTTATGTCTGAATGATTGTATATCTTTTAATCAAATCAATAATTGTTAGGGAAAGCTTATCACATTATGCCTTTGTTGTTCCTTGCTCCTATTTGCTTCTGCCATATTGGTATATATATGGCATAACGGTATATTGTATCTATTATTGAACTCACTAGGTGTTATCACTTACCCCTCCCAATGTTTAAACATAATGCAGGCAATAAGCACCCAGTATAGTTGGAAGACTTAGAATAGTTTGTAATAGTACTTTGTACTTCAATTTATGTTTGTATAAAATTAAAATATCCTGGGTAGTTATGTAAAATCTTAAAACATAGTCGGTTTGTATCCAATCTTTTGTAATGACTTTATCAATGTAAAATATTGTTTTATGAATATGCATGTAGCATGTTTTGGAGTAGCTATATTGTCAAGTATGAAAGTTTGGGTCTTTCAGAAATATGAAAGTATAGAAAGGGGTCCTTTCATATACCGAACGAGTGTCAAGAGACTTTTTTCCTTTAGGAAGTTCAACCAGCGTTCAAACCCCGAGCTTTTCAAAGTGATTTAACTCTTCGTGCATAACATCTACCCAGCTGGGCTCATTCAAAGCCATTTCAACGTTCTTGGGATCTATTTGAGAGATAAAGCAAGAGTAGAGACATGTATTAACATCTGCACTCTGGCTTCTTGTTCGAACACCATCACCCAGCTGGCCAATGACATTATCGATCGAATGATCGCGTTGAATGCGTGAAGGTATCTCCTGGCTGATGTCATTGAGTGAAACAAGAAGATTGTAAATGTTGATAATTCCATCATTTGCCGAATGATCCACTTCAGACGAACCTGTCTCATTAGTAGGATCTGCCACAAACTCATTTGCAATTTGCTCAGGAAAGAGAAGTTTCATAAAAGTTTGAGTAACAACAGAAGCATCTCTTGTCATGAACTCTCTTTCATCAGGAGTAAGAGGAGTGGCATCAACATCTGGAACTTGTTGATGACTTGGAGATTCTGGACAAGGAGTAGGATCATATGAATGCATCGTAGGAATTGCAGAAGACACTATCGGCGGTCTGTAAACAACTTCTTCGTCTTCATCTTCAGGTACAGTCTTCGAACTAGAAGTAGAACCAGATAAACTATCTGAGCACATATTGAACGATTTGAACAAAGATGTGTAATCAAACAGCCAATCAGGACCCACTCTAGCATCTGTTTCATTCTCCTCCAGCCAGTGCACATCGAAGGATTCTATAATTTGCTTAGTTCGTTTGTTGTAGACCCTGTACGTAGTGCGAGCAGCATAATCCACAAAATAGCAGTCATCAGCTTTGGCATTAAACTTCGGTTTGGACTCCAGATGAAGAAGGGTACAAGGGCAGCCAAATACGCGGAAATGGCTGACAGATGGCTTGTGACCGTATAGAATTTCGTACGGAGTCTTCATCTGGGCTTTGTTGATCAAAACACGATTCTGAACATAGCAAGCAGTGTTGATCACCTCAGCCCAAAAGAAAATTGGTAACTTTGTGTCACACAGCATCGTCCTTGCAGCGTCTTGCCGCGTTTGATTCCTCTGTTCAACAACACCGTTTTGCTGAGGTGTGCGAACTGAACTGTATTGACGCACAATTCCCTTTTCTGCGCAAAAGTGATAAAAAACCGCATTCTTGAATTCTGTTCCATTATCAGTACGAAGCGCCTTCACCCAGTTATTGGTTTGGTTCTCTATCATTACGATGAACTTCTTGATCAGATCAGATACCCCAACTTTGTTGGATAAAAAGAAGACCCACGTGAAACGCGAGAAGTCATCGATCACAACTAGACAGTATGAATTCCTGTTGATACTTAGGACATTGACCAGACCAAATAAGTCCATGTGCAATAATTAGAGCACCTGACTGATTGAATTGACCTGTTTTGGCAGGTGTGGTTTTCTATGATGCTTTCCTTGGGCACATGACACACACTTATAAAATTTTATGAAGTCTCTGACAGGCAGGCCACGCACCATTTCATTTTTAGCAAGACGATTCAGATTCTTAGCATTCGCATGACCAAGTCGTCGGTGCCACAACATTGCATTTTGTTCTGAGACTTTTGAAAAGAGGCAGGTGACTTGCTCAGGAATGTTGCTATTCATGTCGATGATGTAAGCATTTCCATCCTGCTTTGATTTAACAAGAATCCACTCATCCGGGATGACAATGCCTGGCTTTAAGATCAGACATTCTTTATCAGTAAAATGCGTTGAATAACCCTTGTCGCAAATCTGAGAGACGCTCAAAAAGCTGTGCTTTAATTCGGGAGCATAGTTGACGTTCTCGAAACTCAGCACTCTGTTTGTCACAGTTCCTCTCTGAGTGATTTTTCCACCTTCTCCACCCGCAAAGGAAACAAATCCCCCATTAAAAGTTTGAATGTCGTTCAATTGGGAGATGTCTCTTGTCATATGCCGGGAGCAGCCGCTGTCGACATACCAAGGTCTGACGACATTCCTCCGCAACTGTCCCTGCAAAATGAACGGGATCATTTAGATTTGGGGACCCAGGTCATTTATTTCCTGGGTGGACCCTTTACAATCACAGATTTGTTCTTTGAACTTTTGGATTTTGAGTCATCATGTAAAACACTTTCAGAGGATGATGATGATTGGTTGGAGGATAATTTGGGCACCCACTGGTATTGAAAACGCACAAGTGATTTTGAAACATTTTTCTTTTCAGTTTGCTTTGAGCATTTGGATTTTCTACCAGAATTGGTTGAAGATTCAGATCTGCTCTTTGACGAAACCGACCTTGGCTTAGCCTTGTTCGATTTTGGCAAACTGTTTGT
Source organism: Lactuca virosa (assembly GCF_052849685.1). Taxonomy (NCBI): domain Eukaryota; kingdom Viridiplantae; phylum Streptophyta; class Magnoliopsida; order Asterales; family Asteraceae; genus Lactuca; species Lactuca virosa. Next base: position 245,340,733 of record NC_136429.1, on the reverse strand, counting down.
GACTTTGTTATTTAAAACCTGTTTGTTCTTTTGAAAAACTGCCCTTTTCTTGTTTTGATTAACCTTCCAATCATTATCTCGAGGATGAAATCTTGAGGAATTTCTAGTTAAAGACCTTCCTCGAGACTCGTTCTCTCCTTTTTGAGACGAAAAATGCACAAATGCCCTATTAGGATAATTCCTAGCGATGTGACCGGCAGTACCAGAGTTAAAACAAATTTGCTTATTGTTATTGTAACTGGTACTGCCTTTGTCTGATTTACTTTCTTTACTGACACCCTTACTTTTTCCACAAGAACAAATGCAAGAATCATATTGTGTGATAGGTGATGGAGAATCCGGTTGTGTGATTGGTGAAGAGGATGTGCTTGAAACAGAAACATCAAATTCAGGAACATCAAGATTATCAAACAAATCATCAAAAATGTCAAAAAAATTTAAATCAACATGATCCGATGCAGAAGTATCACAAGATGTATCATTGTTTTTAACATCAGAAACAAAAGATTCATTTTTTGAAACAGAAACAGCAAATTCAGAAATTTCTTTATTTTCAGAAACAGATCCGTCAACTTCTCGCTTTGATTGACTTAAGGATTGATCTGCATTGGAAGTAGAAACATTAGTATTTTCAACATTAATAATACCTCCTGACACAAATCCATATTTCATAAATGGCTCTCTGTCTATTTCCTCTTTTGTCAAGGGGTTATTAGTATAAGTATGATTAAAAGGAGGAGGCACTTTATCATACCCTAAACCCTTTGACTGATTTTCTTTGAATTTCAAATTAGTTTCTATCATGGATGCAACTACTTCACTTGACACATCAAATTTTCTAAAAGTAAAATCTGCATTTTCAAATTTGTTTTTCAATGTGTCAAGCTCAGCAGTTACTTCAGCAAGTTGGTCAGTCACATAACTATAATGTGCGCTCTTAGTGCTATACTCTTCCTGAAGTTTTCTAAAGTCTTTGGTTTTTGCTTCTAATTCAGCCTTCAGGGGTTTTTGTCCTTTTCTAAGTTGATATCCTTCATATCTCAAGTCCTCGTTCTCTCTACGTAATAATTCTATATGCTCAAGAAGATTTTTAACATTATCAATGCATGTCTGAGAACAAGAAGAATGCCTTACCTCTTTCTTTTCAGGCTCTGAAGTAGAAGATACCATAAAGGCAAACTGCAGCTCCATCAACTCTTCTTTAGGATCAACTTCAGCTTCTTCCACAGGAGTATCATTAATTTTAGCCAAGTGAGCATTTTCTGGTCCTGAAATATTCAGTGCCTGAATCTGGTCCTCCCAGTCAAAAGACTGAGCAACCACTGCCAGATTAGCAGTCTCACTGTTGACAGCAGCATTTCCACGACCATTTCCCATTGGAACCAATGTTCGATCACTACTCACTCTTCTGTCTGGTTTCGGACACTCACGAGCAAAATGACCCGGATCGTGACAGTTGTAGCAACGCAACTTTCCCTTATTAAACCCTACTTTCTTATCCGCATTCATTCCCCAATTATTCTTTCCTGTCTTCTTAGCAAATTGCTTTGCCCTGAACACTACCATAGCTATCTGCCAAGTAATATCCATTTCTTCCACATCCTCTGGATGAATTTGATCCAGGTTAGCAAATGAGAGTTGAGGTGGAAGCTCTCCAGCTACAAAAGCATTGTAGCAATTGACAAGTCCAGTGGCAAGAGCTAAGTTTTCATCATTTTCTTTGGAATGGGGAGATGGAACCATAACTGGTGCATTTGAGGAGGAAACAATTTGAGGAACACCGAAAGAATGACTCTGTGGATGAGACATGGATGATGAAGCAACAAATGGTGCAACTGATGGAGCAACAATGGTTTGATTCTGAGGTTTCTGAACGGCAAAGGCTTGACTTGGAGTGGAGGTAAAGGATGAAAAAGCATTATTTGAAGAAATCCCAAGATTTGCAGTCGAGTAGGAATTCACATGATTAATCTCTCGTTGCTTGTCATCAAGATCACATGCTTTGATGATTGCCATTGTTTCAGCAAAACTAAGATGATTAAGATCTTTTGTCTTCTTGATGACAGCCACATTCATATCCCAGGACTTCAGAAGTGAATTCAACAACTTTTTGTTTATCTCAGTCTTGGTCAAGTAAATCCCAACTGTACTCATCTCAATAGTAAGAGCAGTAAATCACTGCAACTGAGCTTCCAGGGTTTCTCCAACGATATAATTGAACATGTTGAATTTTTGTCTTAACATATCCTGACAGCTCTCTTTCATATCCTTATTTCCTTCGTAGACCTCAATTAAAGCTTCCCACAGTGCTTTGGCTGAAGTGTATTCTCTGAAGCCTTGAGCAATATCGGGAGATAAAGCCATAGTCAAGGTAGCCAGTGCCCTTTCCTGCTCTTCAAGTTTTTCGAAATCTTCATCAGTGTAATTAGCGTACAATTTGTCAATTATTTGTCCATTTGGAAGATTAGTAATGATTCTGACTGGTCCTTTGAGAATGCTTCGCCAAACCTTAAAATCTTTCATTTTGATGTATTTCTCGATCCTGTATTTCCATTCCGGGAACCCTTCTGCAGATAAAAATCGTGGAATGTGAGTGGTTGTTCCCATGATGGAATCCAATTCATGATGAAGTGCTTGGCCTTGAGAATCCATTTTTTTAATTTTTTTTAATTGAAAATGACTTGACTTGAAAAATAAACTAAAATGCCAAAAAGGTAGTTTGCGGTCACACGTTTACGGTCAAGTTCACGGTTGAGTTCATGGTTGAATTGAGTTTACGGTTGAAGAGAGTTTACGGTTGAGGAGAGTTTATGGTTGAGGGAAGTTTACGGTTGAAGGTAGTTTACGGTTGAAAAAGATTGTCTTTTTACGGTTAATGAAGGTTATTGGTTTACGGTTAATGAAGGTTGTTGGTTTTCGGTTGATGCCTGTTTACGGTCAATGAAGATTGTCTGATTACGGCCAATGAATGCGAGTTTACGGCCGTAAGCTCTTGACCGTAAATGCCCAGAACTTGATGAAAACACGAACTTTAAGCAGATCTGATCCCTTATGCCACGAAAACACCAAATTCAGTCTCGAACAATGATGAAACTGAGCTCCTTTGACCGAAAACGAGATTGAAAGATGATTTGACACCGGACTTGCTCTGATACCAATTGTAAGGTCCTGGAAATAGGATCTTAACCAGTGATCAAGCAATCTAACAATCAAACAAGATAAGAATTGAGTAGAAGAAGAAGAATCAAATCTTGCACACGTTTATATTCAGAAAACGTCTGGTACAACTCTGACAGATGATCGTAAACTCTATGGATCATCAACAACTACTAACAGACACAGACTGAACCTATATATAGGAGAAGAGACATGACCGTAAACTGGACATGGTCGTAAACGGGTTTACGGCCGTAAACTTGTTTACGGCCGTAAACACACTCTTGGCCGTAAACACACACCAAAACACTTCTATTACAGGACTCGAAGTACAAATGACCTATACATCCAAAAGCCTAGCCCAAACCACAACTTGGACCCTTCATATCCGCATCAACACTTACAAACTCCCATCTGAAGTGGTCAGCATCCAATCATATCTCAACCCATCATTCATCAAAAGGTTCCTACACCACATCCCTCTCCACAAAAGAAAACTCCTGTGCCCTCTCCTCAGAAAAGGAATTCAATCTTCCCATCAATTTCCATAGCAACCTTCTCCGCAATCTTCTCGGCAACTATCTCCCCCAAACTCCGATGAATCACCAGCAACCAAGCAAAAGAAAATTGACTGGAAATCAGCTAAGTTTGTAGAGATGATGTGGAAGGATCATGGCTTTGATATCACGTTTGATGAATCCCTCATCAATTCCTGGATCAATCCTACCCGAAGATTACTTGATGACGACTACAAACCTTATCTCACCTATGCGGAACCCTCATCTGACGGTTATTGGGATATTCCCATCTCTCCTAATGAAAAATTCTTCACCGTCTTCAAGTCGTTTGACCGCAGCCTCCCCGATGATCAGAGGTTGCCACTGGAACTTGAAAGACTTAACAGATTCCATGCCAAGCATGGATCTGTAATTGGAAACATCTGGTCAAACAGCAGACCCAACGCAGTCAAGAACTACAAGCCCAGAAAGTTTATGAAAGCAAAATTCATCCAGTATACTCTCACAAGAAGAAATTTAGACTATCTCCGAACCCAAGCTGACTTTCCTTGCATGAACCCGGAAGAAATCTTTCTGATTGCTAAGGTTTTTCAGAACAAGTGTGAGAAGCATCCAAAGATGAAGATTGCGTACTAAAGGGCTTGTACGTTTCTAAAAGAAACTGTTTGTGATTTTGCAAAGATTGACGCGGACATCCACCCAGTACTTGCTCAGAAGTTCAACCTTCCTCCTCTTGAACCAGCTCCGGTGCTGACCGAAGGTTTTCAAGAAAGATCCCTTGGAGCAACTAACTTCCCAAATCTTGGAGTCATTTTCAAAAGCAAGAATAAGGAAACAAAATACTTCATTCCAATGACTGCCATGAATCGCTTGAACCGGAGGCAACTAGAGATCACTCAAGCTGCAGTGTACAAGTCAAAGCACACTACTGCTGAAGTAAAGTTTGAAATCTCCAGGAGAATAGTTTGGCTTGGTGAAGTTAGGAAGTTCTTGTGGATTCTCATCAAATTCCTGAAGCTTGACAAATGAAAGGAAAGTTGAAGAGGTCACTTAGGGAGAAATTGTTGAAGCATAAAAGTGACCCTCTTAAACTTGACAGATCTGAAGCCATCTCAGATCTGCAGTCAATATTTCAACTGCAATCAAGAACCGCATCCGCAGTCGACGTCATCAATCTTAGTTTTAGTTTTATTTGCTATCTTATCTCTTTACATTTCTTTACCCAGTGTGCCTTGCATGGCCACCTTAGACAGATTTAACTTTGTAATCTTCAAGACTCTATAAATAGAGCTCTCATTTTTTGAATGAATACACATCGATTACAACTCATCTCTTGAATCTTATATCTTACTCTTTCTCTCATCTCTCTCTTACTCTCTAAGTTCTTCAGAACCCAAACAGTTACATTAAGATCATAATTTTTGCTTCGGAGCAATTCAGTCTTGACTTAATCACTCTAAGTCTGATCACATTTACTAACTTGGTTTGATTGCAATCCTTGTTAAGAATCAGCTTAAGTGTATACTTGATATAATACTTGTTGTCATTTATATTTCCTTATATTTCCGCACCTAATTATCTAACTATCTGACTCTAACTTATTATTATTGTTGAGCTTTATGATCCTTTGAGTTAAACTTTAATTCCGCAATATAAACTTATTCTAACATTTGTTCAAGTGTGTTTCTCAAGTTTTTCTCTCAACAGATGCTTCGATAAACCTTTATCTAAGCTTCTCAACCTCATACACCTTTCCTTATATAACTCATGTGTGTGTCTAAACAATTCTAGAACTTATAGCAATAAGTCTCGAATGTTCAAACTAATTTCCAAATCTCACAATTCGAACTATGAACAGGGATGCCGTAATCATAATCGAATTCGAGAATGCAATTTACACAATTTCTATCTTCTTAAAATCTTCCTTGTGAAAGCGTTTCCTCACAATCATTTTCATGAAGCGGAGAGAAACCTTATGACACTTAGATTTTATGGTGTATGTGTTCCTATCCATGTGAATTTGTGATAATCATAATCAAAAGACAATGTTTGTGCCAAAACTCATATGGACCGAACCTTGTTTAATCTTAATTTTTGGCCTCATGGCAGCACGGGTGCCCACCATTGCTTCCAAGTTGTTCAACAGCTCACCCATTCAATGTACTTTCCATTGATCAAGGTGCTTTGCCTCATGCAATCAATTGAGAATTCATAAAACTCATATGCATAGTTGACTTAAAACTGGAATGGCACAGAAACAAACTTATGTCAATACGATAGGTTACAAACCTCAAGTCGTGTGCTAGTTATTAACAATAGGTTTACTCTTGATTAGTTCTTGAAACCTTTCAAGATCATTAAGACTCCCACTAACCTCTGACATATAAGATTCTCTGGTCAAGAAACATTCCTTGACAAACAAATATTCAAGAGTTAGTGCGGATTCTTATCAAGACAAACACTTCACATAATTGATCTTAGTTAGTCTTTGTCTTATCCAAGACATCACAACTTACCAATTTCAAATGTACAAGAGTAAGAAACTTTTCTACTCTACATTTGATGAGTGTTATAAACCTACTAAAATGGCTAACTTACTTAGGACTTATCACTCAATACACAATCTTAGAGTACAACTCTAAGACTTGATTTTGGAACAGAGTATGATTCACCTTTTGATTTAACCATTTCAACAATTCCCGATTTCTCTCCTTAGAGGATCAATTGCGATATGGTTCTATAATCACTAAGACGATCATAAAACACGATACAAAAGTACTCTCCCTTCTTTTCAGATTGGAGAAACTTTTATCTTTGTGCCTAATTGATTCTTCTTATTCGTTCTGTCATTCATTAAAACTTTTCCAATGTTTCAAAATTACACTTAATCTTGTAAGCAAAACCATATATACTAAACCCTTAGTAGAATATGACGAATATCCTTTATCGTTATTTGTGGTGGACTTGACCAATACACACAATGTGTACTAGATTTCCTAGTCCTTCACTTGAATCTTTGTCAAAGAATTAGTCATAATTTCCCAAATACAAAGTTTCTCATTCATCACACAAAGCAAGTTGTATGATTCCAAGTTTCTGTCCAGTTGAAACTTGGGCGATGAGAATCTTTCCTTATTTGGAAAATCTCGACATTACCACAAATAGCATAATTAAGAATCACATCCATATTGCTAAAAAATAGGAAACATTCAAAACATCAATTTTCACAATTGCCATTGTAAGGAAATATAAATAAGACAAAAATCAAAAATATATTTTATTTATAAAAATTATGGAAAAACTTGTCCTTACAATGCAAAATCAAATGAAAACTATGCTATTACATATTCCTAAGCAATCTATCCTAACTCTAAGCAGCAGCTTAAAAATCCAATCATTGAATCATGCGATCGAAATCCATTTCTTCGCAATCAGACTCAGCACGCTTCTTCCTTTAAGCTTCCTTTCTTTTCTTCGATCCTACAAAACATCAAAATGCAATCTTATCACATAATGTATTAAGAATCTACGAATAGGAACTTAATAGAGTTAGATAGTGGATTTTACCTGAAGTAGAGTCATACATCTTGAGTCTCCCGTCTTTGCGATCCTTCAGATAAATACGGCAGCTTCGTAACCAATGCCCCTTTTCTTGGCAATAGAAACAAGTGGACTTCTTTGGAATAGCACATGGGACAATCTCAGACTTAGTATTTCTCTTGCGTAGAGAAAACTTTTCTGGACTTCCAATGTTGCCATTGTCAATGTCCATAGAAGCATTGGAGGTTGATTTACCAGACAAACTCGCTTTACCATTGCGCCAACTCATTGATGATTCAACAGCAATAAGCAAATAAGTCAAATCAATGAGGGTCACGTCGTGATCCATCATATAGTACTCTCTAATTAACTCACTATATGATTCGGGAAGTTATTGAAGAACCAAGTCAACAACCAACTTCCTCGGGAAAACAACACCCATCATTTTCAACTTGTCAATGTGTGACTTCATCTCTAGGACGTGTGCACACATAGACTTCCCATCTTCGTGTCTTTTTGCCAACAGGGCTTGAGTGATTTTGAACTTTTCAAGTCTTCGAACTTGTGGGTCAGGGAGAACCATTGGAGGAGGTGGAGGGAGTGAAGCATGATTCTCATTTCCATGATACAATCGTGGAACCTCATCTTCAAATGGAAAGCTTTTTCCAAAAGGTTTGGGAAGACCATCATTGTTAGAATTTGACATCTACAAAACGGGAGAAATTCAAGTTAGTTGATTGAGTCCTTAATAAAACACCCAAATGAGATATTAAGGCTAGGATCCAACACAAGATTCTACAAATTGGAAGAGGGATGTCGTAATCCAATTTGTAGAACATTTGAAGGTAGGTAAATGACGATTTACCAATTTCCACCATGAAAAATGAAAATTTTAAGGTTTAGGTTTTAAATGAATTGAAACTCCTAGATCTTTTGAGATTCATTGAACTTTTCAATGGCATGTTTAAATCTCGATATACCCTTCAAGTTTGTGACTGGGATACCGAGGATCACAAACAAGGTGTGAATAACCATACAAATGTACTTAGTGCCCTCAATGTTACAGTCACCTAATCAATGTGCCGGTTAGAGAGACACGCTCCACTGATCTATGACAAACATCGACTCACCTTTTGCCACCTTTTCTAGACCCAAATTAGTGTGCCAGTTAACCATACATGCTCCACTAATGTCTTGGAAAGGGTACAAAGTGTAATTTCATGGAATAGCATCATTTTCACATTTTTCCTAAAGTAACTAAGATTTGGGAATTTATAAAAGTGTTTAGTTACTTCGTATTTCATTATACTTATAATGGAAGGTTGTGTCCTATCCTACCCGTTCGGCTAACAACCCTCCACTAGTCAAGAGTGCGGTGGGTAATAGTGGATACCCATTCAATCGCCATTTTATAGGCAATTTCCTTAAACACCCCTTATAGACCAGCTTTGTGAATGAGGCCTACTAACGGTAAGACTGACCTTTTACTCATACATATATAATATGTTAAACCTTTAAATGTTATATAGTATAAGGTGTATTTTATACTTTTAAAATACTAAGTGGTTTAAACTATTAATAAATTAGACCTTTAATTTGATTAATCTTAAACGATATAATTATGATTTATTAATTATCTCTTTTAATTAAACTCTTCATTAAATTAATAAACCATAAGGGGCAATTTAAACTATACAAAATACTAGAGTTTTAGAATTTAATATTTCAAAATTTAAACTTTTAATCAAAATTTAAATTCCAAAACTTGACGACAAATTTTGAAACTTTTCAAAAACATTAGGGTTTAATTATTTAAATTTCAAAAACAAAACTTTTAAGTTCAAATTTAAACTATAAAACCTAAGGGGTGTAATTTGAAACTTTTCTAAATTACTAGGTCAAATATTTGTCTTATAATAATCGTATATTATCCATATTTAACCAAATCCATCAATTTTGATGAGGATAACCATTCCAAACATAAAAAATCGATTTTAGGCAATAAAAACGAGTTTTAAAAGCAATCCTCAACAAAATCTGGCAAGAAAATTGAAAAATCCGGCAACAGACCCTTGTACTCATCGAGTCCATAATGGAACTCGTCGAGTAGGACCTACTCATCGAGTCTATACAGGGACTCGGCGAGTCAGCCAGTCAGAAGGCAAAAAAATTCGATTTTCTTGAACTTTAGCAATTAACCTTTGCATCTATTCACTAGAAAAAAGACCTAGGCTCTGATACCACTGATGGGTTATGAGCATAACATCATTCCTATGGTGTTCATACAACCCTAATTGCTTTGATCTAGGTTTTTCTACTATGAACACAACAACATTGAATACCAAAGCAATAATCCTATGAACTAGCATATAACAATCAAATTGACATATAAACTAGGGTTTAGATCTTACCTTTCTTGTTATGTAGTAATAACAAGTTCTCCTTGAATATCCTTGACCTTTGAAAGCTTAGTGCCTCAAATGTTGCACCTCTAATGGAGTCACAGACACCACTAGCAACAAGGAAGAAGAAAGGAGAGAGGAGATGAAAAAAATCGGGTATAGAACTTTTCTTAGGGTTAGGTTGACTGATTTTTGGATGCCTGGGGTATCCTTATATAGCTGAGGGATTAGGGTTTCAGTCAAAGGCCTCATCTAGTTGCTTAGGCTCTAAGCAGCCCACAAGATCCTTCCATAATCCCGTAATGGACGAAATCTTATGGTCCATCCATAAGGATTTCGTCCAACCCCTTTCCAAGGGTCCCTTAGCCCATAATGCAATTATATTATAATTACAATATCAGTCCCCCAAGTTTAATTAATCTCTTTTAGCCATAAAATTAATTCTTAATTAATTCTTGACTAATATTAATTAAACAATATGATTTCTCTTATAATATATTATTTATATAATATATTAATAAATCATAATTAATCCTCTTTCTCCTTAATTCATCCTATCAGTTGCTATGGTGAAGGCAACCCAAAAGGACCATGCTCATAATCGGGTCAAGTACATACCAAAATAGTTATGGGCTTAGACACCTAATCCAACATAAATCTTGTAGCTTTACGTGGTATCTTAGCCTTGGGAGGCTAGATCTAGAGTTTGGGGTTGTAAATCTGCCTTAAAACGTCTGAATGAGGAAATAGTCTGAAGGGACTCGATGAGTCGGCTAGGGTTTTCCCCGATGAGTCTGGACATGTAGTAACTCGGCGAGTCGACGAGTTGAGTTGGACTTTCATGATATTTCTGAGGAAGCGATGGAACTCGATGAGTCGCATAGATGCACTCGACGGGTTGGGTCAACATGGACTGTTGAATCGAGGGTTGACTTATGTTGACTTTAGGGTTTGGACAAGACATGGATTATGGAGACCACGGAGGGGTAAAATGGTCCTTTACCCATCCCCAAGAATTAGAGAGAGAGAGAGAGAGAGAATAGCTTGGTTTACTTAGAGTTGTGATTTAAGTGTTGAATAGAGATGCTTATGGCATGTAGGCAGGGATTAGACCGTTCGAGGGGTGCACGATTTCTTTGCTTACTTACGAGGTGAGTCTTCTCACTATACTTACCATGAGTGGTGATCCGGTGCGACCAGAAGGTCTTGTATGCTATTATTGTGTATTGTGATATAATGTATTATGTCTTTGTGATTTATGTTGTGTATTATGTTGAGCTTTGTTGAGTTGGGACCGGAGGGTCCTCACTGGAACACATGGGCCGGAGGGTCCTTATCGATACATAGCCATGACAGGCTAATTTATTTGCATGTGGTATTTCAGGGAACTCACTAAGCTTCGTGCTTAGTGTGTTATGTGATATGTGTTTCAGGTACTTCTCAGGATCGCGGGAAGGCGCCGGCTTGATTGTACACACGAGATGGAGTCATGTTTTGAGGATCCTGGATTTTATTTAAACAATTTATGAAATTGTGTTTTTGGATAATTTAATACTTTTGAGTTATGAGAATTATGTGATTTGAAAATGAAAAATTTTGCTTGAAAATTTACGGTGTTACATTCATAACCATCAACTTTTGTTATTAAAATTATAATGTGAAATTTGAATTTTGAACGCCAACTTTTTATCTAAAAGTACATTCAAAGCAGATGAATAAATCTCCATATTACCCTCCTAAAAATGAATGGTTATAAAAATAGATAGACAAAAAGAAAAATTAGTTTTATGTAAGTTAATATCGATAACCTCATTAAAATTTTGAATCCACTCTTGTGCGGTTTTTTCTATAAGTTTGTTTGCGTCATGATCAAATAACGTGACACCACACCGGTAATGTCTTGTACTCTAATGATGATTTTGAAACTAAAACCATTGTGTAACATTCATAAAATTTCAAGAAAATTTAAAGTTTTCCAAACCAACCATAATCATTATTGTTTACATTGTAGTTTTCAAAACATGTTCATTATCAGAGTTATTCCGAAAATCACTAAAACATAACATGAGGAGGTGCACGATCAAGCCTTTGCCTTCTCATGATCATCTGAGGTACCTGAAACATAACCCAAAAATGTAAGCCCAACGCTTACTGAGTTTCCCTAGAATACCACCATAACACATAATCACATTTATCACAGCAACAACATGCATATAGAACCTTCAGCATGTGTGGACCGCCGCACCGGGCCTTCAGCCTGTCTAGAGCGTTCTCCGGGCCTTCGGCCTGACTGGTTCGCCTCATAGGCCTTCAGTCTATCCAGGCTGCCCTGGGTCTGTTTGCCTTCTGCACACAACAGGACCACATCAACCCAACCATCTTCACATATCCACATATAACATAATCAAACATAACTAGCATATATAGACAGTCATACAAGTCTAACAGATCACTACATCATAGAAAGCATATAAAAACCAGGATAACAATCCAAAGGGTCGGCCTTGGTGCATTCGAATCGAGAGTATAGTGAGGACAACTCACCTCACACTGATGAACCGCACAGAAAACCTCTGGCTGTTGGCCCACTAAAATCTCGAACTATCACAACAAATAAACATCCAATTAATAATTAGATTACCACCCCTGACTAATAACCCAAACTTAGGGTAAATGGCCACTTTACCCAATCCATAATTGGGTCACAACTCAGGCCTAATTCTTGATCCAAAATGTCCAAAGTTATACAAGGCCCATCATTGGCCCAATTTTCCAAATTGGGCCCAAACTCCTTATTGGGCCTTATCCTAAGGTCCAACTCTTCACTTGGCCCAAAACACTCATACTCAGATAAACCAATAGGGGCCCAAGAATTCAAGCCCAAAAGGTGTCCCAAAACTCAAAGCCCTAAGTCTAAAATCAAACAGAAGGCATACGCGGGGCTGATTGAGTACGCGGGGAGTACTCCTCCTTACGTGGGGTGTACCCTCGCAGATCCAAAAGTCCCATTTTGTGCTTAATGGCTTAAGCACTTAAGGCCAAACTTCATATCCATGGTCCAAATGCACCCTAGAGTCATAAGGTCTCCAACTTTATGAATTTACAGGTCCAAAAGTTCGTAATACAAGGTCTTAATCGATTAAGACCCTTCTACCAAATGCATGGGACACTTCTAGCCATTGGGACCTCATTTTTATGATTAAGGACCCTCCAAGGGTCTGAAAGGACGACTCAAAACATCCAGAACATGCCATGCTCAAGATGGAGCATTCGGGACTAAAAAGAAGCATAAAAAGAACCCAACAAGATATCTATCAATTAAACCATAAAGGTATGAAGTTTATACCTTTAGATGATTGAAAAGGAAGCCAAAATCCCAGATCCAAACCTTGCTTCAAGTTTCCAAGCTTCTTGATGTATTTCCTTTGCCTCTAAATCACCAAGAATATACTTTAGGTCTCTCACTCTCACAAAAGGGGGCTAGGGCTTTGCAAGAATGACTCAAGGACTTAGAGGCTGAAAGGATAAGGGCAAATGGTCCATAAAGATGTTTAAATACTCCTGAAACCCTAAAAATTAGGGTTTCACTCGGACATTAGTACGTCCAACGTATATATGTGTACGCCCTGTGTACTAGGGCGTGCCCTAGTACGCTTATCGTACTCACATATACGCCCAACATACTACTCCTGCTCCTAAAATTACCATTTTTCCACCAGGTCTCCCTAGGGCTACATCTTTATAATCCAAGGACCCAAAATAAAATAATTAAAACCAAAGGAAGGATTTGAAAATACTTGAAAACCTGGGATGTTACACATTAATATAAACAAATTTAGTAATATAAAATTAGAAAGTTTAACCGAAAATTATAATAGTATGTATAAAAGAATTATTGAAAACCTTGGAACAACAGTTATGTCTTGGTTCATGCAAGTTGAAGTGTAACAATAAAAAACATATTTATCATACTTTTGGTCCTCATGCATTAAAACGATTTTTATAGCTTTCTCTTGACATTTAGTACAAGACAAATAGTATCATTCTGATGGGTTTTGAGCATAATAACATCCTATGTGATCATGCAAACCTAATTGCTTTGGATCTATGTTTTTTACTAGTTATACAAGCAAACATAAATTCCAAAGCAATAACCCCAATACTGGCATACAATTTTGAAATCTATATGAAAAACTAGGGTTAGAAGATTACCTTTCTTGCTATCTAGTAATAACAACAATTCCTTAGTTGATCTTGACTTCTAAAAAGCTTAGTGCCTCAAGTGTTGCATCTCTAATGGAGTCACAAACACCAATAGCAAAGGATGAATGAGAGAGGAGGTATAACACTTATGAAAATCAGCTAGGGCTTCCAAGAAGGCATAGGGGCCAAAAATCACATGCTAGGGGTCCCTTAAATAGCTGAGGCTGCTAGGGTTTCCAGGTGGAAACCCTAATTTCCTTGCTTAAGCCTTAAGAAATCCATGGACCTCCACATTAGAAGCCTTGGACGAAATTCTATAGGGCCTCCTATAGATTTCATCCACTCTCTTCTAAAGGAGTCCATCAGCCCAACATTACAACTATCAATGATTTAAAATACCTGTCCCCGTTCATTTATTCAGTTCCTTTAATCCCAAAATGAATATCAAATTAATTTCTGATTAAATACTAATTAAATAATATGATTTCCAATTAATATATTATTCTTATAATATATTAATAAATCATTAATTAACTTCTTTCTCCAAAAGTCATCCTGTCAAGTTGCTATGGTGAAGGCAACCCAAAAGGACCATGCTACTATCAAATAAAGTACATACCAATTATAGTTATGGGCTTAGACACCTAATCCAACAGTCTCCCACTTGGATAAGTCTAATAACTATTATTGCAAGTATGACTTCCAAATTTGACTAGCAATTGTAGCTTTCAAAAGCTACTTTCGAACTCTGATCTAATCAATGACGCGTCCTTTAGATAAAGGATCAAATATTTCTCCATTATACAAGATATCATATGGAGACATGGATTATAATCAATCTTTGTCCAAGAGTTGTTTCCCGAAATCTGATTCATGAGGACTGACTCAGACTACAATTAAACACGTCAACTTAGTCCAGGCTTGGCCAAGTGCTTCAGATGTTATCACTAAATCATCGAGGGGCCCACAAATATTGCTTTTATCCCATTAAGGGTAAAAGGAACGGATAAACTTCGACTCATATGCTTGTACTATTTACTCAATAAATCAGACACAACAATACGTTTTATAACATAAAGTTACTGATGCGTTTACGTATTATCAATGCACAACTGACTCGTAAACAACAAGTCATATGTCTCCGTTTCAAGAATATAAGATATTATCGTCTCAGAATTACTCGTGATAAAATCCATGAAGTAATTATTGTTGGATTAATGTCTAAGTCCATAACTATATTTGGTATGTACTTGACCCGACCCGACATGGTCCATTTGGGTTGCACTTCACCAGCACAATTTATATTGATAGTCTTTTGAGAATAGTATATTTATGATTTATATTAATATATTATAAGTTCTAATATATTAATATGGAATCATATTATTTAATTAGTATTGATCAAGAATTAATTTAGAATTAATTAAGTGATCAAAAAGAACTAATTAAATATGGACTCTTATATATATGGAATGGGCCAAGTTCATTTAGGTTGGGCTAAGCTTTCATGGATGGTCCATGAAGCTTTTAACCCATGGATCCTATGTAAATGAAAGGTCATGGGTATTAGGGTTTACATGGATGTAACCCTAATCCTCCATAATATATAAAGGGGTCCTTGGCTCACAAAATTGGCACAAGGTGTGTGAAAATAAGAGTGGGCCGATTTTAGTGTGCATACATATTCTCTCAAGTTCTTCCAAGGTGTTTTGGTGATTTGTGATTCCATTTGAGGCTTCCACACTATTGGGGCTAAGCTCTTAAAGCTTGAAGACATCAAGCTACATCAAAAGGTATGTCATCTAACTAGAACTTTGTAGTATAGGTGCTTCATAATATGCTAGTTAGGATGAAACCTTGGAATAGTTAATATTTGCATGTATAATAGAGAAAACATAGATCCAAGGTTTATAGGGTTGCATGTACACCATAGGAGTGTTAGAATGCTCAAAACCCAACAGTGGTATCAGAGACATGGGTTGTTTTCTGTTATATTGATGCAAATGTTTTATTTTCAAGTTGGAAAAAAAAGGGAAAAAAAACATGAGGTTTGTCAAATTTTAAGATAATTACTTGTTTTGTGAAAAATGAATTATTTGTAAATTTTGAATCATTTGTTATATGAGTTGAATTATGTCAAATTTAGTAAAAGATAAAATGATATGATTATTTTATTAGTTTTAAAAGTTTGATCTAAATGTTTTAAGGAGTTACATATTTTGTCATAAAATTTTGGAGCTCAAATTTTTTTTTTAAAGTTGCGATCTTAAGGGTTTTTGAAACTTCCATAAGTTATGGATATGAAAGTTTTTTTTAAAAAAAAAAATTTGATTCAAAGTTTTTATGGAGTTACAAAATTTGGTGTTAATGTTTTAAAGAATTCCATAACTTGTTCTTAAGTTATGGAACATGGAAAGTTTCATCATAAAACACCATTAATTCCATAAGTTATGGAATCCAAAGGTTTTCAAGAATTACAAAACTTGCCCTCAAGTTTCGGAATTTGAGAAAAGTTTTTTATGAAAAAAAGAATTGAATTCTAAAACTCTTGGGTTCATAACTTAAACAATTAATTAAATGGTTTTAATTTTGAGTTTAATAGTTGGAATTATGATGTTTTGTTGAATAGTTCAAATTAACTCTTATGGACTTTATTAATAGTTAATTAAAGCGTTTAATTAAAAGAGTATTATTAATCCATAAATATATGGTTTGAGTTTAATTAAATTAAAAGTCTAGTTTAATTAATAGATTAAACCACCAAGTATTTTAAATGTCTAAAATACACCCTTATACTATTATAATATTAAAAGTTTAATATATTATATGTATAAGAGCAAGTCGTCTTACCATTAGTAGGCCTCATTCACGAAGTCGGTCTATAAGGGGGGTATAAGGTTACTGCCTATAAAATGGCAGTTTAATGGGTGTCCACTCTCACTCACCGCTTCCTTGACCGGTGGAGGGTCGTTAGCCGAACAGGTAGGACAAGGACTATAATTCTCCCTTCATTATAAGTATAATGATAAATACTAAGTAACTAAACACTTATAAATTCCCAATCTTAGTTACTTAGGAAAATGTGAATAAGGTGCTAATCCATGAAATTACACTTTGCACTTTGTTTAAGCTGTTAGTGGAGCGTGTGTGGTTAACCGGCACACTAACATGGACTTAACAAGGTAGGCAAAGGGTAACTTAATGTTTATCATAGTATCGTTGGAGCGTGTGTGGTTAACCGACACATCGATTGAGGGGTAAATATTAAGGGTACCAAGTATATTTGCATGGTTACTTCACACCTTGTTTTGTGATCCTCGGCATCCCAGTCACAAAACCTAAAGGGCACACTCGAGATTGAAACATGCCATTGAAAAGTTCAATGAATCTCAAAAGAATCTAGGAGTTTCAAAACCAATTAAAACCTAATAATACATTTCGTTTATCTTGGTGGAAATTGGTGAATCGTCATTCACCTACCTTCAAATATTTTATAGCTTGGATTACGGCATCCCTCTTCCAAGTCATAAAATAGTTTGTTGGGTCCTATCCTTAATATATCATATTGGGTGTTATATTAAGGACTTAAATCAACTTTACGTGAATTTCTCCCATTGTTGATGTCTGGTTTAGACAACAATGATCTTCCCAAACCAAGCTTTCCTAATGATTATGACTTCCCGAGTTTGGCTCATGGAAGTCATACTTCTCTTCCTCCACCTCCTCCAATTATTCTCCCTAACCCACAAGTTCAAGGTCACTCAAGCCCTAATGGCAAGCAAGGTCTATGTGTGATCACATCTTAGAGATGAAGTCACATATTGACAAGCCGGGAGAGTTGGGTGTCAAAGTCTTGAGAAAGTTGGATGTTCAATCACTTTCTAAGTCACATAGTGAGTTCCTTTGGGACTACTATGAAACAGACTATGACATGAACCTTAATGATCATATCTATTTGCTTGGTGCTGCTGAATCAGCAATGATTTGGAACGATAGTAAAGCAAATTTGATTAGAAGATCAACTTCCCAAAAACTTTATGGACAGTGACAATAGTGACACTGGAAATCCAGAAAAAGCATTCTTTCCCAATGGAAAGGGATTGGCCATAGTCAACCCGGTTGACCAAATGGTAAAGAGAAAGGCTAAGTCTGAGATAGTCCCATTACCAAAGGGTCCATATGTTTATTTTGCCAAAGGAAGGGACGTTGATTGCAAAGCTGCCAAATTTACCTAAGGATGTTAAAGTCAATAAGTTTGACTCTACATCAGGTAGAGCCCATTATCTAACTCTGTTATGTTCTATTCTGAGATCCTCATTACATGATGTGACTGGGTCACATGTTGATGTTTTAAGAATCAAAGAATAGAGAGAAATATTAAAGGAAGTATATGCTGATTCTAATCGCGAAGGTGGATTTCGATCGCATCAGAATTTTGAGCAGTTGCTTAAGAAGTTATGATATATTGCTAAGGAATAGATAACAACAATTTTCCATGTGGATTGTAAGGATAAGTTTTTCCACAAAGTTTTAAAATAAAAGAAAATTGTTTAATTTTATTTATTTGAAGTATCCTTACAATGGCATTTGTGGAAAATTGTTGCTTATATGATTCCACTGACAGCAATATTGGAAAATGGATTTGATTCTTTCATTTGTGGTAGTGTCTAAATTTACCAAATCAGGAAAGTTCCTCACCACCCAAGTTTCAATTGGACCGAAACTTGGAATCATGCAAGTTGAATAGTATGATGAATGAGAACTTTCAAGCATTGGAAAATCAAGACTAATTACTTGTTCACATGGATGTGTGAGTCAAGTGAAGGACTAAAGGGATCGAGTACACATTCTTGTGCACTAGTCATGTCCATCACAAAGCTCGTTAGGACTATTTGATTTACTAAAGTTTAGTAAATATGGTCATACTTACAAGTTTAAGTATAATTCTGAAACATTGGAAAAGTCTCAATGTATGGCAGAACGAATGGGAAGAATCAAATTAGGCAGAAAGATAAAAGTTTCTCAAATCTGAAAAGATGGGAGAGTACTTTAGTATCATGTTTGTGATCATCTTAATGATTTAGAAATCATATCACAATTAGTCCTCTAAAGGTCATCTTAGTGCATTCTTATGACTAAGAAGAGGAGTCATGAATTGTTGAAATGGTTAGATCAGGAAGATGAGTCATACTTCGTTCCAAAACAATTCTTAGAGTCATACTCCAAGATTGTAACTTGAGTGATATCTTAAAGAAAGGTTTAAAACACTTGTCAAATGTAAGAGTAAAAGTGTCCTACTCTTGTACATTTGAAATTGGTAAGTTGTGATGTTTTGGATAAAACAAAGACCAACTAAGGCCAATTGTGTGAAGTGTTTGTCTTGATAAAGAATCCGCACTATCTCTTGAATATTTGGCAAGATAGTCTTATATGTCAAGAGGATAGTGGGAGTCTTAAAGATCCTAAAAAGAATTTCAAGAACTAATCAAGAATAAAACCTGAGGTTCTTCACTAGCACACGACTTGAGGTTTATAACCTATCGTGTTGACATATTCTGTGCCCATTCCAGTTAAAGTTGGCTTTGCATAGGAGTTCTGAAAGTTCTCAATTGGTTGCATAACAACTTGGAAGCAATGGCAAACCCTGTACTGCCAGGTGGCAAGAAGTTAAGATTTCATAAGTTCAGTCCATATGAGTTTGGATTTGTCATTATCCTTGTCTTGTGACTATGGTTTTGACGATTCACGTGGATAAGAACACATACACCATAAAATCTAAGGGACATAAGGTTTCTCTCCGATTCATGAAAATGATGGTGAGGAAACACTTCCACCAAGTAGATTTGAAGTAGATGGCAAAAGGTCTAAACAATTGAGACTATGATTACGGCATCCCTTTTCATAGTTCTGAAATTGTTTAGACACACATGCATGCTATCTAAGGAAAGGTGTATGATTTTGATAAAGTTTTATCAAAGCATCTCGTATCAGAAATCTGAACTTTGGTAAGAAAGTCAATAAAGTATTGATTTCTAGAAGTCCAGCTGATTTCTGAGTACATGTCAAAGCTAGTGGGAGCATAAGTGTTATGCTAATAATCATCATGTTAGTGGGAGCATGATAATTATTGTTAGTGTTGCAAGTTAGCAATGTTAATTATAGAAAACAAAAGTTTCAATTCGTGAGGCTGCAGGGGTTGAAAAAGTTGTTTTGCTATAATTAAGGGAGAGGATATACTTCATTTCAGTTCTAAAGGCTTAGATTGAGACCTTAATCATCTTTAGTCAAGAATATATATATATATATATATATATATATATATATATATATATATATATATATATATATATATATATATATATATATATGAATTTCATGTTGGATTGGTTCAACTTAAGGAAATTCTATATATTGCGTTCTCAAAATTCGATTATGATTACGGCATCCCTCTTCATAGTCAAATTTTGAAAACATGGCAAATAAAAATATTGTAGCAAAAGACTGGTCTAGAATCATGTCTTTATGTGAGACATCATGAATCGTGTACCATTTTCTTTGGGTACAGGATCGATTGCATGTGCTATAATATTTGTCATTTCTAAATTTTTCCAAATGCCCAGAGGCATTAAGAAGGGAAAAGGTCTAGAATTAGATATGACTAAAATGATTAAGCAATTGTCGAGGACAATCTGAGGTTTACCAAAGATTGGTTGCTCAGGGACAGTTGGAAGTATAGTGCTAATTTTGGAAGGACCATATTGACATATTCTGAAAAAAGGCATCTCTTATTCAGAAGTGATAGTCAAAATGAGAATATGGAGTTGTCTCCATAGGTGGAAGTTATCTGTGTAAGATTAGAAAACTTAATACAAGAAGCATGTCCAAAGCAATGTACTTTGAATATGAGACTTCGTTTCCATGGAGTTGATCTCCATTGGAATACCTTATAATGACTGTTGACAAGTCTTTGTGACTTTGTACATATTCATTACAGGAGGGTCAGTGCATATAAGTTTAAAATCTAAACAGATTTTGATAAATGATAGGAATTTGAAATTCTCACTTTTTTCGATAAGGATTTGGGAGTGTGAAATTAGAATCATTGAAATTATGTTCAATTGGTTTATTTCACAAAGTAAGGATCATAGACAAACATAGAGTGCATACTTGGTGTATGGCAAAGCTATTGTTTAAGAAAAACATAGTGTACATGCTTGGAGCATGGGACAACTAGTGTTTTTAATTCAAGTATAAAGTTGATAAAACCGAAACAATGAATAATGAGTAATCAGTATGGTGATAAATAAAAGTGTTTATTTATATTCATAGGGTTTGATACCATATTTGATTCATTTATTCTTGTGTTTCACTTTGCATGTTTTGACTTCCAGAATAACTAAGTCGCTCTTCCTGAATGATTAAGTTATTCAAACCATCCACAGTCGGTCATATGTTGGAAGTAGATATGAATCAAGACTGTCATGGGTTGGTTTGTAGAGGTCCAAGTTGGTGGACAAAGTGGTGCTACAACACTCATGAGTGCTCATAAGTTCTGAGTATTGGATTCAACCCGCGCTCATTTGAATCACTTCATGGATTTTATCACGAGTGATCATGAGACGATAATATCTTATATTCTTCAAACCTAGAGATATGAGTTGTTACTATGAGTTGGTTATACATTGATTGCACGAAAACGCATTTGGTAACTCGATGTTATAAAACATGCCTTTGTGTATGATTCAACAAGTAGTAGAACAAGCCATATGAGTCGTAGTTTATCCATTCCTTTTACCTTCGGGATAAAAGCGATATCTGTGGGCCCCTCAATGATTTAGCGATGACACATTTGAGTGCTTGGCCAAGCCATGACTGATTTGATTTGTTCAATCAGTCGGTCGTCATAAATCGGAAATCGGGAAACAACAAATGGACAGTGAGAATGATTTATAATCCATGTCTCAGTCCATATGATATCTAGAATGGAGGAATATATGATCCCTTATCTAATGGACAAGTCATTGACAAGGTCAGAGTTCGACATCGACTTTAAGAGCTACAATTGCCAGTTAGGTTTTAGTGTGCATACATATTCTCTCAAGTTCTTCCAAGGTGTTTTGGTGATTTGTGATTCCATTTGAGACTTCCACACTATTGGGGCTAAGCTCTTAAAGCTTGAAGACATAAAGCTACATCAAAAGGTATGTCATCTAACTAGAACTTTGTAGTATAGGTGCTTCATAATATGCTAGTTAGGATGAAACCTTGGAATAGTTAATATTTGCATGTATAATAGAGAAAACATAGATCCAAGGTTTATAGGGTTGCATGTACACCATAGGAGTGTTAGAATGCTCAAAACCCAACAATTATCTGAGCGTGGGTTTAATCCAATACTCAAATCCTATTGCAGGAGTACTCATGAACACTGCAGCGAACATTTGCAATGTCTAAGCACTTAGGCAATCTACAGGCCAATTGATGACAATCGTACTTCATTACTTACTCCCAAAGTATGATCGACTGTGGATAGTTTGAATAATCCAATTATCTGGGAAGTAAAACATGCAAAGTGAAACATAAGAATAACCTAATTAAATATGGTCTCAAAACATTTGAATATAAATAAAAGCACTTTTATTTAATCACCATATTAATTAAACTTTACTCATTGTATAATTTTTCGAGTAATCAACTTAATACTTGAATTAAAACATTAGTCATGTCATGCACAAAACACGCACACTATGTTTATCTATGGTCCTTTCTTTGTGAAACAGATCAATTGAACACATTTCCAATGATGCTCATTTCACAATTCCAAATCCTTATTACAAGTGCAAGAATACCAAATTCTTGCCACTACAAGAATCCGTTAGAGTCCAATCTTACATGAAATAATCCTTTTGTAATGTCAAGGCACGAAAGTCACAGAGACTTTGCCAATGATATTACAAAGCATTACATTGGAGATTTGTTACAAAAACAATTCCATGGAAATGAAGTCTCACATTCAAAGAGCATTCCTTGAACATCATTCTTGCATTAAAGTTGCTAATCTTACACACAGATCTCAATAACTAACTCCCATTATGGAAAATTTTCCATATTCCCATATGACTATCAATTCTGAACAAGAGTTACCTCTACTCAGAATATGTCAATATGGTCCTTCCAAAATTTATACTTCCAACTATCCACAAGCAACCAATCTTTGGTAAACCTCATATTGTCCTTGATAGTTGTTTAATGACTTTAGTCATATCCGGTTCTTGTCCTTTTCCCTCTTAATGCGCTAGGCATTTGGAAAATCAAAACACGTGAATACTATAGCACATGCAATCGATCCTATATCTGAAGCATATGGGATTCGATTCATGATGTCTTACATACAGACATGATACCTGGTCAGTCTCTTGCTATAATATTTCCATATATCTAATTTTCTATGTTGAATCACTTCAACACGAAACTCATATATGTTTATGACTAAGTTCCATTAAAACTTCAATCTAAACTTTTAGATTTGAAATGAAGTATTAGTGCCCTCTCCCTTAAGCCTTACTATAGCGAAAACAATTTCCAAACTCTGCAACTTTGTAAATTGAAAACTTTGTTTCCTATAAATAGCACTGCTAACTCGCAACACTCATCATAATGATTATGCTCCCACTAGCATAACAATTATGTTCTTACTAGCATACCAATTATGCTCCCACTAGCTTTGACATGTACCCAAAAATCAGCTGAACTTCTAGAAATCAATATCTATTAACTTTCTTACCAAAGTTCAGATTACTGATACGTGGTGCTTCGACAAGTCTTTACCTAGACTTCTCAAGCTCATACACCTTTCATTAGATAGCTTCTGTGTGTGTCTAAACCCTTTCAGAACTTATAAAAATAATTCTCGAATGTTCAAACTATTTTCCATTTCTCACAATTCGAACTATGGAAATGGATATCGTAATCATACTTGAACTTGAGAATGCAATTATCATAACTGCTAACTCTAATGATATTAATCAATCCTTTAAAATCTAAAAGTGAAAGCGTTTCCTCACAATCATTTTCATGATGTAGAGAGAAACCTCTTTTCACTTAGATTTTATGGTGTATGTGTTCCTATCCATGTGAATTTTTCACTTCCAACCACTATCATAAGACAGGGTTTATGACAAATTCACAACTCATATGGACTGAACTTGCTTAGTCTTAATTTCTCGCCATCCGGTAGCACAAGGGCCTATCAGTGCTTCCAAGTTATTGTTCAACTCACCCATATAGATCAATGTACTTTCACCGATCAAAGTGCTTTGCCTTATGCAATCAAATGAGAACTCATAGAACTCACATGCATAGTCAACTTAACTGGAATGGGCACATGAACAAGAATATATCAACACGATGGGTTATCAACCTCAGTTCGTGCGCTAGTGATTACTAAAAGGTTTATTCTCAATTGTCTTCCTGAAACTTTTCAAGATCAACAAGACTCCCACTGACTCTCGACATATAAAATTCTCTGTCAAAGAACATTCCTCGACAAACAAATATTCAAGAGTTTGTATGGGTTCTTAAGAAACACTTCATATAATTGGTAGTAGTTGGTCTTTGTTTTAACCAAAACATCACAAATACCAATTTCAAATGTGCTAGAGCAAGAAAACATTTCTACTCCATATTTCATGTGGTGTTATAAACCTACTTAAAGCATGTCACTCAAGGTATAACTTGGAGTAACTAGATTACAACTCTAAAACTCGATTTTGGAATGAAGTATGACTCATCTTCTTGATTTAACCATTTCAAAAATACTTGATTCCTCTTCTTAATCATATAAATGCACTAAGATGTTCCTTAATCATTAAGATGATCAAAAAACAAAATATTAAAGTACTCTCCTTTCCTTTCAGATTGGAGAAACTTTTTATCTTTCTGCCCAATGGATTTTTCTTATTCGTTCTGCTATACTTTGAATCTTTTCAAGGTACCAGAATTACACCTAATCTTTTAAGCATAACCATATTTACTGAATCAATAGCAAATAATAACGAATAAACTTTATCATCCTTTGTGGTGGATCTGACCACATCAATGTGTACTAGATCCTTTTCGTATTTCACTTTACTCACATATTCATGTGAACAAGGAACTTAGTCTTAATTTTCAATAGATCAAGATTCTCATACATCACACAATTTAAATCGTATGATTCCAAGTTTCTATCCAATTGAAACTTGGGTGACGAGAATCCTTCCTCACTTGGTAAATTATGATACTACCACAAGCGATATAACTAAGAATCAAATCCATTTTCAACATTGCTAATACTAGAAATATAAACACCAATTTTCATAAATACCATTGCAAGTAATCATAAAGTAAATAACATAAACCTCAAAAATTGACTTTATCGATAATGTGCAGAAAACTTGTGCTTACAATGCAAGTACACATGAAAAAACTATGTTTCTAAATATTCCTAAGCAATCTATCATAACGCCTAAGTAGCAGCTTCGAATCCTGATCATTGAACCATGTGACCGAAATCCATCTCTTCATATCAGAATTAGCCTTCACTTTCCTTAAGCTTCCTTCTTTATCTTAG
This sequence comes from Lactuca virosa, assembly GCF_052849685.1. NCBI lineage: Eukaryota > Viridiplantae > Streptophyta > Magnoliopsida > Asterales > Asteraceae > Lactuca > Lactuca virosa. The sequence goes on along the minus strand of NC_136429.1, from coordinate 245,315,303 downwards.
ATTCTGCAAAACATCAAAATGCAACTTTCACATCATGTATTAAGAATCTATGAACAAGAAATTAATAAAGGAGTTAGATAGTGGATGTAGCTGCAGTAGAGCCATACAATTTGACTTTACCATCTTTAAGATCTCTCAGGTAGTTAGCGTAGCTTCGCTTCCAATGCCCCTTCAATCGGCAATAGAGACAAATGGACTCTCTAGGAGTGACACGTGAAACTATCTCAACACCGGACTTTCTCTTACAGTCAAAATTTTTGACCTTGGCCAATTTCTCTCCCTTCGGAGAAGAAATCATTTCTAGACTATCCTCGTTGTCATTGCCTATGTCCATGGAAATTTGGGAGGTAGATATTCCAAACAAATTTGCTTGATCAGTCCGCCAAAGCATTGCTGCTTCAACAGCAATCAGCAAATATGTCAGATCAATAAGGGTCACGTCGTGGTTTGTCATTTAGTAGTCCTTAACGAACTGGCTATATGACTCAGGAAGAAATTGAAGAACGAAGTCAACAACTAGCTTCCTTGGGAAAACGACACCCAACATTCCCAGTCTGTAAATGTGCGACTTCATCTTCAGGACGTGCACACAGCCAAAAGTTCCATATCGATGCTTGCATGCCAATAGGGATTGAGTGACCTTGAAAATTTCAATTCGCCGAAAAAGTGGGTTAGGGAGAATTACTGGAGGAGGTGGAGGAAGAGAAGTATGATTTCCAGTTCCACCAATGCACGAATGAGGGAACGTTCTTTCACCTCGATCGACACGTGGAAGATCATCTTCAAAAGGAAAGCGTTTTCCAAAGGAATGAGGAAGACCATAGTTGTCAGAACTAGACATCTACAAAAGGGAGAAAATTTAAGTTAGTTGATTTAAATCCTTAATATAACACCCATATGAAATATTAAGGCTAGGACCCAACACAATAATTCACAATTCAGAAGAGGGATATCGTAATCCAATTGTAAATTATTTGAAGGTAGGTAAATGACGATTTACCAATTCCACCACGAAAATGAAATTTTAACGAATTATGTTTTAGATGAAATTCCTAGATCTTTTGAGATTCATTGAACTTTTCAATGGCATGTTTAATCTCGATTATGCCCTACCATTTGCGACTGGGATACCGAGGATCACAAATGAGGTGTGAAAAACCATGCAAATTAGCTTGGTACTCTCGATTTCATTTATCATCTAATTAATGTGCCGGTTAACCACACACGCTCCATTCATCAACGATAATTTACGAGAAACTCATTTCCAACAATATTAGTCGCATATTAGTGTGTCGGTTAACCACACACGCTCCACTAATGACCAATAAGGTGTAATGTGCAATTTCATGGGTTAGCATCAAATTCACATTTTTCCTAAAATAACTAAGATTGAGAATTTAATAAAAGCATTTAGTTACTTTATAATTCATTATACTTTTAATGAGGATTAAGTGTCCTATAAAACCCGTTCAGCTAACGACCCTCCACTAGTCAAGAGTGCGGTGGGTAAGAGTGGATACCCAATGACGGTCATTTTACAGGCCGCTTCCTTAAACACCCCTTATAGACCAGCTTCTTGAATGAAGCCTACTAACGGAAAGACTGACTTTTCTTATACATATATAATATATTAGACTTCTAATTTTATATAGTATAAGGGTATATTTTAAACTTTTAAAATTCTAAGTGGTTTAATCATTTAATAAATTAAACTTTTAATTTAGTTAAATTTAAACCTTATATGGATTTATTAATAGTCTCTTAATTAATGTTTTAATTAAATTATTAATAAAATCCATAAAGATATCTTCCAGGTTTTTCCATTTAAATTTCCAAAAATAAACTTTTAATTTCAAATTTAAATTATAAAACCAAAAGGATGTAATTTTAAACTTTCAAAATTACTAGATCAAATTTCAAATAATTAAATTAATCATATATGTAACACCCCAAAAGTTTCAAACTTTCTCAAAACTTTAAAATGCTATGGTTTTAAAAATATTCGGGTATTAACCCACATTTAACAAAAATCGGTCCCACAAAAACCTTTATAAATTGAAACATTGGGTGTTACCATTAAGTATCAATAAATCCATAGCAATCAAATAGGAATTACATCAATACAATAAATAAGGAACTTAACAAGTTCCACTCCATTCTCTATCTCTTAATCTTCTAACTTCCATCTATCAATTTTCTCCGTAATTGCAACCTGGAATACATGACATTAAAAAGAGACACGTAAGACAAAAATGTCTCGTGAGCTACGTGGGTTTGTGACCCAAAACATTTATCACTTTTTCATCAAAAACGTTTCATCTTTGCAAAACATAGTTTTAGACCATAAATCAGTTTCAAGCATTTTCAAGGAAAACTTATTTCGTACGCATCATAAATATCATTTCATTTCATTTCAAATCTCATCATTTCATTTCAAAATACATATTTCCATATTCCATTTTATTTTATCATTAAGGGCTAATTTAAGTATTAAACCGTTGCCATTTTTATACTTAGGGTCTATGTCCAATAAAGGAACCACTCCTAAGTTTAGACCAAGGTGGAAAGAACAAATCAATCCACCAAGGCATCATTTCCATTAGGACATCTATCTCGCGAAGGGGAGGCGCCACGCCGATAGATTCCTCTAGTGCATCTTACGAGGTATCATGGCCTGGGCATGTTTCATTTCATTACTTCCCATTCCTTTCCATTTCTTATCATTACTTTCCACGATTTGCATATTTTATATGTCAATATCAAAATACTCATTTCAAAAGTAAAGAATTTATACTTCAAAACATTTCAACACATTATCAAAACATTCTTTCTTCCAAAACATTCTTTGCAGTCAAAAACATTCTTGCCCTCAAGACATTCTTTCAAAACATTCTTTCCAAAAACATTTGACATTTTCATTTCAAAACATTTCATATATCAAACATTAGTTTTTAATTATCAAAAATCATTTTACCATGTACCCCAAAGTGGAAAATGCTAACACGTACTCACCTCAATCACACGTAGGATAGCTAGTCTTCTTCTAGTTCCTTTCCTTATTTAAGCACTTTCAATAAACACCTATATAACATGGACACAAGTCGTTAAAATGACCAAAATACCCCTCAAATGTTCCATTACTAAATTTTATTGTATCATCTCATTTCTTATGAAAAAATATGAATTTAGGCGAAAATCGCGCGTAAATCCGAGTACGTATGCAAAAGTTATGAGGAAAATACTAAAGTTCATATTTTTGGTATAGCTGAGAACTCTGTTGTATGTGTGCGTCCCATAGCAACTCAAACACCCCCCCCCCCCCCCGAAAAAAACTCACTTTTTGAGTCCTAAACTTGCTTTGGTGGTTTTGGTCTCTTATGTTTGTAACACTTTTAAAGGTTTCCAAGCACTACTATAGGATGTTTTATCATGTCAAGACATTCAACTTAATTCATTAAGTCCTCCATCAAAATGCTAAGTTCATAATGCTTACAAACACTCAAATAAAAGGGTTAAGAGCTCAAGTTGATAAGAACACTCTTTAACCAAATGACTTATTCCCGAATCATCTAATTCATCATTGAGTGTTGTCAATTGCTTAACATTACACAAATCTCATGTTAATTCCTTAATGGAGTTATGGAATGTCCAATTCCATTCCAACTTTCCCATTTTGCCCTTATGGCCAATAACTCCATATTTTCAACTAACAATCGTTCAAGTCTTCATGTTATTGCATTTGAATCATATTATCAGTATCAACTCATTTTTATGAGTATCATATACTCATCAAATGCTCACAAACAAAAGATTATGTTGTTTTCATCATATTTCACTCAATTCCATTCCAATTCTAGCATATACATGATTCTACCATAATGGATGAATTTGACCAATTCAATTGGGTTCATTGTCATCAAAAATCATCTAGGTCATAGAATTCATTCCAATTTAACATAGAAACATGAAATCCCTAATTTGAATTTCTAGGGTTCATGAGGGAACTCACCCAAATCCTCAAATCCATCAATGGGATGATTGGATTGAGGTTGGGATCATCAAAACAACTCAAGGGAGGTTAGAAAACTAAACCCTAATCAAGGAATCATATTAATTTCGACATTGCGGTTTACCCACTTCACAAAATTTATTTCTAGGTTGAAATGAAAAGAAATTATACCTTTCAAGCTTTGATTCCTTCTCTTCTTTGCTTGGTTGCTTAATTCCTCACATGGAACGAACCCGAGAAACCCTTGAGATCCAAATCGCCATTAGAGGAGGTGGTAATAAGCTCAAATACGTTTTTCTCCATATGAGGGAATGGATGCATCTTATTCCTCCATATTTACAATTTGGTCCCCCAAGTTTGCTTGTTTTGGTCAAAACTCACCAATCCTCAATATTTTTGATTTCAACTTATGTTTTGACATAATAAGCCCTTAGTCAACCCTTTAGCCAATTCACTTTTCCAACTTGACACTTTTGGCCCTTTAACTTTTTAAAATGTTATTATTTTTACTTCTAACTTTCTAAACTTCATATCAACTAATAATATGATTATTCCTTAACGATTTAACTTTATAAATCATTTTCATTTATTTAATTTATTAATTTAGGAACTGTAAGGGTCGAATTGTTGTAATTAGTCGAAATATATTTTGTACTCTTCGAATGTTTTGTAATGTATTTTACTAGGGCGCTTTTATTCGAAGCTTTAGAGTCAATGCCTTAGTATATTTTTTGTACGCTTTCGGTTCCCTATAAATAGGGGTTATTTACTAGAGTTAGATAAGAGTTTTTACAGACCTGTCTATTTTCTCTGTAAACATTCGAAAGCGTAAATCAAGCTGAAACAAGATCATATTTACATCTGGTGTTCAATCTTGCATTCATACTTGAATTCATACTCTGATTAATTCAATACTCGATTCATTGGTTCATCAATTGGTATCAGAGCAGGAATCATATCTCTGATCTGATTTTCACGCTGTTCAAAAGGTTTTTGAATCAACTTTTTGATTCAAAAGTTTCCGCACTTTTTGAAAGTGAAAAATTGTCTAGATCTTAGTGTGTGATTCGATTCTGCATTTGAATTGTTGAATCGAGTGTTATTCTCATCAATTCGATTTGATTCATCTAGTTTGTTTTCAAATTCTCAAATCTTTACAAACTTCTCAAAATCATCTTCCGTACAACAATGGCGAGTTTCAATCTCAATTCGATGACCTCGTTTTCTCATCTGTTAGGTTCATCAACCAAAATTCCAATGCTAATCCCTGAATACTATGATCAGTGGGCTGATCGTATGCATGATTATCTGAATGGTCTGGATGAAGAACTATGGTCATGTATCACTGGAAATGTCAATGTTCCAGTGAATGTTCAACCAATTGGATCATCTTCTACAAATTCTGGAGTTGATAATCAATCTGATCGTCTGAAGAAACTGGAGAAGAGGTGTATGAGGGAACTGCGAGGTGCTTTACCTCCAGTTGTGTACAATTACGTTAGAAGTTGTACAACTGCAAAGGAGGTATGGAACAATCTGAAAGATAAGTTTCAAGGAAGTGAGAAAACAAAAATCAATTCAGTCAAACAGTGTTTGGTTGAACTGAAAGATTTCAAACAAGAAGAAGGAGAAACAATTGAAGTTTACTATGATCGTCTGAACGAGTTAATCTATCGTTGCAATCGCTATGGAATTACCAGTACTTCAATGGAATTCAATCTCATATTTGTAATGGGGCTTCAAAAAGAGTGGAGAAGTGTGAGTAAGATGGTGAAGAATCAACAAAGTTTTGATACATCAACTCTCAATGATTTGTACAATCAGTTGAAAACACACAAAATTGAGGTAAATGAAATTGCTGAGGAATCGAAGCTGAATTTGGGAGGTCCAGTAGCTCTTGTGTCAAAGATTTCGGAGAAAGAAGCTGAAAATGGTGATTATGAGGAACAAGAAGGATTCATGAATTCGGATGATGAAGCAATAGCATTTTACTCGAATAATCGTGTTAAGAAATTTTTCAAAAAGCCGTTCAATTCGAAGACTAAGCTTGCTGAGGTGAAAGGAAGTTCTATGAGTAAAAATGTTGTTGAGGAGAAAAAGAAAGTTGAGAAGCAAGATTCGAAGATAGCTGAAGGAAAGGGTGAGAAGAAGCTGAAAGGTGATGCTGGAATAGATTGTCATTATTGCAACGGTGCGAATCATCTTGCAAATGACTATATACTTCGAAAGAAGGATGAGAGGAAGAATAAAGTCAAAGATGAGGCATACTATGCAGAGAAGCTTGAGGTGGTTCGTGCTAAAGCAAAGAATTTGTCATTGGTTGCAAAGGGTGAGTATGAGGATGAAGATGGAACTTATCAAATCTGGTCATCTGGATCAGATGATGAAGAAATGCGAAATCCGACACATGGAGCGTTGTATGCGAAAATGGAGGAGGACTCAGATGATGAGGAATTCGAAGTGAGGGGACGATGCTTCGTATCCAAAGCAGCTGACAAATCACCAATGACAACAAAGATACGTAAAATTCTCGAATCTTTTAATATTCCTACTCATGCTTATGATTCTGAACTAATATCTTTTGATAAAACAGTTACTTATTTTGATTCAATTGTTGTGTCTGCTAGTAATGAGGCCAACAAATTGTCCATGGAGTTGTTAGAGACCAAAAAGAGATTAGACTTGAAAATAAGCAAAATTGAATGTTTGGAATTACAAATTACAAACATTATGTGTGATAGAGATACTTTAACGAGTGATGTCAAACTTTTGCTAGCACAAAGAAACATTTACAGTAATTCTGCGAAAAGACTTAATGGCAAATTAACTGATTTACATCATTCAAGTGACATAAGTAAAGAGCAACATAGAAAATTACTACCTTTTCTAGCATTCGAAAGAGCTAAGGTAGATAATATTTCGTATGATTGTGAGCAAATAATAGCTGATTTTGACAAAGTTCCTGATGATAGATATAAATATGGAATTGTCAAAATTGATGAATGTCTTGATGCAAATGAATTAGTTAACATCGTGAATGATACTTTGACTAAAACTGAACAAATTCAAATTTTGAAAAAGACTGAGAATTCAACATCTGATTCTCAATCTAATTTTGCTGATATTAAAGATAATTCTGACAATATTAGTGAAATTAGTGAACTTGAAGATGTTGATTGTTCTCAGTTGTCTGTTATTAATGTTGCATCAACATCTAAAGGGAAAGAAAAAATTAAGGATTTGATGGTTGAAAATGAAACTGATATACCCTCAACTTCGAAAGTTAGTGATGTGAACTTCGTGGATATCAAAGACAGCCAAACTGATGATCGTGATGATGAAGATGAATAGAAAATTTCGAAGGAAAAGAAATCTTCAAAGGAAGAAGAAAATCCATGAATAGTGGTTGATCAGGTGTATGGTGATACACAAAAGTTCGAAAAAGTGATGAATGAAAAAGGTGAACACTATCTTGAAACGAATACAATGGTTTATCCAAATTTCAAATGTACAGATAATGTCATTTTTCCAAATCAAGTTTTCGTAACTACTGGAAATGTTGAGAAAATCAAACCAGAATTAAAGAAGTTAGTTGAAGAGGATAATTCAAAAACAACTGATGAAGGCTTTTTCGCAAATCAAAGCACAGTTCAAAACAACTTAACAAAGAATTCGTATGTTTTCCAACGTCAAAAACCACAAAGAAAATGGGTTGAAAAATCAAAAATTGAAAAAGAGAATTCAAAACAAGTTGAAAAGGAATGTGAAAAAGTTGTCAAATTAAATTCCAAGGAATTCAAAGATCAAATTGACAAATTTTCGAAGGAAAACAACATTTCAAAAAGACAAGCAAGAAAGAAAATATTTTGGCAAAATGTTGAGTCTCAAAAGGTGTCTGAATCACAATCACCCAAAAATGTTTTCAAAGCTAAAAATTCATCTTTTCAACAAAACCTCAACATTCATCTCAATCAAATCATTCAAAGTCTGAAGTGAATAATCAACCAAGGTTTTCGAAAGTTTCAGAAACTAATATTCCAAGAAAATTTTCAAATAACTCAAATCCAAATCAAAAATTCTTTCAACGTCAACATTTTAAATCAACATTTGATACATCATATGCTAAATCTTTTATAACAAATCCAAAAGTTGATTTTGTTCCTAAAAAGCCAAATTTTCCAAATCAAACGAAGAAAGAAACTATGAAATCTTCACGAGAAAAAGGAATAACATCAAGGAAGAACATTGATCATTGGCTTGAAGGCAAAGGAAAGATGTATCAGTCAAATACATTTTCAAAGGAGCAAATTCACGAAGCATATGAAAAATATATGAATAATTCATCAAATGGAAGTTCATCGTCTAAGGATTCGAACATTTCAGTCAAAGCTTGGAAACCAGTAATAAAAGCAAAGAATGTTCATTCACAAACTCAGAATTCGAAGGGGTAATGTCAGTGAACATTCAAAACCATCAAAAACTTATGTTTCGGTTCCTTTAAATGAAGATGTAAACTTAATTGATAGTCTCAAAACAAAAGTTTGTGATTGGGTTAAAAGTTCTTCATTGCATTCGAAATTGAAATCTAATTTCCAAGGACTCAAAAAGCCTTGGGTACCTAAATTTTTCCATTGAATGTAGGTACTATGTGACGAGCAATATGATAACAAGTGGTACATCGATAGTGGTTGCTCTCGTCACATGACTAGGAAGAAGGAGAATTTACGTGATTTTCGAAGTCTCAAAAATGCTGGAGTAGTGAAGTTTGGGAACAATCAAAAATGTCAAGTCAAAGGATATGGGAAGATCACGAATGGACAATTCACAGTGAATCGTGTGGCGTATGTTGAAGGTCTTCAACATAACTTGATAAGTGTTTCTAAACTTGTTGTGGGCACTGGCAATCAAGTTCTTTTTAACGAAGAAGGAAGTGTTATTTCGAATGTCAACACAAAAGAAGTGTTACTAAAATCCAAAAGGAAAGGTGACATGTTCACTTTGGATATCAATCCGATAGTAGGGAAACCTGCTATATGTCTTCTTTCGAAAGCAACAGCAGGCTTAAGTTGGTTATGGCATCGAAGACTTTCTCATCTCAATTTTCGAAACATCAATAAGCTTGTGGTACAAGATCTGGTAAGAGGTTGACCTGTACTTAAATTTGACAATGATTCTTTATGTGCAGCTTGTGAAGTTGGCAAGCAACATAAACAAGGTCCTCCAATTACAATAGATTCGAAAATTATCGCACCTCTGGAGCTTTTACATATTGATTTGTGTGGTCCTTCGACTGTTTCAACACTCAACAAGAAACGATACATTTTAGTTATTGTTGATGATTTTTCCAGATTTACGTGGGTTTATTTTCTCAGGCTTAAATCCGAAGTTGCACAAATCATGATTGACTTTATCAAAAAGATGGAAACAACATTGAAGAAGATTGTTCGAAAAATTAAGAGTGATCATGGAACTGAATTTAAGAACAATGTTCTTGATTCATTTTTGGTGGACAAAGGAATTTCGCATAATTTTTCATCTCCATACACACCACAACAAAATGGTGTTGTTGAACGAAGAAATAGGTCTCTATGCGAAGCAGCAAGGACTATGTTGGCATATGCGAATCTTCCACAATACCTTTGGGCTGAAGCCGTATCCACCGCATGTTTCACTCAAAACAGATCTTTCATTCATCGCCGTTTTAACATTACTCCATATGAAATTCTCAACAATCGAAAAACTAACGTCCAATTTTTCCATGTTTTCGGATGCAGATGCTTCATTATGAATCTCAAGGATAATCTTACGAAATTTCAAGCTAAAGCAGATGAAGGGATTTTCTTGGGATATTCGCATAATTCAGTCGCATAATTCCAGAAACCCCAGAGTTCACTCATCTCACAGAAAGTTCCACTCCTGAGAAGACAGTCGTCATACCACCCGAAGATTCGATTGCGAAATCAGTTTCTGAGGTGGTTCGAACTTCAGGCATCCCTGCACACGTATTTGATACGGATGCAAATGTCGATATGGGTGAAGGAGGTTCGAAAAATGAACCTCAAGGCCACGTTACTTCTGCTCCTTTTGAAAGTATTGTTTCTTTACCATTATCCACTACTCCTCTTACTTCAACCATAGATTCCCCAACATTCGAACACATTCTTGATCAACCCTTTACTTCTATTTTTTCTTCACAATCTACTGAGCCACCCAAACCAACTTCACCTGTTCAAGAAACCATTTTATGGAGACAGAGACTGATAATGAGGGGTTTGGTGGTATGTTTGATGAATTGGAATTTCATGAAGAAGAAGAACAGTTTCCTGATCATATGTTGATGACCATGAAGCAGTTCAAAATTCTGAATCAGAAATTGAATTCAATAATTCAATCTCAAGCAGATCTAGGGGTGGTTCATTTGTTTCTAGTTTGGAGGTTGATTCACTGTTGAAAATGCTCGAAACCAGAGTGGTTAGCAAAGTATCTGGAATGATTACTGACTCTGAGTCTCGAATTCTGGAGAAGGTTGATTATAATGATCAAAATAATGAAGTTCGGATCAAATCTCAAAATTCAATGTTTACCAGTGATGTGAAAAAATTGAAGAACGTCGCAAAGGAAAGGCATGTTCTTTTTGTGCAAGAAGTGAAGAAGGTCAGGGAGGATGTAAATTTGCAGATTCACGAACTTCGTGAAGATATGCAAAAAGAAATTGTCACTGTTCAACAAGATTATGCATCCTTAAATCAAAGGTTGATATCATCTGTGATGCAGTCACACGATTTGTTAAATTGTATGAAAGTTTGAGTCCTCAAATAACTCAACTTTCAACATCCAAAAGTGCAAGCTTTGAGGAAGTACTTAAGTTGCTTAAGGAGTTAAAAGAGATTTATGATAGGCCGGTTTCTTCTCCATTGATTACTCCTGAATTTTTATCCCAGAAGTTTATCCAATTCGAAGCCATTCTCAATAAGCAACTTGCTCCTCTCTTTCGCATATCAAGCCTTCTTCCAACAACAAATGCCCTGCCTGTTTTCACAGGGGTGCAAGGGGGAGAAAGAAAAACTACTGAGTCGAAGGCTAGTGGTGAGGATGCGAAAGTTGTGGGAAAAGTTTTTTCATCAAAAATCCCAACAACAAAACCAGTAATAATTTCTGCTGAACTGATTACTTCAACTGTTGTAACAACAATGCCAATTGCAAGACCAATTTCGAAAGGAATTGTTATTGGTAAATCTTCAGAAACTGGTGGGAGTAATTCGAATCCAAAAGAGACAATTGTCAATCCACCCTTGAAAGATAAAGGGAAATCAGTTGTAGTGGAAAAGTCGAAAGAGGAAAAGAAGGCTGAAGCAGAAGCTGAACTTGAAAAACTGAGGATTATTCAAAGCATTATGACTCAGCGTGCTAGTGATCCGAAGGGAATGGATAAAGGTGATCCAGCTAAACACTATAATTACGAAACAATTGAGGCCAAGGTTTCTTTTAATCACATGTATACATTCGAGAAGAAACCAAAGCAGAGTTATTTGGTCACGAATACTAATGCAAGCCAGCTGGATTTTCCCATAAACGAAATGATGTTTATCATGCCTCAGTTCAAAGCAGAAGGGAATTTTAAAAATAAGGATGAAGGTACACACATGAAAATTCATTTTCATGCTGTTCTTGGAAAAGCCCCTGAGGAAGTTTGGTCTTTAATAAAAATCAAGAAGATCATAAGTATGAAAAAGGATGTGATTTTCGAAAACACAGTCCAGAATGTTAAGTATGTGGTTGCCAGGGCAAATGGAAATATTTGCGAGTTCACTGTTGCTGATTTTCTATTGATGAACTTGTATGATCTTATACAAGTTGCATTACTTCTAAAAGACAAATCATTTTCATTCCTTCAAAACACTGAACCAGATGAATTCAAGCTTGGAGTTGCTCACATCAAGATTTTTATCGAAAACTATTATGAGTGCTTGACACTAACAGATGTGGAATTAGCTACTGCCAAAGGAATGGAAATAAAAGCACCGATGGCTCCTACGAAAACTCGGGCGGAATTGAAGAAATATGCTGATGGTGAAATTTGCCTGAAGCCTTTTGGAATGGTCTTCGCAGGAAACGACAAAGCTGGAAAAGCTAAACGGTTCTTATTCCAAGCAAGTGAAGTAGAAAGATATTCAACATCTCAATATACGAACTTGATTGTTCGTATAAATCATTGCAAGAAGAACAATGAAGGAGACAAGAAAGAGCTGAAGAAGATTATCTCCTGGTACACGGAGATTCGAAGAGTGTTACTATATTCCATCACACTTCTTATGAATTGAAGACTTTAACTATGATTACAAAGGGGGAGATTGTAAGGGTCGAATTGTTGTAATTAGTCGAAAAATATTTTGTACTCTTCGAATGTTTTGTAATGTATTTTACTAGGGCGCTTTTATTCGAAGCTTTAGAGTCAATGCCTTAGTATATTTTTTGTACGCTTTCGGTTCCCTATAAATAGGGGTTATTTACTAGAGTTAGATAAGAGTTTTTACAGACCTGTCTATTTTCTCTGTAAACATTCGAAAGCGTAAATCAAGCTGAAACAAGATCATATTTACATCTGGTGTTCAATCTTGCATTCATACTTGAATTCATACTCTGATTAATTCAATACTCGTTTCATTGGTTCATCAGGAAGCTAGTCTTAAATTTTAGGATGTTACAATTATCTACCCCTTAAAAGGATTCCGTCCTCGGAATTACCTCGTGAGCCATCTCATTAGAATTTCATCTCATAACTTTTCAATTTTTCTCAATGGTCACATTACTTTGGTCATTTGTCACAATTGCATTCCCCCTAATAATCAATACTACATAGTTAGGGGATATTAACCTTCTTGGATACTTTTAAGCCTTTGTGCCTTTTTGAACTTTTAACAACATCATGCAATAAGGTTATCTAACCTTAAGTCAACATTTCTCTATCTCCTTACTCAAGTTCTAATTTGCCTAAACCTATCCCTTCGTGCTAATCACGTCACCAACATTCCATTCTCACTAATTCCATTAGTAAGTCATTTTCAAGACTTAGTTGCTGATATATCTTTTCATCTTGCCCTTTTTGACCTTCACTGGTATTAAAGTCTCAAACATAACATAGTATCTTCAACATGGCTTAACTGCCTAATAAACCACGATTTGTAAGGTCAGTATACTCCCATTTCGTATGGCCTACATTTCATAACACATTATGGTACACATACCATTTCAATTCTATTTCTAAAATCGTAATTTATCCATTATTGGATTTCATACTTAGAGTCTAATCACTCTTCATCATCCCTCATTTTGTACATAAGGTCTAAACTACCCTTAAGTTTATACTTTGTTTCCTATACTTATCATTCTCCATTCGTTGCACTTGATTATACCCTTAAGCATAAACATGTTATTTACACTATGGTGCATTACACCTTCAAATTTAGTTCACTTTTAACTTCCATTCCATTATGTTTTATCACTTAAACTCCTACTAATACTTCTACCTTTCTTCCCAAAAGTCTTACTTTAAGGTCATAAGAATGACAATTTACCCTCAACCAGGTTTGCAAGTCAACTTATAGTATTCATCAAGATAATCCAATCATGTATATCATTCCTTGTCTACTACCGTTGTAAGAACATGTTGTATATTATCGCAGTCTATATATAGTTCTTGAAGATTGTCTCTATCCATTTTCATTCAATTTAACTGACGTCTCAAAATGAAATCTCATTTCATGAGTTCACACATTTCTTATGTCTACAAGCCTAAGCATACCATGAAAAGAAGATCTAAAGCACATGGTGTTGCTTCAACCCAACTTTCAAAATCTTATTGGGTCCAAATTATCGCATCCCTTGTAACTTGACCCTTCCCAACTATCTACCCCTTAAAAGAAATAAGGGTATTTCTTTTAAGGTTAATACACAAGATGATCCTGATCATGTAGCAAGATGTTTCATTTATTTCTTCACGAAAATTCGTCGCCTCACATTTACTTCTCATGGACCTAGAATTCCAACTTTTGCCTTTTACCATCGATCGTGTATGGCTTCTATCACAATTTCATCATTCATATGTCCTTCAACATTGTTGCTTGAGTACTTGGCTCTTTCATTCTGCACTTCGTCAATTTAGCTTCTTAAGTATCATGATACTTTACATCTTTCTATTATTGTCCCAAACCTATGATTGCACAAGCAACTTTTTTTATCAATTGATTTTTATATCCTTTGGTCACTGTTGATTAACCCATAATGGTTTGAGTCAAACTCATATCCTCTATATGAGCTCATAACAGAAGATCTCATTATCACAAGTCTGCCCACTACTAGAAAACAACCCTTTAATGACGCGCGAACAATGACACTCGGTGATTTACAATACGCATTTTTGTGCGTCCTAAAAATGATGTTGAATTTCCAAAATTTGAAGGATAGAGGACGCCCATTTATGCGCACCCTAAAATTTGTGTCCAACAAAAAAAAACTACAAACACGGAGGGCACCTAAATTAAATGGGTGTCGTATATATATGTCGTTTTATAAAATTTTATTACGCGCTCCCTCCTTAATAACTAAGGGGCCGGCGGGAAACAAAATCCCCAAATTTTTTGAAGACTTGTTCATTCTCTCCTCTCCAACAATCGACGACTTTCATTTTCTATCTCCGTTCTCTCTGAAACCCTAGCATCCACCACTACCAAAAATATGGTTTTATGTTGGATTAAAAGGTATATATCACTATTCTTGAAAGGACTATGAATAAGGAAGAGTTGGTCAGGAAATTCACTCGATCTTCTGTCACTCTCGTGTTTTCAACACATAAAATACATACAAACCTCGAAGATCAATTTCAAGTTTTTGAATAAGAAACTAAGCTGCTTTCTTCTCTGTCTCCGATGATGTGAAGAACCCTCAAAAGTCATTGTGATTTCAAAACAAACCCCTACCCCCTAGAGTCCAGACGATTCTTCTCTTTCGACATCACATAAAATCTACGGTTTCTACTTCTTCTATCCCTTTGATTTTGTCCGGAAATTCCACCATTCTTAGTTTCTCACCCTCAAATCCACCGCATTGCACCTCTTCCCCTTTTCAGGCATATTTTAACTTATAATATAAGAAATTCGACATTTTCTCAGTTGATTTTGATTCTTCGGTCAATGGAGAAGATAAAACCTGGAAAGAAAGATTCAAAGACCTACACATGAGAGATTATTTTTGTTGTTTTTGGAGTTGCCAACACATTCGCATAGTAATCTAGGCCTTGTTAAGCAGGAAAATGGAAGAAGTGAGAAATCAAAAGGTGATCTTTAAGGATTACGTTAATGGCTTCCCCAAGGAATCAGTCTTGATCCTTACAACTTCTGCCACCGTCCCTCTCCAGCTCCCGCCACAAGGTTCCAATGGCATCCTCCTCAAGAACCTTTATCTCTTCTGCGATCCTTATATGTGTGGTCGAATGACCAAAATTGAAGGCTGTTACGTTTCTTCCTTTACTCCTGGATCGGTATGAAGTGTGCTCTCATTGAAAAATCCGTCGTTAGGATTGTGCTTTTCTATTCGAAATGAATTGGGACACCCAATCATTTGTATATTTCAAGTGTATATTTTGAATTGGAGATCTCAATCTTTTCAATTGGGGATTCACCGGATGGCAAGAATACAACATTATCACTGCTCCTGATATCCTATTCAAGATTCAACATACAAATGTCCCTCTTTCCTATTATACAGGAATCGTTGGTATGTTTTCTTTTTCATTAAGGATATTTAAGATTCTGTAAATTAGGGATTTTGAATTTTGTAAAATGATTTTGTTTTTTTTGTAGTGACTTGTGGTTTACACTTTCTCTGTAGAAATCTAACTTAAACTTGTATTATGTTGTTTCTAGATTCTTGATGCACGCCCACTGTTTGATGTAATGCCAACAACACTTTAGAAACTACCACCTAGTAGTATTGTTGCTAGGTCAAATACTGGATCAATGATCATTCTTGCACACATGATTGTTGTAGCATCTGTTTCCTTAAATTCACAACAGGTGAGCATAATCATCAAAAAAAATTCAAAATTAAAGATTACTTTTCTAAAACCTCTTTTATACCAGGTGTTCCCTGAGGATCTTCTTCTTCAACTTTTGAAACTAATGCTGCATCCAGATGTTGGAATACGTTTGATTGGAAACCAACTCTTTTCTGTTCTTTTCATTCCAACTTCTAACCATTTGAGGCGTGATACCGATGCTTCTACTTCTAATCAAACAAGAAGATGGAGTTCTGATACTGCATCAATGTTTGCCTCTGTTAAATCTTTACTTGATAAGCTTCATGGAGAAAAAAATGGAAAAGAAATTGTTTATATTCAAGATGGAGTTCTGATACTGCATCTGTGTTTGCCACTGATAATTATTGTTTTTCACATTGCAGATGAACGATGGTGTCCATAAACATTGCAGTTTATCTCTTTGAAATTGCAAGTCCAATAAAGAACTCGGATCTTGAACTCTTTTCACTTCCAGCACTCTATCAAAGATCAGTCACTTGACCTTATATGGAGAATGGTGGAGTCTGTTGACACCAATGTTTCTGTTACAAGATTGACTAATGGTTTCGTGCCATTTATTTATTTATTTATTTTTTTATAAAAATCTATAACGATTCATATAAATGACCAAAAATTTATGTAAATGTAATCAAGAATAGTAACAACAAGAACTAAAATGTATCTATCACAACACACATGGATTATTCATATTGGGCTTTTCTCACACTTGGTCCACAAGTTTGCAGGGCATATGGCCCGTTTACCTTTTATAAAAAGAAATGAAGTTGTAAAAAGGAATTTGACAAGCTTTCTTCATACCCCTGCTAAGAAACATGTTGCTGCAACCAAGAAGAAGTTTTAAAAAGGAATGAAGAATATGTAATGCAGAACATAGATTTTATTAAAAGAAATGAAGAATCTGTGCAGATGAATGATATGGAGGTGCTGAGATTAGCTAAAGTTGTTGAAGAGATGAAGTCAATAGTCAAAGGACTCGAGTCAAATCTTACCGAGATCTGTTTTTTTGTTATGCTAAATCTGTTGATATTGAAGTTTTTACAAAGTAATCCCTTGATTTGTTAAACAACGTAGAGAGAAAAAAATGTTAGAATATCATGAAACAACACAAGATTCATTTGACATGTGATTATTGCATTGGTTGCCTAAATAATATAAAAGTGACAGCATATAGTCTTGTTAGCTATATAATATGTGAGTGTATATTCTTTTTGACTTAATGCACAAAATAGTAAATGACTAATTTACCCTTGTTGTTGCAGGATTTGCTGAGAAGTAAGAGACATAGGGCACATGTGGGATTTCCATTGTTGTTTGTATTAAGATTTAATATGATAAAATGCATTTTAAATATAAAGCACACATGTTGAAGATTTTTATTATACTCCATATATAGAAGAGTGGCTTTTAGATCCGTCTGTCTTAACTGGTTTTCAAAGATTGCTTGATTTTCTTGCTAGCTTACTTGAATAGCCACGTGCCAAGGTATTCTTTTATTTATTAAGTTGTTGCTTAAAAGTTAATATTTGCTAATTTTTAATGATTTCTCTACTATCTGATTGAGTCTAGGCTTTTCTATTTATTAAGTTGTCGCTTAGCGCTTTAAGCGACCTGAAGCGGCGCTTTTTAAATGCAAGATTATTATGGTGTTTCAGGCTTTAAATTTGATTATGCTTACATCTTCTGAGTTGGGTGAGCTACGGGATCTTTTAAAGCTTTCATTAGTTAATGTTGGTGGAAAATACTTTTTTCTTTCACTTTATACATCATGGAGCCATTCATCAATGGCCATAATAAGTCTTTGCTTATTAGCACAGGCAAGTCTCAAAAAATAATTTTCTCTTCTTTTATCTTCATTCTCACATAATAAAAACTAGGAGGGTATTTTAATTTTAATATTAATTTTTGGGAATGTTTTGTTGAAGGCTTACCAGCATACGAGTTCTGTGATCCAGTCTCTAACAGAAGAGGATATTAATGTAAATATTTTGGTTCAGTTGGATAAACTGATCCACCTATTGGAGACTCCAATTTTTGCTTATCTTAGGCTTCAGGTAACTTATATATGTATATACATTCATTATTAAAGCTGAGCGAGTATGGTTGGATATGCGATAAAGATGTATGGAAAATACTTGGTTTATTGTTTATGTTTGTTTTTGTTTTTACAGCTTCTTGAAGCTGGAAGATATATACGATGGGTTTTGAGCATTCTAACACTCCTAAGGTGTACATGCAACCCTAGCAACCTTGGATCTATGTTTTCTCTAAGATACATGCAAATAATAATTTTCCAAGGTTTACATCCTAACTAGTATGGCATGGGGAACTTGAATCATAAAATGCTAGAAGAATTACATACCTTTTAGTAGTGGTTGATTCCTTGAAATTTGAGAGCCTAGCACCAATAATGTGGATGGCTCAAATGGAAGTCACAAATCACCACAAACTTTGGAAAACTATGAGAATGTATGTATGCATTATAGAAATCGGCGACCCTTTGTTCTCACACACACTAGTGCCAAATCAACTGCCAAGGACTCCTTTATATAATGTGGAGGATTAGGGTTACATTCCATGTAAACCCTAATACCCATGACTCTTCCTTTCCAAGGATCCATGGGTTAAAAGCTCCATGGACTATCCATGGACTCCCATGCAAGCCTAGCCCATTCCAAATGAGTATTAGCCCACACTATATAAATACAAGAGCCCATATTTAATTAGCCACCTTTTTTATCACCAAATTAATTCTAAATTAATTTAAGATCAATACTAATTAAATAATAATATGATTTCATATTAATATATTATAACTTATAATATATTAATAAATCATAAACATACTATTCTCAAAGGATTATCCATACAAATAGTCCGGGTGAAGTGCAACCCAAATGGACCATGCCGGGTCGAGTCAAGTATATACCAAATAAAGTTATGGACTTAGACACCTTATCCAATAGTCTTCCACTTGCATAAGTCTAATAACTATATTTGCCTATATGACTTCAGGAACCAACCGGCAATCGTAGCTCTTAAAACTCTGTTGAACTATGAAGCGCCATTTCAGATAAGTGATCATATAATCCTCTGTTCTCAAGATATCAGCCGGACAAATACATGGAACAATGTCGTACTTGTTGTCCAGCAGTTTGTTTCCCGATTTCCGATTTGTTTGACATAAAACTAAACTGAACACATCAATTTGGTTCTGACCGGGCCCGGTACATAAGTCAAAACAAAATCATCGAGGGGCCCAGATATCGCTTCTAATCCTCCAAGGACTAGAAGGAACATATAAACTTCGACTCATATGCTTGTTCTACTACTTGTTGAATTATACACAAAGGCCTGTTTTATAACATGAAGTTACTGATGCGTTTTCGTGCAATCAATGCACAACCAACTCATAAGCAACAACTCATATCTCTAGGTTTGAAGACTTATATGATATTACCGTCTCACGATCACTCGAGATAAATTCCATGAAGTGATGCAAGTGAGCATGGGTTTAATCCAATACTCAGAACTTATGAGCATTCATGAATGTTGTAGGAACTCTTTACTATGTCCAACACCTTAGACATCTACAAGCCCAATTCATGACAATCTTAATTCATACCTACTTCCGACGTATGACCGACTGTGGAGAGTTTGAATTAAATAATTATTCTGGAAGTCAAAACAAGCAAAGCTGAAACAATAGTAAATAATTGACAAAGATAGTAACACTTACTCATAAATAAACAACAAATTTTATTCATCATCAAATGTCGATTACATTTTACAAGTTTCAGAAATAGCTATCTAATCTGTAAAACTAATATCATCCCTCATCCTGATGCGCCTCGCATGCTGCAAATGCCTAACCCTCGTCATTCCCTTTGTGAGGGGATCTGCAGGGTTCTCTTCTGATGATACCATATTTGCCACGAGGAGTCCTTCTTCTATCTTGTGTCTTAGGAAGTGATATTTTATGTCAATGTGTCTGGATTGGCCATGATCTCTCGGTTCCTTGGCTAAAGCAACCGCATTATTGCTGTCATAGAAAATCTCCATAGGCTCCTTTATAGCTGGTACAACTCCAAGGTCTCCGATAAAGTTCTTCAGCCATATCGCCTCCTCGCCGCTTGACTCGCTGCTATGTATTCTGATTCACACGTCGAATCAGCCAATGTTTCATGTTTGGAACTCTTCCAAATAATTGCCCCTCCATTCATGGTAAAGACCCAGCCCAACTTAGAGCGCAAATTATCCCTATCAGTATGAAAGCTAGCGTCACTATACCCCACTACTCTTAAGTCATCACTCCCACCAAGGGTAAGGACCCAGTCCTTAGTCCTTCGCGGGTACTTGAGAATGTTCTTTACCGCAGTCCATTGAGCCTTGCCAGGATTCCCCTGATATCTACTGACCATGCTCAAAGCAAATGCCACATCAGGTCGAGTACAAGTCATAACATACATGATCGAGCCAACAACGGAAGCATATGGTAATCGACTCATCTCAGCCATCTCAGCCTCTGTACTCGGGCTCTGAGCCTTGCTCAGTTTGGCATTATGTTGGATCGGTAAGTCACCTTTCTTGGAATTCTGCATGTTGAACCTTTTCAACACTTTATCCACATAGGTGCTTTGACTAAGTCCAATTAGTCTTTTACTCCTTTCTCTCACTATCCTTATCCCTAGGATATAGGCAGCTTCCCCAAGGTTCTTCATAGCGAAACACTTCCCAAGCCAGGACTTAACCTCCTACAAGGTTCGGATGTCATTTCCTATGAGTAGTATGTCATCCACATACAACACCAAAAAGCTAACTATACTCCCACTAGCTCTGACATATACACAGGATTCATCTTCGCTTCTCGAAAAACCAAACTCTTTGACTTTCTCATCGAAACAAAGATTCCAGCTGCGAGATGCTTGTTTCAATCCATAAATGGATTTCTCAAGTTTGCACACTCTATTAGAGTACTCTGCATTGACAAAACCCTCTGGCTGACTCATGTAAACATCCTCAGCCAACTTTCCATTAAGAAAAGCGGTTTTGACATCCATCTGCCATATTTCATAGTCATGAAATGTAGCAATGGCTAGCATAACCCTGATAGACTTAATCTTCGCTATTGGTGAGAAGGTTTCATCATAATCAATATCCTGAGTTTGAGTGAAACCCTTCGCAACCAGTCGCGCCTTATAAGTATGCACCTTTCCATCCATGTCGGTTTTCTTCTTGAAGATCCACTTGCACCCGACTGTCTTATGGCCTGGTACATTGTCAACCAAGTTCCTAACTTGATTGTCATACATGGACTGAATCTCGCTGTCCATAGCCTCTTTCCATTTAGCAGACTCGGGGCCTGCCATGGCTTCCCTATAGCTGTTAGGTTCATCCAAATTTACCAGTGTGCTATCACTGATAAATGTATCACCTTCCGTAGTAATATGGAAACCATAGTAATGCTCAGGTGCATTTCTAACTCTCGTGGAACGCCTCAGAGGTACAGACTCGTCAGTAGGATCAACAAGAGTTTCCTCCTCGGGTTGATTGATAGGGTTTGAGGTTCCTTCACCACTTGACTCTTGAATTTCTTCAAGGTCAATTGGCCTCCCACTGTTTCCTTGGCTTATAAATTCTCTCTCGTGAAAGACCCCTCTCCTTGCCACAAATACCACATTCTCACTGGGTCTACAGAAGAGGTAACCAAAGGATTTATGTGGGTAGCCGATGAAAATACACCTCTCATTTCGAGGTTCGAGCTTGTCGTGAGTCTCACGCCTCACAAAAGCCTCGCAACCCCAAATCTTGATGTGGTCCAAATTAGGAACCTTCCCAGTCCACATCTCATGAGGTGTTTTGACAACCTTCTTTATAGGGACTATATTAAGGACATGGGCGGCAGTCTCTAAGGCATACCCCCAAAATGAGATTGGTAGCAAAGCTCGACTCATCATGGAACGAACCATGTCCAACAAGGTCCGATTACGCCTCTCAGCTACACCATTCAACTGTGGTGTCCTGGGAGGTGTCAATTGTGAGACAATCCCACATTCCTTAAGATAGTCAAGGAACTCTATACTAAGATGCTCATCACCTCAATCGGATCGAAGCATCTTAATGTTCCTACCCAGCTGATTCTCCACTTCCTGTTTAAACTCTTTGAACTTTTCAAAGGTTTCTGACTTATGCTTGATTAAGTAGGCATAACCATATCTACTGTAATTATCAGTAAAAGTCACATAGAAGCGGGTAGCATCCCTTGTGGCGGTTCTAAAGGGCCCACACACATCAGTATGTATAAGGTCCAACAAACCCTCACCCCTAGCACAAGAACCAGTGAAGGGTGACTTTGTTATTTTCCCAAGCAAACAAGACTCACAACTATCATTTGACTTTATGTCAAATGACTCCAAAACTCCGTCCTTTTGGAGTTGGCATATGCGTTTCTTGCTTACATGTCCAAGACTATAATGCCATAATGATGCTTTAGCAAAGCCAGTAGAAGAATCAATACACAACACATTATTTCCTAGGTTATCTACAACCGACACAGTTTCATATACACCATCACAAGGTAATGCTTTAAAATAAAGAACATTATTATAAAAAGCATTAATACCACCACATTCATTATCAAACGAAATAGTAAACCCTTGTTTGTACAAACCATGAAAGGAAATAATATTTCTCGCCATTTCAGACGAGTAACAACATTTATTCAAATCTAAAGTTAACCCACTACTTAGCAACAAAGAATAAACTCCAATATTGGTGACAGGTGAAGCTTTCCTATTCCCCATGATTAAGTTTATCTTCCCATGCTCCACATTCTCACTTCTTCTTAGTCTCTGCAAATCAGAACATATATGAATACCACAACCTGTATCAAGGACCCAAGAATTAGAATATCATGAGTTATTAGACAATATAGTGTAAATACCTACATGGTTGGGTTTTACTTTCCCATCCTTAACATCTTGCAAGTAATTCGGGCAGTTTCGCTTCCAGTGCGCCTTTTCATGGAAATAGAAACATTCAGCCTCTTTAGGGTTGGCAGAAGGAGTGACAGAACCACTTTTGGTTCTACTTGAAGAGGAGCCATCAAGAGACTTTCCCTTGGTACCCTTCGAGGGGATCTTCCTCTTCTTCCCTTTAGCTTGCCCGATTGCCAAGATAGGGGCGGCGGTAGGAGTAGGAGTGGTAACAACCGATTACCTTTAAGACCACTTTCGGCGGTCTTCAAAAGTCCTTGAAGTTTGTTGAGTGTAACTTCCTCCTTGTTCATGTGGTAGGTCATTCGAAATTGATCATATCAATAAGGTAAGGAGTGCAATATGATGTCAATCGCCAACACCTCGGGGAAGTTCACATTCAACTTCATCAAACGGTCCACGAATCTTTGCATTTTCTGCATGTGGCCTGTGATGGGTTCATCATATTTCATTCGGGTTGTTATCATGGAGGAGATTATTTCATATCGCTCTTGACGAGCACTCTGATGGTATCTTTCCATCAGATCCTGGTGCATCTCAAAAGGATAAAAGTCCTCATAGGACTTTTGGAGCTCGACTTACATTGTGGCCAATATGATACATGCCACTTTAGTGGCATCTCTCTCATGAGGCCTGAATTCAACGATCTCCTCGGGAGTAGCAGATGACTCATCAAGTTCCTTGAGCTCCTTGTCGAGGACATATTCCTTGTCCTCGTAACGAGTGACCATCCTGATGTTCCGGATCCAATCCATAAAGTTGGAACCATCGAAGATGACTCTCCCATAAAGTTTAATGAGAGAGAAGGAGTCGGTAGGGTTTGAGCCAGAAGCAGCATTGTTGGAAGACATTTGAAAAAGAAGAAAGAGAAGTTTAGATTAGATATGAAGTCCTTAATAAGATACCCAAATGTAATATTAAGGCTAGGACCCAACACAATATTTTATAACCTAGAAGAGGGATGTCGTAATCCAAGCTATAAAATATTTGAAGGTAGGTGAATGACGATTCACCAATTTCCACCATGAAAACGAAATAAATTATTAGGTTTTAATTGGTTTTGAATCTCCTAGATCTTTTGAGATTCATTGAACTTTTCAACGGCATGTTTCAATCTCGATTGTTCCCTTCAGGTTTTGTGACTGGGATACCGAGGATCACAAAACAAGGTGTGAATAACCATGCAAATTCACTTGGTACCCTTAATATTATCACCTAACCAATGTGCCGGTTAACTACACGGCCTCCACCGATCTATGATAAACATTACGTCACCCTTTACCATCCTTACTAGTCCAAGTTAGTGTGCCGGTTAACCACACACGCTCCACCAACAACTTGGTAAGGTACAAAGTGTAAATTTCATGGGTTAGCACCAAATTCACATTTTCCTAAAGTAACAAAGATTGGGAATTTATAAAACATTTAGTTACTTTATAATAATCATTATACTTTTAATGAGAATTTAAAGTCATTGTCCTACCCGTTCGGCTAACGACCCTCCACCAGTCAAGGAAGCGGTGGGTGAGAGTGGACACCCATTAAGCTGTCATTTTATAGGCAACAACCTTATACCCCCCCCCCCCTTATAGACCGGCTTCGTGAATGAGGCCTACTAACGGTAAAACGACTTGATCTTATATATATATATATATATATATATATATATATATATATATATATATATATATATATATATATATATATATATATATATATATTATTAACTTATAATACTATAAAGTATAAGGGTTGAATTTTAACTTTTAAAACTCTAAGAGTTGGAATTAAAGTATTTAATAAGTGTGTGAGACTTTACTAATTCCAAAATTTGAGGGCAAGTTTTGAAACTATTCAGAACTTTTCATTTCATAACTTATGAGTTAATGGTTCATAAAAGGAAGACTCTTCATTTTATGTAACTTATGTGTTCTTAAATGGACTTTAAAAGAAGTGACTTTTGGTAATCCATAACTTGAGGACAAATTATGGATTCCATTAAAACACATAATGATCAAGAATTAAACTAACAAACCATTTGCAAATAATTCCTATGATCTTCTAAACTCATAAGAGTATGAACATTCATATCAACAATTTCAAGAATCATAAACAACACATATAAAACTTGAAATTTTGATAATAGCCATTGTAAATGGATTAGCATAACCATTACACCATCTAAAACAAGTTTTATAAGACCAAAACAGTTTAGGGTAATGTTTCTAGTCCATTTCCAGCAGCAAAACTCGAAAAACTGCATCTAGGGCCTCCTACTCGCCGAGTGCAAGAACCCACTCGATGAGTAGGATGAATATATGCATGGACTCGTCGAGTCCCCCCAAGGACTCGGCGAGTTTACTGGTCAAACAGCAAGTTTTTCAACTTTTTCAACAAGTTTGCATCAAGTATCAAGAAAACAAGCCTAGGCTTTGATACCACCGATGGGTTTTGAGCATTCTAACACTCCTAAGGTGTACATGAAACCCTAGAAACCTTGGATCTATGTTTTCTCTAAGATACATGGAAATAATAATTTTCCAAGGTTTACATCCTAACTAGCATGGCAAGGGGAACTTGAATCATAAAATGCTAGAAGAATTACATACCTTTTAGTAGTGGTTGATTCCTTGAAGTTTGAGAGCCTAGCACCAATAATGTGGATGCCTCAAATGGAAGTCACGAATCACCACAAACTTTGGAAAACTATGAGAATATATGTATGCACTATAGAAATCGGCCACCCTTTGTTCTCACACACACTAGTGCCAAATCAAGTGCCAAGGACTCCTTTATATAGTGTGGAGGATTAGGGTCACATTCCATGTAAACCCTAATACCCATGACTCTTCCTTTCCAAGGATCCATGGCTTAAAATCTCCATGGACTATTCATGGACTCCCATGCAAGCCTAGCCCATTCCAAATGAGTATTAGCCCACACTATATAAATACAAGAGCCCATATTTAATTAGCCACCTTTTTATCACCAAATTAATTCTAAATTAATTTAAGATCAATACTAATTAAATAATAATATGATTTCATATTAATATATTAAAACTTATAATATATTAATAAATCATAAACATACAATTCTTAAAGGATTATCCATACAAATAGTTCGGGTGAAGTGCAACCCAAATGGACCATGTCGGGTCGGGTCAAGTATATACCAAATAAAGTTATGGACTTAGACACCTTATCCAACAATATATGGTTGTTAAAAGCATTGTATGGTCTGTTGATGTTACTTCCCCAAGTATATATAATATATGTGATGTGAAAGACTTGTAATAAAGTGAAGTGAGTGTAAACTGTAATGTTGGTGGGTTGTTGCAGCAAAGTGCGGCTTTTAAGATATTAAGAAATCGTTTAAAGACGGTGCCTTCATATTCATATTCCTATTCTTTTACCAACAACAACCAGAATGAGAATGAGAATGAGAATGAAAGTGGTAATGGAATAATAATGATAAAGTTTGGAAGTTGGCTGCAAAAATTTCAACAAATGCAGAAGCTGCATCGTCTTCATTCTAAATCACAACACACTGTTTCCATACCGATACCCTCAAAGGTTTATTTTTTAATGTAATTTATTATAAAAATCTGTTGGGAAATTAAAAACTTGATAAAATTTTGCATGAAGTTGAAAAACCACAAGAATCTTCCAATATTCTTCCAGATATGAATCTCTTGAGCAGGCCACCTTCCAGATTGTCTCGTAAAGCTCCTTGATTTTATTGCCTATGGTGTATGGTGGTATAAAGTGTAAATTATAGTATTATTTATTTATTTATTTACTTTTGTTGAACTGGTATTGAGGGTGGGTCTTGTAGTTGTTTTATTTTTATAATAACAAAACTAATTTATTTACAATTTCCAAATCTATGTGTTTTTATCTACCTATATACATTGCAAATTTGCATGAACCATAGTGTAGTTGTAGTAACCGACGGGAGGAGACTTTTCAAGGTTCCAGGTAAGTCCAAGGATATGTTGGTTTCAGATGTTATCTAAAGTTGTTGCTTACTTGAATAGCCACGTGCCAAGGTATTCTTTCATTTATTAAGTTGTTGCTTAAAATTTTGTTTGCTAGCTTTTTTTACAGCCAATACTGTTGAGTGAAGGGGTTGTTCAGATGTTATCTAAAGTTCTTAATACTTCACACAAGCTTAATTGGTGCATCCCTGTGTATAGGTCGATTTCTCTACTATCTGATTCTAGGTGAGTTTTTTTGTTAATATTTTTCTTAACAATATCTATTAAGAATAATCTTTGATTTTTTTGTTTTGTTTGTAGGAACAATGCAAAGATATTGACAGCAGAGGATGGTTACTAGACAATGCTACTTATTCTCAGTTTGGGCTACATATTCTCAGTTTGGGCAAATTGCAGGTAGTTTACTACATATTTGGCCATGATGGTTGGATAAGAATGCGCGCTTTGATGTAGTAATCAATTTAGTATAGATGATTTTTTTGCTCTTTATTTTTGGTTGAAATTTACAATACAGTGAGAGAATGTGAAGAATTCATAATCAAGTTTTTTTTCAATTTCATTAAGAGTTTGTCACCTTGTGGCGCAGTATGAACATTTTAAGTTGCAAAATATGATGAGAAGGAAGTTGCTGAGTTAATGGAAATGACTATTTTGCTACTGTTGAGAAAATGAAAGAAGGTAATTGGTTATGATTGAAGCATACTAGCGAGCAAACAAACTGTTTGTTGATTATGGTGAGGTTAGGTTATCTTATTCCCCTTCATGTTTCCCTTACATTCCTACTTTTCTTGTTCCTTTAAATATAACATTGTTGTTATATCTAAATTCTCTCAGCCCCAATAAGAGCAAGTTTACTTGTCTTGTTGCCAAAAAAAGCATTTGAACTTGGTTTGGAGGTACTTTTAGTTTACATTTCTCTAAATATTCTATATATTTATGTTATGTATTCTTTTGGTTTAACAAGTCTTTAATGCTATGCATGCAATGTATTCATTCTGGTCGGCTTAAGGGTAGATTTTACTTTTTATTCTTTTTGTAGTTATATAATTTTATAAATATATTACAGGTTGAGTAAATTTCGTATGAGCAATTGCTTTCACTCAATGATAAGTTAATGAAGTTCTTGGATCATCTGGTAAGAGGCTTTTCTTTATTATTTATTATCATTGGCAATCTATTCCTTAAA
Source organism: Lactuca virosa (assembly GCF_052849685.1). NCBI lineage: Eukaryota > Viridiplantae > Streptophyta > Magnoliopsida > Asterales > Asteraceae > Lactuca > Lactuca virosa. The sequence goes on along the minus strand of NC_136429.1, from coordinate 245,287,022 downwards.
TTGTTTTTTACTATTTTTCTTTTTACAGGATTGTACATATTATATCACATCTGTTAGTATACATATGCATTCTGATGTACTTATAAATGCTGTTGATTGTGTGATTAATAAAAACTTTTTTGTTTCAGCTAGTGTTCAAGTCATTACTTACCATCTACAGCCGGTGGACAACAGCCAATTTTTTGACATGATATCTGAAACAAGGTTTCCCTTAATAGCAATGTAGTATTAGGTTATATAGTTAGGGAAAACCTCTTATTAACAATGTACAATCAGATCCCCTTAATACCAATGTATTACAATTTTTTGACATGATGTTATGGATGAAATTGATTGTTTTGGTATATATTTGTTTCCATATTTTTGTATTATGCGTAAATGAGTATTGTAAAGACACGTCGTAAATGTATATCGTAAATGGTTGCTGAAGTTTATGACACACAAATGCGTGTCATCTTCATTTATGATAGGGGCTTTAATGATACGCAATGCGTATCCTAAATGTGCGTCGTAAAGTTACGACACACAAATATGTGTCGTCTTCCTTTATGACAGGGGCTTCCTTGATACACATTGCGTGTCGTAAATGTACGTCGTCTATAGACGACGCGCACAAGCATGTCGTCTCTCGTTATAACAGGGCCTTCCTTGATACGCATTTGCGTGTCGTCTGAGCGTTTTACGACACGCATTGCGCGTCGTAAAAGGCTGTTTTTCTAGTAGTGGCCTTATCTTTTTCTGGTTTTCGAATCCAAATTAGCATCATTATTCAAACCTAGTACCCATTTTTACCTGAGCATGCTCAATCCGTATCATCAGATTGCACAACCTAGAAGTTATAAATCTCGTATCATTTGTTCGTTCATGTCACCTATAATTCTAAGCACCATGTGTTGTTCTTACTTAGTCTTCAAAGCACTGTGAGTTCTTACAACATCGCATCATCACACTTTCGTGTCCATTTTACCATCTACTCCTTAAAAGAAATGAGTACATTTCTTTTAAGGTCCAAATTACCCTATGATCTTCACATAGTATTAGTTCTTCCCTTTGACTCATCCATGGAAAATTCAAAAATTTCCTTTACTCATCACCGTCTTCTTTCCGTCTCAAGGATTACCTTCATTCACCTCACACTAAACTTCTATCCTTGTAGTGACTTCACTCATCAGTCCAGTGCATTAGGTTAATGCACCATTGCTCGCCTTTCATTAGTGTCTCGGGATCACAAGAGCACTATTCTTCCATATTTACCATCACACTGGATACCTGATATTGTTGTCACCTGGTCGCCAACTCTTTAGGATCCCAAAAAGATCTCACTGAATCAAACGCATCAAGATCCTTCCCAAGCTGTAACAACCGTGCTTTCTTGTACTATCTTGCTTTCATCATCATATCTCCCTTTCAACAATTAGGTCATTAGCTCACCTTCCCGTGTCGACAATCACATCAAAGCATTGTCTTTCATCTAAGGATAGAATTTCATGATTCCATTCCATTCTTTCTCAATTAACTTTCTTGCAAATTGAATTTATCGTTCTTATGTAGTAGTATAATATTTTCCCAAAAAATCAACTTTAACTAGTTTCTTAATCATGACTTTGGAGTTCCAATTCTTGTCCCCTTCTTAACTTTTACCAAAAGTCAACTATGTCCCTTTTTAGCTAATTGTTTGTTAACAACTTTAATAGCTTAATTTTTTTCATTCCTTGGTGTTTCTAACTCATTACCAATCATACTAAAAGGGTATAAACTCAATTTCAACCATATATCAATTGTATCTCAAGTAATTTCTCATTTTCATACTAGTTGTTTGACTTTGACAGAAAAGTCAAAGCTGTCAAAATTTTCCATTATCCATTCATATGTATTAAATTCCTTCATGGCTCTTATTTAATGCAAGGCACACGTTAATTAAGACCCCAACTCACCTGAATCCTTACCGCATTTCATAAAACCCTTTCATGGTTCTACCCAGTTCGGGCATGTATCATGTGTTTATAATAGTACGGGCCCTATACTATTATACCCACATCATACATAACCGACATTGACTTCACCACTTAGGAGGTTTTGATCCATTGGTTTAGATCGTCCATACACTAGTCTTACTCCCATTACTCACCTTAGAAGCACTCAATGTAGCATTCTATGATTTCATCTAGACATATCCAAAGTGTCATAAGCATCTAACTAAGGCAATTCTTATCATCATTCATCGCATAGGATACAACCTTCATTAAGACATAAAATTCCTATGTATCATTCACACTTTTCATAACCAAAGTCTAAGCCTAGGAGTGGAATGATCCAATCCTAATTCGCTTAGACTATGGCTCTAATACCAAACTGTAACACCCAAAAATTTTCAAACTTTCTCAAAACTTTAAAATGTTATGGTTTGAAAAACATTCGGGTATTAACCCACATTTTAAAAAAAACGGTCCCACAAAAACCTTTATAAATTAAAACATTGGGTGTTACCATTAAGCATCAATAAATACATAGCAAGCAAATAGGAATTACATCAATATATTAAAGAAGGGACTTAACAAGTTCCACTCCATTCTCTATCTCTTAATCTTCTAACTTCCATCTATCAATTTTCTCCTTAATTGCAACCTGGAATACATGACATTAAAAAGAGATACATAAGACAAAAATGTCTCGTGAGCTATGTGGGTTTATGACCCAAAACATCTATCACTTTTTCATCAAAAATGTTTCATCTTTGGAAAAAATAATTTTAGACCATAAATTAGTTTCAAGCATTTTCAAGGAAAACTTGTTTCGTACGCATCACAAATATCATTTCATTTCAAAAGACATATTTCCATATTCCATTTTATTTTATCATTAAGGTCTAATTCTGGTATTAAACCGTTTCCATTTTTATACTTAGGGTCTACGTCCAATAAAAGAACCACTCCCAAGTCTAGACCAAGGTGGAAAGAACAAATCAATCCACCAATGCATCATTTCCATTAGGACATCTATCTCGCGAAGGGGAGGGGCCACCCCGATAGATTCCTCTATTGCCTCTTATGAGGTATCATGGCCCGGGCAGGATTCATTTCATTAATTTCGAATTCTTTTCATTACTTTCCATTTCTTATCATTAGTTTCCATGATTTTCATATTTCACACGTCAATATCAAAATACTCATTTCAAAATTAAAGCATTTATACTTCAAAACATTTCAACACATTATCAAAACATTCTTTCTTCCAAAACATTCTTTGCAGTCAAAAACATTCTTGCCTTCAAGACATTCTTTACAAAAACATTTGACATTTTCATTTCAAAACATTTCATATATCAAACATTAGTTTTTCATTATCAAAAATCATTTTTCCATGTACCGCAAAGTGGGAAAATTCCAACACGTACTCACCTCAATCACACGTAGGATAGCTAGTATTCTTCTAATTCCTTTCCTTATTGAAGCACTCTCAATAAATTCCTATATAACATGGACACAAGTCATTAAAATGACCAAAATACCCCTCAAATGTTCCATTACTAAATTTTATTTTTTCATCTCATTCCTTATGAAAAAATATGAATGTAGGCGAAAACCGCGCGTAAATCCGAGTCTGTATGCAAAAGTTATAAGGAAAATACTAAAGTTTGGATTTTTGGTATAGCTGAGCACTCTGCTGTATGTGCCCGTGCTGCGTGCCTGACCACGCGGGTCGTGTCCCGTAGCAGCTCAAACACCCCCAAAAACTCACTTTTAAAGTCCTAAACTTTTGTAGGTGGTTTTGGTCTTTTAGGTGACAATTTGTAACACTTTTAAAGCTTTTCAAGCACTACTATAGGATGTTTCATCATGTCAAGACATTCAACTCAATTCATTAAGTCCTCCATAAAAATGCTAAGTTCATAATGCTTACAAACACTCAAATAAAAGGGTTAAGAGCTCAAGTTGATCAAGAACACTCTTTAACCAATATGACTTATTCCCAAATCATCTAATTCATCATTGAGTGTTGTTAATTGCTTAACATTACACAAATCTCATGTTAATTCCTTAATGGAGTTATGGAATATCCAATTCCATTCCAACTTTCCTATTTTGCCCTTATGGCCAATAACACCATATTTTCAACTAAAAATCATTCAAGTCTTCATGTTATTGCATTTGAATCATATTATTAGTATCAACTCATGTTTATGAGTATCATATACTCATCAAATGCTCACAAACAAAAGATTCTGTTGTTTTCATCACATTTCACTCGATTCCATTCCAATTCTAGCATATACATGATTCTACCATCATGGTTGAATTTCACCAATTCAATTGGGTTCATTATCATCAAAAATCATCTAGGTCATAGAATCCATTCCAATTTAACATAGAAACATGAAATTCTTAATTTGAATTTCTAGGGTTCATGATGGTTTTCAATCAAATCCTCAAATCCATCAATGGGATGATTGGATTCAGGTTGGTATCATCAAAACAACTCAAGGGAGGTTAGAAAACCAAACCCTAATCAAGTAATCATACTAATTTCGACATCGGGGTTTACCCACTTCACAAAATTGATTTCTAGGTTGAAATGAAAAGAAATTATACCTTTCAAGCCTTGATTCCTTCTCTTCTTTGCTTGGTTGCTTAATTCCTCACATGGAAGGAACCCTAGAAGCCCTTGAGATCCAAATCTCCATTGGAGGAGGTGGTAATAAGCTCAAATACGTTTTTCTCCATATGAGGGAATGGGTGCATCTTATTCCTCCATATTTACAATTTGGTCCCCCAAGTTTGCTTGTTTTGGTCAAAACTCACCAATCCTCAATATTTGTGATTTCAACTTATGTTTTGACATAATAAGTCCTTAGTCAACCCTTTAGCCAACTCACTTTCCCAACTTGACACTTTTGGCCCTTTAACTTTTTAAAATGCTATTATTTTTACTTCTAACTTTCTAAACTTCATATCAACTAAGAATATGATAATTCCTTAACAATTCAAATTTATAAATCATTTTCATTTTTATAATTTATTAATTTAAGAAAATAGTCTTAAATTTTTGGATGGTACAATATAATTTTGTCATTATCTTAAAATTTGACCAAATCCATCTCATTTGATAAGGAAATCAGATTACCATTCAGAAAATTCAATTTGTGGTGATAAAAACGAATTATGGTAATTATCCTAATCCAAACAAGATCTGAAAATCGAAAAATCAGCTAACAGACGAGTCAACTTGTCGAGTCAGGGCATGGACTCGTCGAGTTCCACATTGAACTCGTCGATTTCATGCTTCAGACAGCAAAAATCGATTTTCTTCTACTTTGGACAGTTCACTATTACGTCAAATATAACAGAAAAACATCTTAGGCTCTGATACCACTGATGGGTTTTGAGCATAACAACATCCTATGTGATCATGCAACCCTAATTGCTTTGGATCTAAGTTTTTCACTAGTTATACATGCAAACAGAAATTCCAAAGCAATAACCCTAATACTGGCATACAATTTCAAAATCTATATGAGAAACTAGGGTTAGAAGATTACCTTGCTTGCTATCTAGTAATAACAAGAATTCCTTAGTTGATCTTGACTTCTGAAAGCTTAGTGCCTCAAGTGTTGCACCTCTAATGGAGTCACAAACACCAATAGTAAAGGATGAATGATAGAGGAGGTATAACACTTATGAAATTCAGCTAGGGTTTCCAAGAAGGCATAGGGGCCCAAAATCACATGCTAGGGGTCCTTTAAATAGTTGAGGCTGCTAGGGTTTCCAGGTGGAAACCCTAATTTCCTTGCTTAAGCCTTAAGCAGTCCATGGACCTCTACATTAGAAGCCTTGGACGGAATTCTATAGGGCCTCCTATAGATTTCGTCCACTCCCTTCTGAAGGAGTCCATCAGCCCAACATTGCAACTATCAATGATTTGCAATACCAGTCCCCGTTCATTTAATCAGTTCCTTTAATCCCAAAATTAATATCAAATTAATTTATGATTAAATACTAATTAAATAATATGATTTCCAATTAATATATTATTCTTATAATATATTAATAAATCATTAATTAACCTCTTCCTCCAAAAGTCATCATGTCAAGTTGCTATGGTGAAGGCAACTCAAAAGGACCATGCCACTATCAAATCAAGTACATACCAATTGTAGTTATGGGCTTAGACACCTAATCCAACACATTCCACATCAGTACACACATGATTAATCGTACTGACAACAATCAGTGTGTTTTTTAGAAATATTGATGTAAGTTTAAATTATATAATAAAAAAACTAAAATGAAATATGATGGTAAAAATAATTCAAAAACTATTTGACATAATATATATTTCATAAATGAAATTTAAGTATATAAACCTCATCTACTTGTTGGAGATCAACAATAGCATAGAAATCAAATTTATGAAGGAAATCATCATTTTCAGAGTAGAGGATGGAGGACGAAGCGTTGTTACAATTAGAAGATGTGCTTTGAGCCATGAAATTGTATTTTGTAAAATGAAAGAGAAAACAATTAGAATTAGAAATAACTTTTATATGAAATAAAAGGGACGTATACAATGTATTTATATATAAAGAAGTATGATTTAGAAAGAGGTATGAAAGCTATTATAGTTGTCAACAAAATCGTTTCTATACTTAATTTTAAAAGATTCATAAATAGATTATATATTATTTTCTGTTAAATCTAATGGGTTTTGAGCATAACAACATCCTATGTGATCATGCAACCCTAATTGCTTTGGATATAAGTTAGAACATTACCTTGCTTGTTATCTAGTAATAACAAGTGTTCCTTGATGATCTTGACTCTTGAAAGCTTTAGTGCCCCAAGTGTTGCACCTCTAATGGAGTCACAAACACCAAAAGCAAAGGATGAGTGAGAGAGAGGTTATGGAGCACTTGAATTTTCGGTTAGGGTTTTTCTTAGAAGCATAGGCTGAAAATCACATACCAAGGGGGTCTTTATATAGTTGAGGCTGCTAGGGTTTTCAAGTGGAAGCCCTAATATGATTTCTTAGGCCTTAAGCAGTCCATGGACCTCCTTCCTAGAAGCCTTGGACGAAATCTCTATAGGGCCTCCTATAGATTTCGTCCACTCCTCCCACAGGAGTCCATCGGCCCAACTTTGCAACTATCAATGATTTGCAAAACCAGTCCCCGTTCTTTTAATCAGTTCCTTTAATCCCAAAAATTAATTCCAAACTAATTTCTTATTAATACTAATTAAATATTATGACTACTAATTAATATATCATTCTTATAATATATTAATAAATCATTAAATAACCACTTTCTCCAAAAGTCATCCTGTCAGGTTGCTATGGTGAAGGCAACCTAAAAGGACCATGCTCTAATCAAATCAAGCACATACCAATTATAGTTATGGGCTTAGACACCTAATCCAACAGTCTCCCACTTGGATAAGTATAATAACTATAATTGTAAGTATGAACTCAGAATCTGATCAACAATCGTACCTCTCAAAAGCCGTTGTCGAACTCTGACCTAGTCAATGACGCGTCCTTTATCGTCTCATAATCACTCGTGATAAATTCCATGAACTGATTCAAATGAGCGTGGGTTTAATCCAATACTCAAATCCTATTTCAAGAGTACTCATGAACGTTGCAGCAAACTTTTGCAATGTCTAAGCACTTAGACAATCTACAAGCCAATTCATGACAGTCTTCATTCATTACTTACTTCCAAAGTATGATCGACTGTGGATAGTTTGAGCAATCCTATTATTCAGGAAGTAAAACATGCAAAATGAAACACAAAATAAACAACTGACAAAAGATAGTAAACTTTACTCATAAATAAATCTTCCATTACTTAATCATCAAATATCAATTACATTTATATTGTTACAAGTTTCTAACTATCTATCTAATCACTAAAACTAATATCGTCCTTCAGACCAATGCTCCTCGCATGCTGAACGTGCTTAGTCCTACTCAGACCCTTTGTGAGGGGATCTACAGGATTCTCTTTCGACGATACCCTCTTGACGACGAGGAGTCCTTCTACCCGATGTCTGTTCAAGTGGTATTTTCTGTCAATATGTCTGGATCTGCCATGATTCCTTGGTTCCTTGTTTAAGGAAACCGCTCCTTCATTATCACAGAAAATCTCCATGGCCTCCTTTTTGGCTGGTACAACTCCAAGGTCTCCAATGAAGTTCTTCAACCTTATAGCCTCCTTCCATGCTTCGCTCGCTTCTATGTACTCTGATTCACACGTTGAATCAGCCACGGTCTCCTGCTTGGAACTTTTCCAAGTAACTGCTTCTCCATTTAGGGTAAATACCCAGCCCGACTGAGAGCGGAAGTTAGCTCTGTCGGTCTGAAAACTGGCATCACTATACCTTTTCACTCTCAAGTCATCACTTCAACCAAGTGCAAGGACCCAGTTCTTAGTCCTTCGCGGATACTTAAGAATGTTCTTAACTGTTGTCCAGTGAGCTCTACCCGGGTTCCCTTGATATCGACTTACCATGCTCAACACAAAAGCGACAGCAGGGCGAGTACATGTCATAGCGTACATGATCGAGCCAACGGCGGAAGCATATGGCACTCGACTCATTTCTGCTATCTCTGCATCGGTACTCGGACTCTGAGTCTTACTCAGTTTGGTATTGCTCTGGATAGGTAACTCTCTTTTCTTGGAATTCTCCATGCTAAAACATTTCAGCACCTTGTCCAAGTAAGTACTTTGACTAAGTCCTATTAGTCTTTTACTCCTATTTCTCAAGATCCTTATCCCCAGAATATAAGCAGCTTCTCCTTGATCCTTCATAGCGAAACACTTCCCAAGCCAGGAATTAACCTCCTGCAAGGTTGGAACTTCATTTCCTATGAGCAATATGTCATCGACATACAATACTAGAAAGCTAACTATACTCCCACTAGCTTTCACATATACACAGGACTCATCCTCACTCCTAGAGAAACCAAACTCTTTGACTTTCTCATCGAAACAAAGATTCCATCTGCGAGACGCTTGCTTTAATCCATAGATGGATTTTTCAAGCTTGCACACTCTATCGGGGTATTTAGCATTCACAAAACCCTCTGGCTGACACTTGTAAACATCTTCAGCCAGCTTCCCATTAAGGAAGGTCGTTTTGACATCCATCTACCAGATTTCATAATCATGAAACACGACGATGGCTAACATAACCCTAATAGACTTGATCTTGGCTACTGGTGAGAATGTCTCATCATAGTCAACCCCCGGGGTTTGAGTAAAGCCCTTCGCAATCAGCCGTGCTTTGAACGTGTGCACTTTTCCATCCATGTCGGTCTTCTTCTTGAAGATCCACTTGCACCCAACTGTATTTTGACCTGGTACATTGTCAACCAAGTTCCAAACTTTATTGTCATACATGGACTGGATCTCGTTGTCCATCGCCTCTTTCCATTTAGCAGACTCAGAGCCCGCCATGGCTTCCTTGTAGTTAGAAGGCTCATCCAAATTTATCAATGTACTATTACTGATAAATGTATCACCATCTGTAGTAACATGAAAACCATAAAACTATGGTGTCATTCTAACTCTAGTCGAACGTCTAAGAGGTAATGACTCGTCAATCGGTTCAACATGAATTTCTTCCTCGGGTTGATCGCTAGTGTTTGAGGTTCCTTCACCGCTTGATTCTTGAATATCTTCAAGATCTATTGTCCTCCCACTGTCCCCTTGGCATATGAGTTCCCTCTCACGGAAAACTCCTTTCCTTGCTACGAAGACCACGTTATCACTAGGTCTGTAGAAGAGATATCCAAAGGATTGTTGTGGGTAGCCGATGAAAATACATTGCTCACTTCGAGGTTCAAGCTTGTCGTGAGTCTCTTGTCTTACGAAAGCTTCACAACCCCAAACCTTGGTATGTGCCAACAAGGGAACTTTCCCTGTCCACATCTTGTGAGGTGTTTTGGAAACCTTCTTAGTTGGGACAAGATTAAGGATATGGGCGGCAGTCTCTAAGGCATACCCCTGGAATGAGATTGGTAGTGAAGCTCGACTCATCATGGAACGAACCATGTCCAACAAGGTTCGATTGCGCCTCTCAGCCATACCATTAATTTGTGGTGTCCTAGGAGGTGTCAATTGTGAAGCAATTCCACATTCCTTAAGATAGTCGTGGAAATCGATACTAAGATACTCACCACCTCTATCATATCTGAGCATCTTTATCTTCCTACCCAATTGATTCTCCACTTCTTGTTTAAACTCTTTGAACTTTTTCAAAGGTGTCTTACTTATGCTTCATTAAGTAAATATATCCATATCTGCTATAATCATCAGTAAAAGTCACCTAGAAGCGGTTTGCATCCCTTGTGGTGGATCTGAAGGGTCCACACACATATGTGTGTATGAGATCTATCAATCCCTCACCTCTTTCATAAGTGCCAGTGAAAGGTGATTTAGTCATCTTCCCAAGCAAACAAGACTCGCACGTGTCATTTGACTTTAGGTCAAATGACTCCCAAACTCCATCCTTTTGGAGTTGGTCAATGCGCTTCTTGTTGACATGTCCAAGACGACAATGCCATAAGCATGCCTTGTCTAAATCATTAGACGAATCAATATGCAATGCATTATTTCCTAAGTTATCTACAACTATCATAGTTTCATATACACCATTACAAGGCAATGCTTCAAAATAAAAAATACAATTATAATAAGCATTAATAGAACCACTTTCATTATTAAATGAATATCTAAAACCTTGTCTGTACAAACCATGAAATGAAATAATATTCCTCGCCATTTCTGACCGGTAGCAACAATCATTCAAATCTAATCCTAACCCACTACTAAGCACTAAATAGTAAACCCCGATCTTGGTGACAGGCGACGATTTCGTATTCCCCATTATCAGGTTCATCCTCCCATGCTACACATCCCTACTTCTTCTTAGCCCCTGCAAATCAGAACAAATGTGAAAACCACATCCTTTATCAGGACCCAAGAACTAGCATGTGATGAGTTATTAGACAGAATAGTATAATACCTGCAAAGGAGGGCTTTATCTTCCCATCCTTGATGTCCTACAAGTACTTCGAGCAGCTTCTCTTCCAATGCCCCTTTTCATGATAGTAGAAGCACGTTGCTTCTTTTGGATCGGAAGAGGGAGGGGCAGAACCGGTTTTTGTTTTAGATCCACTTGATGAGGATCCATCATTAGACTTTCCCTTCCAGTTCTTTGAGGGAGCTTTCCTCTTTTTCCCTTTCCAATGTCCAATAGCCAGGATTAGGGCAGCAGCAGGAGTGGATTCGATAACTTTGCCTTTCATTCCGCTTTCAGCAGTTCTTAACAAACCTTGAAGTTTGCTCAAAGAGACTTCCTCCTTGCTCAGATGATAAGTCATCTTGAACTGATCATAGCAGGGAGGCAAAGAGTGTAGGACTATGTCAATAGCCATCTCTTCATCAAATTTGACATTCAACTTGAGCAAACGGTCCACATACCTCTACATCCTTTGCAGATGGGTCGTGATGGACTCTCCATCCTTTATTTTGGTTGTTATGAATGAGGTGACAATTTAGTACCTCTCTTGACGTGCTCTTTGATGGTACTTTTCCATCAAGTCCTGGCACATCTCGTAAGGCCAAAAATCCTTATAGAACCGTTGGATTTCGGGAGTCATAGTGGCCACCATAATGCATGACACTTTGGTCGCTTCCTTGCACTTGGCCCTATACTCATTCATTTCTTCGGGAGTAGCAGTTTCTTCATTTACCTCGATGAGTTCCTTGTCGAGAATATCTTCCTTATCCTCGTATCGCAGGGCCATTCTGACGTTTCTGATCCAATCATTGAAATTGGATCCATCGAACGTGACCCTCCCACAAATGTTCAAGAGCGAGAGTGGGTTCAAGGAGTTGTTGGAGGAGTTGGAGTTCGAGCCAGAAGCGTTGTTTGGGCTAGACATCTGAAAAGAAGAACAAGTTTTAATTAGATATGAATTCATTAATATAACACCCAAATGAAATATCAAGGCTAGGACCCAACACAATAATTCAATTAGAAGAGGGATGTAGTAATCCAATCATAAATTATTATGAAGGTAGGTAAATGACGATTTACCAATTCCACCATGAAAAACGAAATTCAAACAAATTAGGTTTTTATTAAATGAAATTCCTAGATCTTTTAAGATTCATTGAACTTTTCAATGGCATGTTTAATCTCGATTATGCCCTTCAAGTTTGTGACTGGGATACCGAGGATCACAAAGAAGGTGTGAATAACCAAGCAAATTAGCTTCGTACCCTTGATGTCATTTACCACCTAATCAATGTGTCGGTTAACCACACACACTCCATTGATCAATGATAATTTACGAGTTACCCATTTCCACTCTTTGCTAGTCCAAGTCAGTGTGCTGGTTAACCACACATGCTCCACTAACGACTTGGCAAAGTGCAATGTGCAATTTCATGGATTAGCTCCAATTTCACATTTTCCTAAAGTAACTAAGATTGTGAATTTTATAAAACATTTAGCTACTTCATATAGATCATTATACTTATTAATGAGAGAATTAATGTCCTATCCTACCCGTTCGGCTAACGATCCTCCACCAATCAAGGAAATGGTGGGTGAGAGTGGACACCCATTCAACCGCCATTTTACAGGCAGTTTCCTTATACCCCCTTATAGATCGGTTTCGTGAATGAGGCCTACTAACGGTAAGACTGACTCATCTTATACATACATACATACACATACACACACACACATACACACACACACACACATATATATATATATATATATATATATATATATATATATATATTAAGCTTTTAATATTATAATAGTATAAGGGTGTATTATACTATTAAAATACCAGGGTTTTAGAATTTTAATATTTTAAGATTAAACTTTTAATTAAATTGTAAATTCCAAAACTCAAAGGGTGTCATTTGAAACTTTCAAAATTACTAGATCAAATTTCAAATAATTAAATTAATCAATTAATTGTGTCATTATCTAAAATTTGACCAAATCTATCTTTTTAGATAAGGAAATCATATTACCATGCAGGAAATTCAATTTAAGGCATTAAACACGAATTTTGGTAATTATCCTAATCTAAAACAGATCTGGAAGTGGAAAAATCAGCTAATAGACGAGCCAACTCGTCGAGTCAGGTCATGGACTCGTCGAGTTCATCATAGAACTCGTCGAGTTGTGCATATAGATTGCGAATTTGCATTGCTTTCTGCTTTGGACAAATCACTATTGCATCAAATATAACAGAAAACACCCTAGGCTCTGATACCACTGATGGGTTTTGAGCATAACAACATCATATGTAACACTAATTGCTTTGGATCTAAGTTTTCCTCTAGTTATACGTACAAATAGAACTTCCAAAGCAACAACCCTAATACTAGCATACAAAATCAAGATCTATATGAAAACTAGGGTTAGAACATTACCTTGCTTGTTATCTAGTAATAACAAGTGTTCCTTGATGATCTTGACTCTTGAAAGCTTTAGTGCCCCAAGTGTTGCACCTCTAATGGAGTCACAAACACTAAAAGCAAAGAATGAGTGAGAGCGAGGTTATGGAGCACTTGAATTTTCTGCTAGGGTTTCTCTTAGAAGCATACGCCGAAAATCACATACCAAGGGGGTCTTTATATAGTTGACGCTGCTAGGGTTTTCAGGTGGAAACCCTAATCTGATTGCTTAGGCCTTAAGCAGTCCATGGACCTCCTTTCTAGAAGCCTTGGATGAAATCTCTCTAGGGCCTCCTATAGATTTCGTCCAGTCCTCCAACAGGAGTCCATCAGCCCAACTTTGCAACTATCAATGATTTGCAAAACTAGTCCCCGTTCTTTTAATCAATTCCTTTAATCCCAAAAATTAAGTCCAAATTAATTTCTGATTAATACTAATTAAATATTATGATTACTAATTAATATATCATTCTTATAATAAATTAATAAATCATTAAATAACCTCTTTCTCCAAAAGTCATCATGTCAAGTTGCTATGGTGAAGGAAACCCAAAAGGACCATGCTCTAATCAAATCAAGCACATACCAATTATATTTATGGGATTAGACACCTAATCCAACAAAATTAACCTAAAAGTGTAATAAGATCATACCAAAATATTTTAAAATCATACCAGAATTAACCGGATTCTCATGAAATAATAATTAAAAAAAAATCATAATCATCTCTAATATATAAAAAAATCATAATTAGTGTCAAGTCCAAAGATAGTTAATTTCAGTTTTGTTAAAATTAATTAAAATTATAATATAATATACATCTAAAAAATTATACCAAAAAATATTCAAGATCATACGAAACTTAATAAGGATTTTACAACATTTTCATTAAAATAAAAAAATGATATCATACCAAGTTTAATTAGAATCTTAACATAACTGGTTGGGGGATCTCGATATATGCAGAAATGATTAAAAATGTATGATTTAAATTATAGAAGAAAAAGAAGCTGTTGATCTGGCTCATTTCATATTTTATATGGTTTATCATATCTGCATTAGGATCATTTAAGAAATACTTTATTTGTTGGCTAAGAACCCTTGAAAATTCATCATTCATGCCATAAGTCTGGGCTAATAATATTGCTCGACCATTAGTCCTGACAAACTTTTGATGAATGTCTTTAAGAAAAGCAAAAGGAATCTGTTCTACAAAAAAATAATGTATCATCTACGTTGTCCATATTCTGCAAATCATGAAGTGACTTGGTCAAGCAAAAAGATAACAGTTACATTGTTCAAAAATGTTACTGTGAGAAGTTTAGATTACCCACGATAATTTAATTCAACTTCCTTTTTAATTGCCTATTGTAACGCCTGGTTCCTGGTATGTATTTAATTTATAATTATTCACTTTTATATAGAAACTCGACGAGTTGGAGGCCCCAAACTCGTCGAGTGGAGATGAATTGGACCGCGAATTTTGGAAACCTACTCGACGAGTTGGGGAGCCTCAACTCGACGAGTAGGCTGGAAAAAATGAAACCCTAATTCCAGGGTTTGGCAACCTATTTAAACACCTTAACCCCAAGGTGTTGGCCTCATCTCCAGCCTCCACTGCCCAAAACCCTAATCTCGAAACCCTAAACCATTTTTGGTGATTGTGAGTTAATCTTGTGCATTCTTGGTGGGTTTGAAGAAGAAGAAGCTTGAAAGAGGAGCAAAGACGTGTGGGAGGAGAGTAGATCCAGAAGTTGGGCATCATTTCTGAATCATCTGAGGTATAACGCTTCAAACTTGTCCATCGCATGCTTAGTTCTTGTTTTAGGATGATTTCTTCATGTTTTCGTCTAAGTATGTTGGTTGTTGAGTTTTGTACGTCCCATGTGGGCAAACCCTTCAGATCTAGGGTCAAGAGGGGACTTCATGGCATAAAGGTGCCAACTTTATGGCCAAGGAAGTCCCATGCAACCTTTGGGACCATCATTTCGGCTTTTAAGCCCTTATTAGGTCATGCATGCGACCAAGATGGGAAATTTACGTGACCAAATCGTCCCTTAAGTCCAAATCTACGACCTCATGGTCTATCTTGAAGTTTTGATGGCTTTTGGAGTTAAGTCTAAGCCATTTTGAGTTAGGGTTAGAGCTCCATTCTTCTAGGGAGGGTTACAATGGGTAAAGTTGGAAACTTTACCCTCCTAGGTGTGTTTTTAACCCAGATCTGGAATATGGGACTTAGATTTGAAGAATTATGGCTTAAAGCACTAAGAAGGCTTAACAGACTAAAGAACTCGACGAGTTCATAAAGGGACTCGACGAGTTGGGTCGAAGTGTCCCGACTCTGTTTGAAGGAACTCGACGAGTCCAAGGATGGACTCGACGAGTTGATTTGAAAAGTTCGGATGCTGTTGATAAGGAAGAATTTGATGAGTTCATGGAAGAACTCAACGAGTTGGATCGCGAAATCAAAATTCTGTGATTCATAGAAAATCGGCGAGTTGAAGGGGTAACTCGACGAGTTGAGTCAACTCGGAGCGTTGACTTTAACTTTGACTTTGACTTTGACCAAGTTGAATCTTAAGGGAGTTATGATTATGAAAGGGTATTTAAGGAAGTCTTTTATGTTTTGGGATTGAGCTGGGTTGATATTGGGGCCAGAGACTGTGTAGCTACTTCCCAGTATTCGAGCTGAGTTACCTTCCTGTAGGACTGGGTCGAAGGCACCAATGTCAGCCCACTACTAGTTGTTTAGAGGAGAGATGATTGTCTTTGCGATAATTGTCTGGTATGCCGCTATCTGTTATGATTTATGTGCTATGATATTATGTGATAGTGGTAGGGGTGAAATAGACCCCGTAACCGGTTGAAAGAGACCGAAGGGGTAGGCCAGCACCCAGATATGCTAGGCAGTATATGATTTATATGCTTATGATAGGATACTATGTGATAATAGTAGGGGTGAAATAGACCCCGTAACCGGTTGAAAGAGATCGAAGGGGTAGGCCAGCACCCAGATATGCTCGGCAGTTACCGGTTGAAAGATACCGAAGGGGTAGGCCAGCACCTAGATATGCTCGGCAGTTACCGATTGAAAGAGACCGAAGGGGTAGGCCAGCACCCAAATATGCTAGGAAGTATATGTATTGTATGGTATGTGGTATGATGGGGGAACTCAGTAAGCTTTGTGCTTACGGTTTTCAGTTTTGGTTTCAGGTACTTCTTCCTCGAAGGGAAAGGAGCCGACATGATTGCAATGCATCACACTATGATTTTCCGCACATGAGATCTTTGGGAGTTGTACTCTGACATTATTTTGTTATGACATGTTTTGATTACTTGATGTACTAGTTTTGATTATGACATGGTTTGGTACTATTGATGTTTTAAAACTAATGGTTTTTATAATTACTTATTTAAAAATGAAATTTTTGGTTTTGAATTTTGGGTTGTTACAAGTTGGTATCAGAGCCTTGGTTTGAGGGATTCGGACACACCTTCGGGGGTGTCTGGACTCAAATCGAGGGTTTGAAACGATTTTTTTGATAAGGAAAATAATTTTTCTAAAATTAAAATTAAGGGTTTTCGATAAAGAACAAGGAGTGTGATGCATGCAATCGGCCGAGCTCAAGTAAGTTTCCCCAAATTACCCATACAAGTTTGTTATGATATGATATTATTATGAGAACAACATGCTAGATTAGGGCTAAGAATCTAGGAAGGATTCCTTGTATGCCTGCTATACGTGTATAAGAACTGCATGCTAGATTAGGGCTAAGGATCTAGGAAGGATGCCTTGTATGCCTACTGTATGAGCTTATAGAATTGCATGCTAGTATTGATTAGTCAGTGATATGATGGCCTGATTAGGATATGCTTGGTTTTGGTTACTCAATGCTCGAATGCTGCTTGCTTTGTGCTTTTAGGAGTTCCAGTTATCTTTAACTAAATAGTAAACAAATACGTTAGGTTACATATTACGAGGACTAAATAATTTAAGAAGGTTAGGTTTAGCCCTATTGCGCAGATCTTGTTTGAGTCCAACCGTTGTAGGGTAGAATCTCTCATTCGAAGAATTATCTAGTCTTAATAATATGTAATGGTATTTGCGAGCTAGTTAGGGAAAGGTAGCAGGGACTTCTTATGCAGCTGATGGCGGAGAGTGGGTCGGAGATTACCCTAGGGTAAGCCTCGGATGAGATTAGAGCGGAGGGAAGTAGTAGTGAAAGGGACTTGGTGGAGTCAAGGCAATTCTTGAGGAAAGTACGGATAGATGTGGAAGGTAGTATGGGCCCGTACTACTGGAAGCAGAGGATCCGTACTCGAGTCAAGGAGTGCTGACATAAAACCAAGGAACTGGTAGTGTGTGTGATCCCTCTAGTTATGATGAGTATTCTAATGATTGTTATGGTGTATTTTTCAGAATGGTGGTGACACGTCACGGAGCAGGAGGCTCAGGATCTTGGTCTAGTTCGGGTATAGGTTTCGAGCCGATTGATGATGGATTGTGCGAGTTCATTGCATCCGAGATTACGAGAGGCATCCTTGAGGCGACCCCAATGATTTTCGGGTAGATCAAGGAGGGTATCATTGAGCTGATGGAGGATCGCCTTAGGGCATTCAGGAGTGACATGGCACCTGGCCAGTCTCGGACTCGTACGCTCTCCTTCAAGGATTTAGGAGATGTGGAGCACCAGACTTCAGCGGGGTGAAGGACCCCATTGCAGGTTGTTTGAGAGAGCGAGCTTGTAGCACCTGGTTCCTGGTATGTATTTTATTTAAAGTGATTTTGCATTTTTGGCTTGGGACTCAGCGAGTTGAAGGCCCAACTCTGCGAGTAGAAGCAGAATGAGACGCGGGATTTAAGTGATAGACTCATCGAATCGGGTCCCGGACTCGACGAGTAGGCTCTGTCTGGACAAAACCCTAATCTGAGGGTTTGCACCCTATTTAAACAAAATTATACAGCCTCCATCGCCCTTTTATTCTCCCAAAGACCCTCCATAGCAAACCCTAGCCGAGTGTGTGAAGATCTTAAGGCATTTGTGGTGATTTTGGTGGTTTTGGTTCACAAGGAAGAAGGAAGAGCATAGAAGGATCAAGAGGAGACTGACGGATTCGAGTTTGGTTCATCATTTGCAGTCTTTGAGAGATATAAAGTCTGTACCTTGCTCTTTCATTTGATAGATCCCTTTTTTGGGGAGATTTAGGGCTTTTATAAGCCATTTTTGGTAACCAACCATGATTGCAAACATGGTTGGGGGTTGAGGCTTCGGAATCAGGTCTGTAAAGGGGTCACAAGGCAGATTTGGGTTGCTTTTGCACCCAAGGAAGGCCCCATGCAACACTAGAGCCATTCTAGAGCCTTTTTGGCTCAAAAGTCCCATGCATGCACGTAAAGTTCGTAACTTTACGTGCTAGATTGAGCTTAGGAGCTTGGATCAATCATTTGGTCAAGTGTTGTACATCAGAAATCGTGGATTTAGGGTGTGGACGTTATCGACTCGGCGAGTCCGTTCTTGGGGCTCGACGAGTCCAAGGCTTTGAGTCCCATATCTGTTGAGGGTCAAAAGAACTCAGATGGGTGTTAGAAGGGTTGTAGCAGGACAGAAAGAGTGACCCAACGCATTGGAATTAGTTTTAGACCTGGAGTTCATGGGACTCGACGAGTGCTAGAACAGACTCGGTGAGTCCAAGGGAATCTCCTTATGTTGAAGATGAACTCGACGAGTTGTTCATACAACTCGGCGAGTCAAGGTCAGGACTTGTTCATCAGTTGAAGGTGAACTCGACGAGTTGTTCATCTGACTCGGCGAGTCGGATGAAGGTTCATCGATGTTCGTATAGAAGGGGAAACTCGTCGAGTCGTTGCCAAACTCGACGAGTCGAGTCGTGGATAAGGACGAGTAAAGGAAAGGGACTTGATGAGTTGACGACCCAACTCGGCGAGTCGGGTCAACTGGAAGTTGAGTTTGACTTGGAATTGGTTGGGGGTAAAATGGTCATTTTACCCTAAGAGTAGATATCAGTTTCTAACTGAGTGTTTTGTGGGGATTGTAGCCGGAGGATTTCTGGAGCAGCAGCGGACAGAGGTTTCACGCACAGATTATCAGCAGCTTCTTGTACGAGGTGAGTTACCTTCCAGTAGGGGTGGGTCTAAGGCCACAATGTCGGCCCACCAAAGAGGAGTATTTAAAAGATGATTATCTTTGTGATAATTATCTTGGTCTGGTTATGTGCTTTGGTCACGAGTTTTATCTGTATGATATGTTACGTGTATAGTAGGGATTAGGTTCCCTGACAGTGGTCCTTAGGACCATAGGGTAGGTCAGTACCCGGATATGCCTGACTGTATGTTTGTACCTTGCTGTTGTATGCTAGTGGTAGGGGTAGAATAGTCCCCAGTTACCGGTTGAAAGATACTGATGACAGTTATCGGTTGAAAGATACCGATGATGATTACCGGTTGAAAGATACCGACGTTGGTTACCGGTTGAAAGATACCGATGACAGTTACCGGTTGAAAGATACCGACGATGGTTACCGGTTGAAAGATACCGATGATGATTACCGGTTGAAAGATACTGATGATATTGTATGGTATGTGGTATGATGGGGGAACTCACTAAGCTTTGTGCTTATGGTTTCGGTTTTGGTTTCAGGTACCTCTTCGTCTAAGGGGAAGGAGTCGGCGGCTTAGCATCGCATCACACACAAACATGATTTCCGCATGGAGTTTTCTGGGATTGTACTCTGATATGTTATTATTTTATGACTTGGGTTTTTAGACATGAATCATTGTTTTATGGGATGATGTGTTTTCACAATATTTTCTTATGAATGTTTTTATGATTCAATTAATTAAAAAGAAATTTTTGGACTCGAAAATTGGGATGTTACAGAGCTAGAGGCTGGTGGGAGGCAGTCGGTGATACTTTGGGAGCCCCATCCATTGAGGCCATGACCTGGTCGGATTTTGTGTCCATCTTTCGAGTGGAGTTTGCACCAGCTGTGGAGATTCAACAGCTGGCCAGGGAGTTTTTGGATATGAGACAGACTACTGAGACGGTGGCGGAGCTTACCGCCAAGTTCAGGGAGAGGGCCTTGTTGGTGCCTCAATACGTGGGTGATGAGGAGATGAAGAAAATCTGGTATCATGATATGCTGAGAGCTGACATTCGGAAATATGTCGGTTATTCAGCGTGCCCGACTTTGGATGATATGATAGCCAGGACACGAGGGAGGGATATTGATATAGAGCACATTAGGAAGAGGAGGGCAGAGGCTGGGCAGAGGACTGGGTTTCGGTGAAGAAACCCAAGGGATTCGACTCGAGCTAGAAGGGCCAGTAGGGTTGGGGCCGCTGTGGGAAATGCGGCAAGTCGCATGAGGGAGCTTGCAGGGCAGGGGGATCGGGCTGCTATAGGTATGGCAAGACTGGGCATTTCAGTAAGGATTGTACTGCCCCTACTCCCACTATTCAGACATCATATATGCTTTGTTTTCATTGCAATCAGCGAGGCCATAAAAAGGCCAACTGCCTGAGATTGGTATCAGGAGCGCAAAGTGGTGGCGCCAGCTGCAGCGACCTTGTGGATCACAGATGGCCGCCAGGGCAAGACAGATGCTCCTGTGGTGAGGAGCCGAGCCTTCCAACTGATCGTCGAAAAGGCGCGTGCCACACCGGATGTGGTGACGGGTATGTTTTCTTGTCCCTAACTTTTATTATATGCCGCTTTTGATATTTATATTCTATGTGTTTTGTTTAGGTTTTTATGATTCAAATATCACCATGCATGCTAGTTTAGGTTTCATGCTTTGGAAAATGTTTATTGCATGTATAATTAGAGAAAACTTAGATCCAAAGCATTAGGGTTCTATGTGCATCATAGGAATGTTAGAGTACATAAAACCCAACAATGGTATCAGAGACATGGGTGTATTCTATTGTATTGATGCAACTGTGTAATTTTCAAAGCTGAAAAACTGCATTTCGGGATTCTGCCAGGGCCAACTCGCCGAGTCCATCATTGAACTCGACGAGTTGGATGATTTTTTCCTTGGTTCATAAAATTTGATTTTAATGATATGGTAATGTTTATCCCCATCCAATAACATGATGTTTATCAAATTCTAAGATAACTACTTGTTTTTGTGATATACTAGTTATTTGTAAAATTTGAAGTTATCATGTAACATGATCAAATTAGGTCAAATTGGTAAATGATCATCATATCATAATTGGATTAGTTAATTTGATCTATATGTGTTCTTGAAAAGTTCCATAACTTGTTCTCA
The DNA here is from genome assembly GCF_052849685.1 of Lactuca virosa. NCBI lineage: Eukaryota > Viridiplantae > Streptophyta > Magnoliopsida > Asterales > Asteraceae > Lactuca > Lactuca virosa. The sequence continues at coordinate 245,265,241 of NC_136429.1, read as the reverse complement.
AGTTATGGAATATGAAAAGTCTTTATTTATGAAACCATTAACTAATGTAAGTTATAGAATTCAAAGAGTCTTGAAAGGTTTCATAACTTGTACACAAGTTTGGAATTGGAAAGGTCTCACTCATGGAACATAAAAGTCTTTAAGTTATGAAGTTCAAAAAGTTTTTCAAAAATTACAAAACTTGCCCTCAAATTTTAAAAGTTGAAAAGTCTCAATTAAGAAACATTGAATTCATAGAAACCCTAGGAATTCCAAAAGTTTTCAAAAAAAATGTAACTCATGGGTTCATAGCTTAATATTAATTAAATAGTTTTAATTTGATGTTTTGAATAGTTCAATTAACTCTTGTGGACTTTATTAGTAGTTAATTAAATGTTTAATTAAAAGAGAAGATTAATAAATCCATAATAATAACATGGTTTAAGTTTTATTAAATTAAGAGTATAATTTATTAATTAAACCATCAAGTATTTTAAATGTTTAAAATACACCCTTATACTATATAAAATTAAAAGTCTAATATATTATATATGCATAAGTTAAAGGTCAGTCTTACCGTTAGTAGGCCTCATTCACGAAGCCAGTCTATAAGGGGGTATAAGGTTACTGCCTATAAAATGGTGGTTTAATGGGTGTCCACTCTCACCCACCGCTTCCTTGACTAGTGGAGGGTCGTTAGCCGAACGGGTAGGAAAGGAAACAAACTTCCATCAAAATTATAATGAAAATACTAAGTAACTAAACACTTATAAATTCCCAATCTTAGTTACTTAGGAAAATTGTGAAAATGGTGCTATTCCATGAAATTTCACTTTGCACCTTGTTAAGTCGTTAGTGGAGCGTGTGTGGTTAACCGGCACACTAATTTGGGACTAACAATGTGTGGCAAAGGTTAGCTTGGTTTTAATCATGGATCAATGGAGAGTGTGTGGTTAACCGGCACATTGATTAGGTGATTTGTAACATCGAGAGTACCAAGCTAATTTGCATGCTTATTCACACCTTTTTTGTGATCATCGGTATACCAATCACAAACTTGAAGGGCATAATCGAGATTAAACATGTCATTGAAAAGTTCAACGAATCTCAAAAGATCTAGGAATTTCAATTCATTTAAAACCTAAAGTTCATTTTCGTTTTTCATGGTGGAAATTGGTAAATCGTCATTTACCTACCTTCAAATAGTTTACAATTGGATTACGGCATCCCTCTTCCGAATTGTAAATTATTGTGTTGGGTCCTAGCCTTAATATTTCATTTAGGTGTTATATTAAGGACTTAAATCAACTAAACTTGAATTTCTCCCTTGTAGATGTCTAGTTCTGACAACTATGGTCTTCCCGAATCTTTTGGAAAAAGCTTTCCTTATGAAGATGATGTCCCACGATTGGATCGTGGAAATTGATATCATATTTCACTTCCTCCACCTCCTCCAATAATTCTACCTAACCCACATTTTCAAAGACTTGAAAAGTTCAAGGTCACTCAAAACCTATTGGCAAGCAAACACCAAGATGGAAGGTCTGTGTGTGCACATGTCTTGGAGATGAAGTCACACATTGACAGGCTGGGAAAGTTATGAGTCGATGTCTCGAGGAAGTTGGCTGTTGACTGGGTTCTTCAATCACTTCCTAAGTTATATAGTGAGTTCATTAAAGATTACTATATTACATACCGCGACATGTCCCTTATCCATCTTACCTATTTGCTAATTGTTGCTGAATCAAAAATGATTTGGCGCGCGGGTAATGCAACTCTGATTGGAAGGTCTACTTCCCACACTTCCATGGACATTGACAATGGAAACATTGGAAGTCCAGAAAAGATTTCTCTTCCCAATGGAAAGGGAAAGGCTAAGTCTGAGATTGTCCCATGTACCATTCCAAAAGAGTATGTTTGCTTCTACTGCCAAGAGAATTAGCATTGGTTGCGAAGCTGCCCTCACTACCTGAGAGATCTAAGAGATGGTAAAGTCAAAATTTATGACTCTGCTTCAGGTAAATCCACTATCTAACTCTATTAGGTTCCTATTTGGAGATTCTTAATACATGGTGTGATAAGATTACATTTTGATGTTTTGTAGGATCAAAGAAGAAAAGAAAGGAAGCTTAAAGAAAGAGCAAGTTGAGTCTGGTCGCGGAGAGATGGATTTCGATCGCATGGTTCGATGATCAGAATTTTGAGTTGCTGCTTAAGAGTTATGATAGATTGCTTAGGAATAAATAAAAACATAGTTTTCATTTGTAATTGCATTGTAAGGACAAGGTTTTCCGCACCTTTTATAAATAAAGAAAAATTTTCATTTCATATTATTTATATTTTCTTGCAATGGCATTTGTGAAAATTGATGTTTGTATGTTTCTATTTTTAGCAATATGGATTTTATTCTTTCGTTTGTGGTAGTGTCTAAATTTACCAAATAAGGAAAGATTCCCATCAACCAAGTTTCATTTGGACAGAAACTTGGAATCATGCAACTTGTATTGTATGATGAATGAGAACCTTCATCTTTGGGAAATTAAGATTAATTCCTTGTTCGCATGTGTATGTGAGTCAAGTGAAGGACTAAGGAATCTAGTACACATCATTGTGCACTGGTCAGGTCCACCACAAAGAACAATAAGGCTATTCGTCATGATTTAATAATAGCTTAGTAAATATAGTTATGCTTACAAGATTAAGTGTAATTCTGAATCATTGAAAAAGTTTCAATGTATAGCAGAACGAATAAGAGGAATCAAATTAGGCAGAAAGATAAAAGTTTCTCCAAACTGAAAAGTAGGGAGAGTACTTTAGCATCATGTTTTATTATTATCTTAGTGATTATGAAACCATATCACACTTGATCCTCTAAGGACATCTTAGTGCATTTGTATGGCTAAGAAGAGGAATCGTGAATTGTTGAAATGGTTAAATCAATTAAGGTGAATCATACTTCGTTCCAAAACCGAGTCTTGAGTTATTCTCCAAGATTATGACTTGAGTGACATATCTTAAGTAGTTTATAGCACATTTGAAATTGGTAAGTTGTGATGTCTTCGATAAGACAGAGACCAACTAAGACCAATTTTGTGAAGTGTTTTTCTTGATAAGAATCTTCACTAACTTAGGAATATTTGTTTGTCAAGGAATGTTTCTTGACAAGAGAATCTTATATGTCAAGAGGACAGTGGGAGTCTTAAAGATCTTGAATAGTTTCAAGAACTAATCAAGAATAAAACCTATTGTTTATCACTAGCACACGACTTGAGGTTTGTAACTTATCGTGTTGACATATTCTTGTTTCCGTGACCATTCCAGTTGAAGTTGACAATTCATGTGAGTTCTATGAGTGATCAATTGTTCGCATAACAACTTGGAAGCAACGGTAGGCCCTTGTGCTGGCAGGTGGCAAGAAATTAAGATTGAACAAGTTCAGTCCATATGAGTTTGGATTTGTCACTAACCTTGTCTTGTGATTATGGTTATGACAAATTCTCATGGATAGGAACACATACACCATTAATCTAAGGGATAAAGGTTTCTCTCCGCTTCATGAAAATGATTGTGAGGAAACATTTTCACTAAGTGGATTTTAAAGAGTTAGCAATTGTGTTAATTGCATTCTCAAATTCGATTATGATTATGGCATCCCTCTTCATAGTTCGAATTGTGAGAAATGGCAAAAGGTCTAAACATTTGAGACTTATTGTTGTAAGTTCTAGAATTGTTTAGACACACATGTGAGCTATCTAAAGAAAGGTGTGTGAGTTTAAGAAGCCTAGATAAAGTCTTATCGAAGCATCTTGTATCAAAAATCTGAACTTTGGTAAGAAAGTCAACAAGTATTGATTTCTAGAAGTCCAGCTTATTTATGGGTACATGTCAAAGCTAGTGGGAGCATAAGTGTTATGCTAATAAGAATGTAATTATTATGCTAGTGAGAGCACAATTATTACGTTAAGTGTTGCGACTTAGCAATGTTAATTATAGAAAACAAAAGTTTCAATTCGCAAAGTTGCAGAGTTTGAAAAGTTGTTTTGCTATAATTAAGGGAGAGGATACTTATACTTCATTTCAAATCTAAAAGCTTAGATTGAGATTTTAGTTAATATTAGTCAGGGACATATATAAATGTTATGTTGGAATGGTTCAACATAAGGAAATTCTATATATGGAAATATTATAGAAAGAGACTGGTATAGTATCATGTCTTTATGTAAGGCATTATGAATCGTGTCCCATATGCTTCAGCTATAGGATCGATTGCATATGCTATAATAGTTATGTGTTCTAAATTTTCCAAATTCCTAAGGCATTAAGAGGGAAAATGGACCAGAACTGTATATGACTAAAGTTGTTAAACGATTGCTAAGAACAAATCCAAGGTTCCCCAAAGATTGGTTTCTTATGGACAATTGGAAGTATAGTAATGGATGGACCATATTGACATGATTTTGAATAGATAGGATTCTATTAAGAATGGATTGTCATATGGCAAGTATGGAAATGTTTCCATACTGGTAGTTGGATATTAAGAATCTATGTGTAGGTTAGAAACTTTTATGCAAGAAGGATGTTCAAACGAATGTACTTTGAATTTGAGACTTCGCTTCCATGGAATGGTTTTGTATCAATCTCCAATGGAATACTTTGTAATTTCATTGTTCAAGTCTCTATGGCTTTGGTGCATTGACTTTACAGAAGGATCATTGCATAAAGGTTAGAGCCTAACACATTCTAATAGTGGAAAGAATTTGACATTATTACACTTGTGATAAAGATTTGGAGTTGTGAAATAAGTTTTATTGAAGATGTATTCAATTGATCTATTTCACAAAGAAATGACCATAGGTAAACATAGTATGCATGCTTGGAGCATGGGATAACTATTGTTTTAATTCAAGTATAAAGTTGATAAATCGAAACATTAAACAATGAATAATGTGTAATCAATATGGTGATTAAAGAAAAGGTGTTTTATTTATATTCTAAAATTTTGAGAACATATTGGATTCGATTATTCTTGTGTTTCACTTTGCATGTTTTGACTTCCAGAATAATAATATTATTCAAACTATCCACAGTCGATCATACTTTGGAAGTAGGTTATGAAAGAAGACTGTCATGAATGGGTTTTTGTATGATTGTCTAAGGTGTTAGACATAGAAAAAGATTGCTACAAACATTCATGAGTGCTCTTGAAATAAGATTTGAGTATTGGACTAAACCCACGCTCACATATCACTTCATGGAATTTATCACGGGTGATTGTGAGACGATAATATTGTATAATCTTCAAACCAAGATATATGAGTTGGCGATTATTTGTTGATTGTACATTAATAGTGTGAAACCGCATCAGTAACTCGATGTTATAAAACGTGCTATTATGTATGATTCAATGAATAGTTAGCTCAAGCATATAAGTCAAGTTTTATCTGTTCCTTTTATCCTAAGAGGATTAAAAGCGATATCTTGGGCCCATTGATGATTTTGTTTTGACTTATGTACCGGGCCCAATCAGAACTCTATTGATGTGTTCAATTATGTTCTGTGTCAGACAAATCGGAAATCGGGAAACAAACTGCAGGACAATAAGTATGACTATGTTCCATGTATTTGTCCACATGATATCTTGTAGAATAGAGGATTATATGATCACTTATCTAATGGACGCGTCAGAGTTCGACAACGGCTTTTTGAGAGCTATGATTGCTAATCGGATTTTAAGTTACATTGGCAATTACAGTTATTAGACTTATCCAAGTGGGAGACTGTTGGAAAAGGTGTCTAAGCCCATAACTATAATTGGTATGTACTTGACACGATAGTAGCGTGGTCCATTTGGGTTGCATTCATCAAAGCAATATGTTAGGAATGATATTTGAGTAAGAGGTAATTATGATTTATTAATATATTATAAGTATAATATATTAATTAAGGAATCATATTATTTAATTAGTATTGATCAAGAATTAATTTAGAATTAATTTAGTTATCAAAAGAGACTAATTAAATTGATACATATGAGTTGGGCTAATGATCCATGTTTTAATTTGTGATGGGCTTATGGGTTAATCCATGAAGTATTTATCCAAATCAAATGGATGGATCATGGGCTGATGTGTATGGATTAGGGTTACACATGACCCTTGATGTTGTACATATATATATATATATATATATATATCTAAGTCCAAAATCGACTACCACTTGTATTTGAAGAGTAAGAACCGGTTTTGGAGTCTCCATAACCTCTCCATATTCATCTTAATTGTTCTTGGTGTTTTGTGATTCCATTTGAGGCATCACACTTGGATTGCTAAGCTTTCTTGAGGCCAGGTTATTCAAGCTACTACACAAGGTAATATTCTAACTAGGTTTTTATGATTCAAATATCACATTGCATGCTTGTTTAGGCTTCATGCTTTGGAAAATGTTTATTGCATGTATAATTAGAGAAAACTTAGATCCAAAGTATTAGGGTTATATATGCACCATAGGAATGTAAGAGTACATAAAACCTAATAATCCTCTCCCGAGGATTGATGATTTATTTGACTAGCTACAGGGTACATCTTGGTTCTCCAAGATTGATCTTTGATCGGGTTATCACTAGATGCGAGTCAGGGACGATGATGTGCAGAATACAACCTTCCAGACTCGCTATGGTCATTACGAGTTCGTGGTGATGCCGTTCGGGCTCACCAATGCTCTTGTCACATTCATGGATCTCATGAACCGCGTATGCAGACTAGTGTTGGATCGGTCTATGATAGTCTTTATTGATGACATCTTGGTTTACTCCAAGACGCAGGAACAGCATGAGGAGCACCTGAGGGAGGTGCTGGAGACGTTGAGGAGGGAGAGAGGTTTCGCAAATTTCTCCAAGTGCGAGTTTTGGTTGCGTGAGGTGCAGTTTCAGGGGTACCTTGTCAACCAGAACGGTATACTGGTCGATCCGGCCAAGGTAGAGGCCGTGATGAGATGGGACGTTCCGAGGTCTCCATCCGAGATTCAGAGTTTTCTTGGTCTGGTGGGTTACTATCGGATATTCATCCAGGATTTCTCCAAGATTGTTGTTCCACTGACCCGACTGACCAAGAAGTCAGTGACATCCCGCTGGGGGCCTGAGCGGCAGGCAGCTTTCGAGACCTTGAGGCGGAAGTTGTGTGAGGCACCTATTTTGACCCTGCCATAGGGCGTTGAGGATTTTTTAGTATATTGTGATGTGTCTATCTCGGGTTTGGGTGCAGTGTTGATGCAGAGAGGGCACGTCATCGCTTACACCTCGAGGCAGTTGAAGCCTCACGAGACGAATTACCCGACGCACGACCTGGAGTTGGGGGCAGTTGTTTTTGTTGGATTAATGTCTAAGTCCATAACTATAATTGGTAAGACTTGACCCGACTCGGCATGGTCCATTTAGGTTGCATGGCATCATGCATTTGGATAGACTATAATGAGAGAAATAACACTTAAGGTTGGTTAATATATTATAAGTTCTAATATATTAATAAGGTTATTTAATTAGTATTGATCAAGAATTAATTTGGAATTAATTAAGTGATCAAAAGGAGACTAATTAAATATATGGGTTGATTGTGTAAATCATTCATTCTTATATATGTGGGCTTGTGATCCAAGATTCCTTATGTTGGACTAAGTCCATGGGGTGACCCATGGATACTCCATGGAGGTTAAAATCCATGGAGCATAAGGAATGGGTAAAGTTATGAGTTACATGGTGTAACCCTAATAGCCACCATATAAAAGAATCCCATGGCTCAAGAAATCGTGCACTAATGTGTGAGTGTGAGGGCTAGACGATTTCAAGGAGTGTTCAAGTTTCTCTCAAGTTATTCCAAGTGTATTTGGTGTTGTGTGAACCATTTGAGGTGTCACACTTGGGGCACTAGGCACTCAAGCTTCATGAAGACATTCTACATCAAAGAGGTATGTATTCTATCTTGTTATATTTATTATTTTGTATGCTAGATTAGGATAATACCTTGGATGTTCATAATTGTATGTATAATAGAGAAAACATAGATCCAAGGTATTTAGGGTTGCATGTACACTTAGGAGTGTTAGAATGCTCATAACCCAACAGTGGTATCAGAGCCTAGGCTTGTTTTCTTGTTATACTTGCAAAAGTAGCTGACAAATCGAGTTGGATGCATATATTCGATTGTTTTGGCTGGAATTGGACTAGGAACATTACCCTAAGATGTTTTTGGACTTATAAACTTGTTTTTGATGTGGTAATGTTCATGCTAATCCAATTTCTAAGATAATTGTCATAATTTCAAGATTTGTATTAGTTTGTATGTTCATGCTAATTTCTTGAAGATTGATGATTTGAATTATCTTGTTCTTATGAGGTTCTTAGATTAATAGAAAATTTGTGTGAAATAGTTGTTTTCAATCCATTTTAATCTAAGAGTTGATTCCAAAGTGTGTTTTTGTAACTTGCCCTCAAGTTATATGAAAAGTCACATTTAAGAATCATAAAACTCATAAAAGTTGGCAAAGGTTACAAAATGAAGAGTCTAGTTCTAATTAAATGGTTTTATGACTCCATAACTTGTCCTCAAGTTATGGAGGTTCAAGAGTCTCTTCATTAAATTAAAAAAAAGTGTAACCTTAATTAGTTCCATAAGTTACAATAAAAAAAGTTATTTTTTTTATTAATTAGTTTAAAGTCTTCCATAACTTGTCCTCAAGTTATGGAACTTGAAGAGTTTTTTTTTTAATTAAAACTACTTTAAACTCATAAGTTATGGAATTAATTAGTTTTGAATAGTTTCAAAACTTGCCCTCAAGTTTTGGAATTTGAAAAGTTTTCACTTATGAATACTTTAATTCCAAGTTAGCCCTTAGAATTTTAAAAGTTAAAATTCAACCCTTATACTTTATAATATTATAAGTTAATAATATTTATATATATGTATAAGAGTAAAGTCAGTCTTACCGTTAGTAGGCCTCATTCACGAAGCTGGTCTATAAGGGGGGTATAAGGTTACTGCCTATAAAATGGCAGTTTAATGGGTGTCCACTCTCACCCACCGCTTCCTTGACTGGTGGAGGGTCGTTAGCCGAACGGGTACGACAAGGACTATAATTCTCCCTTCATTAAAAGTATTAATGATAAATACTAAGTAACTAAACACTTATAAATTCCCAATCTTAGTTACTTAGGAAAATGTGAATAAGGTGCTAATCCATGAAATTACACTTTGCACTTTGTTTAAACCGTTAGTGGAGCGTGTGTGGTTAACCGGCACACTAACCTGGATTTAACAAAGTAGGCAAAGGGTAACTTAATATTTATCATAGTATCGGTGGAGCTCGTGTGGTTAACCGGCACATCGATTGAGGGGTAAATATTAAGGGTACCAAGTATATTTGCATGGTTACTTCACACCTTGTTTTGTGATCCTCGGCATCCCAGTCACAAAACCTGAAGGGCACACTCGAGATTGAAACATGCCATTGAAAAGTTCAATGAATCTCAAAAGATCTAGGAGTTTCAAATCCAATTAAAAACCTAATTACATTATTTCGTTTTTCATGGTGGAAATTGGTAAATCGTCATTTACCTACCTTCAACTATTTTATAACTCGGATTACGGCATCCCTCTTCTAAGTTATAAAATAGTTTGTTGGGTCCTAGCCTTAATATTTCATATTTGGTGTCATATTAAGGACTTTAAATCAACTATCTTGAATATCTCCCAAAAAGATGTCTGGTCTAGACATTTATGATCTTCCTAAATCTCTTGAAACAAGCTTTCCTAAATAAAGATGATGTCCCATGGATATCATACTTCTTTCACCTCCTCCAATTATTCTCCCTAACCCATAAGTTCCTAAAAAGTTTAAGGTCACTCAAGCCCTATTGGCAAGGCAAGGTCTAGGTGTGATCACATCTTGGAGATGTAGTCACATATTGACAAGCCGGGAGAGTTGGGTGTCAAAGTCTTGAGAAAGTTGGTGGCTCAACTACTTTCTAAGTCACATAGTGAATTCTTTTGGGAATCCTATGAAACAGACTAAGACAAGACCCTTAATGATCTTATCTATTTGCTAAGATCAACTTCCTAAAACGCTATGGACATTGACAATGATGACATTGGATATCCAGTAAAGCTCTCTCTTCCCAATGGAAAGGGATCGGCCATAGTCAACTCGGTTGACCCAATGGTAAAGAGAGAGGCGAAGTCTGAGATAGTCCCATTATCAAGGGTCCATAGGTAACTATTGCCAAAGGAAGGGGCATTGGTTGCGAAGCTACCAAATTTACCTAAGGATGTTAAAGTCAATAAGTTTGGCTCTACTTCAGGTAAAGTCCATTGTCTAACTCTATTAAGTACATGCTGATTCTGATCGCGAAGATGGATTTCAATCGCATGGTTCGGTGATCAGAATTTTGGGCTATTACTTAAGAGTTATGATATTTATATTGCTTAGGAATAGATAACAACAAGGTTTTCATATGGATTGAAAGGATAAGTTTTTCCGCAAAGTTTTAAAATAAAAGAAAAAGGTTTTGATTTTATTTATTTTAAGTATCCTTACAATGGCATTTGTGAAAAGTTGTTGCTTATAAGATTCCATTGATAGCAATATTGGAAAAATGGATTTGATTCTTTCGGTTGTAGTAGTGTCTAATATTACCAAATAAGGAAAGATTCTCATCACCCAAGGTTCAATTGGACCGAAACTTGGAATCATGCAAGTTGTATAGTATGATGAATGAGAACTATCAGCTTGGAAAATTAAGACTAATTTCTTAGTGGAAGCATGATAATTATGACAAAGGTTGCAAGTTAGCAATGTTAATTATATAAAACAAAAGTTTCAATTCGTGAGGTTGCAGGGGTTGAAAAAGTTGTTTTGCTATAATTAAGGGAGAGGAAATTATACTTCATTTCAATTCTAAAAGCTTAGATTGAGATTTTAATCGTATTTAATCAAGGATATATATATATGAATTTCATGTTGGAATGGCTCAACATAAGGAAATTCTATATATGGGTCCATTATTTGCGTTCTAAAATTCGATTATGATTACGGCATCCCTTTTCATAATCTGAATTTTGAGAACTTGGCAAATTGAAATGGAAATATTATAGCAAAAGACTGGTTTAGTCTTTATGTGAGACATCATGAATCGTGTCCCATATGCTTCGGATATAGGATCGATTACATGTGCTATATTCATCCTTTCTAAAATTTTCCAAATGCCTGCGGCATTATGAAGGGAAAAGGTCTAGAATTGGATATGACTAAAATGATTAAGCAATTGTCGAGGACAATCTAAGGTTTACCAAAGATTGGTTGCTCAAGGACAGTTGGAAGTATAATGTTAATTCTGGAAGGACCATATTGACATAATCTGTAAGGAGGCAACTCTTGTTCAGAAGTGATAGTCAAAATGGAATATGGAAATGTTTCAAAGTTAAAATTATTCAATCTGTGTAAGATTAGGAAACTTAATGAAAGAAGGATGTTTCCAAGGAGCTGATCTCCTTTGGAATGCTCTGTAATGATTGTTGTTAAGTCTTTCTGACTTCGTGCATAATCATTAAGAGGATCAATGCATATAAGTTTAGAATCTAACAGATTTCAGTAAATGGCATGAATTTGGAATTCTTGCATTTGCAGTAAGGATTTGGGACTGTGAAAAGAGGATCATTGGAGTGATGTTCAATTGATCTATTTTACAAAGTAAAGATCATAGACAAACATAGTATGCATACTTGGTGTATGGCATGACTAGTGTTTAGAAAACATAGTGTACATGCTTGGAGCATGGGACAACTATTGTTTTAAATTCAAGTATAAAGTTGATAAAACCGAAACAATGAATAATGAGTAATCAGTATGGTGATAAATAAAAGTGTTTATTTATATTCATAGGGTTTGATACCATATTTGATTCATTTATTCTTGTGTTTCACTTTGCATGTTTTGACTTCCAGAATAACTAAGTCGCTCTTCCTGAATGATTAAGTTATTCAAACCATCCACAGTCGGTCATATGTTGGAAGTAGATATGAATCAAGACTGTCATGGGTTGGTTTGTAGAGGTCCAAGTTGGTGGACAAAAGTGGTGCTACAACACTCATGAGTGCTCATAAGTTCTGAGTATTGGATTCAACCCGCGCTCATTTGAATCACTTCATGGATTTTATCACGAGTGATCATGAGACGATAATATCTTATATTCTTCAAACCTAGAGATATGAGTTGTTACTATGAGTTGGTTATACATTGATTGCACGAAAACGCATTGGTAACTCGATGTTATAAAACGTGCCTTTGTGTATGATTCAAAAAGTAGTAGAACAAGCCATATGAGTCGAAGTTTATCCATTCCTTTTACCTTCGGGATAAAAGCGATATCTGTGGGCCCCTCGATGATTTAAAGATGATACATGTGAGTGCTTGGCCAAGCCAGGACTGATTTGATTTGTTCAATCAGTCAGTCATCATGAATCGGAAATCGGGAAATAACAAATGGACAGAGAGAATGATTGATAATCCATGTCTCAGTCCATATGATATCTATAATGGAGGAATATATGATCCCTTATCTAATGGACAAGTCATTGACAAAGGTCAGAGTTCATCGACAAGGTCAGAGTTAGACAGAAGCTTTTGAGAGCTACGATTGCTGATCGGTTCCTGAAGTCATACGCAATAATAGTTTTAGACTTATCCAAGTGGGAGACTGTTGGATTAATGTCTAAGTCCATAACTATAACTGGTAAGACTTGACCCGACCCAGCATGGTCCATTTGGGTTGCATGGCATCATGCATTTGGATAGACTATAATGAGAGAAATAACACCTAAGGTTGGTTAATATATTATAAGTTCTAATATATTAATAAGGTTATTTAATTAGTATTGATCAAGAATTAATTTGGAATTAATTAAGTGATCAAAAGGAGACTAATTAAATATATGGGTTGATTGTGTAAATCATTCATTCTTATATATGTGGGCTTGTGATCCAAGATTCCTTATGTTGGACTAAGTCCATGGGGTGACCCATGGATACTCCATGGAGGTTAAAATCCATGGAGCATAAGGAATGGGTAAAGTTATGAGTTACATGGTGTAACCCTAATAGCCACCATATAAAAGAATCCCATGGCTCAAGAAATCGTGCACTAATGTGTGAGTGTGAGGGCTAGACGATTTCAAGGAGTGTTCAAGTTTCTCTCAAGTTATTCCAAGTGTATTTGGTGTTGTGTGAACCATTTGAGGTGTCACACTTGGGGCACTAGGCACTCAAGCTTCATGAAGACATTCTACATCAAAGAGGTATGTATTCTATCTTGTTATATTTATTATTTTGTATGCTAGATTAGGATAATACCTTGGATGTTCATAATTGTATGTATAATAGAGAAAACATAGATCCAAGGTATTTAGGGTTGCATGTACACTTAGGAGTGTTAGAATGCTCATAACCTAACAGTTTTTTCCCTCAAGATTTGGCGACACTACCTCTATGGGGTCTGTTGTACTATTTACAAGGACCATAAGAGCCTGAGATGCCTGATGGACCAGCCAAATCTGAACATGAGGCAGCGATGTTGGTTGGATGTGTTGAAGGATTATGATTGTGAGATCCTCTACCACCCGGGGAAAGCCAATGTGGTGGCCGATGCTCTTAACCGTAAGGTATTCGCAGCCCCAATTTGAGACATCTATCTGAGGATGACAGTGATTACTCCATTGCTGGAGCAGATTCGGGAGGCACAGGTAGAGGCCATGAAGGAAGAGCACCGGAAAAGTGAGCACAATGTGGGTCAGTTGGCTTCCTTCGATTATGATAGTTGTGGGTTATTGACCCTGCATCGGAGGGTCTGGATGCCGTATCTAGGTGGTGTACATCAGGCTCTGATGGAGGAAGCCCACAAGTCTAGGTTCTCCATCCATCTTGGGGCGATGAAGATGTACAGGGATCTTCCTCCTGATTATTGGTGGCCCTGCATGAAGCGGGATGTAGCTTGGTACGTTAAGAACGGCTTGACTTGCAGGAAGGTCAAGGCTGAACACCAGAGACCTCAAGGCAAGATGCAGCTGTTGGATATCCCTGTGTGGAAATGGGAGGACATTACCATGGACTTCATTATGAAGTTGCCTCGGACGGTGCGCGGAGTTGATGCGATTTGGGTCATCATGGATCGATTGACCAAGAGCGCCCATTTCATACCGATTCAAGAGATTATCTCGGCCGAGAAGGTGGCAGACATCTACATCAGAGAGGTAGTAGCTCGACACGGGGTGCTAGTTTCTATGATTTCTGACAGGGATGTGCGGTTCACTTCCAGATTCTGGAAGAAATTTCATGACGAGTTGGGTACTCGTCTGCCCTTTAGCACGACTTTCCACCTGCAGACGGATGGTCAGATCGAGCGGACCATCCAAACCTTGGAGGATATGTTGCGGGCGTGCGTTCTAGACTTCAGTGGTAGCTGGGATACCTACCTTCCCTTGGCAAAGTTTTCCTATAATAATAGCTACCACGCCAGTATCGACCGGCCTCCCTTCGAGATGCTTTACAGGAGGAAGTGCAGGACCCCAATATGCTGGGGTGAGGTTGGTCAGAGGTTCATGGGGAGTACCGAAGTGGTACTCAAGATGGCGGAGAAGATCCAGCAGGTCCGGAGTAGACTCCAGACGGCCCAGAGTCGGTAGAAGAGCTACACCGACAGACGCCGATCGGACTTGTAGTTTCATATCGGGGATATGGTCCTTCTGAAGGTATCACCTTGGAAAGGTGTCATCCGCTTCAGAAAACGGGGCAAGCTGGGCCCTAGGTATACCCGACCATTCAAGGTTATGTTGGGTTTTGAGCATTCTAACACTTCCTAAGTGTACATGCAACCCTAATAACCTTGGATCTATGTTTGTCTAATAATCATGCAAAGTTGAATTCCAAGGTTATATTCCTATCTAGCATACATGGGGAACATTTTTAACTTGAATGAAAGATAGAATAACTTACCTTGTTGTTGATTATGATCCTTGAAACCTTGTGAGCCTAGCACCCCAAGTGTGATGCCTCAAATGCTTCACACAACACCAAATGCAAAGGAGTAAACTTTGAGAGAATCTTACACTTGCAAAATCGGCTCTAGCCCTCTTGTTTCTTAGTGTGTAGCCTATTTTGGTAGAGAATGGGTTTCTTATATAGTGTTGACACATCTAGGGTTACACCATGTAAACCGTAATGTGTCATGACTCTTCATTTCCATGACTCATGGGTAACTCCCATGGAGCATCCTATGGGTGGAACCCAACTTGATAATCCATGGAGCCTCTTAGCCCACTATATAAGATATGGAAGATTTACATAATCTACCCATATATTTAATTAGTTATCTTTTGATCACTTAATTAATTCTAAATTAATTCTTGATCAAACTAATTAAATAATATTATTAATATATTAGAACTTATAATATATTAATAAACCATAAGTGTTATTTCTCTCATTTTAGTTTATCCAATTGCATGGTGCCATGCAACCCAAATAGACCATGTCGGGTCGGGTCAAGTACATACCAGAAATAGTTATGGACTTAGACACCTTATCCAACAGTCTCCCACTTGGATAAGTCTAATAACTATAACTGCAACACTTCAGGAACCGATCGGCAATCGTAGCTCTTTCAAGGTCTCTCGGAACTGAGAAGATGATGATACGCCATTTAAGATAAGTGATCATATAATCCTCTATTCTAGATATCAGCCGGACAAATACATGGAACATTGTCTTACTTTATGTCCAGCAGTTTGTTTCCCGATTTCCGATTTGTTTGACATAGAACTCAATTGAACACATCAACTTAGTTCTGACCGGGCCCGGTACATAGGTCAAAACAAAATCATCGAGGGGCCCAGATATCAGCTTCAAATCCAAGAAGGAACAGATAAACTTCGACTCATACGTTTGTTCTACTACTCATTGAATTATACACAAGAGCACGTTTTATAACATCGAGTTACCAATGCGTTTTCGTACAATCAATGCATAACCAACTCATAAGTAACAAATCATATATCTAGGTTTGAAGACTTATATGATATTACCGTCTCACGATCACTCGAGATAAATTCCATGAAGTGATTCCAGTGTGCGTGGGTTGAGTCCAATGCTCAGAACTTATGAGCACTCATGAGTGTTGTAGCCATGTATAACAACTTAGACCTCTGCAACCAATCATGACAGTCTTGATTCATACCTACTTCCGACATATGACCGACTGTGGAGGTTCGAATAATATGATATACCAAACATAATTATTCTGGAAGTCAAAACATGCAACAGAAATATAGTAAACGATCGACAAGAGATAGCAACACTTTACTCATAAATAAAACACCTTTTATTCATCATCTAATGTCAATTATACTTTACAAATTTCAAGGTTATCTAACTACTAAATCTAATATCATCCTTCAGCCCTATGCTCCGAGCATACTGGAGATGCTTAACCCGAGTCAGTCCTTTCGTGAGGGGATCTGCTGGATTCTCATCCGATGATACCCTCTTTGCCACGAGGAGTCCTTCTTCTATTCGATGTCTGATGAAATGGTATTTTATGTCGATGTGTCTGGATCTCCCATGATCCCTTGGTTCCTTGGCTAAGGAAACTGCACTTTCACTATCACAGAAAATTTCCATTGGCTCTTTAATAGCTGGTACAACTCCAAGGTCTCTAATGAAGTTCTTCAGCCATATCGCCTCCTTTGCTGCCTCGCTAGCTGCTATATACTCTGATTCGCAAGTTGAATCAGCCACTGTCTCTTGCTTGGAACTCTTCCAAGAAATTGCTCCTCCATTTAAGGTAAAGACCCAGCCTGACTGAGAGCGGAAATTATCCCTATCAGTCTGAAAGCTAGCATCACTATACCCTACAACTCTCAAGTCTTCACTCCCACCGAGGGTAAGGACCCAGTCCTTAGTCCTCCGTAGGTACTTGAGGATATTCTTTACCGCAGTCCAGTGTGCCTTGCCAGGGTTCCCCTGATACCTGCTAACCATGCTCAAAGCAAAGGCTACATCAGGTCGAGTACACGTCATAGCATACATGATCGATCCTACAGCCGAAGCATAAGGTATTCGACTCATTTCTACTATCTCAGCCTCAGTACTAGGGCTTTGTGTCTTACTCAATCTGGCATTACTCTGGATGGGTAACTATCCTTTCTTGGAGTCCTGCATGCCGAATCTCTTCAACACCTTATCCAAGTAAGTACTCTGACTAAGTCCAATTAGTCTTTTACTCCGGTCTCTCAATATCCTTATCCCTAGAATATAGGCAGGTTCTCCTAGGTCCTTCATAGAGAAACACTTCCCAAGCCAGGACTTAACTTCCTGCAGAGTTGGGATGTCATTTCCTATGAGTAGTATGTCATCCACATACAATACCAAAAAGCTAACTATACTCCCAATAGCCTTGACATATACACAAGATTCATCTTCACTCCTAGAAAAGCCAAATTCTTTGACTTTCTCATCAAAGCAAAGATTCCATCTGCGAGGTGCTTGCTTTAACCCATAAATGGATTTCCCAAGCTTACACACTTTATTAGGGTACTCTGTATTGACAAAACCCTCATGTAAACATCCTCAGCCAACTTTCCATTAAGGAAAGCGGTTTTGACATCCATTTGCCATATTTCATAGTCATGAAATGCAGCTATGGCTAACAGAACCCTAATAGACTTAATCTTGGCCACTGGAGAAAAGGTCTCATCATAATCAACTCCCAGAGTTTGTGAGAAACCCTTTGCAACCAGTCGTGCCTTATAAGTGTGTACATTACCATCCATGTCGGTCTTCTTCTTGAAGATCCATTTGCAACCTATAGTCTTACGACCTGGTACATTCTCAACCAAGTTCCAAACTTGATTGTCATACATGGACTGTATCTCGCTGTCCATTGCCTCTTTCCACTTGGCTGACTCAGGGCCTGCCATGGCTTCCGCGTAACTGTTAGGTTCATCCAGACCTATCAGTGTCTCATCACTGATAAGTGTATCACCTTCTGCAGTAATATGGAATCCATAGTAATGCTCAGGTGCATTCCTAACCCTTGTGGAACGCCTCAGAGGTACAGACTTGTCAATAGACTCTTGAATTTCTTCAAGGTCAACTTGCCTCCCACTGTCTCCTTGGCTTATGAACTCTCTCTCTCGAAAGAAAGCCCTCCTAGCTACAAAGACCACATTTTCACTAGGTCTGTAGAAGAGGTAACCAAAGGATTTCTGTGGGTAGCCGATGAAAATACACCTCTCACTTCGAGGTTCGAGCTTATCATGAGTCTCGCGTCTCACGAAAGCCTCGCAACCCCAAATCTTAATGTGGTCTAGTTTGGGTACTTTACCGGTCCACATCTCATGAGGATTTTTGGCAACTTTCTTTGTGGGAACTAGATTAAGGATATGGGCGGCAGTCTCTAAGGCATACCCCCAAAATGAGATTGGTAGCGAAGCTCGACTCATCATGGAACGAACCATATCCAACAAGGTTCGATTACGCCTCTCATCTACACCATTCAACTGCGGTGTCCTGGGAGGTGTCAATTGTGAGACAATCCCACATTCCCTAAGATAGTCGAGGAACTCTGAACTAAGATACTCACCACCTCGATCGGATCGAAGCATCTTAATGTTCCTGCCCAATTGATTCTCGACTTCCTGTTTAAACTCTTTAAACCTCTCAAAAGTCTCTGACTTATGCTTGATTAAGTAGACATATCCATATCTACTGTAATCATCAGTAAAAGTCAAATAATAACGATTAGCATCCCTTGTGGCATGTTTGAAGGGCCCACACACATCCGTGTGTATAAGATCCAACAAACCTTCACCCCTCTCACAAGAACCTGTGAAGGGTGACGTTGTCATTTTTCCAAATAAGCATGATTCGCAACTATCATCTGACTTTAGGTCAAATGACTCCAATACTCCATCCTTTTGGAGTTGGCCTATGCGCTTCTTGCTTATATGTCCAAGACGACAATGCCATAATGATGCTTTATCCAAGTTATTATCATTAACAGAATCAATACACAATACATTATTTCCTAAGTTATCAACCACAGATACAGTTTCATACACACCATCACAAGGTAATGCTTTAAAATAAAGAACATTATTAAAGAAAGCATTAATCGAACCAACTTCATTATCAAATGAAAAGGTGAAACCTTGTTTATACAATGCATGAAAGGAAATAATATTTCTTGCCATTTCTGGCGAATAACAATATTTATTCAAATCTAAACTAAACCCACTACTTAGCGATAAAGTATAAACTCCAATCTTGGTGACAGGTAAAGCTTTCCTATTCCCCATGATTAAGTTTATTCTTCCATGCTCCACATTCTCACTTCTTCTTAGTCCCTGCAAATCAGAACAGATATGAATACCACAACCGGTATCAAGGACCCAAGAGTTAGAATGGGGTGAGTTATTAGATAAGATAGTGTAAATACCTGCATGGTTGGGTTTAACTTTCCCATCCTTCACATCTTGCTGGTACTTTGGGCAGTTCCGCTTCCAATGTGACTTTTCATGGCAATAGAAGCATTCAGCCTCTTTAGGGTCAGAAGAAGGAGTGACAAAACCTTTCTTGGTTCCACTTGAAGAAGAGCCATCAAGGGTCCTAGCCTTGGTACCCTTCGAAGAGCTCTTCCGCTTCTTCCCTCTACCTTTCCCGATTGCCAAAACTGGGGCGGAGTTTGGAGTAGGAGTGTTAACAACCGACTTACCCTTAAGACCTGTTTCTGCGGTCTTGAGGAGTCCCTGAAGTTTGCTGAGTGTGACCTCTTCCTTATTCATGTGATATGTCATGCGGAATTGATCATAGCACGATGGTAAGGAGTGCAAAATGATATCTATTGCAAGCTCCTCAGGGAAGTTCACATTAAGCTTCAGCAACCGATCCACATACCTTTGCATTTTCTGCATGTGGCTCGTGACGTATTCCCCGTCCTTCATCATGGTTGTTATGATAGAGCATATGATTTCATACCTCTCTTGTCGTGCACTTTGATGGTATCTTTCCATCAGGTCTTGGTGCATTTCAAAAGGGTAGAAGTCCTCATAGGACTTTTGGAGTTCCGCTGTCATGGTGGCCAACATGATGCATGCCACTTTTGTAGCACCCCTTTCATGTGCCCGGAAGTCAGCGATCTCCTGGGGAGTTGCAGTGGTCTCATCAATCTCCTTAAGCTCCTTGTCAAGGACATATTCTTTGTCCTCGTAGCGGGTAATCATCCTGATGTTTCTGATCCATTCAATGAAGTTGGATCCATCAAAAGTGACTTTCCCACACAAGTTCATAAGGGTAAAGGAGTCATTAGGATTAGAGCCAGAAGCAGCATTGTTTGAAGACATCTGAAAGAAGAGAACAAGATTAGTTTAGATATTAAGAGAGTCCTTAATAAAACACCCAAATGTAATATTAAGGCTAGGATCCAATCACAATATATTATAACTTAGAAGAGGTATGCCGTAATCCAAGCTATAACATATTTGAAAGGTAGGTGAATGACGATTCACCAATTTCCACCATGAAAAACGAAATATAAATATTAGGTTTTTAATTGGTTCTTAGAAATTCCTAGATTCTTTTGAGATTCAATGAACTTTTCAAAGGCATGTTTCAATCTCGAGTGTGCCCTCCAAGTTTTGTGACTGGGATACCGAGGATCACAAAACGAGGTGTGAAGTAACCATGCAAATCACTTGGTACACTCAATTTTTATTACTCAATCGATGTGCCGGTTAACCATACGAGCTCCACCGACCTATAATAAACTTTAAGTCACCCTTTACCTACCTTGTTAAGTCCAAGTTAGTGTGCCGGTTAACCACACGAGCTCCACTAACGACTTAAACAAAGTGTAAAGCGTAATTTCATGGATTAGCACCTTATTCACATTTTCCTAAAGTAACTAAGATTGGGAATTTAATAAAAGCATTTAGTTACTTTATAATATTCATCATACTTTTAATGAGAATTTATAAGCCCTTGTCCTACCCGTTCGGCTAACGACCCTCCACCGATCAAGGAAGCGGTGGGTGAGAGTGGACACCCATTAAGTTGCCATTTTATAGGCAACAACCTTATACCCCCCTTATAGACCGGCTTCGTGAATGAGGCGTACTAGCGGTAAGACGACTTGACGTTATACATATATATATATTAGTAACTTATAATATTATAAAGTATAAGGGTTGAATTTTAACTTTTAAAATTCTAAGGGTTGGAACTAAAGTTTTAATCAAGACTTTACATGTTCCAAAACTTGAGGGCAAGTTTTGTAAACTTCCAAAACTTTTCATTTCTTATAACTTATGAATTAATTGAGTAATAAAAATGAAGACTCTTCATTTTTATAACTCTTGTGTTCTTTTAATGGCTTTAATAAAAGTGAGACTTTTGGTTTTCCATAACTTGAGGACAAGTTATGGACTCCATTAAAACACATTATGATCATGAATTAAACTACCATGAAGGTTACAAACAATTCCTATGATCATCTAATCTTCATAAGTTCAAGAACATGAATATGAACACTTTCAAGAATCAAAAAATTACACTTAAAAAAACTTGTAATTTTAATAATTGTCATTGTAAATGGATTAGCATAAACATTACACCATCTAAAACAAGCTTTAAAACATCAAAACAGTTTAGGGTAATGTTTCTAGTCCATTTCCAGCAACAAATGTGTAAACTTTCATACGAGCAGAAAACAGAAAAACAATTTTTTTCAAGCTGTTTGCACACAAAAAAAAACAACAAACAAACCTAGGCTCTGATACCACTGTTGGGTTTTGAGCATTCTAACACTTCCTAAGTGTACATGCAACCCTAATAACCTTGGATCTATGTTTGTCTAATAATCATGCAAAGTTGAATTCCAAGGTTATATTCCTATCTAGCATACATGGGGAACATTTTTAACTTGAATGAAAGATAGAATAACTTACCTTGTTGTTGATTATGATCCTTGAAACCTTGTGAGCCTAGCACCCCAAGTGTGATGCCTCAAATGCTTCACACAACACCAAATGCAAAGGAGTAAACTTTGAGAGAATCTTACACTTGCAAAATTGGCTCTAGCCCTCTTGTTTCTTAGTGTGTAGCCTATTTCGGTGGAGAATAGGTTTCTTATATAGTGTTGACACATCTAGGGTTACACCATGTAAACCGTAATGTGTCATGACTCTTCATTTCCATGACCCATGGGTTTGTAACTCCCATGGAGCATCCATGGAGCATCCTATGGGTGGAACCCAACTTGATAATCCATGGAGCCTCTTAGCCCACTATATAAGATATGGAAGATTTACATAATCTACCCATATATTTAATTAGTTATCTTTTGATCACTTAATTAATTCTAAATTAATTCTTGATCAAACTAATTAAATAATATTATTAATATATTAGAACTTATAATATATTAATAAACCATAAGTGTTATTTCTCTCATTTTAGTTTAACCAATTGCATGGTGCCATGCAACCCAAATGGACCATGCCGGTTCGGGTCAAGTACATACCAGAAATAGTTATGGACTTAGACACCTTATCCAACAGGTTATAGCCCAGGTAGGCAAGGTGGCGTATCGGTTGGATCTCCCGGAAGAGCTTAGACAAATCCACAACACTTTTCATGTTTTGCAGTTGCGGAAGTGCACAGTCGATGATATCGTGGTGGTTCCTTTGGATGATATTCAAGTGGATGACAACCTGAACTACATCGAGACATCGGTAGCCATTCTCGACCAGAAGACGAAGGATCTAAGGAACAAGAGGGTAGAGTTGGTGAAGGTGCAGTGGCAGCACCGCAAGGGCTCGGAATGAGATGAGGGAGCACTACCCAAAGTTATTTCCAGCCGCACCAGAGTTCGAGGAAAAAGTCTTAGATAAGTGGGGGAGAATTGTAATGTCTGGTTCCTGGTATGTATTTAATTTAAAATTATTCACTTTTGTATAGCAACTTGACGAGTTGGAGGCCCCGAACTCGTCGAGTAGAGACGAATTGGACCTCGGATTTTGAAAACCTACTCGACGAGTTGGGGAACCTCAACTCGACAAGTAGGCTGGCAAAAATGAAACCTTAATTCCGGGGTTTTGCACCCTATTTAAACACCTTAACCCCAAGGTGTTGGCCTCATATCCAGCCTCCATTGCCCAAAACTCTAATCTTGAAACCCTAAGCCATTTTTGGTGATTGTGAGTTAATCTTGTTCATTCTTGGTGGTTTTGAAGAAGAAGAAGCTTGAAGGAGGAGCAAGGACGTGAGGGAGGAGAGTGGATCCAAAAGTTGGGCTTCATTCCTAAATCATCTAAGGTATAAAGCTTCAACCTTGTCCATAGCATGCTTAGATCTAGTTTTAGGATGCTTTCTTCATGTTTTGGGCCAAGTATGTTGGTTGTTGGGATTGGGACGGCCCATGTGGGCAAACCCTTCAGATCTAGGGACAAGAGGGGACTTCATGGCATAAATGTGCCAACTTTATGGCCAAGTAAGTCCCATGCAACCTTTGGGACCATCATTTCGGCTTTTAAGCCCTTATTAGGTTATGCATGCGACCAAGATGGGAACTTTACGTGACCAAATCGTCCCTTAAGTCCAGATCTATGACCTCATGGTCTATCTTGAAATTTTGATGGCTTGTGGAGTTGGATCTAAGCCATTTTGAGTTATGGTTAGAGCTCAATTCTTCTAGGGAGGGTTATAATGGGTAAAGTTGGAAACTTTACCCTCCTAGGTGTGTTTTTAACCCAGATCTGGAATATGGGACTTAGGTTTGAAGAATTATGGCTTAAAGCACTAAGAAGGCTTAAGAGACTGAAGAACTCGACGACTTCATAAAGGCACTCGACGAGTTGGGTCGAAGTGTCCCGACTCTGTTTGAAGGAACTCGACGAGTTCAAGGATGGACTCGACGAGTTGATTTGAAAAGTCTTCATGCTGTTGATAAGGAAGAACTCGACGAGTTCATGGAAGAACGCGACGAGTTGGATCGCGAAATCACAATTCTGTGATTCATAGAAACTCAACAAGTTGAAGGGGTAAGTCGACGAGTTCAGTCAACTCGGAGTGTTGACTTTGACTTTGACTTGGACTTTGACTTTGACCAAGTTGAATCTTAAGGGAGTTATGATTAAGAAAGGGTATTTAAGGAAGTCTTTTATATTTAAGGATTGAGCTGAGTTGATATTCGGGGCCAGAGACTGTGCAGCTACTTCCCAATATTCGAGGTAAGTTACCTTCCTGTAGGAGTGGGTCGAAGGCACCAATGTCGGCCCACTAGTAGTTGTTTAGAGTAGAGATGATTGTCTTTGTGATAATTGCCTAGTATGCCGCTATCTTTTATGATTTATGTGCTATGATATTATGTGATAGTGGTAGGGGTGAAATAGACCCCGTAACCGGTTGAAAGAGACCGAAGGGGTAGGCCAGCACCCAAATATGCTAAGCAGTATATGATTTATGTGCTTATGATAGGATACTATGTGATAGTGGTAGGGGTGAAAAAGACCCCGTAACTGGTTGAAAGAGACCGAAGGGGTAGGCCAGCACCCAAATATGCTCGGCAGTTACCAGTTGAAAGAGACCGAAGGGGTAGGCCAGCACCCAGATATGCTCGGCAGTTACTGGTTGAAAGAGACCGAAAGGGGTAGGCCAGCACCCATATATGTTAGGTAGTATGTGTATTGTATGGTATGTGGTATGATGGGGGAACTCACTAAGCTTTGTGCTTATGGTTTTCAGTTTTGGCTTCAGGTACTACTTCTTCGAAGGGAAACGAGCCGGCATGATCGCAACGCATCACACTATGATTTTCCGCATAAGAGATCTTTGGGAGTTATACTCTGACATTATTTTGTTATGACATGTTTTGATTACTTGATATACTGGTTTTGATTATGACATGGGTTGGTACTATTGATGTTTTCAAACTAATGGTTTTAACAATTACTTATTTGAAAATGAAATTTTTGGTCTTGAATTTTGGGATGTTACACATATCTAAGAAAACAAAGAAATGAATTTGATTTTCCAGTTTAAATCTCTATATTTTGAATGATAATAAAGGCTAAGTGGAATAGAAATTCAGTTTACGCAAAATCCTGAATTTTTAAAATTTCAACACTCAAATTTTTCTAAGATCAAAAATCTATGGAAGAAATTCAATTTAAACACGCAATTAACAATTCTTGTATATGAGATTAGATTTAAAAATGAATGACAGAAAATTTTGTTTTAAAATTGGGATGCTTTTATTGGAATTAAATACATTTCATTTCAAAAAGATAATTGATTGAAAGATATTAAAGATTATTGAAATTAAATGCAGTGAAGGCTGATGTCAGCAAAATATCTGTAGGTGGAAAAGATAGGGATGAAATGCAATCAAGGGCTCTTATTGTTTAAGTTGATATCGTAAGGTTTCTATTTTAATATATATTAGAGATGAATGCTCAGTTTTCAACTTTATTCATTAAAACCACAAGGTTATAATATATATATATATACACATAACACTATATATAGTGCTCCAGACCCACAATATACCTAACATTAGTATATAGTATTCAATTTTAGAGTAACACTATATGTAGTGTTTTTTTTAGTGTAACACTAAATATAGTGTTGAATAAATAACAATATACTTATAATATTCTTTTTAATATTAAATATAGTGTAATGGGTTAGAGAACTTTAGTGTTTACACTATCTTTTACATTATAATTATAGATATAATATAAAAAAACAATGTTAAGGGTTGGAGTTGGTCTTAATTGTAACGTCCGTGTTTCTAGGCTAAGCATTAGTATGATAATGTAATAGTTAGGGTCAACAATTGTGACCTATTTTGAAGTAATAAAGAAGAATTATTTGAATATTATGTGATTTTATGTGCATTATCCTTATTTATAAGGTATAATAACTTAAGAATAAAAATAAGCGTCAAAAATAAAATAATAAATAGACCCAATATCTATGAAGAAAGTTGTAGTGTTCGTGACAAGGATTTCGTAGATATAACGAACACCGAAATCCGACTTATAATGAAGAAGTTATGATCTGTCGAAATTTCGCGACAAAACCGGCACGACGCTGTGTGATGTAAAAAGTGAGTTTGCGATAAAATACTTTTAGCCTTAGCGATCTAAACAAAAGTCGTAGTATACGTTAAACCGTAAGCTTGCATAAAAAGAACGCCCAAATCTGACTTCGTATGAGGAAGTTATGATTTTTCTAAGATTTGGCATAATAGTATGCAGCCCAGAATTCGAATATTAGATCGAACGATTTTTAGCTGACACAACCTAAACGAGAATCGAAGATCTCATTAATAGGAGCTCAACGATAAAAAGACAGACGAAAACGGATGTCGGGTGACAAAGTTATGAATTGTTAACGGACTTTACATGTCCAGGCCTATTAAAATATAACTTAAAAAATCAAAATTAGCCGACGGAGTCTAAACGAAAGTTGTAGAATACGTCTCTACCTACACGTGGATATAAAGAACGTCGAAAACGAAGCTCATATGCGAAAGTTACAGAATTTAGAAGTTGGAAGAGGCTGTTGTGAGGGTACATGTGTACGCCCCCGCGTACACAACATGTACGCCCCGCGGTCTCGCATACTCCGCTTAGAAGTGTCCACGTCACCCCATCTGACATTCGCCATCTGTCCCTCGTACACGAAGTGTACCGAAGTACGCCCAACACTCTCCGAGGAGTACGCCTAGCGTAGTCCGAGGTTGGCGCCTATAAATAGCATGCAAGGGCTGCCACCAAAACTCACACCATAACCCTTCTCTCTCTCTCTCTCTCTCTCTAACTTCTCTCTAAACCTCTCCCAAGCCTTACTACTTCCCAAGTGCTAAGAGGCGAGTCCCGGAGCGCCATAAGGCTCCGAGAAGAAGAGCTTTTCGACTCGGAAGTTCTGCCCCCGCAGAGCCCGGTTCCTAGCCAAACCTCCTGGTAAGTGAGTTATGCTTACCTTACTTTAGGTATAGCTTTTGTTTAAGTTTATTATCGTTATTATGAACTTATAAACAATATATATATATATATATATATATATATATATATATATATATATATATATATTAAAATATAATATACAAAGTGTTATTATAATATCTTTTAACTACTCGCGGTACGGGGAATCTGGTTTGAAAGGCCGCATAGGTTTGTTGGATTTCAAAAGTGTTATAATGCCAAAATGGTCATGCCCTCCGGTGTTTCATGTATGGCCCCTGTCTGTACATAGTGGTTTAAAAGTATTGTTTAACACTTATAAAACAAAATCGCTCGTAATTAGTCACAATAAATATTAGACTAAAATCTAGTGGTAATAATACTAGGTTTCGTCGAAGGAAAATAAATTATTAGAAGTGAAGCGCTGCCCGAGTTTGGAATCATCACTTTAATAAGTGAGTACATAGTTACTTTCATCTTACACATAGATATGAAGTATTTAATATAAATTACGTACTATGTGTGCATATTATTTGTGTTCCTGATATCTATGCTGGATGAACGATTTATACATGTTTTAAATGATTTAAACTGTATATGTATTTTATATCTACGAATATGTTGGGTAGAACATGGGTGATGAAATAAAATGATGAGAGGCCTCGATGTTTATGATGATCCAGTCATCTAGCGGAGTATAGATGACGACTACAGACTATTCTAGACAGTCTAGTGGAACGCTAGCAGGCTCGCAACCTGTAGGTGTTTGTGAACGATGTGTTCACCGGTATACTCCATCCCCCTCATGGTTGCCTTACGAACATATATTGTTGCGGAACCCCCTTAGCAGTAGTGTCCATCCCGATGAAAATCCTCACGCTGGGTCCCTTGAATTAGATGCTTTAGGGACAGAAAGTGAGGATAGCTGGAATGGGTAATTGGGTTGATTGATTTGATGAAACTAATGAAATTAATTATTGTGAGTTGAAAACCTTATGTGGTCACCAGACTCCCAAGCCTGACCCACTCAGTTTCTTGTATACAGGTAGTGGAAAAAGAGCACAGGAGTGATGATCTAATGAGAGATCAATGGATTATATGCCACTAGAACAAGTAGATGTTGTAAGGCCTATGTTGTTTCTGTTTATGCTTTTGATCTGTATTGACAATGACATCCTGAGGTTTTTAATATATATATATATATATATATATATATATATATATATATATATATATATATATATATATATATATATATATATATATATATATATATATATATACATACGTTTCTTCATAAATGCTTTTATAAATTCTTTATCATATTTTTGGAAACAAATTCCGCAACATATTTTTTCAAAAAGTATACTCTGATTTTCAAATAAAGCATAACCAAATTGGTCTTTTCTAGACGTGAAAATGGGGATGTCACATTAATGTATTAACCATATTTTCTAGTTTGGTCCCTCAAAACTTGTCATATTGAGACTTTAAACACCAATCCCAAAACACTACACTCTAACACTTTCAAAAATATCACTTTAACCCTTGGACTTTCTTTAAACCTTCTATAGATTATATTTACCCTTAATATTCCCATAATTTAATTAATTAAATTGTATACCCTTTATTTATTATCTAATTATAGTAAATATAAATGAACACCTATTAGTAAAGTTTTCTTTGAAATATTTGAAAATGATTTTGGAAATTTTCTTGTTTGAAAAGTAATAAGTCTTAGCCAGCAAAAAATGAATTTTTTTTATGAAAGAGTAAGCAAAAGGTTTTAAAAGACAACTATTTTAAAATAAATGAACTCTGTCATGAGTAATGGTTAGCTAACTACGATTTATTATGCGGATTGTTAAGAAGGATTAATAAAATATATTTTACAGTTAGGAAATATTTGAATGTTTTATTATGCAATGTTTTTATTGGTACTGTTCAGCATGTCATCTGCGTGTGATTGAGTCAATAAAAGAACATAGATGATCATGCGTCATACCAGTGACTTGTAGGGCCTTTCCCGGATAATTTGTTCTCCAGTAAAGGTCATCGCCAAATGTCACTTTATGTGACCAACCTGATATAGGGCGTTTATTTGTCACTGAGGTGACCAAACTGGTTAGGGTGTATATTGTCACTTTATCTGAACAGTCCAATTTGGGGGGTCAACTTGTCACATGTGGTGACTAACCCAATTTGGGGTAGTCCTTATAGACATTAGACTCAACAAGTAGCTAAGGCTCGGAAAGGCCCAGAAAGATTTGAAATAGGTGAGGACATGCATAACATGGTCAGCATGGTTTTATAAATGTATGTCAAATGAGTTTTATAATAATTTTATGTCCAAACCCATGTATCTCACGATACAATGATTGACTTACGTATTTTGTTTAAATGTCATGTATGCAAGGTATTGATTCGAAGCATAGAAGGCTATGCTGAGACAAATATCGAATAGTCGATGGATAGAACCTAGACACAGTTTCCATGACATAAGCAACCTTGCAACTTTAATGTGGTTTATTTGTATCAATCGTAATACCCAAATTTGATAGTTACAAATATATTTGTAAATGAATTGCAAATTTGAATCAAAAGAGAACGACAAATGTTTGTCGTTGAATGTGTAGTTGAAAGGTCGGCCAATTGTTTTTTATTACCCGATGCGAGATAAGAATTTTATGCCCTTATATATGTACCGTACGATAGAGAAAACATATATATAAAAGATTTATAAAATTAACAATATAGTAAATTTTATAATCAAACAAATAGTACAAGCAAAAACCTACAAAAATCACCTAAAACGATGTCTTCGTGTACTTTTTTAAGCAAAAGCATCTCTTAATTTACAATAACCAATATTTTGTAAAAAAAATCACTTTTGATACTTATATTTTTTAATCAATTCAATCTTTCTTGAGGCATGGTACTGCGAAGATACGGTTTCAAGAGCTTCAATTTTGAAAAACTTTTTTCCACGGAAACAACCATAATCGGCACAACCAACAATATCATATATGCAACCAACACATTAGGGAACATATTCATTTTGCATACACCACTATTTTTGTTTTTTTTTCGTTTGCTATTTTGAGCACCTTATGGTTGTTTTCGTAGAAACATATTTAAAAATCAACAAATCTAATTATAAAAGTTAAGCAACGAAAGATACAACCTGAACAAAGTTTATGTTTTTCCACTTTTTAGATGTCAAGAGATCTGAAAAAAAAATACATAATAAGAAATAAGAATATATTTTTCAAAACTCATGTATTATAACAACAATGGAATAAATTTATACCTCTCTATTGCCTCTAACAGTCTAAATAGTAAAACAATAGAAATCATAACTCAGAAGTTCAATAGATAATTAAATGTCTTTTTGCTTCCTGATACACATCAAATAAACTAGAACACAAAAGTTTAGAAGACAAATTCAACAAAAAACGAGGAGAATGCAATAGATTTCTCTTAAAACATAGGTGATATTTATACATTTTTACCGCCTCTAAAATTCAATCCAGATAATAAAAAAGAAAGAAATCATAACTTAAAAGTTCAATAGATAGTTAAATGTCTTTATGCCTCCTA
Source organism: Lactuca virosa (assembly GCF_052849685.1). Taxonomy (NCBI): domain Eukaryota; kingdom Viridiplantae; phylum Streptophyta; class Magnoliopsida; order Asterales; family Asteraceae; genus Lactuca; species Lactuca virosa. The sequence continues at coordinate 245,234,600 of NC_136429.1, read as the reverse complement.
ATTCACATTAAAAAACAATAACACATAAAAGATTTAGAAGACAAACTAAAAAAACAAGGAAAATGCAACATAAATTTTACTTGAATAGATACAAAGCAACAACAGTTTGACTTAGAAATCTTAGCTTAAATAAATGAATTCGATACAAATCATCAGCGAATTTTGATTTAAATTAATCATATTATCTATGAGACTTTAACTCTTTTTAGATAAACTTGAATTCAACATGTAAAGATAAAAAAAATCATCCAAATCAATGAAAAGAAATCATAAACCAAAAACAAAAAAGAAAAAAGCAAGTAAATAAAAACTAACAAGAACTCATTGAAGAGATGAAGAGTGAAGAGATTCAGTCATTCAACAATCAGAAAAATCCAACAGGTGGCAAGTCCTTTATTTAGTTCTTTCGTTGTCCTTGTGTTGTAATTCCTAGTCAGAACTCAGAACTCGGAACTCAAACTGCGAGATTGAAACTTGAAAAAAATCGAACTCTAACAGCAGTTAATGATCGATTGAATGCACAAAAGGTTTAAAGAAAGTGATAGAATAGAAATAAGACATCTTTTTGATTTAGAATGTGAAATTGAGAATAAAAATCATATAATGATTTACGGATTTAGAACTCAACTCCTCGATCTCCACATATCATTCAAGGATTTTCAATTTTCATGGGTGTTACTGAATACCGATTTTGACAATTGCAATTCTCAAGAACTTTGATTATTAGGCAGATGCATTCAGTGAACTTATGCCCCCAGACGTTGACCTTTCTTGGACGCAGTTGACGGACTTAATATCGGGCCAACATAATAAATATATATACTAATACATATTGGATAAAAATTATGATCCTATTTTTAATGTCTTGGGCCTTGGCCTAACTCGTCATATATTGGGCAGACTCTATGCCGTTGCATCTCTTCTCAGTTCTCAGTCTTTTTTTTTTCACCATAACACCACCCCAAAATAATGCATGAGTATGGTGTCATCGGCAAAATGGAGTCTATGGAATATTGTACCATCACACCACACCATTCAAAGAAAATATTGGAACCCTTTATATTTTAGGGAAAATGACTCTGGAGGGTAACTAACTGTTGCGTTTGTTCTCATTTGGTCCCTTTCCTTTTTTTGTACTCAATATACCATTGAACTTGTTGTTTGTGTTCACCATAACCCTTTTTGACCGGCTTTTGACCTGTGATAGCCGGTCAAAGGGTTATGGTGAACATAAACAACAAGTTCGATGGTATATTGAGTACAAAAAAAGGAAAGGGACCAAATGAGGACAAACTCAACAATTGGTTACCCTCCTGAGTCATTTTCCCTTTACTCATTTACAGCAAATCTCACGTCATTTTCCCTTTACTTATATTAATGACTTTAAGAGATTCATTTTTGCTTCTTTTCAAAACATAACCCACAAAAGAACATTATTCATACATGTACAACTTTGTAATGCACTTGAATATTTATTAGGGGAATCTTGACTAAGAAGGTGCATTTCATGACTACATTTACATTTCCAATCAAATGATTTATCGTATCACGGATTCTAGACAAGTCTACAAACAAGTGGAATCACAAGTGCTGTGATTTTTGAGTTTACATGGCTTTAAGATCGAATTCATGGGATAAGATACAACATCAATATATATAATAACATGCAACTTTTGCAGACACATCACCATAATATACCTTGAGGTAAACGTTTATGCTGATAAATATATCTCTCATACACGGTCATATCCTTTTGCAGAGAGGTGTTGACAGCTAATCGCAGTAAGCATAGCATATACCATGTTTTAACGAAGCTACCCATCCGAAATGCTCTTCATGTACGTTATCGCCAAAGAAGGTTGTAGTCTTTGATAATTTTGCAACTTTAATTTCATTTAACTTTTTGGGGAAAATGACTCGGGAGGGTAACCAACTGTTGAGTTTGTTCTCATTTGATCTCTTTCCTTTTTTTGTACTCAATATACCATTGAACTTATTGTTTGTGTTCACCATAACCCTTTGACCGGCTATCACAGGTCAAAAGCCGGCCAAAAGGATTATGGTGAACACAAACAACAAGTTCGATGGTATATTGAGTACAAAAAAAAAGGAAATGGACCAAATGAGAACAAATACAACAGTTAGTTACCCTCGAGAGTCATTTTCCCTATATTTTGTTTCAAAACTTGACTAATATTCCTGGCCAATATCTCTTCCCTCTAGTTTTCGAGTTAATCATCTAGTTGTTAGTTCCGTCTCTATTTTATAAACAATTAATCCACGCCACTCGGCCACTATCAATCGATACAGACACGTATTTATTGGAATTGACATTTACGGGATAAAAATTCCCCCTTTTTGGAAAATAAAAAATAAAAAATGGAAAACAGCAAATGGTTAGCTACGGTGGCGAGCATATGGATCCAATGCAGCTGTGGTGCCTCCTACGCCTTCAGAATCTACTCCGCTGCCCTCAAATCCAGCCAAGGTTACGATCAATCGACTCTCGACACCGTCTCCGTCTTCAAATACATCGGTGCTAATATCGGAGTTTTATCCGGTCTCCTCTACCACGCCGTTACCAATAACCTCAGCGATTCAACGCTGCAGTCTCGTTTCGGATCCGGACTTTCGTTCGTCTACTTGGCTGGAGCGATTCAGTGCTTTGCCGGTTACTTCCTTATGTGGTTGTCCGTTACCGGAGTTATCGATAGGCCGCATGTCCTGTTCATGTGCCTCTTCATGTTCATGGTGGCACACACACAGACTTTATTCAACACCGCAAATGTCGGCATCACCGTCCGGAACTTTCCCGATTACGGTGGAACAACCGTCAGCATTATGAAGGTAATTCATTCAATTTCTGTTTTTGATTGTTATTCATCGGTATTTTACTCCGCTCACATAATTTTATAAAAATTCCCTAAGATCAAATTGTTACGTTAGATTCCAAATTTCTATGACCTGTGAATGTTTTTAGTAGAATTTTCTCTCAAGCGCAAGAAGTTAAAAGTGATTAAGATAAACATAGGATACATAATGATGAATCAAACTTATCCAAAGATTCAAATCAAATGCAGTTGATAGTTGTACCATACTTTTGAAGTTTCATCACTGTAGGTGTTTAAAATAGTCAGAATGTACAAATTTTCATCCACTGTTTAACCAAATCTACTAATACTTTAATCAATCAAGGGTTTCTTGGATTAAGCAGAGTTATACTAATTCAGATCTACCAAACTCTGTTTTATGGCAAACCAACAACCTTCTTACTGATGCTTGCTTTGTTTCCAATCATCGTCTCTCTACATGGCTTATAGCTTAATGAATGAGTAATTGATTGTTATCAAAGTATGCTAATGTTTGTGGTTATAATATCACTCAATGTCATCATGTGAAAGAAATGTTACCTATGCTAACATTTGGAAGTGTAATGATTTGAGTAAATGATGATAAAGTAGAAAATATTGTCATAGTGTATTACCTGGGCTATATGTTGGTTTCCATAGCATATTATCGGGTCCATATATCGGTTGTGATAGTGTGTTGTCGGGGCCATATGTTGGTTGCCATAGTGTATTACCGGGGTCATATGTTGGGTTCTAGAGTGTATTATCGAGGGTGATATATTGGTTGCCATAGTGTATTATCGGGGTCATATGTTAATTTCCATAGTAATATTGGGTTCTAGAGTGTATTATCGAGGGTGATATATTGGTTGCCATAGTGTATTATCGGGGTCATATGTTAATTTCCATAGTGTATTACTGGGTCCATATGTCGATTTCCATAGTGTATTACTCGGTCCATATGTTGGTTGCTATAGTGTATTATCGGGTCCATATGTTGGTAATCATAGTTTATTTTCTGGGAAATATGTTGGCTTGTAGAGTTTATTGTCGGGACCGTATTTTGGTCGCCGTGGTTATTTGATTGTATTGTTATGAGTCGCCGTAGTTATTTAACGATACTATTATGATTTGTAGTAGTTAGTTGACGTGACTGTTTATCAGCAGTCGTAGTTTAGTTTTGGGACCGTACTCCGGTTGTCGTGGTTATTGAACGATGACATGTACAACATGGTTTGTATTATGTTTATAAAGGTATCTCAAGGACAGATTTATCGAATAATTTGGATAATGGTTTGGTGTTTAAACTCTCGTAACTCACAAGACAATTTTGTCTTATGTATTATGTTTAAATGTCATGTATTTCAGGTTCTGAGATAAATAATACGAGCCAATGTTGAGGCGCATATAGTGGAGAGCCCATGGATAGGAACTGGGTTTAATTCCCACAACGTAAGAAACCTTGCATCTTTACTATGGTTTAATTATATCAGTTGTAATACCCGTAATAATATTCATATAAATGTATTTGTAAATGAGTTGGAATATTTGGGACCATATTTTATAAATGAGTCCTATACTCCTATATTTAGAAATTTTTATAAACCAAAGTATTTCAATGTATAAAGATTTAGGGTGTTACAGTTAAGCCTAATATTTCCATGTCTAATGTTGTTAACGTATCCCTTAGGGGAATGTCAAAAAAGAAGTCAAACTAACACCCAATCTAAAGCCAAGTCCGGGCCTTCGCCAATGCGAAGAGCACTGATATGGCGGTTAAGGTGCAGAGCCGCGCCTTAAACCCTTCTCCAGGAAATCATACCCTTGCAAACGTGGGACCAATAAGAGAGTCCCACTCGCCCATTAGACGATAGCCACGATCTTCGTAAACATTTGGAAGATCTCCTTCCAACCAATAAAAGAATGAGGAAAAAGACGTGATGGAGGACTCTCCAATACGGGTCCGCCACGTCGCACCTCACGAGGGAATCCTCAACAGAATCAGTTGAGGGACACGCCTCTTAAACAGTTATAAAAGGATCCTTCTTCCTCATGAAGAGGGGGACAAAATTCTCTCTTTCCTATAATCAATTACCATCTCTCTCAAATCTCATACTAACTAGATCGTTGGAGCTTCATCCCGGGAACCCTGCTGGGTTTTGAGCACTATAACATCCCTATGGTGCACATACAACCCTAATGCTTTGGATCTAAGTTTACTCAAGTTATACATGCAATTTTTATTTTTCCAAAGCATGAATCCTAACTAGCATACAACATTGATATTTAAAACATAAAATAAGTTAGATGATTATCTCTTGGTTGTAGCTTGTAGAACTTGGCCTTAGAAGAGCTTAGCACCTCAAATGTGATGCCTCAAATAAGTCACAAAACACCAAGAACAAATGGAGGACAATGTGATAGAGGCTAGGAGGCACCAAAATCGGCTAGCTTCTTCTTGGAATACACAAGTGCTGATGTTAGGGCTTAAGGGTTACATTTATAGTGTAGAATTCCAAGGGTCACTTGTAAACCCTAATTCCATCACTTAGGCTTTTAATCCAATAATTCATTTGATAGCCTTTTGGACTAACATTTCATGGACTCACACATAAACTTAGTCCATCATTAATCAATCATGAATCATTGGCCCAAACCTATATGTATCACTGATTTTCATAATCAGCCCCATGTTAATTTAATTAGTCTCTTTTTATCATTAAATTAATTCTTGATCAATACTAATTAAATAATATGATTTCTCAATTCATATAGTATTCTTATAATATATTAATAAATCACAAATAACCTCTTTCTCAATTATCCATCCTTTCAAATTGCTCCAGTGAATGCAACCCAAATGGACCATGCTACTATCGGGTTAAGTACATACCAATTATAGTTATGGGCTTAGACACCTAATCCAACAAACCCCTCTCATATGTCGGCTAACGATCTATTTCCTGTTTTGTACTGTGATATCAGGGGAAGCCGTTCTCACATAGTTCACCAGCAAACCTGACCCAAACATCTTCAGCATATCACAACATTTGGCACCATCCAAACGTATCTCTAGAATGATACATCCACGCAACAAATTCAACGAGCAAAAAAGGCAGGCAAAAACCAAATAGTGTCTGGAACACTAGAAAAAAGCCCACTGTGTCCGATGTAGTCACTAGAAGGAGGGCAAACTTTCGTTTAGGAAGGGCACGCATCAAATCGCACTCCAGTTTTACAAATGCCATCTACTTCTGCAGTACAGACGACAACAAGTCTCATAGCCAGCCTCTGGCGCCCAATAAACAACACAATTCCACAAGAGGCGATCGTAACCACAACCCCACAAATCGCCATAGCACAACAAACAGAAATCCCTGTTTCACAACAACAGTCTCTCCCACTTACCTCCGGCACCGGGACGTGGATCTCGCACACCATTCAACCACAGCCACAGTATTCCCCACTGGTATACCCGCAAGCCACCATAGCAGGTTTGCCTTACATGTCGATATATGTACAACAACTACCGATCCTCGACACATGTGTACAACACACACCAGGTCCAATCCCTGCACTGTTCCAACCGCAAACCACAGGCGGCCAGATCTCGACAAGCCAGGGATCTGGTTCCTATGGACCCAGACAGTTCCCAGTATAATCCGAGTTTAATCCCTTCATGACAATGGCTCAACCTTTTACACCACACGCTCAATAGTATACAGGAGCAAGCCCGCATATGAAATCCAGCAATTTGGGCTGACGCCAAACCTAGCATAGTATCAGTCGTACTTCTCGCCAGTGGTCATGCATAACCAGATGTATGCAAGCCCATACCAAATGCAGCAGCACATGGGTTATGGCGGGATGTCATACTCATACATGGACAACCCCATGCGAAGCGCCAACTCTAATTTCAGCCACGAGCTGCTGCAATACGAGATTCCGCACACGGTGATGATCCCAAACATGCCCAAATATGACTGTACTATAGACCCAGACGACCACATTGACAATTATGAATGGACGATGACATCCCTTAAGATGGATCTTCGCTTCACCTGCACTTATTTTCCTTGCACCCTAACCGAAAATGCAGTCAAGTGGTTCAAGTCTCTGAGGTTGGGCAACATCTCCAGTTTTGAGCAACTGAAATACCTTTTCCTTAACAATTTCATGCAGTTGAGAAAAGGCAAGGGGGACGCTAATTCTGTAATGGCATGCAAGCAGCGAGAGGGGGAATCGATTCGTGAGTATTATGATCGATTCACGCTGGCCACCTTGAATGTTCCAGGACATGAAGAGTTCCTGGTAACAGGCACTTTCACCCAAGGTTTGCTCCTAGGGCCCCTATTGAAGAAGATGCAGGGAACTGTCCCCAGATCCCGGGACGAACTCAAGTTTCGTGTTAAAAAATATCTTAGGCAAATCGAAGGGGAAGATCGAAAGGAGGCCAATATCAAATCTATAGCCAATGAATATGCCAGACAGGAGGAGGCGGTGTCGCGGCCAATCTCGGCCCAGCAAGGAAGGCAAGATGGCGACCAGCAGCGACACAATCGTCACTCCCGGCACATGTCTAGAAGGTATAGGCCATTCAACAGGGACGATAGCAAAAGCGGTCATACCAATGTTCATGCAATCAACAAGGCTCCAGCCAAGGAAAACAAAGACAAGCCCAAGTTCTGTGAGTATCATAAAAGCAAAACTCACGATGCCAATGAGTGTACAGTGCTAAAGAGGGAGATTGATGAGAAACAACTGGTTGGGAACATAGTTGATATAGAAAAAGACCTCAGGGAAAAATTCGACGAGGATAAACACCAGCCCAAAAATCAAAAGGATGGAGGAAAAGACCGTGAAAAAAGGGCGGAGATACTTACCATCACCGGACCTCGCTCATGCAGCAATCACCAAAACCGATATACAGGTACAGGGCTGTACCACCAAAACATCCTCAACATAGCATTCTCAGTAAATGACCCTAGGCCAGAACATTGGGACCACAATGACCCATTGCACGTCACCGACTTTGTTAGTCAACACCGTGTAGAAAAAGTTTACATCGACAACGGAAGTAGAGTCAACGTGGTCTACGAGTGTTGCCTTCGCCAACAACCAAACGAATGGAAAGAGTACCTACAGCCACCGCGCCAGGGCCTGCTAATTGGCTTCACTAGCCACCGCATCTGGCCAACAGGAACAGTCAGACTCCCGTTCACATTGGTTAGCCATGACGGGGAAAAGGAGATAACAAGGGTGCTCGAATTCTCGGTTGTCGGTTGCCCAGCAGAGCAGAACATTCTATTAGGCCGGCCTGCGCTTTTCCAGTTGCAAGCAGTTCCATTTACTCTCCACGGTGTTCTCAAATTCAGCACGAGTGATGGGTCAACAACGGTTGTAGCGACCAAGCCGACAATTGGGGGTGATGCCCAACGAGGAGTAAGGCATGAAACCCTATCGTGTCAAAACGAAGGTTGCCAAAAAAGAGAAAGCTCACAAAGGAAATCTGCCATGGCACAAGTGCCAGTCCACGAGACCAGGAAAAGACAGCAATATGTGTTCAGCCGACTCACAACATCTCTCCCACAGGAGGGAACTAACGCCGACCCAAGGAGCGTTCAGCAAGAATATAGAGTGACAAGAACACTGCGAAGAAACACTGGCCCATAGGCAACGGCGCCTGCCTGGCCCATAATTGACAACCAGACAATGCCTAGCAAAAGATCAATTCGAGCTCCAGATCAAATCTTCGTCGATGTTAGACATGAACCAAAGCTCCTCATAACAGAGGGTGCAAATGCAAGAAACAACAACAACGGAGGTGGAATGCCGTTCTTTTTAACAAGCAGGTTCTCCCGTAGGAAAGCGCCAACAAGGGCCCCCGGTAAGCAGAACAGCACCTCCAGTGATAGCGGGAAATGCAAGGAGGATAGGTGTGCAGAGACGCACGGGAGGCACTCTCACCCGGCCAAGGGGAGACGCTTCCCATGGTCGCAACACACATCGGGTCGCGAAGAAAGACAAGCAAGAGCACCCCCAGGGAACGAGAAACGAAACATAACCCCCCTCCCCACATCGGGCCCCGCTGGGGGAAATGAGAGGAAGCCCCAACCTATGAAGACCCACCTACATCAGGTGTAGAAAAGACGTCACCACCAAACAAGAAGTATGGCCCCCACTCCACACAGGATAGCCATACTTCAGGCGCCAAAGCGAAGACCGGGCACATGCCCTGACATTTAGACATTCAGAGTCTATTGTCTCGTGTCTTTCTTTTCTCCTTCCAGAAATAATATAATTTGCATTTTGAAAAAACTTTCCAGAATTCTGTATTGCAAAAACACAAAGTATAGAGTTTGTGCATATTTTTCAAGTAGCAACAACGGCTGATCACCTACGCCACTTGAGCAAAATCTATGCAAGAATGCAGTCGTAGGTCTTAACAGAGTCATAATCTTTACCTACAATATGCCAATGAAATCTCAGAGCTGAGAATGTGTAAATGGCACAGAACGAGGGGTCATAAAAGATTCATAACCTTTCCCCCTGAGAATTGAAAAACAAAGGCCTTGAGATGACGATCTCAGCCAATGTATTGGTAGCTAAACCATACAACATAGTCAACAGTATTGACTACTATTTCACTGCTTAATATCATAAGCCTAATTAAACATACAAGTCAGAAGAACATATCTCGGTAGTAGCAGCTATACAACATCTGAAGCACACGTTATCAGATTAACGCTAACCCTAGAATAAGGGAATGTGCAAAAAAGAATTACAGTAGAACAACCCGTCCTCAGAGATACCTCAGGATAATTCAAAACATGTGCATACATACAAAAAAAAAGAGGGGAAGAGAGCACTTCCATGTTAAATACATAACAAGAAAACACAGTTTATGGTTATTAACAACCAGTGTTTTACACTATACACATAGTACATAGAACAGCAGCTACATTACAAAACAAACAAAAGGGGCAAACACAAATCAGCCCTCGGAGTCTGAGGAAGAACCTCATGGGCTTAGCTTGCCACAAAACTGACGGAAGCCATCATAATCTAACTCCCCTAAATGGAAGAGGCCAACAAAATCCATCTCGGCAAAGGATATAAGGGCAGCGTCGACCTCCTTCGCACTGCTCGCCACTTGGCCAGGATCCGCGGCTTCGGATTTACCGGAAGATGTGGAGCGGCCACTCAGTTGCCTCCCCTTCTCAAACGCAAGGGCTTCACAAGCCTCACGAACATCCTGGAACCCTTTGGCAAACTCAACACTCTCGATGACTCTGTCAATCACACGAACCACCCCCTTCTCCACCACCCATTGCAAACTACCTCGAGTAACGACACCTTCAGCACGGGCCCGAGCTAGTTGACGTTGACACCTTGCTAGTCTGTTCACCAGCACATCCTTCTCTCGAGTGAGAGAACTCACTTGGTCCTCAAGTCACTCTGACCGGTCCTCCAAAGTAGCTACTTGATCCTCTAATGCGGCCTTCTCGCAGGCCACAATGCTGTTCTGCTCAGCAAGAACTTGACGCGCCGCCTCTGAATCACGAACCTCCTCCCTCATGCCTGCCAACGCACCCTACAATACTTTCAACTACACCTGATTCACACCAGCACGGCGAACCCGATCGGCAGCAGCGACCATAAGGGCAGAGGTCTGGGCCGCGGCGTAACAAAGGTAACCAGCCATACGAGCACTGGATTGACCTGTAAGAGAACTCATTGTGGTCGGAGGATGAGCGCATCTACTCCACTCCTGGGCGGTAGTGTCCTCCGACAGTAAGGAATCCCTAGTAATCGCCCAGCCCGGAGCGTAGGCCGTGAAAGACAGGGAGTGAGATGAAGTCCTTGTTTCATCGATCAGGGAAGGCTTCTCGCGCTGAAGAGAACCTCCAGGTGAACTCGGCGCACCCCCAGACATAGAGCCGGAACCGGGATTAACCAAGGGCGAACCAGCGGACAGAGAGGGTGATGCCTCCGGAGAACTGGTCACCACCACTACCTCTTTCTGCTCAGGCATAGTAAATTGACCACCGAGAATACCCCCGATACCGGCAAGAAGCCTGGCCACAGACACAATCCTACGAGCTCTGCGAGGATGAAGACTCGCATCGTCGGATTTTGTCACTTCATCCGACGACGGCACCACACGCAAGCTTTGCCTTTTCCGAGTAAGCACACTACCTCTTCCTGCTTGTACCTGCACAGGCAAACCAAAAGGAATAGAAACCGACGAGCGAACTAGGGAAACGAACCCAACGGCCTGCCGGGAGAGCGACGCAGGCCCGCTAGAACCTACATTTCCCCTTCCACCAAGAGCATTCCAGCAAGCTCCCGCATGCGTCTTTCAGACACAGGAGGAGGAAGAACCTCTACGATACCGATCTCCCGATGACAAAGATTTCCCTGATAGTGACCACGCAGGGCCATCTCCAAAGAAATATCGGCCTCACTCTGTTTTCAAAAAAAGGGGGGAAGGAGATGAGTTAATACCGCATCTCACGACGAACATCTGCGCCGTCTTCCCGATAACCCTCCAGGCGGCACTCATACCGGCCGCGACAAGAATAAAGTCTTCCCAGTTTTCACCATTAACAGTAACGTTCCTTAAACGTTTGCTGAGAGTCTGATTGTCCCCAAAGAGTCTGGGGAGACAGTCGGGAAAGTCTCGTTTTCTACGATACCCATTCCCCAGGAGGTTCTGGTCAACCCAAAGCCATTGCCTTTGCCAGTTTTTCTTTGAAGTATCCAGTTCAGAGATCAGTTGATGAATGCCCCGTCGCTTCGCTAGGGTACGGACGTCAGAGTTTGTAGTTGAACAGAAAAAGTAACTGAAAACCCAAAAGGTGGGAACGCGACCCAAAGAGCGACATATCAGTTCAAAACCGATTATCTTATTGACAATGCTCGGGGTTAACTCGTCAACAGTAAAACCGTAATGTTGCACGATCATATCGAAAACATCCGATGTCGGCAGGCGCAACCCTGCTTCGAAAAAAGGAATGGGGACTCCAACTTTACCTGGAGGACGATCGTAGATCGATACTCTCTTTGCCGGAATTACTATGCCATGCTCCGGTAAGAAGCCGAAGCGGTCTTGCAGAAGTCGGAACTCCTCAGCAGTAGGGACTCTACCGTAACGGTCCATCATCAACAAAAAGATGGATAATCGAAAAGGAAATTAACGTGATACCCGAATTGATACATCAAAGTCGAAATGGAGATATGAGGATGAAAAGCCTGGGGGGAAAGGGGGGATTTTAAAGGCGAAACTGGAGTCATGAACCGTTTTCCAACGGGACTGATGGCACTGCCCAAGGCCTGTCAAACGATAGGACTAATCCCAGGCATACACGCGTTAAGATATAGACTCGAACGGCGACGCCGTCAAGCTGACGCATACACCTACGAGTCTAAGGGACTTGTTAACGTATCCCTTAGGGGAACATCAAAAAAGAAGTCAAACTAACACCGGGCTCGGCCTGGTCAGAACCCATTCTAAAGCCAAGCCCGGGCCTTCGCCAATGCGAAGAGCGCTGATATGGCGGTTAAGGTGCAGAGCCGCGCCTTAAACCCTTCTCCAGGAAATCATACCCTGGCAAACGTGGAACCAATCATAGAGTCCCACTCTCCTATTAGACGATAGCCACGATCTTCGTAAACATTTGGAAGATCTCCTTCCAGGCAATGAGAGAATGAGGCAAAAGACGTGACGGAGGACCCTCCAATACGGTTCTGCCACGTCGCATCTCACGAGGGAATCCTCAATAGATTCAGTTGGGGGACACGCCTCTTAAACATGTATAAAATGATCCTTCTTCCTCATGAAGAGGGGGACGGAATTCTCTATTTCCTATAATCAATTACTATCTCTCTCATATCTCATACTAACTAGATCATCGGAGCTTCGTCCCAGCAACGCCTCCCGGACGTCGGAGCTTCGTCCCAACAAATGTACAAGCATATTTCTTTTGTTTTTAAGACATAACCAGACACCTAATGGATTTATTGATTATTTCCAACTTAATCTAAACCATTATCTAAACATCATCTGGTACATGGTTGGTTATATATATATATATATATATATATATATATATATATATATATATATATATATATATAGGCTTAGGTTATCTTGTTTTTACTAACTATTGTGTGCCAAAATGCACAGATCTGGACCACCGGATGAATAGAATCAACAATCATGATCTGATGGTCTATGATATTACAATAGGGTGACATGTATCATATAATCACACAAATTTCAGCAAAAGGGTATTTTGGTCAATTAACTTATTTTAAAAAAGGAAATTTTCGGAATTTAAGGGATCATTAATTCCCTTATTTTTAAAAAATCTGAATTTATTAAATTAATTCTAATTAAATTTTAATATTAATTTTAATAATAACCGATTTTATTCTGTCAAAATGACAAAAAGTCAACAATAAACTAGTAAATATATTTGCGGTTTATTCTTGCAGAATATTGTTTCATTCAAGATACTTTTTATATTAAACATGATTAAAAAATTATACAACATATTATCAAGAATAACATTTTCTAAAGAATACGGATTTTATTCTTTAAGAATCACTATTTACATTCATCCATAAAGAAAAAGACTATAAACAATTATTACAATCATTCTAAAAAAATTATGACTAATAATGGTTTAAGGATTACATTTATTCTTAAAGATTAAAAATAAAATGGTTAAAAAAACAAAAAAAAAACATCAAAATCTAACAAAAATACTACTCTATTCCGAAAGAATATTATTATTAAGAAATAATTTATAAATTCTGACAGAATACATTCTATTAGAATACAATATCGTTCTCCATGTTTTCATCATTTTCCACATTAATGGCAACCTTTTCAAAACCTAAATTCACAAGGAAAACATAATCAACTTTCAAATATTAAAAATTTTAGTGCATTAAATAGAATAAAACAATAAATTCTAATAGAATGTGATATACATTCAAATAGAATATAACTATAATTTCTACAAACCAACATTAACAATCATCCCTAAACTTGAAATGTATATTATTCTGAAAGAATGTAATGTTTCATTATTTAGGATGTCATTCTATAAGAATCGAGACCAATAACAATAATAGAAACCAATTTTATTCTGAAAGAATTGGTTACAGTAATTCACTGCTTAAGTTAACAAGGAATTCAAGATTCTATTCTGACGAAATTAGAATTCGATATTCCATTCTAGCAGAATGATCGACATTAAGATGCATTAAAAAAAACCTAACGATCTAAATAGAAAAAAGGACTATGAAATTGAAATAGCAGGATACATAGAATGCATAAACATATATACTTATCTGTTGGTTAAAAAACTGATGATTGTGTTCCAAAATCAAAATCAACAAGCAATTTGACGTAAAATCTATTTTCAGGATTGAGGTAATAATTTCTACAGTTAAGCACAAGTTACTACATCACATGAACAATATTTTGTTTTCCAGTTACAAAATACCTAAATTTCAATTATGCATTTTATCGAACACGTGGTGTGCTTCTTCAGTTTCTTCAAAAAAAAAATAGTGAGAGTCTTACCATTTCAATCATCATCTCCATCCATCAAGTATTCTTTATGATGGTAATACATAAAGGAAAAACCAAAAAACACCAAAACAATATATCATACAGAAGGAATAAGGAATAATCGTTTGCAGAAAATGAAAAAGGTCGAAGCTCTATGGAGGGTGTGCATATAGAAACTGATATTGGAAATTGGAAGAAGGAAAATTAGGTTAAACAAACATCTAATTACTTGGACGTCATCTAATTACCTCGGTTGTGCATTAAACTTGATGAACAGTGGTACCTCCGATTTCGATTGTGTTGCAGGCAGCCTCCAATCTTAATCCAAAATAAAATTGAATAGAGAAAGAAGAAACCTGCAGAAGGGTCTCACCTGAATCCCCTCTTCGTATGCAACTATTTGCAAAAGACCCAAAACAAATTAGAAACAACGGGAAAGCAAAAATGTGGCTAGAGTCGAGGTTAACAAAGAGATACACGAATCGATTGAGACACACATATAAGATGGAAAGAAGTACGTGAAGATGAATTCCAGAGAAAGAGAAAAAGAATCGACTAGGGTTTTTTTCAACAAATTTTGACTTTGACATCCCATATTTAAAGGAATAATAAACAAAATATTAATTATCTACCATAATTAAATATGCAAAGATTACTATAATACCCTTAAATGATTTATTTAATTATTTATGTTTTCCTAAATTCCTATTGGTGCATTCATGCACACAATATATATATATATATATATATATATATATATATATATATATATATATATATATATATACTTAGGTTATTGTGTTCTAACTAATTATGGTGTGGATGTATGAATGATTGTGAGCCAATCATTTTAGTTATTTTAAAAAAGTGATTAATATATATTATTGAATTAAAAATAATTGAAAAATACCATCTAATTTCATTATAAGGGTATTTTAATCAATCAACATAAATTTAAAAAGGGAAAATTTCAGATTTTTTGGGATAATTCTCTTGATTTATAAATTCCAATTTTTTATTAGTTAAATTTTAATTGTAACGTAGTTTTTTAATTTTACCCGATTTTATTCTGTCAGAATGATATTCTACAAAAATCCTAGGATACATATTTCTGACAGAATATATATTTTGCTTAAATGAATTTCTTCAAGAAAAACAACATTCTTGAACCATCGGTTGAAAAATAATAATATCCTTATATATTCATAGACATTTGAATATAAATATGAATTTGTACATATTCTTATAGAATAGTAGTCGAATATATTTTAATACAATTACACATATTCTAACCGAATGTCATAAAAAATAAATAAAAGTCGTAAAAATAGCATTCTTAATAATATAATTATTGAACGCACTTGATCATCTTGAATGATCCAATCTTACGAAAATGACATTCTTTGAGAATAACATTGGTAAGAATGATTTTTTTTTTTTTTTTTGTACAAATACCATTCTGTGAGAATATATATTTATCTTCATCATGTAACATTTGCAATGCATCTGTCTTTGCAAAATAAAAATAAAAATAATTACTGATTAACTTTATAGATGGTGGCTTTAAAGTTTATAGATGTATGACTTGAACTTGAGTCCATCTTAATATATCGACTTTCTGTTCATATTATCTTTTTATATTATAATTGGAACAAAAAATCTCAAATAAGTAGTGATTAACCCTCACCTTTGGTATCCATGTTTCGATGAATTAAGTGATTCACAATAGAAGTTTCTTGCAAATATAGGTACTTGAATTGACTAACTTAAGTCTTATAATAATTATTCTTATAAGTTTCTTTACAAATTACTTGGTATAAGCATCTTATGCATAAGCCATCTCCCCAATAATTGCAAAACTTGATAAAAAGCATCCATGTTATACAGAGACTTAAAAATAGCCAAAAACCCCTAAATCATAAATTCATTCTTAAAATATAGAAGAAAGTTATATGTTTAAAAAAAAACGCACTAAATAAAAATTTATGATGCATATATAAGAACCAAAGAACAATTTTACGAGATTGATAACGCCGGCAAAATCAAAAGTGAACCGTAACAATATGAAGGAAAAAATCAATTAAGAAAACTGAAAATTAAAACACATCATAATGTACAAATGGTGAGCATCAAGCCAATAACAAAAGAAAAGCTAATGAGAAAAAACATACATTTTTTGTCCAGCGATATATGTGGTAGGGACGAAACATGGAGAAGTCGTAGTACAGGGAAACGTTGAAATAAGAAGATACATATATATTTTTTTATAATAGGTCCAGGGGAAGAAGGTTGCGTCCTAGGGAAGAAAGACGTGGCGGCGGTGGTGGTGTCGTTTGATTTTTATGCCTATGGTGGAGTCGTATGATGTCGCTAGTGGTGGAGCTGTGTGTATCGGTGATGTTCATGGCCTAATTGTTGGAGAGAAATAACTGGTAGTCGGTAGCCAGGGAGGCTCCTTGGCGTCGGTGGTTCGGAAAGAAGAAAAACGACGTGTGTGTGGCTGGTGATGAGAAAGGTTGATGATTCTTAAACCATTTTGCCTAAATTAAAGGGATTAATTAAATATTAACTTAATTATCAAAATTAAATAGTAGGTAAGATTACAATTTTACCCTTATCCATGTTTTTAAATTGATTGGTCCACATTAATCCCTACATCCGCACAATAAATAGTTACAACATATAAACCTAATTATAGTTACAATATATATATATATATATATATATATATATATATATATATATATATATATATATATATATATATATATATATATGGGTGAATTGTCGTGAGAGAAGCTTAAAAAAACAATTAAAAATGAGCAAATGCAAATTTATAAAAGTTGAGATGCCAAATTTATAACTTTTGAAATGATTTACTAAATATTTAACTTCTAAAGTTGAAGGGCCAAATATATAACTTCTACTAATTTACTAAAAAAGTAAAGAAATAAGGAATCCAAGCCTCGCGAGAATAAGTGATTAGGCCGGATTGTTAACTCAAAATAGATAATTTGGCTTAAACTCGGAACTTATTTTTTGGCCCTATGTCAGTGTACACTTTGCAGCACCTTAGGATTGGATATGATATCAAGAAATGTATGGTAGTACATTCCGCCTCCATCGTTGTACCCTAAATCCATCAGCATGTCATGTAATTTGTTAAATGAAAATGCATCCATATCCAAGAAATCAATGTAGTCCACTCTGGTATAGATATAGGACCTTCCAAGACACTTGTTAAACAACCAATCATGATGGATATATGACAATGGATAATGGTCAGAGAAAATGGGTAAAATGGCAACCACTGAAGCAAATGTTAGATACAATAATTTCAGCTAAAAAAAAAAAACACTTTCTGTATTCCTCTTCCAAGTCGGGTTTTGGGGATGATCTTGGTTGTCTAGTCCACACTGTAAGTTCATGTTTCACTACCACAAAATGCAAAAGCGAACAGAGAGGACCATACTTGAAAGTTGAATAGTCGATTGATCTTAATTATGACATGAGAATAAGAACTAAAATGACGAAATGCTCTCACATGAAGAAAACGACTCTGTCATTAACGGGACAAATCCAACACCGGCTGCCATAAACACCATAATTGCAAGGGTTTTCCTGCTTGGAGACTATGTCTATGTGTGCAATAAATTGTTTATAAGGACCAAATTCGATACATTTTACAAATCTTAAGGACCATTTATCTTGTTATGTATTTACTTTATTAGTTTATTATACAAAATTTTGCAACACTTTCTATTTTATTTCAAAACTCGATCAATATTCGTGGCCATATCTCCTACCTATACCTGTCGCGTTAAGCATCCAGCTGTTAGTTCCGTCTCCGTCTCTTGCCACTCCCAATAGCCTAAACAATTAATCCACACCACTGTCAATCGATACAGACAGTATTTAATGGAATCGACCTTTACTGGATAAAATTTCCCCTTTTGGAAAATCAAAGAAAATGGAAAACGGTAAATGGATAGCTACGGTGGCGAGCATATGGATCCAATGCAGCTGCGGCGCCTCCTACGCCTTCGGTATCTACTCCCCCGCCCTCAAATCCAGCCAAGGTTACGATCAATCGACTCTCGACACCGTCTCCGTCTTCAAAGACATCGGTGCTAATATCGGAGTTTTATCCGGTCTCCTCTACCACGCCGTCACCAATAACCACCGCGATTCAACGCCGCCGTCGTCTCGTTTCGGATCCGGACTTTCGCTCGTCTACTTGGCTGGAGCGATTCAGTGCTTCGCCGGTTACTTCCTTATGTGGTTATCCGTTACCGGAGTTATCGATAGGCCGCATGTCCTGTTCATGTGCCTCTTCATGTTCATGGCGGCACACGCACAGACCTTCTTCAACACTGCAAATGTCGTCGTCGCCGTCCGAAACTTTCCCGATTACGGTGGAACAACCGTCGGCATTATGAAGGTAATTCATTCAATTTCTGTTGTTGATTGTTATTCATCGGTATTTTACTCCGCTCACATACAAAAATTCCCTAAGATCAAATTCTTACGTTAGATTCCAACTTTCGATGATCTGTGAATGTTTTTAGTAGAATTCTCTCTCAATCGCAAGAAGTTAAAAGTGATTAAGATAAACATAGGACACATGAATGATGAATCAAACTTACCCAAAGATTCAAATCAAATGCAGTGGATAGTTGTACCATACATTTGAAGTTTCATCACTGTAGATGTTTAAAATATTCAGAATGTACAAATTTCCATCCACGATTTATCCAAATCTTCTAATATTTTAAACGATCAGGGGTTTCTTGGATTAAGCGGAGCTATACTTATTCAGATCTACCAAACTCTGTTAGATGGCAAACCAACAACCTTCTTACTGATGCTTGCTTTGTTTCCAACCATCGTCTCTCTACTATTCATGAATTTCGTTCACGAAAACCCCTCAAACACAACTCACGACAAACACCATCTAAACAACTTCTCACTAATCGCACTTGCCATAGCCACATACCTAATGATCATCCTCATCTTCCAAAACATCTTCATCTTCCCATCATGGGCTCACTTCCTCACAACCATCATTCTTCTCATTCTCATCTCCTCACCTCTTCAAATCGCACTCACAGCTCAAAGAAACGAACAAGAGGAATCATCAACTTCACCAACAACAACCCCATTGATTGTAGCTTCAGAAGCTCAGGTGGATTCACATTCACCAGTAGTTGAAATGAACCTGATACAAGCAATGAGCACAGTCAACTTCTGGCTCTTATTTCTAGCCATGATTTGTGCAATGGGATCAGGGTTAGCGACAATCAACAACATATCTCAAATAGGCGAGT
This sequence comes from Lactuca virosa, assembly GCF_052849685.1. Lineage (NCBI taxonomy): Eukaryota > Viridiplantae > Streptophyta > Magnoliopsida > Asterales > Asteraceae > Lactuca > Lactuca virosa. The sequence goes on along the minus strand of NC_136429.1, from coordinate 245,214,837 downwards.
CTCTTAACTACTCAAAAGTTAAGATCAACACAATGGTGTCTCTATGGAGTATATGGAACTTTCTAGGAAGATTCGGAGGTGGATTTGTGTCTGATTTGATTTTACACAAATACAGCTGGGGGAGACCACTGTTCATCTCTCTTACACTAGCAGCAATGGTGATTGGCCATTTGATCATAGCATTAGGTGGGAGTTTATACTTTGGTTCAGTGATTGTAGGAGTTTGCTATGGAGCACAGTGGTCTTTAATGCCTACGATTACTTCTGAAATATTTGGGGTGAAACATATGGGGACGATTTTTAACACTATAGCTGCAGCTAATCCTGTTGGGTCTTATATATTTTCTGTGAGAGTGATTGGAAGTATTTATGATAAAGAAGCAAGAGAAGAAGGGGGATTGTGTTTTGGGACTCATTGCTTTATGGTTTCGTTTTTTGTGTTTGCTGGGGTTTGTGTTTTTGGGATGTTTGTTTCATTGGTGTTGTTTTTTAGGACAAAGGGGTTTTATGTGTTGCTTATGGAAAGAAGGTCGAAGCACCTTGAGTAATATGACCCGAGAAGATATTTGAATTGTACAAGAGTTTTGAGTATTTGTACAATTGTTTATAGATTTGTGTTAAATACAAAATATCTGTAAATGGCGAGTAAAATCATTTGGGCAAGTTGAAATATGTAAAGTTTTAAGGATTGTTTTTGAGTTTATTCATTAAAGGGGAATGACTGAATAAATATTAAATAGTTATTGCTATTTAATTTATGTAACTATTCATTTTTTAATATCGTTTGATGGTGTAATTTGCACGAGATCTTAAATCAACGAGTTGGCTGTGTCTTTCTTACTTTACTTTAAGTATTCATTTTTTTATTTTTTTTAGTCGGATATGTTATTTGTAAGCAACTAAAACTGTCGATCATCTTGTTAAATTATGTTATAGATATATTCAATCTGAACAATGAAATATATTCAATCTGAACAATTAAATTATGTTTTTAACATGTCCTACAATCCTAATTACCAAAAATCAAGAGTGGATGCTGCTGAATTATTTTGGTTATTGCAGATTTGTTGAGGGACTGAAGTGGAATAAGTCTGAAGTTTGTGGGTTGTCTTGAAGATAATTGTGGTTGAGCAAGATTTATTGCAAAGAGTACAACACAAGAAAGCATGGATACATTAAAGGCTTTTAAATGAAGGTCAAGTAACTCGTGTATATTTCGTCCCATATCGGTTACAAATAAGTTTTCTCTATTGTCTTCTAGAATATATATACAGAGCTTATTACATTGAGAAAAAAAGAAGAATCGGGTACATTTGCTATCATATCATATTTAGAAATTCTACAGAGTATATGTTGCCTTCTTGCTGTTCGCTATATAAACACAGAAATGTGACTGTTGATTTGTTAGGTTAGTGTGATTTGGATAAGATTAGAGTGAGGATTTTTTGATGTAAAGTATATGAAGATCTTTTAATATAAATATCTTCTTCTTATTTGTGACGTGTTCATAATTTTATAACGTCTAATGTTCCTCTTATCCTATTTTATGTGACGTGTTCATAATTTTATCACGTCTAATGTTCCTCTTATCCTATTTTATGGGACTTGGATTTTATTGTTGCTGTATTTGTTGTATTGAATAATATATAGTTATTGGATTCTTAAAGAAAATAAGTAGCTGGGCTTGAATGAGCTTAGATCATTAGATAATTAAATTGAGTCCAGTTAATTAATTCGAAAAAAAAAAAAGATATTACTTTTGATCTTTTATGGGCTATTAAAAATAAAATAATAAAGTAAATGATAAATTCTTTTTTCATTACGATGGGTGACAAGGTTGTAATAAGAGGTAGCTGGCGCCGGTAATGGCGTCGGTGGTTGGATTTCATGGTGGTCAGCACTCCGTATTGACCACTTGTTTTAACTATTGCATCAATATCTTGAAAGATAACGTTAACGTTCTAAATTTTAGAAACTATTATTTTTTATTGCACTTCTTAGTTCTCAGTGCATGTTAATTAGGGTTTAAGAGTTCTAAATACACTTTTGTGATGAAGTTAATAAGCATAAAAGATTTATGTGTTTATGGTTTCTTTGAGTCTAGAATCACAATTTTGATTTGCGGACTTTTTGTCAACTTGAGGTTAGCTGATGAATTATATAAAACTTACATGTAATTTGTTAACACCCTGTTCCCGAGTTCAACTTAACGAGAAAAAAGAAATGAAATTAGTAAAAATGAGAAGAAAGTAAATGAAATTGGTGTTCCCGAGTTTCATTAAAGGTAGGAGGTGGAAGGAAATGAGGGGAAATGGAATGATCGCTTTCCCTCCTAAGTTTCCTTTCGATTTGGAAAGAAAGAACAAAATAATTTTCATTCCACTTATCTCCAACTCGGAAACACAAATGAAAATTTTATTTTCCTTTCCTTTCTCTTTTTCTCTCTCATTACTTTTTTTTCTCTTATTTTCTGTTCTTTACTTAAACTCGGGAACTAAGCATAATAGAGGATGAATTGAACGTAAGCATTTGATATACCTACTTTATAATTTAGGTGATGTCATTTGTGTGATGTCATTCCATTCGTGGAAAGACTCTTGTAACGTAAGCATTTGATATACCTACTTTATAATTTTGGGTGTGTTTGGATAGGGAAAAAAGTGGCTGTTTATTGCTTATTGCTTATTCTCACCACAATAAGCTGAGTTGAAGTGTTTGGATAGGAAACTTAAAAAATCAGCTTATTGTGGTAGGAATAAGCTAAATAAGCTGATTTTAATAAGCAAGGGGGGAATGCTTATTGCTTATTGCTTATTGTGGTAGGAATAAGCTAAATAAGCTAATCCAAACACTTTTTAAAAAACTGATTATTTTCACCGCAATAAGCTAATAAGCAATAAACTAATAAGCTAAAAACATATTTATCCAAACACCGCCTTAGAAACTTGACAATTGTGACATCTCTATTTTTACGGCTAATTAAAAAAAACATTTATGCTTATTTAATTCAGGGTATTTATTTATCACAAAATTTGTTTCCAAAAATATTATTTTAATCAAAAGATTTCGAAGAAACGATTTTCATTAATAGAAAAAATTTGAATTGTCATAACTGATACAAAACATAAACATAAATTTTTCTGAATAGACCTTACAACATCTTATTATATGAATGCCCTTTATCTTCTCGAATCCCTCATAATGTTCTTTCGTATTGTTACATGTGATACCATAAAATTGAGTGAGTCAGGCATGGGAGGCGTGTGAGTACATAGGGTTTTCAATCCATAATGATATAATTAATTTGTTTAGTTACATATTTCACATCAAACATTTAACCCGATTACTCATTTCCTTTTTTTTATATATTCACCTTTAAGGACCTATCCTAAGGATCATCTCGAACAATGAGTAGACAGTACTGCTTTGGGGATTCCTCTGTTATACATGTCGGTAAGGAATAGAGTACATTGCATAAACACGTAGTTTATCACTCAGAGGTTGCGAAACTGTCTGTGTTCCACTGGACTATCTAGGATAGTCAGTGGTCGTCATCTATACTTTGTTAGATGATTACATCGTTAGTACAATATTACTATAAAATTTGTGGCCTATTATCACTAGTTTCATCTCTCATCACCCATCACCATCATCATTTTTCATCTCTCATTACCCATCATTACCTAATATATTATAAGTATGAAAATACCTATATGGTTAAGTAAAAATCATCTCATATTGAATCATCTAACATAGAACATCTTAATCACATATAATAAGCACATATAACATTTTATTATTTAAAAACTTCATATCTATGTGTAAGATGAAAGTAATTATACACTCACTTGTTAAAAGTGAATGACTTGCGATTTGGGCAACGATTCGTCTAATACTTTAGTTTTTCCTTTGATGTGACCTAGGTATTCACATTACTAAGTCTTACTCTTATATTACCGGTGACTAATGAAAGTCTAGATTCCTCAACAATCCCAATGTCTACAGATTTGCAGTTGATAATGAGTAACCATGTAAGATCATATAAGATGTAGGGTCTGTTTGGTATACAAAGTATACTGTTTGGAAATCCCACTTTAAACACCTCACTAAATCTAGCGTAGACATCACCCCACTAAGTAGATCAATCAGCATTATGAAACATAATCATTGATAAGTCTTATTTATAGGTTCATAATAACTACTATGAAAATAAATATAAGTTACCCATGAAGTATAGTAAGTGCAGCTTAACTTATAAGAATTTTAGCGAAAAGTTCAAAAGTGCACTGGCAGAACTCCGACCCGATAGCTTCTACCTATTTGACGACTCAGGGGCTCTGCTAAAACCTTTTAAAATCAAGGGGAAATCGAGCTAAAACTTCAGAGAATTGCAGAGAGAGGTTTGTATATGTGAGGAAGGGAATGAAGGTTGAGTTCTATTTATAGTAGATTTTGGACCATGAGTATTGCACATATACAGGTGTGCGCCGCGCTGTACACTCGTGCTACGCTACTCCTTTAGGTTGTTGCCATGTGTCGCAAAGGTGGTGGTCCACGCCGCCCTTCTAGAAAGTGTGTGCTGCACATCCTACCTGCGCGTGGTGCTTCTTGAAAAACTTTAGAAAATCGCATCTTTCTCATACGAGCTCTGTTTTCGATGTTCTTTATATCTACGTGTAGCTATCGACGAGTACTATAACTTTCTTTTAGACTGTCAGCTAATTCTCTAGTAATTTATAAAGTTATATTTTTAGAGGTCTTAGACTGTTAAAGTCCGAATAAAAATCATAACTCTTCCATACGAATTATGTTCTTGACTGTCTTTATATCGACGAATTCCTATTCACGAGATTTTCAAATCTCGTTTAGATTGTTTTGACAGACAATCAACCGTTTTGAATTTTTGATTTCTGTGTTTGATTCTGCTGCGCCAAAACTTCAAAAAATCATAACTTCCTCATGTGACGTCAGATTTAGGTGTTCTTTATATGCACGCTCTCGCTTTTATGATTACTACAAATTTTATTTAGTACTTAGGCTAATTAGCAACTTATCTCCAATTCGTATTTTACGATGTACTTTGCCATAGGTTTGAACGCGGAACTTCAAACATTCATAACTTTTTTATACGCAGACAGATTTATGCGTTCCTTATATCCTTGAGATCATCATTACAACTACTACATATTTAGCTAAGATTATTTACTATATCTTAAATTTGTAGCCTGGATTTGTGGGCGTTACAACATTGATCATGATATATTAACAATTCAAGTAGATGTTAATATTGACAAGTTAGTTATACTATTTAAATAATACATTAGATGTTATATATAAAGAAAGATATGCAAGTTACCATTTAGAAAAAGTAGGAATGTCAACAAGGACAAATGGGATGAGAATTGCATCCCCTGGCCCCACCCCCAAAATTCCCCCATTCCCCCCACCCTGACCCTGAAATCTCCAACCTTCCCACCCCTGCCCTCACCCTCGAATTCCCTTTATTACCATCGCCCTTTTGGGCTAAAAGAAGTTGTTGTTTGAGCTAAAAGAAACTATTTTTTGCGTAACACATAGTTATTTTAAGGATTAGCATAATCGGGTACCCGCCTATTTTAGTTGGAACCGGAACCGCTCCCAAAACCGGCGGTTCTTAAGTTATAGGTACCGGAACTGAAACCGCCTACACCGGTTCCTAAAATGTTGGAACCGCTCCCGGAACCGCCAAGACCGGTTCTGGTTCTGGGTACCCGACTTCTTGAATATTAAACTTGTTATTTATAAATTATAGAGTACATGCCATGGATTACCAACAACAGAAGTAGAAGATATAAAAATAAAACAATTACAAAAACATAGATCTTTTAAATAACCACCTATTAAAATTTAAAAACACTTCCTACAATACAAAAACATCATAGAAATTAGAAAACATTTTCCATCACGTAGAATTTAAGTTTTCAGCAAGTAGAGATGAAAAAAGTGACAAACTATAATCAATAAAAACAAAACAGCAACAGGAAAAAAACAAAAAAAAAAAAAAACTAGAAACACTTCTCAGCAACAAGCAAAAACAGCAAAAGTAGCATAGCAACAAGTAGCAAACAACAAAAACAACACATAAAAAAACAGCAACAACAAAAACAACACATCAATGGCAGAAACAAAAATAGAAAAAACAGCACAGCAACAGCAAAAACAACATAGCAACAACATCAACAGAAACAACAAAAACAACATAGCAACAACATCAACAGAAACAACAAAAACAACAACAAGCAACAATGTCTCCTATCATATTGTCATCCTGTGCAACCTGTGGTGTTATTATTATGGCATAAAAAACTAATATCATGTAATTACTTATTCCCCCGTAAGAGATCTTCCATACTACGACTGATTTTTGTAATGAAATGAAGCACAAAATGTCAAACTAGAATAATAAATATTATACAAGAAACATAAAATAAAGTAAAAAATAATTGTGTATCTTCCATTTTACCTTCCTCATATTTTTCCATATCTTCCAATAACTGTTCAAACTAATTGTGTATCTTCCATTTTACCTTACAAAGCAATTAATTATTCCCCCGTAAGAGATCTTTCATATTGTGGTTGATTTCTGTAATGAAATGAAGCACAAAATGTCAGACTAGAATAATAAATATTATACAAGAAACATAAAATAAAGTAAAAAATAATTGTGTATCTTCCATTTTACCTTCCTCATATTTTTCCACATCTTCCAATAATTGTTCAAGGTCAATACAAACATTTGATGCCCTCAACCAATCTTGAGTACATATCAAACTTCCACCATCTTTGGAAGCAAATTACTACGAAAGTCATCCACCACATGACCAGATGTACTAAAAGTGGACTCACAGCAACCGTAGAAACCGGAATGGCGAGCATATCCTTTGCCATTGATGCCAACACCTTGTATGTTGTGCATTTGTCGCTCCACCACTTCAAAATATCGAATATTTCATTATTCATTTTTCGGGTGGAGCATCAAGATATTCCTCCAATTCAGATTTTTCCATAGCATCTTCAACATCATTTTCATAAAACTCATCATATATATTTCTCATTTGCTTATTCTTAACCACACCTATAAAATTTTGGCCATCATTATCACTCGTATTGAAGGAACTAGAAGCATCATTCTTGTTTGTTGAACAAAACATTACAATAATCATTATATAGTTTTTTCAAAACCTCAAACACTTGAGCATATAGTTCTTCAACCTTCTTAAAATCTAAAAGATAGATTTTTTTAAAGAAAACTTTACAAACCTCATCTTATGATGGGATTTGAGCATAACTACAACCCTATGGTACACATGCAAACCCTGAATCTTTGGATCTAGTTTTTCTAATTGTACATGCAATAATCATCCAAAGCTTGCAAACCCTAATCTATCATATAGAAATCGAAATTAACATAATAAACAAGTAAGAATGTTACCTTTCAATTGTAGCTTGAAGATCCTTGCCTTTGAGATCTTAGTATCACAAATGTAATACCTCTAATCGATCACAAACACCACAAGCAATTGGAGAATGTTAGAGAGAGAGAGGGAAGGGATACTAATTTCGGCTCTAAGATCCTTAGGGTTCAAGTGGCCAAAAATTAGATGCCCAAGGGTTCCTTATATAGGTGAGGAATTAGGGTTTCAGTCAAAGACCTAATCCGGTTGCTTAGGCTCTAAGCAACCCATAGGAATCTTCCAGAATACCTAGCCTTGGACGAAATCCTTATGGGCTTCCATAAGATTTCCTCCACCTCTTATCCAAGAGATCCTCAGCCCATTTTGCAATTATCTTATAATTACAATATCAGTCCCCTTAATTCAATCAACCTCTTTTTGACCACACAATTAACTCCAAATTAATTCTTGACCAATGTTAATTAAATAATATGATTTCTTCTTTAATATATTATTCACATAATATATTAATAAATCATAATTAACCTCTTTCTTCATAATTCATCCAGTCAAGTTGCTTTGGTGAAGGCAACCCAAAAGGACCATGCTACTATTGGGTCAAGTACATACCAAATATAGTTATGGGCTTAGACGCCTAATCCAACAGTCTCCCACTTGGATAAGTCTAATAACTATAAATGCAAGTACAACTTTAAAATTCGATTAGCAATCGTAGCTCTCAATAGCCGCTGTAGAACTCTGACGCGTCCTTTAGATAATGGATCACGTAGTCCTCCGTTCTCAAGATATCATGCAGACAATTACATGGAACATAGTCATACTTATTGTCCAGCAGTTTGTTTCCCAATTTCTGATTTTTCTGACATAAAACTTAATTAAACACATCAACTTAGTCCTGACCGGGCCCGACACATAAGTCAAAACAAAATCATCGGGGGGACCAAGATATCGCTTTTACCCTCGTAGGATAAAAGGAACAGATAAACTTTGACTTATATGCTTGTAATATTCACTTATTAAATCATACACAACAATACCTTTTATAACATCAAGTTACTGATGCGTTTACACATTATCAATGCACAACCAACTCGTAAACAACAACTCATATATCTCGGTTTAAAGACTACACGATATTATCATCTCACAATCACTCATGATTAATTCCATGAATCATGTGAGCGCATGTTTAATCCAATACTCAAATCTTATTTCAGGAGCACTCATGAACGTTGTAGCAAACTTTTGCAATGTCTAAACGCTTAGACAATCTACAAGCCAATTCATGACAGTCTTCTTTCATACTTACTTCCAACGTATGATCGACTGTGAATAGTTTAAATAATCTTACTATTTAGGAAGTCAAAACATGCAAAGTGAAACAATAGTAAATAATTAACACAAGACAGTAACATTACTTATAAATAATACTCCTTTATTTAATCATCAAATGTCAATTACAATTTATCTATTACAAGTTTCTAGAAGCTAACTAATCACTAAAACTAATATCGTCCTTCAGTCCAATACTCCTAACATGCTGCAAGTGCTTAACCCTACTCAGTCACTTCGTAAGGGGATCTGCTGGGTTATCCTCTGACGATACCCTCTTCACTACGAGGAGTCCCTCTTCTACCCGATGTCTAATAAAGTGATATTTTCTGTCGATATGCCTGGATCTGCCATGATCCCTCGGTTCCTTGGTTAAGGAAACCACACCTTCGTTATCGCAGAAAATCTCCATAGGCTCCTTTATGGCAGGTACAACTTCAAGGTCTCTGATGAAGTTCTTTAGCCATATCGCCTCCTTCAACGCTTCACTCGCTGCTATGTACTCTGATTCGCATGTTGAATCAGCTACGGTTTCCTGCTTGGAACTTTTCCAAGTCACTGCTCCTCCATTTAGGGTAAAGACCCAGCCCGACTAAGAACGGAAATTATCTCGATCGGTCTGAAAACTGGCATCACTATACCCTCGCCCTCTCAAGTCATCGCTCCCACCGAGGACAAGAGCCCAGTCCTTAGTCCTCTGCAAGTACTTAAGAATGTTCTTTACGGCAGTCCAATGTGCTCTACCAGGATTCCCTTGATATCTGTTGACCATGCTTAAGGCGAAGGCCACATCAGGGCGAGTACATGTCATAGCATACATGATTGAGCCAACTGCGGAAGCATATGGTACTCAGCTCATTTCTGCTATCTCTGCATTGGTACTCGGACTCTGATTCTTACTCAGTTTGGTATTGCTTTGGATTGGTAACTCTCCTTTCTTGGATTTTCCCATGATAAAACGTTTCAACACTTTATCCAAGTAAGTACTTTGACTAAGTCCTATTAGCCTTTTACTCCTATTTCTCAATATCCTTACCCCTAGAATATAGGCAGCTTCTCCGAGGTCCTTCATAGCGAAGCACTTCCCAAGCCAGGACTTAACTTCCTGCAAGGTTGGGATGTCATTTCCTATGAGTAGTATGTCATCCACATACAAAACGAGAAAGCTAACTATACTCCCACTGGCTTTGATATATACACAAGACTTATCCTCACTTCTCAAGAAACCAAACTCTTTGACTTTCTCATCGAAACAAAGATTCCATCTGCGAGATGCTTGTTTAAATCCATAAATGGATTTCTCAAGCTTACACACTCTATTAGGGTGCTTCGCATCGACAAAACCCTCTGGCTGTTTCATATAAACATCTTCAGCCAACTTCCCATTTAGGAAATCAGTTTTGACATCCATCTGCCATATTTCATAATCATGAAACGCAACTATGGATAGCATTACCCTTATAGATTTAATCTTCGCTACTGGTAAGAAGGTCTCATCATAGTCAACTCCAGGAGTTTGAGTAAAGCCCTTCGCAACCAATCACACCTTATACGTGTGTACTTTCCCGTCCATGTCAGTCTTCTTCTTAAAGATCCATTTGCACTCGACCGTCTTATGACCTGACACATTGTCAATCAAGTTCCAAACTTGATTGTCATACATGGACTGAATCTCGCTGTCCATTGCCTCTTTCCATTTTGCATACTCCGGGCCTGCCATGGCTTCCTTGTAGTTGTTAGGTTCATCCAAATTTATTAGTGTACTATCACTAATAAACGTATCACCCTCAGCAGTTATATGGAAACCATATAATACAGGTGGAACACTAACTCTACTGGAACGTCTTAGAGGTAGGGACTCGTCAATTGGTTCAACAGGAGTTTCCTCCTTGGGCTGAGCGCCAGTGTTAGAGGTTCCTTCATCGCTTGATTCTTGAAGCTCTTCAAGATCAATTTGCCTCCCACTGTCCTCTTGGCATATGAGTTCTCTCTCTCGGAAAACCCCTCTCCTTGTAACGAAGACAACATTGTCACTCGGTCTATAGAAGAGATATCCAAAGGACTTATGTGGGTAGCGGATGAAAATACACCGCTCACTTCGAGGTTCGAGCTTGTCGTGAGTCTCTCGTCTTACGAAAGCCTCGCAACCCCAAACCTTGATATATGCCAACGAGGGAACCTTCCCTGTCTACATCTCGTGAGGTGTTTTGGCAACCTTCTTAGTTGGGACTAGATTAAGGATATGGGCGGCAGTCTCTAAGGCATACCCCCAGAATGAGATAGGTAACGAAACTCGAATCATCATGGAACGAACCATGTCCAACAAGGTTCGATTGCGCCTCTCAGGCACACCATTCAACTGCGGTGTCCTAGGTGGCGTCAATTGCGAAACGATTTTGCATTCCTTGAGGTAGTCATGGAATTCAATACTAAGATACTCACCATCTCGATCGGATCGTAGCCTCTTTATCTTCATGCCCAGCTGATTATACACTTCTTGTTTAAACTCCTTGAACTTTTCAAAAGTTTCTGAATTGTGCTTGATTAAGTAGATATACCCATATCTGCTATCATCATCGGTAAAATTCACATATAAGCGGTTCGTATCCCTTGTGGTAGATCTAAAGGGTCCACATACATCCATATGTATGAGATCCGATAGACCCTCACCCCTTTCACAAGTACCAGTGAAGGGTGACTTGGTCATCTTTCCAAGTAAACAAGATTCGCACGTGTCATCTGATTTGAGGTCGAATGACTCCAACACTCCATCCTTTTGGAGTTGGGCTATGCGCTTCTTGTTGACATGTCCAAGACGACAATGCGACAAGCATGCTTTTTCCAAACCATTGGACGAATCAATATGCAACACCTTATTTCCTAAGTTGTCTACAACATTCATAGTTTCATATACTCCATTACAAGGCAATGCTTCAAAATAGAAAGTACCATTCAAGAAAGCATTAATATAACCAATTTCATTATTAAACGAAAATCTAAAACCTTGTCTGTACAAAACATGAACAAATAATGTTTCTCGCCATTTCTGACGAGTAGCAACAATCATTCGAAAACTAAACCTAACCCACTACTAAGCACTAAAGAATAAACTACAATCTTGGTGACAGGCGATGCTTTCTTATTACCTATGATCAGGTTCATCTTCCCATGCTGCACATCCTTACTTCTTCTTAGACCCTGCAAATCAGAACAAATGTGAAAACCACATCCTGTATCAAGGACCCAAGAAATAACATGTGATGAGTTGTTAGATTGAATAGTATAAATACCTGCGAAGGAGGGCTTTATCTTCCCATCCTTAATGTCTTGCAGATACTTCGGGCAGCTTCGTTTCCAATGCCCTTTCTCATAGCAGTAGAAGCACTCTGCTTCTTTTGGGTTGGTATAGGGGGTAGCAGAACTAGATTTGGTCCCACTAGAAGAGGATCCATCATAGGGTTTACCCTTGTGGCTCTTAGAAGGAGCCTTCCTCTTCTTCCCTTTTTCCTTGCCCAATAGCCAAGACAGGGGCAACAGTAGTAGGAGCAGATGCAGCAGATTTGCCTTTTAGACTACTCTCAGTAGTCCTTAGCAGGCCTTAAAGATTACTCAGAGTGACCTCCTCCTTGTTCATATGATAGGTCATACGAAACTGGTCATAACAAGGAGGCAACGAGTGTAGAATGATATCTATGGCCAGCTCCTCATCGAAGTTCACATTCAACTTCAGCAAGCGGTCCACAAACATTTGCATTTTCTACAAGTGGGCCGTGATGGACTGTCCATCCTTTATTTTGGTAGTTATCATCGAGGCGATGATTTCGTACCTTTCCTTCCTAGCACTTTGATGGTACTTTTCCATCAAATCTTGGTGCATCTCGTATGGATAGTAGTCCTCATAGGACTTTTGGAGTTCAGCAGTCATTGTTGTGAGCATGATGCAATGCACCTTAGTAGCATCTCTTTCATGAGTTTCGTACCCAACAATTTCCTCGGGAGTAGCAGTGTTCGCGTTAACCTCCTTCATCTCCTTGTCGAGAACATACTCTTTGTCCTCGTAGCGGGTGGCCATGCGAATGTTGCGGATCCAGTCATTAAAATTGGTTCCATCAAAGATCACCTTCCCACACAAGTTCATGAGTGAGAATGAGCCAGAAGGGGTCGAGCCAGAAGCGTTGTTGTTTTGAGTAGACATCTGAAATAGAAAAGGAACACAGTTTAGATTAGATAATAATCCCCAATTAAACACCCAAATGATAAATTAGGGCTAGGACCCAACATAATTATTTACAATTCAGAAAAGGGATGTCGTAATCTAATTGCAAATAATATGAAGGTAGGTAAATGACGATTTACCAATTTCCACCATGAAAAACGAAAAAGAATTTAAGTTTTAAATGAATTGAAATTCCTAGATTCTTTGGAGATTCATTGAGCTTTTCAATGGCATGTTTAAATCTCGATTATGCCCTTCAAGTTTGTGACTGAGATACCAAGGATCACAAACAAGGTGTGAATAACCATGCAAATGTGCTTGGTACTCTCGATGTCATTTATCACTTAATCAATGTGCCGGTTAGCCACACACGCTCCATCAATCTATGATAAACATCAAGCCACCCTTTGCCACTTTTCCTAGTCCCAAATTAGTGTGCCAGTTAACCACACATTCTCCACTAACGACTTGGCAAAGTGCAAAGTGCAATTTCATGGAATAGCATACATTTTCACATTTTTCCTAAAGTAACTAAGATTGGGAATTTATAAAAACATTTAGTTACTTTATATAATCATTATACTTATTAATGAGGAATTAGTTGTCATATCCTACCCGTTCAGCTAATGACCCTCCACCAATCAAGGAAGCGGTGGGTGAGAGTAGACACCCATTAAACCACCATTTTATAGACAGTAACCTTATATCCCCCCTTATAGATCGGCTTCGTGAATGAGGCCTACTAACGGTAAGACTGACTTATCTTATATATATATATATATATATATATATATATATATATATATATAATTATTAATCTTTTAATATTATAATGGTATAAGGGTTGAATTTTAAACTTTTAAAACTCTAGGGTTTAGAATTTAAATATTTCAAAATTAAAACTTTTTAATCATAATTTAAATTCCAAAACTTGAGGGCAAGTTTTGAAACTTTTCAAAACCTTATTAGATCAAGTTAAAATAATTTTAATTAATCAAATAATTTGTCATTATCTAGATTTGACCTAATCCAATTTAAGGCAAGATAATTCACATCAAATAATACAAATAATTATTTTTAATCATATATACTAATAATTATCTCATAGTTTGACAATTATCTTCTAATTGAATGAGGATAATCATTACCATATAATAAAAATCAAATTTTATCAGTCAAAACGTTTTTGGTAATTATCCCAATTCAATTATGGTCAAAATCCCGAAAAATCTACCACCTAACGAGCCGACTCGTCGAGTCACACTTTGGGACTCGTCGAGTTCATCAGAGGACTCGACGAGTTCATCAGTCAGATGCAATTTTTTTCGATTTTTTCAGCTAAGAACAATTAAGCTATGCATCAAATACAATAGAAAAACAGCCTAGGCTCTGATACCACTGATGGGATTTGAGCATAACAACAATCCTATGGTCCACATGCAAACCCTAAAGCTTTGGATCTAGTTTTTCTAATTGTACATGCAATAATCATCCAAAGCTTGCAAACCCTAATCTATCATATAGAAATCGAAATTAACATAATAAACAAGTAAGAATGTTACCTTTCAATTGTAGCTTCAATATCCTTTCCTTTGAGAGCTTAATATCACAAATGTAATACCTCTAATCGATCACAAACACCACAAGCAATTGGAGAATGTTAGAGAGAGAGAGAGAGAGAGAGAGAGGGAAGGGATACTAATTTAGGCTCTAAGATCCTTAGGGTTCAAGTGGCCAAAAATTAGATACCCAAGGGTTCCTTATAAAGGTGAGGAATTAGAGTTTCAGTCAAAGACCTAATCTGGTTGTTTAGGCTCTAAGCAGCCCATAGGAATCTTCCAGAATACCTAGCCTTGGATGAAATCCTTATGGGCTTCCATAAGATTCCGTCCACCTCTTATCCAAGAGATCCTCAGTCCATTTTGTAATTATCTTATAATTACAATATCAGTCCCCTTAATTCAATCAACCTCTTTTGACCAAAAATTTAATTCAAAATTAATTCTTGAACAATCTTAATTAAATAATATGATTTCTCCTTTAATATATTATTCACATAATATATTAATAAATCATAATTAACCTCTTTCTCCATAATTCATCCAGTCAAGTTGCTTTGGTGAAGGCAACCCAAAAGGACCATGCTACTATCGGATCAAGTACATACCAAATATAGTTATGGGTTTAGACACTTAATCCAACATCTTATACCTTGGATCAAGAGCAACCACAACTAAAACCATCACATTTGTTTTTCCAAAGTCTCCATAATATTTGTCAAACTTTTTTCTCATTTGATCACCCATAAGAACAATATTGATATCATCATCTTGTGTCCACTCCAACAAGGAAGAAAGTACACATAAGATCTCATGATAATGCATATTATTCGTAACATACAAAGTTCCCAACATCCTTTTCGTGGCTTCAAAAAACTGCTTTAAACAAAGGGATAAATTTCTAGCATTTTCCCAATCTTTTTGGGTTGGAAATCCATCTTTAAGCTCCTTCTCAAATACAGGGTCTTCTTGTTTCATTCTTAAAAGCTCTCTCGAACTTAAGTGCCGTTTCCAACATAATGTAAGTGGCATTTCACTGTGTTGGTACATCAAGAGATACTGACGTTTTACACAAATCTTTTTATTTTAAAGCATAATTATCAAACAATTTAGATATTTTTGTAGAGCTCCTAACATATCTAGCCGCACCCCTAATCCTAACAATGGAATCTTTAATCAAGTCAGGCCATCTTTGACAATCAAGTTTAATATATGGGCGAAACATCTCATATGGAAAAAGTCACCTCCTAAGACAAGTTTATCCGTTAGATTATCTTTTATATGAGCAACGGCTACATCATTAGTACTAGCGTTATCTACAGTGATGCAAGATAACTTCTCTTCAATACCCCAATATAGAATACAAGATTTTACTTCTTTCCCGATTTCCTTTCCTTTATGACTATCGATATTGTGGAAATTCAAAATTCTTTTATGTAATTTCCAATTATCATCAATAAAATGAGCAGTTAAACACATATAGCTTAATTTGCACAGAAGTCCAACAATCAGTAGTTAGAGCAATCCTAGAATTCATACTTTTTAAGGTATTTCTCAATAGCTCTGTCTCATTAAGAAAAACTTTATTAACATCTCTAGCAACCGTGAAACGTGACAGGATACAAAACTGTGGAACAACAACACTACAAAAGTATCTAAATCCGTCACGTTCAACATATGAAAATGGTTGCTCATCAATGACAATCATTTTTGCTAAAACAAGTCTGATTGTATTTTGGTCAAATTCCTATTTAGAAACGGTGGTGGCATCACGGGGTTAAAATTGCCTATGCTTTTAAACAAATACTCCTATACGGGACGAGGGACCCACGAGGACGTGGTCCCACGAGACTTGTTGACATCTCCAAGACAAAGCTTGATAAAATACATAAAAATAAAAGTGGGTTGTCTAAATAAATAAAAAATACCAATATGGTATATAAGAAAACTAAGTTTAAAGATTGTATAACATGTTTTTAAGTAGTTAATGTCATAAAATAACAATCAATAATATGCAATTTGCTCTTTAGGTCATTTATCTTTAGTTGTATTCAATAAGCCACTAAACTTTTATTGGGGGTTCTCATTATACCGCTAGAGTGTATTTAAATTAGAAAATTATGTTATATCAGATGCCACAGTCGGTGCAATGTCTGGACCTTGTACACCTTGATGAATAAATTCTGCCATATTAAATGTCATAGTGGAGGCCATATAAAATTATTGTCGATTCATTAGACTCGATTTATCTAATGGTGTAATGAGAACCAAAAAACAAAAAAATTTAGTGCCCAACTGGATATAATTAAACGACAGACTTTCGAAACAAAAACTATGAATATTGGATGCTATTTTATAACATCAACCATTTTTGAATCATGTTATTTTTGTATGTGGAATATACGAGAAGGAAATTGTACTAAAGATGCTTTTATATCTTTACATCTCTATGGAAGTAGATTAAATAAATTGAAAACAAACTATGAAAAAATGAAACTTGTTTGGAAATTTAATATGTGATTAGAAACATGTTATGATACATAACTTGAAAAATATGTTAAATATATTTAAAATATAATAAAAAAAGTAGCATATTGACTATTTTTTGGACTCTCAAAACTTCTCTACTATGTATCCATACGGTTAGGTCAAGAATATCTGACTTATATATAATAATTTTGCTAACATGAAAAATATGTTGCATACATCCCACCGATACGTTGCATAAAGTGAATGTCTTCGAGGATTATGACTCATCTTTGTGGCACGCGATGCGTAGGGAAGCTTGAAATGACACACATCTTGTAACGCCCGTAGATTCGGGCCGGTCAATTTAGAGATAATAAACGTTAAAAATGAATTTTTGATAGAAGATTATATAAGATAAATAATCTTAACCAAAGTTATAGTATATGTCTCAAGGATTCCGTACGTATAAAGAACGCTGAAATCCGACTTTTAACGAAGAAGTTATGACCCGTCGAAGTTTCCCGATTAAACCGGCACGGCGCCGCGTATCGTTAATAGTGAATTTTTGATAAAATAATTTTTAGCCTTAGTAATCTAAACGAAAGTCGTGGTAGATGTTAAACCGAGAACATATATATAGAGAACGTCCAAATCTGACTTCGTTAGAGGAAGTTATGATTTTTCTAAGATTTAGCACAACAGTACACAACCCGAAAATCGAATTTTAGATCGATCAATTTTTAGCCGACACAACCTAAACGAGAATTGAAGATCTCATTAATAGGAGCTCAACGATATAAAGACAGTCGAAAACGGAGAACTTTTAACGGACTTTAACTGTCTAAGCCTGTTACAATATAATTTTAAAAATAAGGTCAAAATTAGCCGATGGAGTCTAAACGAAAGTTGTAGTTCTCGTCAATACCTACGCGTGGATATAAAGAACGTCAAAAATGGAGCTTGTATGCGAAATTTACGGATTTTAGAAGATAATTAATTTTTGGATTAACTAGCTAGTGACACGTGGCATGATCTGGGCCGCACCTTCTTCCCCACGGCTTTCCACCAGATGGTGACACGAGGCCACATTACGCCGTAGTGCTGGAGTACGCCCAACGTACGGCCCGTTCGCAGCCTATAAATAGAAGGCGCAAATCACTCAATTCCTCACACCTTTCTAACACATTCTCTCTCAAACACCCCCAAAGCCTCTATTCCTTTCCCTAGCACCTCCTAGGTGTTAGAAGCGAAGACCGGAGCGCCAGAAGGCCCCGAGAAGAACAGATTTCGGCTCAGAAGTTCTGTCCGCGCAGAGCCCGGATCCTCGCTAAACCCCCTTGTAAGTGATTTATACTTACCATACTTTAAGTATAACTTATGTTTAAGTTAATTATCGTTATTATGAACCTATAAACAAGATTTATCAGTGATTCCAAGTCGTTATACTGATTTATATACTTACGGGGATGATGTCTAGGCTGTGATTTAGTGAGGTGTTTAAAGTGGGATTTCCAAACAGTATACTTCGTATACCAAACGGACCCTACCTCCGATATGATCCTACCTGGTAGTTCCTTACTTGATAGATCTTGAAGTAGACTTTGAATTAATGATGAATCTATACTAATAATTAGTCATAATAAATATTAGACTAAGACTTCGTGATAATGGCACTAGGTTACATCAACGGAAAGGACAGTTGCTAGAAGCGAAGCGGTACCTGAATTACGAGTCGTTACTTTAACAAGTGAGTGCATAGTTACTTTCATCTTACACATAGATATGAAATATTTAATATTCATACATGCTATATATGTTTATTATCTGTGTTCCTGATATCTATGCTAGATGAGTGATTTATATATGTTTTACGTGATTTAAATTGTATATGTATTTTTATACTTATAAATATATTGGGTAAAGATGGGTAGACGAATGATGAGAGATGAAAGATGATATAGATGGTGAGAGGTGAAAGATGATGAGAAGCCTTGACTTTAAATTTGATCCAGTCATCTAGCAGAGTATAGATAACAACCACAGACTATTATAGACAGTCCAGTGGAACGCTAGCAGGCTCGCAACCTGTAGGTGTTTGTGAACGACGTGTTCACCAGATGTACTCTAAAAACCCTTGCAGTTATGGACTTAGTGCCATATAAACGAACATTGACAGTTATGGAATTAGTTCCTAATAGATAACATCGGCAGCTATGGACTTAGTGCCTGTTAGATAAACCCTAGCAGTGATGGACTTCGTGCCTATTCCTTAGGAAAATCCTTAGGAATAAATATTGAAGAATAGATGATTCTTAGGGTAGATCCTTAAGAATAAAGAAGATAACGGGGATGGGTAATCGGGTTAATTATTTGACATGAAGTATGAGAAGAAATAAATTAACTATGTTATTGTGGGTTAAAAACCCTATGTACTCACCAGGTTTTCCAACCTGACCCACTTAGTTTATTGTATCACACGTAGTGACATTAAAGATACGTTCTGCTGAGAGACTCAAGGAGATGTAAATCATTAGTGTAAATTAATGTAAGGTTTGTTTATGCTTATGTTTCTGTATTAAAGATGACATCCTAATGTTTTGATATAAATAAAATACATTTCTTCGGAAATGATTTGATAATATCATTATCATGTTTTCTGGGAACAAATTCTGCAATATTATTCTTTGAAAAGGATACTCTGATTTTAAAACAAGCATAAATAAAATTTTTAAAATAACCGCGAATTTGGGGATGTCACACATCTCTTCATCAACATTTGTTTTTTTAGATTCTTCGAATTCGGTCCAGTTTTAGCCATTTTTGCTTCTTTTTTTCTCAGCAACGTATTTTATCTGCAAAATTGCAACTACGAGCCTTATAAGCACCTTTTATCTATACTGGTATCAAAACACTGCTAAAAATAGTAACATATCGCATGAAAAATATGTATATTTTAAGCAAAAATAGATACATACGTACATATAAACATAAATACATAGATAAGTATACACATACATACATACATACATACATACATACATGCATACATGCATACATGCATACATACATACATACATACATACATACATACATATACATACATACATACATACATACATACAGACATACATACATATCAATATATATATGTGACAACCCGAAATTTCTATTCTGTACAACAATTCACTTCAATAGGAGCCAGAACTGTTTCTGCTAACTTTCAAGCTTTTGGGGAATAAGTTTGAGTGTTTTAAAGATAGTACTTCAAGAGATAACAGGAGAGAGGATGCCCTAGGGTTTATTGTGCATCAATAAAGTTCCAAAAGCTCCAAGAGTTTGGAGTTTACGGCCCAAGTGGTATTAGGGCTGTAAACCCTAATGACTATATAAGTGACACTTAGTTTATTTTTAGCTTTTTTTCACACCTCCAAGTCTAGAACCAATTCTCTCTCAAGTATCATCCAAAGTTCTTCAAAAATCTTCAAGAAAGTAAGTGTTTTCTTTCTTGTTTAGTTGATATCTACCCTAATCTAGTGATCTTACATGATTTCATCCATGAAATCATTCCATTTGTGTAGATCTTCAAGTGTTCTTAGTTTCACCAAGAACACACACTAGTGTTCTTGGACTTTTAGCACCTTTTCAAGCTTCTACATAGTAAGTACTCTTACCTTGGCTTGTTATAAGACTTGTTACACTTCTAAAACATCTAGAAATCACAAGGAAACACTAGATCAAAGGTGTTTACGGTCCAAGATGTTCTTGGACCGTAAACCCTAATGAAGGGGCCAAAGTGTGCCCTAGTCCCTTACCAAGCCTTGTAAACTAGTCTAGATCCATCCTTGATGTGACTAGGACTTAAAACATCAAAAAGACCATAAACCATATGGGTTTATGGCCGTAAACACATGGAGAAATTGTCCATGGGCCGTAAACTCCATTTAGGAGTGAAATGATGCCACAAACACTTCTTAAGGCTTATACTTGAAGTAGGATGCTTCCTTATGACTTGAAAAGCTTCAAAACACAAAATGGTAGAAGTGCCTTGAGTTTACGGTCGTAAACTCATGGGTTTACGACCGTAAACTCCAAAGGAGTTGGTCACAAAACCGTAAACTCCAATAGAGGGTCCCCTTGAACCCTAAACTCAATAGCCAAGTCCTACAACCCTTAGATACAATCCTAAGGACTTATAGCACTTAAATCAAGTGTTTTACATGTCTTAGGATGTCTCAACTTGGTTAATTAGTTGTTTTATAACTAATTGGATACATATATGTGTCATTATATGTTAACTAGGATCCTTGTGGGTGCTCAAGTCTTCACTTGACACTTAGCATCCTATACAATCCGTTCATCCAAACCACTCACTACAGGTGAGTTCATACCCCTTAATTAACCTTTTAAATGTTTTTAAATGCTTTTATGGGGGGGGATACAAGTTGATCTATTTTAGTTATTATATCAATCACATGTGATTAATAACTACCAAACAAGTGAATTTCTTACTTTTCAAACTGTGTTGTCAAACCAACTACTTCAAACTGTTTTATCAAACTCTTTTACATGTCAAATACTTTTACTTAAAATTTTTTACACTTATATTCTGTTAAATGTATATCTTTATAGATATAGTTATATAAGTAGGATTGAAAGGACTTAGGACTGATAACTCACCTTATCTCATGTTCCTCGTTTGGTTGTGGACTTAGGGTATCGGTTATTTGTCTGAAGGTCGTTTGAATCCTAGTTATATATCATGTATATGTATATACGTATAAAGGTTCCTTCTTTCATTCAGTTCAATACCTTTGGGTAGCAAGGGTATACACACATGCTCATACATTCAAACAACATTACTAGTAAGCTACAATAGGCGTAGTTTAGGAAGTTACTAATACTATTATTAGAACAATGAAACATACAATGAGTCAGTTCATACATGAGTCAATACAGCTAGTACATACAATACATTACAATACAGTTAGTACATGCTATACATTTTACAAAAGAACATACATGCTAGACAGAGAGAGAACAAACAATACCATACAGATAGAACATACATACATACTAGACAGAGAGAGAGAGAGAACATATAATACAGCTAGTACATACAGTACATATACAAGAAGACGATTACAGTTATGTGAGCCACGTAACGGGGCATGGCATCACCTGTCATGGCCGTTTTGTATCCAGAATCTCTTAAGTGGGGAGTGTATGAGTTTGTGTATAGATCTATACTGGATTGACTATCCTACACCTTGCTGCTCGCTACAGTGGGACTTGCAAGTCTACGGGTGCCAAACGTCATTTCTTACGACGTCTTACATCGTCGTTTTTCTAGAGTCGGTAGCAGGATACAGGCCGATCACATGGTACTTTAAATAACAATTGGTTTAAGGTAGTTAGTACAACAGTAGTTACTTAATACAACACTACAGTACTATTTCCTTTTCCCATTACATTCACTTTGTGATCTTCACACAATAAACAATAATGTAAAAACTATATTTTTGGTTAATGATAGTCAGAATTGGGAAAATACACCCTCTTACAAGAGACACACACAGATACTAGATGCCTTGGTAGAAGGCTACTTTTAGTAGGAAACATAGGGTTTTCTAGGAGATTTAAACCTTTTACAAACATTCACGAGCTTTTACATACTTACACTTCACATACTTACAAATACTTTCTTACAAATACAGACACTAAAATACTTACGATCTCACCAACTATAAAGCTGATACTCTCTTTCAAAATAACTTGTATCTTCAGGTCACCAGTAGACAGGTACCGATGCAGGGTTTAGAAAAGATGGAGCTCGTTCAAGACTCATCTTTCATTTTGATTTGTATTTTTGGTGTCTATTAAATTGTCAGAACACACTTGTATTAAAATTATATTATTAATGCAATGGATGATGTTGTTGCTTGTTTACTACTATTCATTGTTGTGATACTGTACATGACGTCCTCCGCCCCCGAACGTTTCCGCCGTTCTTGGTTTTGGGGTGTGATAATATATATATATATATATATATATATATATATATATATATATATATATATATATATATATATATATATATATATATATATATATATATATATATATATATATATATATATATATATATATATATATATCATGGTTGCAGAAATCGGGATTAATCGTTTGGCGTTCTCCAACCGACTAGGATTAGTGTGTTTGACGGAAATTAGGGATTAATCGGTCTTGGTGGGATTAATCGGTCAACAAAAGTCAAAAAAAAATTCAAAAGATTAAACTTTTTATTACTCCAAAATTTTCAAATTTTCAGAATTTCAAATATTATACCAAAATGTTAATATTTTCGTATTTTCAAATTTTCAAATTACAAACTCTCTTATTTTCTGATTTTGAAGTACTTATTTTTCTTAAAATATATTAATCTTTGATTAAATTTAATACTTTATTAATAATCTATAGTCCCCGATTAATTCACGATTAATCCCCACCAAGACCGATTAATCTCTTAACATCAGTCGACCGTCGAGCTACCGTTAAGCGAATTTTACAACATTGATATATATATATATATATATATATATATATATATATATATATATATATATATATATATATATATGTGTGT
Source organism: Lactuca virosa (assembly GCF_052849685.1). Taxonomy (NCBI): domain Eukaryota; kingdom Viridiplantae; phylum Streptophyta; class Magnoliopsida; order Asterales; family Asteraceae; genus Lactuca; species Lactuca virosa. The sequence goes on along the minus strand of NC_136429.1, from coordinate 245,191,164 downwards.
GTGTGTGTGTGTGTTATTTGTGTCAGACCTAACAAATAAAGGGGGTACAAAATGACTCCAAAAACACTGCGACTTTGTACTAAAAATGTAATACAAGGTAAGCATGGTCGATCCACAGAGACACGAAAAAAATGTTTATACCTTTTTGCGTAAGCTACAAAAATGGTCACATAAGTGGGGGGGTTTATATGTAATGATTTAAACAAGAGAATAAATTATTAAGTAAATGATCGATTAAATAAAACAAATTCAAGATTTGTGAGGACTCCAACTCTATGTATGATGAATTAGCAATGTGATTCCAAGATGACATGATATTTACCTAATTCAACCTAAATTGGTACTTGAAAGTATTAACAAACTCTAACACTTCCCATTCACCAAGTTGTCAAATTTAAAAATAACTTAACCTTCTAATTTAAGTCTAAACAAGCTCTAGATAGAAATCGAAAGGTTGCAATAAGGTTTATGTGAATGTTCCCAACAACACCCAATACTCCTTACAAGCTCGGGATGTGAATTAGATTTACACTAAGTTCATTCAATGGCTATCAGTTTAGTGCATGTTACTTAGTCCAATTTACAAAACAATTACGGATTTTACAATTTAGATAACTTGGTTGATCTAACCCTAATTCAAATGGCCAATAAAAATCACAATTAGAATCAAACATTCGATTGAAACAAAATCAAATTCACTATATAGAAATTGAAAGAAAACATCAAGTTATATGATTGAAATCACAACTAAAAAGTCAAGACATGAAGTTGGAGAAACTAGGGTTCTAGCCACACATGACTAGAACAAGATCACAAATCTAGAAAATGAAATTAAAGTGCTTAAAAAATGAAATCAAATGTTCCCAAGTGTTAATCAACTACAAAATTCTCTATAAAATCGCCCAAAGTGCTCCCAAAATTGATCCCTCGAAAAATGAAGTCGGCTGCCACTATTTAGAAAAGATGAGAAACTACCACTAAACCCAAATCCTCGTTTCCAAGGCCCACAGAAATTTACACTGTCATTTACATGGCCCATGGAAACACAAAAAATTGGATGCAACATGTACATTTCCACGGCCTGTGGAAATTCAAGGCTAAAATTTTCGCGGTCGTGGAAATCTCTAACTGCGGGATTTCCTCAACTTTCTGTAACTTCTTCCTTCATGATCCGAAAGTCGTGGAATCTTGTCTGTGCCTTCTAGTTACCTCCCTAAGTGATATCCCACCTCCAAAAGTCCCTAAAACATCATATAATTATATGAGTGAAATAATATCATGAAATATCCAAAAACGTGTAAAATGCATGGAGTTAAGCCTAAATGCAATGCAATGGTATGGAATAAAGGTGAAAATAGGTGCATAAAATGCACCTAACAAATCTCCCGAATATTAAACCTTTTTTGTCCCCAAGAAAAAACAAAACAAAAGGACAAACTGGGAGGAAGAAAAGAAGAAAGCAAAAATCAAAATCCAAACATTTGAAGATTAATGCAACAACTAACAAAAACATGAAAGAGATCCAACCTAATTAACCTTATTTACTTATTTGCAACATAGTTGAGAATATACCTGTCGTGCCTTGAGCTAACTTGGCATTAGTGCCACAAAGATATGTATAATAGTTGAAATGAGACTTTTGGCCACTCCCTAACGCAACTCAACAAAATCAAAAGTCACAATACTTGTTCACTCTTACTTGTATTGGGCCAGCACATGGAACAATTTATGGTCTTGCTTTTGTGAACGCATATTTGATGAAAAAAATATGCTCAATCATCTTCATTTTACAAAACGTGACAATGGCCGACTCCAACTATTTTTTGACTAACAACAATTTTTTTCTAAAAAATCTTTTCTAAAAAATCCCTAATATTTACCCAGATTGGTTACATGTTTCAAACCACTTACACCTATCAAAGTAGTTAACAATCAGTCTAATGTCATGAGTTCAAGTCCAAGTCCAAGTCCAATGAGATCTTTTGGCAGCCAAGTTTTCCTAATTATATTCATTTATGCAATTCAAGTTGCTGTCGAATTGTCCACTTATTGACTCGACGCTGTGGAATTGTCCACTTATTGACTCTTGACTCAAAACTTGCGGAATTTTCCGCGTATTGACTCTAATTTTTGTTATTATATATATATTTTTGGCTTAATTCTTTATATTTTCGTCCTTGACTCTTTCAATTGTTGGGACATCTCACAGTCTATAACCGTGAGAGACTTCTATGGCATTATTTGAGGGACTGATGTTAACACGCAAGGACCCATAAGTATAGTTAAAAACAATGTCCCCAAGCAGGGTATTTAGAAGGGAATAGGAAAAAAAGGACTTTTTAGAGCACTAGAAGGTTCGGGGCACTGAAAATTTATCTTCTTTTTATGATTCTCTTGAAATTCGAGTTTGAGTCTAATTGAACACTTATTACTTATAAGACCAGTCGTGTGTTCCATAGGCTAACCTATACCTATCATTATGCTTTGGTGTTGAAAAGCTTTTCATTTTCTGTTTTGCACGAGTAGCTTCGGGAGGTGTGTTCGTGTGGTTGACTAGCTTGCTTTAAGATTTTCAATAAAAATGAGCAAGTCTAATCTCAAGGCATACGACTTACTTACCAACTCAACTGTTTTTAGAAGATTAGGTTGCCTCAGATTGGATTAAAAACAAACATAGAATAAAATATTTTTGAAAATTTCTAAGTTTGATGCAAATGAGAAAATCATTTTTTAGAAACTTAAAAGAAAAGGCTTGCAAAAGAAAAAATAAAAGAAGAAAAAGAAAATATGAAATGCGAAGAAAATATGCACAACAAATATGTACAAAACTACAACCTACATGCAACAGGATCCATTTTCATGAATGGATGCCCCTCCCGAAGCTTAAAGTATAGCATCGTCCCCGATGCTCGAAGAGGGCTAAACCACCTAAATATCGGGGGTGGTGGAGGATGGTAGTCGGGTTGGAAATCGGTTTGAAATAGTCACAAATGCATACCAATTGAATTTTTAAGCAAAATATGAACGATTAAAGATATGGAAAGAATTTACCAAATCATTCTTGGAGCCTTGAAATTGTGGTGAGAACCTCCTATTCATCCTCCCCAAGCTATTAGTGAAATATTTTGGGAGCCCGAGATTCACTTTCTAGGCATAAAAAACAAGTTTAAAACCATTTGGGACATTAAAAATTTTGAAATTTACCAAAGACTAAAAAGTTTTCAAAGAAAGGACAAAAATACCCCCGGGTTGCCTCCCGGTTAGCCGCTCTTGTTTAAATTCGTTGGCTCAATGTGGCCCCTGAATATATATCAATCTAAGTATGTGGGGCTCTCCAACACATCAACCTTCTTGCCACCTCCTTCAATGGAATACTTATCTTGTACTTGAATTTCTTTTTGCGTGGGAACCATACTGGACTTAGACCCTTAATGAAGACAATCCTCCAACCGACCCCTTTCTTGTACTTGTCTAGTAAGGTCATCAACTCTTTCTTCTCGAGATACATATCCTTTGAAGGGTTTGGCAGATTTATTGTTTCCGGATCTTGTGGTTAGTCTACCAGTGAAAGGAGTTTCTCATTGGTAATGGGTGACTCAGTTTCTCTTTTGTCAACATCCAACACTTCCTCTGTAGCCTCCTCGACATCCTTCTCCAATTCTACTTCTTCCTCTTCTTCCTTATCTTCAAATTGCAATCTTGGGTCACCAAATTTTTTCCTAACGTTCAAGGTAACCGTAGAAATGATATGCCTTGGATCCTCTTCAGTTTGAGATGGTAATTTGCCTTGAGCTTCCATTATACTCACAGATTGACTAAGTTGTGAAATTTGTTGCTCTAAGTGTTTGAGGCTAGCTTTGGTTGTTTCTTGGAAAATTTGGGTTGTAGTGGCAATGCTTTTCACAATGTCTTCCAATGACATGCTCGACATTTCAGTTTGTTGAGGAGGTGGAGGATATGGTTATTGGAACTGTGGAGTTTGTTGGTATTGGTCATTTCCCCAAGCTTGGTTTGGGTTTTGGTATTGGTTGTTTCCCCAAGCTTGGTTGTTGTCCCACCATTGATCATATTGAGGTTCATCATAACTCCATTGGTTTGGCCAGTAGTAGTTTCCCATTTCTTGCACTTCTTCCCATTATCCTTGTAAATATGGACACATGTTGGTATGATGTCCATTTTGAGTGCAAAAATCATAAGGAATAGGTGTGGATTGCACACTTTGGTCATTTCCAATCATCATAACTAACTGATCTAGCTCAGAAAGTTGGACTTTAATGAAAGGTGTAACACCCAAAAATTCAAGCCGATTTAAAACTTTTAAAAACATTTCAAACCATTAAAAATCATTACAACTTTGTTTTCAAAATGTATAATATCAGAGTTTTCCCAGAAACATAAACAAAACATGAGGAGCTGTACGATCACGCCTTCGCCTTGCCACGATCCCTTGATGTACCTGAAACAATAAACTGAAACTGTAAGCCCGAGAGCTTAGTGAGTTCCCCCAAAATACCGATACACCGCACATAACACATATATAAACACCAGCATGTACTGGGTCCATAACTTTATAGACTGGATTACCCCCTGGGCCCATAGTGTGAGTCTGGATTGCCTTACGGGCCCACAGCTCACATCTGGCTTGCCATCGAGCCCACAATACGAGTCTCCCTTAGCCCGTAACTGGAATGCTCCCGAGCCCACAGTACGAGTCTCCCTTAGCCCGTAACTGGAATGCTCCTAGGGTTTGTTGGCTACCGCACGGAGCAGTACAACCTCAACCCATCCCACATAACATATAACATACAACATCACCACTGAGCATGCAACAATCATATAACATCACAGGTAGTCCTACAGGTCTACCTAACTGGCATAACCACTAGCATGCAACACTAACTCATACTCAACATCTAACACTACTAGGATAACATATCCAATGGACCGGCCTTGGTGCCTTAGACCCCTTAGTATAGTGAGGATAACTCACCTCGCAAGTAGCTCGGAAGGTAGTGTCAAACTCCTCCAAATGTAGCTCCAACTCCAACACCTATATTCACCAATGTCCTTTGCTATAAATATCCAATTTATCAAAATACCCTCAGAAGTCAACTGGTCAACCCTTGGTCAAAGTCAAAGTCAACTGTCAGGGTCAACGGTCCATGTTGACCTTAACTCGTCGAGTACCCTTAGCTACTCGCCGAGTTCCTTGCATAACTTGCCAACCCGCCGAGTCACTCGTGTGACTCGTCGAGTTCCTAGGGTCAGTGGCCGTAACTCCTTGGCCAACTCGTCGAGTTTTCCCTTCATAACTCGCCGCGTTCATACGCTTCTGCATTGCAGCCTCCGACCGCCCAGCCAACTCAGGTCTCTTCAGACTCTACCACCGCATCTTTTCTACGACAACTCCTTCCTAGGCAGGATCCCTGCCTAATGCTCCAAGCCAGCCACCGGCCTCTTCTCCTTAATATTAGCACACATCAATCTAAGTATCACCCGATGATATTGTCACCTTCCTGTCATGAATACACTTTCGTGACTTGCGAAAGTTAGACACTACTATAATTCACTGGGCTCTCTCACAGAACTAATCTATCTTCCCCTTTCCAAAACTGGCGATAACCCGAGTAACTTGCAATATTGGAAACTCATCATGTCCCCTTCCTGAATCTAGTCCCTTTTCGTGCTGACAGGATGATGCATCCTTCAGCTTCCGGGCAACTCCCATGAACAACCAGCTATATCACATAAACACTCATACCTGGCCCAATCATCCTCGGGTTGGAATACCAAACACATCAGGTCCAATCAATCATAGGGTTCGGTCATCCTCATGATGGAATACCCTGGATTGGAATACCACTACATACATAACCCATGTCTACAACCATACTTGGAATCCAAGGATCTATCCTTGCGTCTCATCCAAAATCCTCTGATTCGTCACAACCGAGTGCAACTCCCCCGAATCTCACCACACATCCAATCCGAGCGCGCTCCTACCAGAGAGATAACCAACACTATCCCTACGCCCACAGCCTATGACTGGAATACCCTTACTCAGTCCTCAGCATAGGTCTTAATTACCTCTGAGCCCACATCATGAGTCTGGTATGCCCTCTCCGGCCCTCAGCTCATGGCTGGAATGCTCTCGATAACCTATCGACATCGCTGTCGTCACTACGGATGTCCAACTCTCCATCCTGAAGGTACACACCTCCGCTATTTCCCAAGAAGACCTAACCCATGTCCTTCATAACACCAACAAGTGTCACAATACTGAACCTCACCCTACACTATCCACTTGCAGAACAAGTTGCTACTCCGTAACACATATATACTCAGAACCTGATCATGTAACTAACAAGGCCCATGTAAATTCTTCAGCATACTCCATCAGCGTGTTCAATACTCAGGGACAGACCTACTTATTGCTATAGCATAGCAGCATACTCAATACCCGCACATAGATCTACAAATGCTTACAGATACTTTTCGCACACCTGAAAACCCAAGTAGTTAATGTCGCCCTGATCACAGAAATTGACCGAAACAGTAGGTTGTCTTCTGGTTGCTTCCGAAGTCCACTGAGACCTCCCCGGTCCCAACTTATCTGGAATACCGAAGTTCTGACCGGTTGCTGAGCCAATGATAATCTCACAGTCGCCCCATGCGACTCCCGGAGGAACTTCGTCTTGCAATAACCGCCCTAACTATATCGCCACTTATGGCTCCATCAATCCTTCTGATCCATTGATCATAGCAGCCTGACAACCTGACGCCATCGAATCATATACGAAAAGTGAACGCTACCAGAATACTGTAGTATTACATCATGTCCGGTCTCCAACGACCTACCGTTTTCCTGATTCCGATTATGCTATGGTCTACCCACAATCTTGCAAACAGGCCCACCCTGACCTGATCGTCTGTAAGAATCCGTGAATACTACAAATCATGTCGCAGCCTCACAATACTTCCCACACCATCTGACTGCTAGTGAATGCTACAGCTTCCCCCGCAGTCTTACAACACTTTCCATACTTTCCGATCGCTTGTGAATGCTACGGCCACCCCCGCAGTCTTAAAACACTTTCGTTCTAACACAACGCAGTCTGATACCTTACCCTCAATCTATCAATCCACTTACCCTCAGAGTCTATTACACATCCGAATGAACATCCGAACTGAACTCAATTCATGACTGAAGCCCCAAACTGATTCCCCAAATTCTGCTATCAAGCACCAAGAAGATGCATTACACATGCTGGGAAGTTTACCGAACTCCCAACTCACACAACCCTCAAACCAAACAGCCACTTGGGCCGCCTTTCTTCCTGACCACGATACGGAACTTAACCCATTTTCGACACCGCTCGTGCTTCTGTATCCCGGGGCGATTCTCCTCCACTTAGATTCGACTAAGTCTTCACAATACATGAAAATTGGAGAATTCCCAATCCTTCTCACTGTCCAACGATCGATCCGATAACAACCACCTCTTCTAACTAGCGCTTCATTACTAACCAATCCCAATTGACCACACACCTTAAGAACCAGATGAACACTTCCTGAATCCTAGTGAAACCGACAGTCACAAATGTTTGAATGACCGCACACTCAAGTCATGAAGACCAAATGATAGATACTCCAACTAATACCTCGGCGACGAGCTAATTCCCTTGGTGCTTTCGTCCGTCAATCAGGAACGGTTGCCAAAACCACTGATCCCTGACAATGCTGAATAACCCTTCTGTGGGACCCTAACCGCAGACCTCCCACATACTACCCCCTTTTCCAAAGGTGTTCCAAACAAGTTTCCCGCTCAAACGTTCATAGTTGAACTGCAGTAGCTGAAGCAACCTCTTCCCTAAATCGGGCTACAAAATATTCCCAAGACATAGTCTATAATCCCAAAATTGCAATAGCTCGCACAATCAATCCTTACCACCTGATACAAGATATCCAAGGCAAACCGGACCTCACAAAATACTTATGCCACCTCGACCCACTTGCGCTGAAATAATATCGCCAATCCCTGCAACCAACTGACCCCGAGCTGAAATACAGCCCGAGCTTGGGGTCACAAGCCTGCTCACTCCTTCGAGCTAGAAAAACTGAAAGGGCACAACCCTTACCATAGGTGATAAAATTCTAATCAACCACTCTACTTCCCATCCTCTAATGAGTCCCTGAACTCTAATCACCTACAATCCCTGGGATAATAAATTCCTCCTGACACCTCCAATGGCCTAACAACTCATGAAACTCCGCAACACATAGATCAGGCAGAACAGGCAACTAACCCGAAATTACTGCTTATCCATACTCAACAATATTCCAAGACAAAATAAATACCAATCACGGACGACTTGACCACAATATTATTACAGAATGAGGTTTTCCAATTACATACCAGAGACTTCTTGCGGCTCGACCTTGACCTCCTGAGGAACAAAGATCGCTGGAATATGAATTCCTTCCGTCCTCAACGCAGGACAGCTAGACCTGAAATGACCTGGCTGGTGACAGTGAAAGCATATCTGATTCTTCTTGCAATCCCGTTGCACGTGCCCTCTCTCCCCACACTTGTAGCACCTGAATGTGTGACAAGCAAATCCGTGGGTTCCCCCACACTTGCCACACACCTCCTGAACCTCATGACTTCCAGTACTTAAGTTAGCTGTCTCCAACTCTTCGTCCTCTGTTGAAGAGTCCCTCCTCCTCTTTCCTAGTTGTGACCCCACCACCGGCACTCCCCCAGTAGCCATCCCGGTAGCAACATCTCTCACAAATTGCAACGCTGCAACTTGCTCTTCGAACTTGGCGATCACCCTGGCGGTGACCCGGTCCACGACACCGAACCATTCTTCTCGCAAAATCTCAGAAACCTCAACAGAAATCATCTCCTGTATCTGATCGACGGACAATACTGGCCTATCATGGCCACTCGCTCCCGATCCTGATCCGGATCCCGCCTCAAATCGATTTGCCATCACCATACTGAACATATACCAGGAAGATATCAGATAATCCGCATACATGACGGGGAACCTACTCCCGACTGAACCCTAGGGGTTGTGAATTCCTTGACACGCGTATGGGTCCTGTGCTTTCAGTAGTACGGGCCCATACTACCTTCCACACCTACCCATATTTGTCTCAAGTATCACCACAACACCCTACAATATACATATACATAGCGAGTGCTAAGTCCTCACTCCTAGAGGAATGATAAATATCTCATAACTGGCCTCCCGGCCTCTCACTACCCACCCATCCACCAACTGCCACACGACCCTCCATTGGTGCCAGTTAACTATTACATGAATACAATCACATACCGCACGGCTTAAACAATCTTAGACTAAAAGATTTAATCCCACAACGGTTGGACTCAGACAAGAGCTGCGTAGCAGGACCAAATCCCTTACCCTAAGACCACTTAACCCATGTAGCATGTGACTTAGAGTATTCACCCAATAGTTAGTTCACACGCGAAAGAGTCACAAACAATCAATGAGGTACTCTACATAAGATAAGGCATCAAAGATCAGGAAATTCTATCATACGATTCCTGAGGATCCCTATATTATTACTAGCATGTTGTTCTAACATATCACATAATATCAAATAACTTGTATGGTATTTTGGGGTCTACTTACTGGCTCCGGCTGATCGTACACTTGCATCCTCCTTTATTATTTAAAAACCATTCGAAAATTATTTTGAAAACATTTTCCCTTAGTTTGATACTGGATTCATACGAATGTTCCTCCAATTCACTCAAACCAAGGCTCTGATACCAACTTGTAACACCCACAAAATTCAAGCCGATTTAAAACTTTTAAAAACATTTCAAACCATTAAAAATCATTACAACTTTGTTTTCAAAATGTATAATATCAGAGTTTTCCCAGAAACATAAACAAAACATGAGGAGCTGTACGATCACGCCTTCGCCTTGCCACGATCCCCTAATGTACCTGAAACAATAAACTGAAACTGTAAGCCCGAGAGCTTAGTGAGTTCCCCCAAAATACCGATACACCGCACATAACACATATATAAACAACAACATGTACTGGGTCCACAGCTTTACAGACTGGATTACCCCTGGGCCCACAGTGTGAGTCTGGATTGCCTTACGGGCCCACAGCTCACATCTGGCTTGCCATCGAGCCCACAGTACGAGTCTCCCTTAGCCCGTAACTGGAATCTCCCGAGCCCACAGTACGAGTCTCCCTTAGCCCGTAACTGGAATGCTCCTAGGGTTTGTTGGCTACCGCACGGAGCAGTACAACCTCAACCCATCCCACATAACATATAACATACAACATCACCACTGAGCATGCAACAATCATATAACATCACAGGTAGTCCTACATGTCTACCTAACTGGCATAACCACTAGCATGCAACACTAAGTCATACTTAACATCTAACACTGCTAGGATAACATATCCAATGGGCCGGCGTTGGTGCCTTAGACCCCTTAGTATAGTGAGGATAACTCACCTCGCAAGTAGCTCGGAAGGTAGTGTCAAACTCCTCCAAATGTAGCTCCAACTCCAACACCTATATTCACCAATGTCCTTTGCTATAAATATCCAATTTATCAAAATACCCTCAGAAGTCAACTTGTCAACCCTTGGTCAAAGTCAAAGTCAACTGTCAGGGTCAACGGTCCATGTTGACCTTAACTCGTCGAGTACCCTTAGCTACTCGCCGAGTTCCTTGCATAACTTGCCAACCCGCCGAGTCACTCGTGTGACTCGTCGAGTTCCTAGGGTCAGTGGCCGTAACTCCTTGGCCAACTCGCCGAGTTTTCCCTTCATAACTCGCCGCGTTCATACGTGTCCAAAGGTTGGGAAAACCCTCGCCGAGTCACTCGACTGACTCGCCGAGCCCACGGCAACCTTCATCGGACTCGCCGAGTCGTTCATACAACTCGCCGAGTCTACGACAATCTTCATTGGACTCGCCGAGTCATTCATACAACTCGCCGAGTCTCTTCAGTCCTTTATTCATACAGATGATTTTAAGCCATGCTAAGGCTCCAAATTGTAGATACAGCTTCCCAATGCACGTTTATCACATAAAGTTGCAAACTTTACGTGCATGCAAGGCTCTAATGACTCATAATGCCAAAACTAAACTTGAAATGGAGTTTAACTCAAAAGGAAGGGTTCATGCTTGATAAAACTGGAGACTTTATGGCTTTAGAGTCCAAGATGAGCTTAGATCTGAAGTTGCAACTTTAGATCCTAGCCCATACCCGAAAATGAATATCACCCATGCTATAAAATCCCTAATCTTTAACATGAAGAGATCTAGAAAGAACAAGGTCAAGGTACCAACTTGTTACCTTCAGACTGATGCCACTGAGCAGAGAGATCGAATCCACCAGCTCCTCTATGATCAAATCTTCTTAAACTCCAAGCCTTCTTCTTGCAAATGCTTCAAAACACACTTTCCCTCCTTCACACACTCAGAATGGGGGTTTAGATCGGTTAGGGCTGCTTCTGGACGTCAAGGGGTGATAAGGGGGCTGAGGTAAGGACTTAAGGTCCTTTAAATAGGGTGCAAACCCTAAATTTAGGGTTTTCTCTTCCCAGCACCAACTCGTCGAGTCCAGCCTCCGACTCGGTGAGTTGGTCACTTAACACGTGGCCAAAACCCGCTCTGACTCGACGAGTAGGCATACCTACTCACCGAGTAGGCTCCTAAAATTACACATAAGCCCATAAATCATACTTCTGAAGTTTGGGATGTTACAAAAGGATTGTCATTTCTGAGCCCCACTTTTTTTCATAGTGATGTACCTACTCACAAAGATCTTGGCATCAAACAATTACTAACACAGTGTCCCCGACAACGACGCCAAATTTTTAGGTGTGTCAAACCCAACAAATAAATGGGTACAAAATGACTCCAAAAACACTGAGACTTTGCACTAAAAATGTAATACAAGGTAAGTAGGGTTGATCCAAAAAGGCACAGAACAAATTCTTATACCTTTTTGCGTAAGGTACAAAACTGGTCATAGAAGTGGGGGGGGGGGGTTATATTCAATGATTTAAACAAGAGAATAAATTAATAAGTAAATGATCGATTAAATAAAACAAATTCAGGATTTGTGAGGACTCTAACTCTATGTATGATGACTTAGCAATGTGATTCCAAGATGACATGATATTTATCAAATTCTACCTAAATTGGTACTTGAAAGTGTTAACAAGCTCTAACACTTCCCATTCACCAAGTTGTCAAATTCAAAACAAACTCTTTGAAAATTACCTAAGCTTCTAATTTAAGTTTAAACAAGCTCTTAGATAGAAATCAAAAGGTTGCAATAAGGTTTATGTGAATGTTCCCAACAACACCCACTACTCCTTACAAGCTCGGGAGTGTAAGAGTATGTGAATAAGATTTACACTAAATTCATTCAATGAAAATAAGTTTAGTGCATATTACTTAGTCCAAATTACAAATTAATTACGAATTTTGCAATTTAGATAACTTGATTGATCTAAACCTAATTCAAATGGCCAATAAGAATCAAACATTCAATTGAAACAAAATCAAATTCACTAGATAGAAATTGAAAGCAAACATCAAGTCATATGATTGAAATCACAACTAAAAAGTCAAGACATGAAGTTGGAGAAACTAGGGTTCTAGCCATACATGACTAGAACAAGATCACAAATCTAGAAAATAAAATTAAAGTTCTTACAAAATGAAATCAAATATTCCCAAGTGTTAATCAACTTCAAAATTCTCCAGAAAATCGCCCAAAGTGCTCCCAAAATTGATCCCTCAAAAAATGAAGTCGGCTGCCACTATTTAGAAAAGATGAGAAACTACCACTAAACCCACATCCTCGATTCCAAGGCCCACGGAAATTTACAGTGTCATTTACACAGCCCATGGAAACACAAAAAATTGGATGCAACAGGTACATTTCCACGGCCCGTGGAAATTCAAGGCTAAAATTTCTGCGGCCATGGAAATCTCTGACTGCTGGATTTCCTCAATTTTCTGTAACTTCTTCCTCCATGATACGAAAGTCGTGGAATATTGTCCGCACCTTCTAGTTACCTCCCTAAGTGAGATCTCACCTCCAAAAGTCCCTAAAACATCATATAATTATGCGAGTGAAATAATATCATGAAATATCCCGAAAACATGTAAAATGCATGGAGTTAAGCCTAAATACAATGCAATGGTGTGGAATAAAGATGCAAAATAGGTACATAAAATGCACCTAACAATATACATACATATATACACACATACACACACTAATGTGTATGTTCTTGGTGTTCTTCATTTTTCTTTTGAAAATCAAGTTAGAAACTTAGCTTTTGCATTATCTCTCTTGAACAAATTTTGGCTTTTTTTTCAGGCTTAAGAGGACATTCAAACAAGAGAGCAACTAGCATTCCAATTTGGTGTTAGCGCTTGTGGTAGTTACCTCTAGAAGGACTCTTTCTTGAGTTTTACCGTCATCATCAATGATCACCACCCAATAGGACCAAAGAACAAGAAATGTTGTTTATCTTATCCTTAATTGATTATTTACATAAAATATTTGTGTAAGTTTTATTAAAGTCTTCCATTGTAAAATCATTACTATCATGTTTTTAAACTCGATCGTGTACACCATATGTTCATCACCAATGATAAACAAAATAACAAATCAATAAAAAGATAACTCAACAACCAATACATTATCCAAACAAATGAGCATAAAAAAACATTTGTTGAGCAGATTGTCCAAAAGACCTCATTTATACACCCAAAAAAGGTCGGTTACAATGGCAAATGGAAGATCAAACACTACCAATAAACGGATAAAAGAAAATGTAATCGCAGCCTAGCGAAGAGTCATTTCCAATCGAACGACGCGTTAGAAAATGACCCCTTACCACATGCTATTTTTTGCAAATAACCCCGAATTAGACATGTATGGCCTTGAAATATGGTGCTTTCGACAACTCAACAAAAGTCTTCTTAAGTTGTATAGGATATAGATGGTGTGTGCAAAAAGAAGCTAAAGGATGCAGATTCAATGAGTGTAGGCAACAAAGGATAAATGAAGATAAAACATATGTAGTCATCCATGAATACCATGTGTATGTCTAGTGAATGTTAACAACTATTGCGATAATGGTCATTGTGTTTTTTTTTCTCATTTATGAGTACTCACAAATAATTGTATTGGAACATATGGCATAAATATATTGCTTTCTTTTTATCGGATTTAACTAGTCAAAGTAGTATACATTCCTGAAACATATTGCTTCTTTTTTAAATATATAGCAACTTACTTTGTTTGTGATTTTGAACTTGATATATTTGAATTTTGGCTACTTTGTGATTATGGTTAATTTTTGTGATTATGAACTCGATTTATTTGAATTTCGGTATGCTTTTATTTTTATATTTATTTAAAAATTTTATTCAGATAATTTATCAAACATATACATTTTATCCAACACAAAATATAACATAAGGGTAAAATTGTCATTTTTATAAGTCAGACACCATTCAGAGTCATAATCAAATAGCATGGTATCAGCCAGAGCCAAATTCAGTCAGAGCTTCTGACTTAATTAGGTCCTCTAACTCAATCATATTTGATTCAATCAACAACTATCAAAAAACTTCTTAGTATACCTCAAGAGTGTTTGGGATTACTTATCTAACTTAATAAGTACTTTTTGATAAAAATGGTTATTAACTTATGTGGTGGTAAAAAAACATTTTCAAAAAGTGTTTGTATAATGACAAAAAGTTATAAATTGATAATCATTTAAAGTGGTACAATAACCAAGAAATGTGGAAAATACAAAAAAAAAGGGGGGGGGGGGGGGGGGACGGGGCAGAAAGAAAGAGTTCATTAAGAGTATTATAGTTATTGTATCTCAAAAAATCATAAGTTGTTTTAAAAGTAAAAAAATTGTGACTTTTACAAAACTCATTTTTAGTCTTATAAAAAAACACTTTTCAAAAACATTTATTTAGTTGCCAAATATTTTTTTTAGACTTATTGACTTTTTGAAAAACTAATAACTCAATAAACTTATTTGAAACTCAATTCCAAACCCCCCATGTTTGAATAATTATGCGGGTTTTACTCGTGAAAAACGATTTACTCACAAGTTTGTGTTAAAAAATATTGCTATTGTTAATTTTATTTGCCTACTATTTCATGGAGTTAATGATTATTTGCTTATATTTTCTATTAAGAAGGACTATGCATAGTCATTTTTAGGGATGCGCATTTGACCCGGTGGAACGGGGCCATACCGAAAATAATTGGAGCCAGGGGACTTGATCCGATTCTGATTCTCCATTTCCGAGTAAATTGGTTCGTGGTTCTACAGTTCTAGTCCAGTTCGAGCGTGTCTTAAATCGAACATCCTTAAAAAACACACTTCCTCGTAGGACCGAATCGGAACCACAATATTCAATCCAATTTGCAGTTAGGTATTTTGTCACTAAATCGGTTCTCAGTTCTTCGGTACTTGGTCTGGTACAAACCGATGCTCATCGCTAGTCATTTTAGTGTGAATAACTGAATGGGAAATAAAATCGCTACATTTAATTTCAAAACATAAGGTAATTAATAACATAAGTTTTTCCCATAAATTAAAATTTTTTCCGACTCGTACTAACAAAAATGGATAATTTCATATATGTCATTATTAAACATAAAAAAAAAAAATTTACACAACCTATAATTTAAGTATCATATCTACCTTTCATAAACCTCAAAATATCATATATACATTTCATAAACTTCAAAATGTCATATTTACTCAACCAAAAATATAGATATCATATGTATCCTTCATAAACTTTAAATATCATATTTGCTCAAAAAAAAAATTAATAGAGTATTATACTCTTCATAAATTCCCTAACATTCATTGATTGATTGAATTTCAAAATATCATCTAAAAAAATGACTAAATTGACTGAGATATTTTTGGAACAAAACCAAACGTGCTCGATGCGTTGGTGAATCTGAGTAATCAAAATTATGTATGCAACTCTCTTGTTTTCAATTTTGACAACATTAACTCCTACTCAAAAATAATAAACTATATGTCCGGGGAATTCAATTTTCTCAAATCAATTCATAAACTACTTGTTAAAGTCTTACATATAATTCAATAACAAGTTCAATTTTAAAGACAATTTAAAATTTTCTCCTTTACATTCAAAGTCGTATAAAAATCGTTGATATTATATGCAGAAATCTCAAATAAAGAACCATAATTCTTATTTCGAAAATCACTTCAATCAAGATTCTTTTAGACGAACGCATTTGAAGTTGAATTAAAATTTTACGAAAATGTATAATAGTAAATTGATAAATATATGGATTTAAAAAGATTATATATATAATTTTTAAATGTGATTTTGAATAAATATTATATTTTGATGTCAATAAAGAATAAATATGATATTTAAAAGTTTATAAACGGTAGATATAATATTTAGAAGTTTATAAATAGTAAATATAATATTTTGATTTTTGATTTTAAATATGATATTTTGATTTTTAACTATGAAATTCTTCGTAAAAAAAAAATTAAAAAGTTTAACTCATATACTTATAAAAAAGTAATTAAATAAAATATCTTATAAATTGCAATGAAAATATCCGGTGTTTATATTTCATGTAAACCCACGAGTTTATAATGTTACCACGCATATTAACGGCATATGGCGTATGAGCCCTACAAATAATTCCCAAACACATAAGCGGTGGCGCGTTTAGACCACGCACTCTCGGCCTGTGTAGTTCCGTCTTCCATTATAAGCATACATAGTATACATCCACACTATTCTTCATCGATACAACACGCATTAGTGGAAATGATCTCAAATACATACAGTCTACTTCTGAAAATTAAAAAAATGGAAAACAGTAAATTGATAGCTACAGTGGCGAGCATATTGATCCAGTGCACCGGCGGTGCCTCCTACGCCTTCGGAATCTACTCTGCTGCCCTCAAATCCAGCCAAGGTTACGACCAATCGACTCTCGACACCGTCTCCGTCTTCAAGGACATCGACGCTAATATCGGAGTTTTAGCCGGTCTCCTCTATCACGCCGTCACTAATAACCACCGCGATTCAACGCCGTCGTCTTCTCGTTTCAAATGCGGACTTCCGATCGTCTACTTGTTTGGAGTGGCTCAGTGCTTCTTCGGTTACTTCCTTATGTGGTTGTCCATCACCGGACGCATTCACAAGCCGAGCGTCCTGCTCATGTGCATCTTCATGTTCATGGCGTCACACGCTCAGACTTTCTTCATTACTGCAAATATCGTCGTCGCCGTCAGGAATTTTCCAGATTACGGTGGAACAACCATCGGCATTATGAAGGTAATTCATACAATTATCAATCAGGTTGTGCATATTTACTTATCGGCATGCTTACAGTTTGTTCCGTTCAATCAGTTTTTCGTTTGATTCTACATTCCGATGATCGGTGAAATCAAATGTTAGAGATTAAGGTGAACGTAAAACCGCCGCGTGAATCATATACTCATACAAAACATTTGAATCAAATGCATTGGAAAGTTGTACCATACGCTTTAAGTTTCATACGGTACTACTACATTAACAATGTACAAATTTTCATGAACGCTAGCTAAGATCAACAAAAGCTTCATACATCCTAACATCCATTAACTCCATTTTTGCAGCTTCATGCCATCGATTAACTGTATGAATGTATGATCTTATGAATATGCTCTGTTTGTAATTTTCATTTACTCAGGGCTTTCTCGGTCTAAGCGGAGCGATACTAATACAAATCTACCTGACGTTCTTCGACGGCAAACCAACCAAATTCATACTATACTAATGCTTGCCGTGGTTCCATCTCTCGTCTCCCTCATTTTCATGTTTCTCGTTCACGAAAACCCCTCAAACAGTACTCACGACAAACATCATCTAAACAATTTCTCACCAATCGCACTCGCTATAGCCGTATATCTAACGATCATACTCGTCTTCTCATCACGGGCTCACTTCCTCACAACCATCATTCTTGGTATTCTAATCCTTTCACCTCTTCTAATCGCATGCACAACTCAAACCAACGAACAGCAAGAGGCTACAGAAGCACCGATTGTAGCTTCAGAGAGTCAGGTGGTGGCGAGTCACGGTGGTTCACCGGCGGTTGAAATGAATCTTCTACAAGCAATGACCACCGTCAACTTCTGGCTCCTATTTGTATCCATGGTGTGTGCGATGGGTTCTGGTCTCGCCACCATCAACAACGTAACTCAAATAGGTCAGTCTCTTAAATACTCAACAACCAAAATCAACAAAATTTTGTCTCTATGGAGTATCTGGAACTTTCTAGGAAGATTCAGTAGTGGATTTCTGTCTGATTTCTCTTTACACAAACACGGCTGACCGATGTTCATCTCGATAACACTATTGGCGATGATCTTCGGCCATTTGTGGATCGCCTTTGATGGGAATTTGTACTTTGGTACAGCGATTATCGACATATGTTATGGATCACAGTGGTCTTTGATGCCTACCATTACTTCTGAAAAATTTGGAGTGAAACATATGGGGACAATTTTCAATACGATAGCTGCAGCTAATCCTGTTGGGTCGTATATATTGTCTGTGAGAGTGCTTGGAAGCATTTATGATAAAGAAGCAAAAGGAGGGGGTTCCTGCAATGGGATTCATTACTTTAGGGCTTCGTTTTTTGTGTTTGCTGGGGTTTGTGTTTTCGGGATGTTTGTATCTTTGGTGTTGTTTATCAGGACGAAGGGGTTTTATGTGGTGGTTGTGGACAAACGGGCAGAGGCAGTTGAGGCTGAGGCTGAGGTGGAGGTGGAGGTGGAGGAAGAAAGAGAAAGGAGAGTGGGTTTGTACTTTGTAGTTGTGGAGAGGAGAGAAGAAGTTGAGAGATTGATAGAAAATTAGAGAGAATATGTTTTGTTTGATAATAATAAAGATACAAAGAAATAGAAAAGAAACTAGAAGAATGGTTAATTGATTTTGTTTATTTGACAAGTTTTTTAAGCATCTTGTTTGGTTTTATAAGAAGATTTGAATTAAACTAATCACAAAATTACCATCAAATCTTAAACTTCAAGTATTAAAAAAAAATACCTATTGATTTCTTATACATAAATTATTTTAATTAAAGTTATGAATTCAATAATTAATTACATTGAAAATTATATATACAGACAATTATATCATTATTCCTTGATTCAATTGTTAAATTTTACGTTCAGAAAATATTTTAAAAATTAATTTAGATCATCACTGTAATGTTTTGTTTCACTTGGGTTTTCTGCAATGGACATAAAATATTATTTTGTCCTTCTTAATTCTTTTTATTATTATTATTTATTTTTTCAATTGGTTTGGTTCTCCGTCCGTACATGAAATGAATATTTTGTCCTTCCTAATTTCTTTTTATTTATTTTTCTAATTATTTGTCCTTTTTTGATTTATTAAACAAATAAATTAATGGGATACCACATATACCCCATCTCACACAAACCCACCAACAACCACGAAAACTAAACGTGCAATTTGGTATTTGAACCAATATATATATATATATATATATATATATATATATATATATATACTAGGTACGTTTGGAGGGCCGTGATAATTTTGGTATTTCCTTTGGCTTTTCTAAATAAAACACTGTCCACAAGTGTAATAACGTCATAGAATGCTATAAAAGAAAAAGAACGAAAGTAGAATGCTATAGTACACAAACAAATGAATGTAAATTGCTATTTCTTAGATTTCACCCACAAATCTTCCGTTCAAGCTCGAGCATGTGCATCCTTACCTAGATCCATTCTTGGTAGTTTCACCCTCCTGAAACAAAAAAAGTTTTTCAATCAAGTATGTCAATGTTTGATCTAGTTGTTCTTATAAGTCATTTATATTACTGATTTTATGAACTTAGAGTAAAAGAGTGAATTGTTAATAGCCTACAAAAGTTGAAACTTATTACAAGGTTATTTTTTTCTCTTGTTATATATACCTTTATTTAGGTCAAAATGAAAACATATATAATTTATTGGAAAAAAGATGCATATATAAAAAGTGATTGATAATAAAAAGGTCATAGTTTGACTTTTAACATATAATAAATGGTTTAAATCAAAATATGTACGAATGTTGTAACAAGTTGTATCATTCATAAAATTTGTATGGTTTGTTGAAAATTTACAGCCTTTAAATATTTTACATCAAATCATTATGGAAACAAATAACATGTATGACCTTAAAAGTGAGAGTGTAAATATTTTCTTTGTATGCTTCAGAATTTTGAAATAAAACGTACTACTTTTCCGAATGAAATATGTATATAAATCTTGTGATATGTCTTAATCCCAAAAAATCCCTATATAAAATTTCGTATGAAGTCCAATGAATTATAACAGAACTCCTACCATTTCAATGTGAAGATGAAACACAAATTTGAAATATTAGCCGTTTGACCTCAGAAGTCAAACCCTTCTTTTTATTAAAAAAAAAAAAGGAAATACTACTTACCATGCTGGTATTTTCCTCTTGTCTCGTTCTTTTGGATTTTCACCTACATATACATATATATATATATATATATATATATATATATATATATATATATATATATATCTGAATTCACTGCATACTTGTATGTTGGAGCTAAGTCAATAACTCCTTCATTCCATCCATGGAAAACATGCACCCTTCTCAGTTATTTGCACAACTACAAATCGTAAAAGAACTTATTTAGCAACAAAAATATTGATGCATATCTCATGTCACCATAAACTAAGATACTGTGTCCTTTTGACTTATAAAGTAATTGTGAAACTGGCAAATTTTACAAATAATTGAACAAATTGTATTGTATTTATTTCCAAAATTTACTTATGGCATGGAATTTTTTGTGGTTGAACATGCTCTATAACATATGAACAACAAGTTCTTTTCAAGATCTGATATACATTCGAGTTTGGTCTCTCTTTATACACATCCTTGAGTCCCGAGGTCAAATAAGAAAAAACAAAGCATAAACTTGTTTAATACAAAGACATGCTAATAGAAACCGATCCCTGAATTATAAACCAATAATTAGTTCTAAAATCATTAATATATCTTCGGAAAAATCTTGGAGAGAAATTACCTTATTACCCATAAGCCCCACCCCAAATGGCGAGTCTTTTAAGTTATTTATATGCCTTATTATATAGCCTGTTATGAACTTAAACCGAGATGTATATGTCCACCATCTCCTTGCTAACAATTCGTACATACTTGATAATATGAAGAAGTAAGTAATTTTGATTCTTAAAGAATCAAAAAGAAAAAAAAAAAAAACAACGTTTACCTACCTATGATGCGAGTTTACTTGATCATTAAAAGGCGATGAACTACTACTTTATCTCTTTCTCTCTCTACTGGATGGAAGCTTGAAATAGGTGTCCACATCTTTCTTATTGTCGTCATTACCTCATTAGCTAGAATCAACAACATTAAAACAAACAATAAAATTTTAAAACCAATTGAATTTATACTTGAACTTTTATAGAAATAAAAAAAACTTCTGCATACTTGCATATAGCTGTGTTGCTGAATACTGAACCCCGAATTATTGTGAAGCTACAACTGAAAGCAAAATGAACCAGTATTGAGAAAAATTGGAGAAATAGCCCCAAATAAACAACCAAAAACCTGAAATAATTAAATTAAAAGGAGAGAGGCAGATTGAGGGAGAAGATTCAACTGGCAACATAACAAATGGAGAGGAGAAAAAGAAAAAAAAATGATTAATTTCAGTATCAGCTACGTGCAAAAAATCAAATTAGGGCTAGAAGTTATATGAGAACAAAAAACCAAAAAATAAGAGAAGTTATAAAAAACGAGAATCGAAACTTACTTGCATGTTGAACCTCCTTGACTTGAAATACTGAAAGCCTGAAATTCAAAGTCCTAAAACATTATCACACAAGCACTCAATTATATTTCAATGGATTTTTCTGAAGAAATAAGGATAATAAATGATCAAGAACGAAGCAGGAGGGATGTAGATGATGGCGGGGCGATGGTCTTGCCGAGAGGGAGAGATCGAGATAGAGAGACATAGATAGAGAGAGAAAGAGAGAAATGTGTTGGATGGGAACCTGGTTGTCATGTAGAAGTTGGTCTTAGAAAATCGCCACAGATGGTGATATGGTAGGTGGTATGGAGTTAGCAGGGCGTCACTGTGGAACAACAGTATGCTTCTTATCTGCAAAGAAACCCATCGATTGATCAATTAGAGAGGAGCGATGGCGGAATGGGCAAAATCGATGGGTAGGTCGCGTTTCCGTCGGTATATTGGGTAATTGGGTAGAGATAGATGATGGAGGTAGTAGCGCATTGGGAAAGCAGAGAAGCGGTGGAGGAGATGAAGGTGGTGTTTGTGTTTTTAAAAAAACCAATTCAGACCACTTATTGTGTCGCGCGCAACACTTGGCCTTTTGGCAGGTGTTTGTTTTCCTGAAGACTTCTGACTTAAAAACTGTTGCGCGTGTGCTGCGTGGCGCAGCACTAAACCAACTGCTTCAAACCTCTTCGCGCTTTACTTTAACTTACTGCAGACGTTAAAAAACAAACAGACTTTTTATTAAATGTTGCAGCCTTTTGTTCCACCTCTTCTGCTACAGAGGATTGCAGAGGTGGTCCGCAGACTCAAGACATTTTCGCTTCGAAAAAACAAACAGCACCGAAGAGTTGATGAGTCTTCAACGGTGGCACATTGTCCCATTTAGTGTAATGATGAGTAACAACAGAAACAAGCGACATAAACGAGGCACCCATGTACCCATACATCCGGACCCAACCCGGAAGAAAATAACCCTATTAAAAAGCATGCTTAAAATCAAGAGAAAACACCTCTAAATTCAACGAAATTCCATCAAAATTCCTAAAAAATCCCCACTTATTCCACATTAATCCACCTTATCCCACTTTGCTAAATTTTGAAAGGATAGGGTTATATATATATATATATATATATATATATATATATATATATATATATATATATATAGGTCGTGTTTCCGTCGGTATATTAAGTAATTGGGTAGAGATAGATGATGGAGGTAGTAGCGTATTGGGAAAGCATAGAAGCGGTGGAGGAGATGAAGAGTTGATGAGTCTTCAATGGTGGCACGTTGTCCAATTTAGTGGAATGATGAGTAACAACAGAAACAAGCGACATAAACGAGGCACCCATGCACCCATACATCCGGACCCGACCCGGAAGAAAATAACCCTATTAAAAAGCATGCTTAAAATCAAGAGAAAACACCTCTAAATTCAACGAAATTCCATCAAAATTCCTAAAAAATCCCCACTTATTCCACATTAATCCACCTTATCCCACTTTGCTAAATTTTGAAACGATAGGGTTTATATATATATATATATATATATATATATATATATATATATATATATATATATATATATATATATATATATTAATTTTTTTTTGAACGGCAGATTATCCTAGTCATAAATTATCATTTATGTGCCCAATAAGAATTGAACCTATAACCTCTTAATTGAAAATGTTATTCCTTACCGCTACCCAAAATCTTAATTGGTTGTTTTGAGATGTAATGAGTTATTCTACCATAACAAGTGGTACCATATATTTTTGGATTTTAACAAATTGGCTACGACCTTTTGCTCATTTTAACAAAAGCAAAACCCAAGTATTGTCATATGTACTTATATCTTTCACAAGGAAATAATATCTCGCATGCAACCGTTATAAGTGTCATATTAAAAGACCTTCGTTGTCTACTCATGAATTATAGTTATCTACGAGGAATTTATATTACCATCTTTCTGTGCAACACAGTCTAGTTGCATTGATGCATCGGGTTTGATATCCATATGTGTTTCACTAGTAGAAAATGAGGTATCAGCGACGGAATCAGTGACAGAAAAAATATGTAGCTAATCAGCGACGGATTAACTAGGGATCAGCGACGGAAATTAGAAGTCTCCCTAAAACCTAAATGCTACTCGAGAAATATAAGAAAACCCGTCGCTAATTTCCTATTCCCTCCCATATTTTGGATGATTTTCAATTCCCTCTCAATATTTTCGTTCCCCCGCCTCCCTCCCATATTATCCTCCTGAAAACATCTTACCCTAATTTCAATATGCCATTCTCTTTATCCTATTTTCTCCCAATATTGCTGATTTTTTCCACCCCACCCCCAACATCGCCGATTTCCGCCGCCACCACCCCTACGACAAAGAAAAGGATGTTGTAGAGGAGACGCATGTCGTCTGCACATACCCATTTGTGGCAGCGACTTCTGTATTTTCTTTAAACCATAAAACGGAGAAGGAGTTTCAAAAATCCCAAACATAACAAGCAAGAAGCCACACGACCTTTGAATTTTGCCGTCAATTTCGTCTCCTAAACTGGAAATTGCTTAACATCAAACGAAGGTAACACTCAATAGCTTAGCTTGTACCTTTATAGTGCAGCTTACATGGGTACTATCGAGTTATTGACATTTTAACCTCTTTTATTCTCGTTATGAACCTTGATTTTTTTGTTCTTGTAGCATAAGGCAACATCACAAGACCGTTCACAAGTCCAGATTCCTGATCATGGTTATATGTTTTATCTTAATTTCTAGAGTCATTCTTCTAAAACTGATCGTTCTGGGCAAGAAGTGTGTGTCACTTGCAGTGTGATTATTTGAGAAAAATGAGCACCAAGGACATGTCTCCAGGTACACCAGTTTACCATTTTCCCTGATTGAAAGTTAGCTAATTTAAGGGACTAACATATGGTGGTTTTGACTAATTTTGTCTTGGATTGTACTTCTTGGTAGTTGGATATACACAGTACCTTCCATGCCACACCACTAGTGAGTCATTTTCCTCTCCAATTATCTGTTAAATTGCTGCAATTTGTTCCAAAATTAGCATATATATTGTTCTATTCTTTGTTTTCAATGTTATTTATTTTTTCTTATTATTTGTTAGTTATTATAACATCCTCCGATAATCTGTTAAATTGTTGTCATCCACTTAATCATAATCAATTAAGCCTTAGAAAGAACTATAAATAATAGATTTAGTAATTTGGAACTTGTTAGCTATTTACTCGTTTTGTTACAATGTTAATATATTGTAATATGGGTTTTATGTTATTCTAGTTGTTTATGGGTTTTATGTTATTTTTATCATAATTGTTTAACTAATCCTCTTGCAAGTGTAATCTAACTAAAAGAAAACACCAAATGTATTGTAACAGAATCGAAGTTGCTGGGAAGCAAATCAAAGGCTTGCATGAAGTTTTTCAGGTTTAAATCCTCACCCTAATCCGTATTATGATTTTCGTTCAGCAACCATATTATGATTTTCGTTCAGCAAGCGGTATATATTTTCATTTCTAACATGTTCTTCAACTTTACCTAATCATTTTCATATATATAACATATCAACTTCTTGATTTTCGATTACTCGAGAGTTGAGAGGCATTTCCCAAAGTCAGAGTAATTTTCATTGATTGCATCCTAAAAAGTTTTTACATCTTGAGCTATAGAGAGGTATGATTGTACGATTGATGTGGCTATCTCCCATAAAGTTTATGAGCCTTGCCAAGACAACTGAATTGTTGAGTTCCCATGTCACCAATGATGGTGTTGTGGAATTTGATTTGTTATAAATAGATTTCACATAATTAGGAAATGATATAGCTAGGATTTGTTGATTTTATTTGATTTGGATTTTTAGGTATTTGATGTATTTACCTAATAACTATTAGAAATTTTGTACTTTCTATTATTTATGAATTTAGGGTGTTACAAAATCCACTAATTACATATGCATTGTTTTTGTTTCAGAAATTCCAGTATACCTTTTGTTAGGTATATTTTTTAGGCTTGTTGCTTTGAGTTTTTTTTCATGCACATCATGGATGATGGTGAGTGCTAACAAGATTCCAAAAACATTTACCATTTTACAGTTGGACTCATAGCCTTGATATATCCAGAAATTCTATATTGGGGTTTTGAAAATGTGGATACCCTTTTCGAATAGTAACGTCTTTTTCTTTGTAGGTTATCGATGAACTTATTCATGAGGATATAAAGGACGAGCTTAGGGTGGAACTTGAAGAAATTAAGGACAAAAAACAAGAAATTTTCAAGGATATTCTAAAACTCACCTAAGGATGTAACCTACCCAACTTATTAGACTTTCACATCTGATTTTTGTAATTTGGTCTTAATACTTTGAAATCGATGTATACATTGACACTTCGAAATAGATATATACTTTGACACTTGATTTTCTAGTCTAATATCATTATTTAATATAATAGTTGGATTTTAAATGTAATTTGTACGGTGAATTTCATCTTGTATATTTAGAAAAGCAAAATAATGATAAAAATGTCATCAGTGATGGAATCCACTAGCTTTACGAGCTTTGCCGACAACTTATTCTGTAGCTAAATAACTCATCAGCGACGAATTAACGACAGTCATTAGCGACAGATTGGCGATGGAATCCAGAGGTTCTCTAAACAATTTTTGTCATCTCTAATCCGTCGCTATTCCGTCGTTAAATCCCTCGCTAACCCATCGCTGGCAATTAGCGACAAGGGTTTTTTCGACGGGGTAATTTCGTCGCTATTCCGTCGCTGAAGGCCTTCAGCGACGGATTAGCGACGGAATTGTCCGTCGGTGATACCTCATTTTCTAGTAGTGTTTGAGGTTAGGAGTTCAAATATTTAAACTTAAATTTGTCTCTTGTAATTATGTCCTATGTATGAGAAGTTTTGCTTGGAAATCTTTTATGGGCTGAGTTTGCCCTGTAAAGGAGTTCGTGCTAGATGTCATCATTGGAATATTATGGGTTAGACTTCCGCTGAATAGTTTGCTATTAAAAAAAAAGTCTATCAATGTAGCAACTATAAATGTCATAGTATTGGGAACTATGTATCTACCGACACTATATTCATTATTCGTGAGGAATTCTGTTTTGGATGTCATAGTAAAGATCATAGCCATGTACTCGATGACGGTAGTTGTTATTCGTGAGGAAGCAATTAATATTACCATCTTTTTGCATGCAACTATTATCAATGTCTTAGTAATGTTCTATCACTATCCAATCGAAGACTACGGTTTTTATTCGCGATAAATTTATATCTTCGTCTTCTTCGTGCAACCATTATAAATTATTCACATATTGTAGTTGTTAGTAATAAGAAATTAACATTACCATCTTTTCCATGCAACTGTTATAAATGTCATAGTAATGGACCTTCCTAATTTGCTCTCTATGTGTTATTACGAAGAATATAATAAACTATGTAGTGTTAGGAATAATAATCTTCGGGTGTTTTGGAGTTTTGCCACAATATTTTTGAAAGCTGACAACATTGGTCCTTCATAAATAGTATATTTTCTTAGTTTTCTAGTTATGCCACAAAAGTTTTGAAATTTAGTGGATTTAGTCCCTGTAATTTTGTAATGTATAGAAAAGGTCCCTATAAGGTTTGGCCCATCTATAGAAAATAGTTTACAAAAATTTTCCCCGTAATTTATTGAAAAGATCATTGTGCAACTTTTTTTACAGATTCTTTCCATGTGTTTAAAAAATTACAAAATAGTCCCTACCTAACAGAAAAATTACAAAATAGTCCATACCTTACAAAAAATTACAAGAGAAGTTTGGCTTGAAGTTCTTCTCAATGAACTCAACATCTTTAGACAACCCCTGCACTTTGGTGTGATAACTTAGGTGCTACATATCTTACTGCAAATCTTGTATTTCATGCTCGTACCAAACTTGTTGAAGTAGATTTCCACTGTTCGTGGCAAGTTGAGAGTTTGATATTACACTAAAATACATTAAACTTAACCTAAATATAATTGATAGTCTAACATTCCCCCGTAAGCTGAGGACGTGAAATGACCTAAAGCTTGGACCGTAGAAACATTAACCTTTGCGTTGAGAGAAGTTTTGTAAAGATATCTGCGACTTGATATATTATAGAAATGAATTAAACGTTTAGTTTGCCACAAACAACCTTCTTTTTGACAAAGTGGAAATCTACTTCAACAAGTTTGGTACGAGCATGAAATACAAGATTTGCAGTAAGATATGTAGCACCTAAGTTATCACACCAAAGTGTAGGGGTTGTCTTGATAAAGATGTCGAGTTCATTGAGAAGAACTTCAAGCCACATGATTTCTGGAACAGTATCAGCAAGAGCCTTGTACTCTGATTCAGTAGAAGACCGAGAAACAATATGTTATTTTCTTGTAGCCCATGAGATAAGATTAGAGCCAAAATAGATAACATATCCCTCGATGGACCGATGATCATTTGGATCCCCCTTCCCAGTCAACATCAGAGTAGGCTGCTTCAACAAGGGAAACCTTGTTTTGCCAAGATGTATCTGTGAAAGCTTGAAGCGAGGATCCGGAGTTGTGACGGATAAAGAGACCAAAATTTTGCATGCCCTTCAAGTACCCTAGAATTCGTTTTACTGCAAACCAATAGTTTTTAGTTGGTGCATGCATGAACTTACAAACTTTGTTCACAACAAAGGTGATCTCTCGAAATGACATATTGAAGGGCTCCAACGGTTTGATGATATGGTGTTGGATCAGAGAGTAATGGACCGTCAGCAAGGCTAAGTGGTTGAGAAGTGCTCATAGGAGAAAACATTGGTTTGAATTCGTCATGATCCAACGGGCATTATTTCAACTACCTTCTAATTTATTTTTAGAAATGCATGATTCTTTTAAAATTTAATATATCAGGATACTTGTTTAATGGAATCTAAAAGTGAAATATTTACCTTGACCTTTCTCAAAAGTTCCATGATTTTGTGAGTTGAAGAAGGACTTTTGTAGTGTGGAAATTTGAGTTTCAATATGAGGGTTGTTTAATTTTTTCAATACCCTTTGTTGATCTTGGTACTATTATTCTTTGTTTGTGCAATGCTTGAAGTTGTGCTCACTCATATCCAGCTCAAAGTTTTTGATCATCTCTACCACTTACAGATATCTAAGACGAAAAGCTTTTAGTAATCGTTTATCTTATTCTAGTATTTGTATGATAAAGCGGTTTTTGTAAGGAGATTTTATATGTCGATTGAAGTAATATTTATTCTAGATATTATGGTGGTAGTGTACTGTGGTGATTACTATGTTATAGAATGATGAAGCAATGTTTATTTTTATTTCTAGGTTTTTGTTTTCCACTCGGATCATGTCAGCACTACCATATGGACTAGGGGTCAGAACTCAGAATTTGCCTATGTGGCATGCCACATAGACTGCTTAACTAGATATAATAGATGCAGTGGATAAGAGTGGACGGTATGGCAAAGAAAAAAAACGCCGTTGAAAGTCCACATAGGCATAAAACCCTCTTCATCTTTCCACCACAAATTTTCAAGGGTGGTGTTCCAAAGCTAATAATGCAGTTATGAGGCAAATTAAAGAAGGAAAATAAAAGGGATAACACTCGTTGCATCTCGTTACCACCACCACGAAACATCACATAACGGCTGGGGGGGGGGTTCCCGGTGTTCACGGTGTGAAGGTGCAGATACGTCGGTAATAACGAGCCATAACGTGTCCACACCGGATAGTCTAAAGGGATAGATTTGCAAAAAAATTAAGGTATATAAGTACGGTTTGAACTTGTAGCACTAGATAATGACAACCATACTTCCATGATCAAATTTATTATTAGTCTTTTTGTATTTTATAGGATTTAGAAAGATATTATTGGATTATATTAATTAATTTCATTATTAGTTCTGCAGCTTACACATTTTTCTACATGTTTTAGTTTGGTGAAAGAATGCCTCGTTTACCATGTGCTCATAATAGACTTCACAATAATGTAACAATACAAAGATACCTTTTATATTTTATAAGATTTTGAGAGATATTATTGGATTTTATTAATCTGACATTCTAATTTGTATATAAATAAATAAATAATGCTAGGGTTACCATGTGAACAAAATAGACTTCAAAATAATAGAATAATCAATACTAGGCTCTTTGTCATTGAATTGTTTACATGCTCACATTACCATGGCAAAGTTTCAAACAGACAAACCGCGTATATCTAGCTATATTTTATTTTACTTGCTTTAAAGTTTAAAGTATGCTTATTCATTCACTTTATTTTAATAATATTGCAATATATATATATATATATATATATATATATATATATATATATATATATATATATATATAATGAAGTATTTTAATCATATATTGCAAAATACACATGTGTATGGTCGGTAATTACATAAACTACTTGAGTCAATAAATAGGCTGGCGAGATCTCCTCTTTGAAAGGTCGCGCGTTCCTACCACGCGACATTGATCCAGATGTCTATTCCTATTATAAAGGAGCATAAACCATAATCGCTACACGCACGTTTGACGGAGTAGACCTGTAAAAGGTAACAAATAAAAAATGGAAAACAGCAAATGGATAGCTACGGTGGCGAGCATATGGATTCAGTGCAGCTGCGGTGCTTCCTACGCCTTCGGAATATACTCCGCAGCCCTCAAATCCAGTCAAGGTTACGATCAATCAACTCTCGACACCGTCTCCGTTTTCAAAGACATCGGCGCTAACATCGGAGTTTTATCCGGTCTCCTCTACCACGTCGTCACCGATCACAAACGCAGTTCACCTCCGTCGTCATCTCGTTTCGGATCCGGTCTTTCGGTGGTTTACTTGGCCGGAGCGATTCAGTTCTTTGCCGGTTACTTCCTTATGTGGTTATCCGTTACCGGGGTCATTGAGAAGCCTCATGTCTCCCTCATGTGCTTCTTCATGTTCATGGCTGCTCACGCACAGACTTTCTTCAACACCACAAATGTCGTCGTCGCTGTTCAGAACTTCCCAGATTACAGCGGAACCACCGTTGGCATTATGAAGGTAATATGATTTTCTTGTTTGATCATACATTTGAAAAAGGAAGAAGGAAGAGTTATACTGAAGTAAATTATTTGTAAGGGGTTTCTTGGTCTAAGTGGAGCGATACTGATCCAAATCTACCAGACGCTATTTGATGGCAACCCAAGCACCTTCTTGCTGATGCTCGCTGTGTTTCCGGCTGCTGTGTCTCTTCTACTTATGTCTTTGATTCACGTAAATCCAATGAATACGACCAACGACAAACACCATTTGAATGGCTTTTCATTGATCGCTCTAGCCGTTGCTGCATATTTAATGATCATAATTATCTTTCAAAATATGTTTGTAATCCCATCATGGGCTCACATCCTTACAACCGTCGTTCTTCTGATTCTGGTGTCTACACCTCTTCAAGTCGCGGTCTCAGCTCAAAGAAAGGAAAAACAACCGCCGTCACCCGCCATGGCTCCGTTGATTGTAGCCGCTGACAAGGACGGAGTGGTTGAAATGAATCTGGTGCAAGCGGTGGGAACTGTCAACTTCTGGTTACTATCTGTAGCGATGGTGTTTGGGATGGGATCGGGAATGGCGACGATCAACAATATAAGTCAGATAGGCGAGTCTCTCGACTACTCAACTTTTCAGATCAATGCGATGGTTTCTCTATGGAGCATATGGAACTTTCTTGGCCGATTTGGTGCTGGTTTTGTGTCTGATGTGTTTCTACACAGATATGGATGGGGGAGACCATTGTTTATCTCGCTGACACAAGCAGCCATGGTCGCCGGCCATTTGATCATCGGGTCAGGTGGGAATTTGTACATTGGTACAGTGATCGTGGGCATTTGCTATGGATCACAGTGGTCTTTGATGCCTACAATCACTTCGGAGATCTTTGGAGTGAAGCATATGGGGACGATTTTCAACACAATTGCTGCGGGTAATCCCATCGGGTCGTATATACTTTCTGTGGGAGTGATTGGTAGGATTTACGACATGGAAGCTGAAGCAGGAGGAGGAGGTTCTTGCCATGGGATTCATTGCTTTATGGTTTCGTATTTTGTGTTTGCTGGGGTTTGTGTTTTTGGGTTTCTTGTTTCGTTGGTGTTGTTTTTTAGAACAAGGGGGTTCTATGCGTTGATTTTACAAAGACGATCGAAGCAACTTCTGGTATAGCTAGAACGAATGGAGGTGGTTTTTGCTGTGTGTGTTCGAATCGAGTCTGTTATACTTTCATCTTCATTCACTTTTACACAACATAAATGAAACTCAAATTTGTAGACATGTAGAACAAACTGTAAAACAATAATAGTTTTTGAAATCATGATATAGAAACAGATTGACCGCTATATGAACAGTGCGAGAGGAGAGAATGTGTTGATCACGTCATAATTAGAAAGTCAGATAGTAGTTGAAGCACATGTTAAAGAGTGTCATTAGTTGCTGTTAAAGTTTGTTAGACTCACTATAACGGCATCGACAATTAATTAATTTACTACACAACTCTAAGTTAATTTTCTTACAATGCATTGAACTGTTCAATGCATTATATATTTAATAGCTAAAAGAATTCATTTTTCTCATTGAAGAGTTCAATGGTCATTGAACTCTATATTCATTATATGCCAACATGACATCCCATAATGATAGAGTTTAATCCATTGAATGTCAATTAGGCATGCCACCTCATTCAACTCTCCTATTATGAGTTAATGACTTAGGAGGGTAATTAGGTTTCCATTTTGTCCGCATTAGGTCACTAAGGTTTTTTTTTGTGCGCATTAGATCACTAAGGTTGTTATTACCGTTTAGAATTAGTCTTTTTACCTGTTTAACCGGTTACAAAGTGAATACATGTTATATACGGGTATTACGTGGTTATTAGGCCATTACGTGGATTATTAGGTGGCATTTAATGTATATTCCGTCTCCTTAAATTAGGGCAGGACGAATCCCCAATCACTTTCTCTTCACTCTCACTCTATCGTCCCCACCCACTGTTCTTACTTCGATCAATCCACGATCAGATGGCTGAAGATGATACACTGGTCGTTGAAGTCCAGTACAACGAGATGTTCATCAACAAACCATTTATCTATTTTGATCCAGATAAAAAGGAGATAATGTACGCCGATTTCAGGGAGAAGGGGTATGTTGAATTCATTGCTCACCTCAACGTGATTACTAGAAGAATGTACAAAGATGTATACTATTGTCCAGATGGCCAAACATTGTGTTAAGGATTGGCCACATTGCAAAACGAATGTGATTACCATGAATTTCTTGAGTGTCTTCATGAGAAAAAGAAAGTAACTTTGTATGTGGACCATATGCATGAACCCCTGTGTT
Source organism: Lactuca virosa (assembly GCF_052849685.1). Classification (NCBI taxonomy): domain Eukaryota; kingdom Viridiplantae; phylum Streptophyta; class Magnoliopsida; order Asterales; family Asteraceae; genus Lactuca; species Lactuca virosa. Next base: position 245,157,807 of record NC_136429.1, on the reverse strand, counting down.
GAGTGGATTGAAATGGAAGAGCCTGAAGTTGAAGATGATACCAACTCCAACGCAGATGAAGATGTTGATTCAATGTTACTAGATAAAGAGTGCTGGGAACACGAGGTGGATGATGAGGATTTTTCGATGAAAAGGGCAATAGCAACTATTCAGAAGAAAGACAGGTTTTTGAACAAACTTTGCCCAAATGTTGAAGAGGAAGAAGAGTCTAATGTTGAGCAACTACCACCTGTATACCATGTGCACAATTCTGAGCAACAATGGGATGAAATGGCTCCTATGTTAGGTATGAAATTCACCAATCCTGCTGAACTTAAACAGTGTCTTACCAACTATGTTGTTAAGCATGGTTATGATTTGTGGTATGAAAAGAATGATAAAAACAGACTTCTAGTGAAGTGTTGCAAAGATAAAGAACCTACATGTCCTTTTCGGTTGTGGGCTTCTTGGATGCAAGAGGAAAGGACTTTTCAGATTAAGTCACTTAAATCAAGTCATAACTGTGGTAGAGATTTTAAAATAGGGTTAGTGACTTACAAATGGATAGGGAAACAATATTTCAATGTACTTCTGGAAAACCCCAGGCTTAGTTTGAGGAAGATGAAAGCTCAAATCTCAAGCACATACAACATCATAGTTAGCATTGGACTAGGGATGGAAATTTCACCCGAACCGGTGGGGAACCCGGTTGACCCGCCCCAATCGGGAACGGGTATTCCCCGCCAAAACGGGTACCAGGTACGGGGCCGGGGATCCCCATTATGCTAAAACTGGGGATGGGGCCGGAGCCAGGTATAACAATCCTCGCCCCGCCCCGCCCCCGCTTTAATAACTATATATATATATATATATATATATATATATATATATATATATATATATATATATATATATATATATATATATATATATATATATATATATATATCATTTATTGAATTTGAATTAAGTCCACTAAAATGAATTGATCTATATTAGACCATCAGAGATAGAGTCCGTATATCGAATTATGTTCCCAATTCCAAGAGTTCGTCAATCGTCACTTCGTTCGACGATCAATATACCAAATTGTCACTTTTCGTTTTGATGTTTGTTAAACTTTATGATTGATGTAAACAGAATCTGATTATGGAATCTGGTTTTGATTGCTTATTAAACTTGTTTTTTTTGTGTAAATTGAGTTTATTATGTTGATAGATTGGGGATGGACCGGGGATGGGCTGGGGAATAGCCCAAAATACAAAGGGGAGGGGATTTGATTCCCCGCATCCGTCGGGGATGGGGATGGGGACGAGGTTAGACACTCGGGGATGGGGACAGGGATGGTCAACCCCGCCCCAAACCCGCCCCATTTCCATCCCTACATTGGACAATGTAGAAATGCAAAAAAGTTTGCATTGTCTGAGATAGAAGGCACTCTAAAAGAGCATTATAGTAGGTTGTGGGACTATGTAACGCCCGTGTTTCTAGGCTAGGCATTAATGATGATGTAATAGTCTAGGTTAACCTTTGTAAACTGTTGTGAAATAATAAAAATGTATTATTTTGAGTGTTATGTATTCTATGCTTAATTGTGTAACTTAAATGAATTATGAACAATAATAAGCGTAATAATAAAATATTAGATAAGCCCGATATCTATGAAGGAAGTTGTAGTGGTCGTGGCGAGGTTTCCGAATATATAAAGAATGCCGAAATCCGAGTTATAACGAAGAAGTTATGACCTGTCGAAGTTTCGCGACAGAACCGGTACGACACTGCGTGACGTAAATAGTGAATTTATGATAGAGCGGTATTTAGTCTTAGTAATCGAAATGAAAGTCGTACAATACGTTAAACCGAGAGCGTGCATAAAAAGAACGTCTAAATCTGACTTCGTATGAGGAAGTTATGATTTTTCGAAGTTTCAACTTAGCAGTATGCAGCCTAAAGTTCGAATATGAGATCGAGTCGTTTCTAGCCGAAACAACTTAAACGAGAATCAAAGATCTCGTCGATAGTAATACAACGGTAAAAAGACAGATGAAAACGGACGTCAGATGAAGAAGTTATGAATTTCTAACGGAGTTTTCCTGTCCCGACCTACTAAAAATAATATAATAAAAATAAAGTCAAAATTAGCCGACGGAGTCTAAACGAAAGTTGTATAGCATAGTCTCACCTACGCGTGGATATAAAGAACGTAAAAAACGAAGCTCGTATGCGAAAGATACGAATTTTACAAGTTTGGAAATTGGGAGTACGCCCAGCGTACTCTTGTGCATGGTCTGAATTGGGCCACGAAGCCTACTCCATTTTCATGATTGCTCGGACTCGTAGCCTTGATGCGTCCGAGCTTATCCGCTTAGTACGCCCAGCGTACATGTCGACGAGCCAGTATGCCCCGCGTACAGGGACGTACGCCCAACGTAACTCGGGGTTTCAGCCCTTTAAATAGTGAGCAAGGCCAGCCGGTTTTGGTTGCCAAATTACCATTCTTCACCCCTCTTCTTTCTTCTACTTTGCAAGAAATACCCCCCCGAAGTCTCGGTATCATCCCGACACCCGAAGCAAGTTCCGAAGCTCCGAAGATCCCGAGAAAAAGAATTTTCAAGCCGAAGCTCTGCCCGCGAGAAGCCCGGTTTTTGGAGAAAAAATCATGGTTTCATCGAAGAATATTACTTTAAGAGCCGTAGTGTTGTCCGAGCATCGTCTTATCAAGTGAGTACATAGTCTCTTTCATAAACACGATTTTAGTACAAGTATTGTTTGAATGTATTAAGTATACGTTTTGAGAGAGTGTATAATCCCTTTTTTCTAACACATAGGTATGAAGTATCTTTTATAGAATACGTGTTATGTGTATATATATTATCTGTGTTTTTGAAGTGAGTATTGAATGAGTATTTTATACAAGTTTTAAGTTATATATTATTGTATAAGTATATTGTTATCTACTAAAATGTTGGGTAAAACATGGGTAGATAGTTGACGTGTGATAAAATGATGAGAGACCTCGATGTTGTTGCTGATTCAGTCATCAAGCGTAGTTTAGATGACGACCACAGACTTTTCTAGACAGTCTAGTGGAATGCTGGCAGGTTCGGCACCTGTAGGTGTTAATGAACTTGAGTGTTCATTTGATGTACTCCATCCCTCACATGGTTGCCTTATTTGACATAAATTGCTGAGGAAACCCTGAAGCATGTGTTGTCGCCCCGATGAAAATCTTTAGGGTAGGTCCCTTGTGATAGTTGTTTTAGGGACGTAAAGTGAGGATAACGGGAATGGGTAATTGGGTTATTGTTTGTTGATGAAATTAATATAATTATTTATTGTGGGTTGAAAACCCTATATGCTCACCAGGCTCCCAAGCCTGACCCACTCAGTTTTCTTTGTATTACAGGTAGTGGCGCGAGAGCATAAGTTGGACGACTTATCAAGATATTTTGATTATAGGCCTATAGTGTATATAACTGTTGTAAGTCTTATAATATGTCGTTTATGCTTTTGGTCTGTATCGGAACATGACATCCCGAGTTTTGTTATATAATGAAAATACATTTCTTTAAGAAATGCTTTGGTAAATCTTATTTTATCATATTTCGTTTTGGGAACAAATTCCGCAACTCTTTTTAATCAAAGGATTACTCTGAAATTATTTTAAAAGCATAAATTAAACCGGTCTTTTCTGGCCGTGAATTTGGGGATGTCACAGTTGGTATCAGAGCATCAGTTTAAGCGAACTAGGAATTTGTAGGATTTCTAGACTTAAACTTAGGATGCTAAGTAAAGATTGTGAGATAAGTGTCTGTTGTATTTTAGACACGAGCACTAGTATATTTTAGGAAAGATGCCTAAAATGTTTTTATGTGCTAATTGTTATATGTTTGCCATATATGATGTTATTTGTTCGGATCTACGGTTTGTTGCCAACCGGATCTGGAAACCTTATGTGTTTAGGATTCTAAGTGTAGGATTACGGTATTAGAACTAGCATGTAAACGTTTCGGAGTGATTTGGATAATTTAAATATCTATCATGAATGAGGATCTAAATTCACCTTATTCGGTGTATAGATCAAGAATGGCAAGAACTAGAAGTAGAGTTGGAAACGTGAACGAAAACAGGAATCAACCACCTGTAATTGAGCAAGTACCTGTTGTAGCAGCAGCACCTGAGCCAATAACAATGGATGGTGTACAAGCGATGATTCAAACAATGTTGGATCGTCAAATGGAAGAAACTAGACGTCTGCTTCAGCAAAATCGTGAAGAACTTTCAATGCCGATTGTACAGCCCGAATTGAGTGAAGGGCAGTCGAATGAAGGAAACTTCAGTGGGGTTGTTGGTCAAGCCAACCCACCAATAATTAGACAAAACAACCAAGAGGGAGGAAATGGTGGACTGGGATGCAAGTACAAAGATTTTTTGACTTGCAAACCATCGACCTTCACTGGAAAGGAAGATCCGATCGGAGTTATGGATTGGATCTCGGAGATGGAGCTAACCTTCATGACGTGTTGTTGCATAGGCAAGTTGCAGAACACGTTCGCAGTACATCAGTTCAGAGGTGGCGCTTTTCGTTGGTGGAACACTCTGGGGAAGACCCTAAGCCCTAATGAGCCACTACAACTGACCTGGGCAGAGTTCTTGGTGCAATTCAAGCGCAAGTTCTGCTCGGCCCAAAATCTACTGGAGTTGGAGAACAAATTTCTGACATTGAAGAAAGACAACACGTTAGTTGATGAGTACACCAATGCCTTTACAGACAAAAAGGAGTTTGCTTTGCGCATCGTCCCAGACGAGCTGACAAAAGTTGACCGGTACGCAAAGGGACTCCCATGGGAGTACGCAGTGCCAGTACGTCAGACACCTACTCTGGAGGCAGCTCTTTGGGCTGCCAAGTTTGTTGAGGATATGATCAAGGGGAGAACCGCCAGCAAGGTTGAAGTTGGCGAAAAGAGAAAGTTTGAAGGAACTTCAGGTTCCAACAAGAAAAGAAAATTTTCGAAGTCTAATTCGAAGAAGTTTGGAGGAGGAGGAAAAGGCGAAGGGAAATGGTGTGAAAAATGCAAGAAAAAGCACTCTGGGAAGTGTAGTGAGGAGGTGACCTGTTACAAATGTGGAAAAACTGGGCATTATGCCAACGAGTATCCGTTCAACAAGAGGATGTGCTTTGGATGCAACGAAGAAGGGCACATTTTGAAAGAATATCCGAAAAAGAAGGAGGCAACAAAACCCAACATTCCACCAAAACCGAAGGCGAGAGCCTTTCAGATGACACTTGAAGCTGCGAAGGAAGAAGCTGATGTCGCTTCAGGTACCTTTCTCGTAAACAAATTGCATGCCCAAATTTTATTTGATTCTGGAGCCAACTAATCCTTTATTTCGCACGAATTTGGTAGAAAACTAGCTTTGTCTGTCGATAGACTAGATAATGCTCTATTAGTTGAAGTTGCTAGTGGCAAATTTGTACCTGTTAGCCATATTATGAAAAACATTTCCATCGACTTGAATGGGAATAAGTTCCACGAGGAATTATTGCCTATTGAGCTAAATGGTTTCGACATCGTGCTGGGAATGGATTGACTTAACGCCAATGATGCCAAAATATTGTGCAGGAAGAAGATAGTAAAAGTAAACCCGCTAGGGAAGGAGTCATTTATGGTGTATAGGGACAAACGCAGAGTAAATTCTGGAATCATTTCTCTAATGAAAGCCAGAAAGTGTTTGGTCAAAGGGTGTACATCATATTTGGCATTCGTGATTGATGCAAAGAATGAGAAAAAGGAGATGCAGAGCATTCATGTGGTGTGTGATTATCCGGAAGTATTTCCCGAAGATCTTCCTGGATTACCGCCTGATCGACAAGTAGAATTTTGTATCGACTTGTTTCCAGGAACCACGCCAATAGCAAAAGCATCGTACCGATTAGCACCAACGGAGATGAAGGAGCTGATGATGCAAGTTCAGGAGTTATTGGACAAAGGTTTCATTAGACCTAGTTCATCACCCTGGGGAGCTCCGGTGTTATTCGTAAAGAAAAAGGACGGGAGTATGAGGATGTGCATTGGTTACAGAGAGCTGAATAAGGCAACGATAAAGAATAGATATCCATTGCCAAGGATGATGACCTGTTCGATCAACTACAAGGTTTAAGCTATTTTTCAAAGATCGACCTAAGGTCAGGATATCATCAGCTGAAGGTGAGAGAGCAGGATATCGAGAAGACTGCATTCAGAAAACGATATGGACACTACGAGTTTTTGGTTATGTCGTTTGGACTAACCAATGCTCCAGCAGCATTCATGGATTTAATGAACAGGGTTTGTAAACCGTTCCTTGATAAATTTGTGATAGTGTTCATAGATGACATTCTGATCTACTCGAAAAGCCAAGAGGAGCATGGCAGACACTTGCGAGAAGTGTTGGAAGTCTTGAAGAAGGAGAAGTTGTATGCCAAGTTCTCCAAATGTGATTTTTGGATTCGAGAAGTCCAATTCTTGGGTCACGTGGTTACTAAGAAGGGATAATGGTTGATCCAGCGAAGATTGAAGCTGTGATGAAGTGGGAACAACCGAAAAGTCCCACGGAGATCCGAAGCTTTCTGGGATTAGCCGGATATTACCGAAGGTTTATCCAAGGCTTTTCTTCGATCGCTACTCCACTAACAGCTTTGACCCACAAAGGAGCTACTTATGCTTGGAGTGATAAGCACAAAGAAGCATTCAAGTTGCTAAAGAAGAAGCTATTTGAAGCACCGATTCTTTCTCTACCCGATGGAGTTGAGGACTTCGCTGTCTATAACGATGTGTCTGGGGTTGGGTTGGGTTGTGTTTTGACCCAAAGAGAAAAGGTGATAGCATATGCGTCTCAACAGCTAAAAGAGAATGAAAAGAACTACCCCACTCATGATCTGGAGTTGGCAGCGGTAGTATTTGCTCTAAAAATATTGAGGCATTACCTCTATGGCACGAAGTGCAAACTTTTCACTGATCATAAGAGTCTCCAATATCTCTTTAATCAAAAAGAATTGAATATGAGGCAAAGACGCTGGCTAGAGTTACTTAAGGACTACGACTACAAGATACTTTACCACCCCGGTAAAGCCAATGTTGTTGCTGATGCTCTCAGTCGGAAAGTCAATCTTGAAAGAAAAAGGCCAAGAGCGTTGAGAATAGAAGTTGTCTCGACAATTATGGAGAGTATAAAGAAAGCTCAAGAAGAAGCTTCTAAGAAGAATGACCGAAAGGAAGAACGTTTGGGCAAAACGTTAGTGTTCGGTATAAACAGTCACGAACTGAAGGTATTCCAAGATTGAATTTGGGTGCCTAAGGCAGGAGGAATAAGAGATCTTCTGATGGAAGTGTAACACCCATAAAAATCGAGCCAATTTAAAACTTTTTAAATCATTCAAAACCATTAGTTATTACAAATCTATTTTCAAAATAGTTTCATATCAGAGTATCCCAGAAATCCAAATCAAAATATGAGGAAGTGTACGGTCACGCCTTCGCCTTCCCGCGGTCATCCGCCGTACCTGAAACAATAATCGATAAATGTAAGCTTGAAGGCTTAGTGAGTTACCCCCAAAATACCAACCACACATAAGCATACTCATAACATATCACAAATAGAACAGCCATGCACATCGGGTCTACTGTGTGACTGGTCCGCCCGCACCGGGCCTTCAGTCCACCTGGTCCACCCTCCGAGTCTAGCCATGTACATCGAGTCTACAGTGTGATTGGTCTGCCAGCACCGGGCCTTCAATCCACCTGGTCCACTCTCTGAGTCTACAGTATGACTGGTCTGCCCACACCGGGCCTTCAGTCGGCCTGGTCCACTCTCCGAGCCTCGGCATGTCTGGTCCGCCCTCTTGGGGCCTTCAGACTATCCGGACCGCTCACTGGGCCTTCGGAATATCCAGTCCGCCCTGGGTATGTTGGCCTACAGCACAAAGCAGGACCCGCCTCAACCCAACCCCCGTCAAACAACCATGTGCACATAAAACAATTAATCACATAATAAATCCTTAACCAGACAAACAGTCTAACAGATCACATAGCATATCAACATCCTAACCAGGATTCCGACCTAACCGGTCACTAACATAACATTACCCTAAATACCGGGTACCGACCTTAACCAGGTCACTAACATAACACCATCCTAAATACCAGGATGCAGATCTAGCAAAGCAATAACATAACAAACAATACCCGGATTTCCATCTGATAAAGGGCCGACCTTGGTGCCGTAGACCCTGTCGATACAGTGAGGATAACTCACCTGAAATTGCCGACTGAAGAGGTAAGACCAAGTTGCTCCGACCACCGACACGAACTCCACCACAAAACACTACCAAAGAACCAATTCCATAAATACCAAAATTACCAAAATGCCCTTGGAAGTCAAACTGGTCAACTCTTAGTCACAGTCAAAGTCCTCAGTCAAAGTCAACCTTCCTGGTTGACTCTACTCACCGAGTCAACCCGTCGACTGGTCGAGTTCTTATACTCAGAAACTCCCATAACACGACTCAACTCGCCGGGTCGCCCCAAGACTCGTCGAGTTCAACGATCTCGGAAATCCCATCCTGTCCAACTCACTGAGTTGCCAACCGACTCACTAATCCAAAGCTTTAACCAAAAGAGGTTGGGTTCTGCGACCAGACTCGCCGAGTCCAAGGCAATCTCCAACAGACTCGCCGAGTTGTTCTTCCAACTCGTCGAGTCCTAGGCAATCTTCATACAACTCGTCGAGTAGACCCATGTGACTCGTCGAGTCTCTCCAGTTCTCAATCCATACAGAGGCTTTTCGAGCCATGCAGGGGCTCCAATCCATAGATCCACTCTTCTACAGCCTAACCCTCACATAAAGTTGCAAACTTTACGTGAAACCAAGGAGATATAAGCCCAAAACACTCTAGGGCTAGGGTTTATTACAAAGGGGCTTCACCAATAACTCTTAGACAGGAGCTTTATGACGTTATGGACCATCACAAGCCTAGATCTGAAGTAGCAACCTCAGATCTAAGCCTCTAACTCGAAATAGCTCACAATCATACCAAAAATGCCCCAAATCTCAAATGATAATAGATCTAGATACAAAAGAGCCCAAGCAACAGATTAGTACCTCCGATATATGCTCCAACTGAAGTAGATCCCGGATCTACACTACTCCTTTGCAGAAAGTCTCTTGATCTTCAAGCCCCTTTCCAAGCTTTTCTCCTTCAAGGCTCTATTCTCTCTATTAATGGAGTCTCACTCGAATCTAGGGTTTTCTGGAACTCTTTGGGGGAATAGGAGGCTGGGAGAAGGACATAAAGTCCTTTAAATAGGGTGCAACCCTCGGGATTAGGGTTTCTCATTCCAGCACCAACTCGTCGAGTCCAAGCCGCCGACTCGGCGAGTTGGCCACTTAAACCGCGATAGAATCCCGCTCCGACTCGGCGAGTAAGCGGACCTACTCGTCGAGTCCCTTTCCTAAATTTAAACTTAGCACCCTCCAACTTCTTGCTTACGAACTGGGGATGTTACAGGAAGAAGCTAACAAAACCATGTACTCGATTCATCCCGATATCACTAAAATGTATAGGGACCTAAAACCCTACTACTGGTGGCCGATGATGAAGCTTGATATCGCAAAGTATGTGGCCGAGTGTGTGACATGTGCTAGAGTTAAGGCACAACATCAGAAACCATATGGGAGTTTAGAACCTTTACCTGTACCTATGGGTAAGTGGGAAGACATCGCTATGGATTTTGTCACTAAACTGCTCAGAACAAAGAACGGTCACGACATGATTTGGGTGGTCATGGATCGCTTCACTAAGAGTGCGCACTTCATAGCAGCCAATGAGAAATGGTCTATAGATAAGCTTGCGAATTCTTACGTGAAGGAAATTGTGAGACTTCACGGTGTTCCATTAACGATTGTATCAGATCGTGACAGCCGTTTCACCTCAAGGTTTTGGAAAAGTCTACAAGAGGAATTGAGTACGAAGTTGTGTTTGAGTACAATTTACCATCCATAGACTGGTGGTCAAAGCGAACGGACGATACAAACACTTGATGATATGCTGAGAGCATGTACCCTGGAATTCCAAGGCAACTGGGATGAACATTTGCCTTTGGTAGAGTTTTCCTACAATAATAGTTTCCACTCGAGCATTAAGATGGCACCTTATCAAGCTTTGTACGGACATAACTGTCGTACGCCGTCTTGTTGGCTTGAGGCTGGGGAAAAGCAGTTTATGGGACCCGAGATAATCCATCAAACTGCTGAAAAGCTGAAAATAATTAGGGATAGAATGTTAGCAACTCAGGATCGTCAAAAGAGCTATGCTGACAAGACAAGACGACCGATGACTTTTGAAGTTGGAGATTCGGTTTTGCTTAAAGTCTCGCCGTGGAAGGGACTTAAAATATTTGGAAAAAGGGGAAAGTTAAGTCCAAGGTTTATTGGACCGTTTAAAATTCTTCAAAGGATTGGGAACCAAGCTTACAAGCTCGAATTACCCAAAGAACTGAATGGAATTCATAACATTTTCCATGTGTGTTATCTGAGGAAGTTCACGAGAGAAGTTCCCGACATGATTCCACTTTCGGAATTAATAATTGATGAAAATAAAAGGTTAATTGAAGAACCAGAGGCAATCGTTGACCGTAAGACTAAGAAGTTGCGACGCAAGATGGTCGAATTAGTGCTTGTCTGTTGGAAACATACGAATGGGCCAAATCTCACCTGGGAGACGGAGAGTGACATGATGAGTCGCTATCCGCATTTGTTTGTTGATGTGAGATTCCAGGGACGAAATCATCCTAAGGGGGAGAGAATTGTAATGCCCGTGTTTCTAGGCTAGGCATTAATGATGATGTAATAGTCTAGGTTAACCTTTGTAAACCGTTGTGAAATAATAAAAATGTATTATTTTGAGTGTTATGTGTTCTATGCTTAATTGTGTAACTTAAATGAATTAAGAACAAGAATAAGCGTAATAATAAAATATTACATAAGCCCAATATCTATGAAGGAAGTTGTAGTGGTCGTGGCGAGGTTTCCGAATATATAAACAATGTCGAAATCCGAGTTATAACGAAGAAGTTATGACCTGTCGAAGTTTCGCGACAGAACCGGTACGACACTGCGTGACGTAAATAGTGAATTTACGATAGAGCAATATTTAGTTTTAGTGATCTAAATGAAAGTCGTAGAATACGTTAAACCGAGAGCGCGCATAAAAAGAACGTCTAAATCTGACTTTGTATGAGGAAGTTATGATTTTTCGAAGTTTCAACTTAGTAGTATGCAGCCCAAAGTTAGAATATAAGATCGAGTGGTTTCTAGCCGAAACAATCTAAACGAGAATCAAAGATCTCGTCTATAGTAATGCAACGGTAAAAAGACAGACGAAAACGGACGTCAGATGAAGAAGTTATGAATTTCTAACAGAGTTTTCCTGTCCCGGCTTACTAAAAAAAATATAATAAAAATAAAGTCAAAATTAGCCGACGGAGTCTAAACGAAAGTTGTAGAGTATAGTCTCACCTACGCGTGGCTATAAAGAACGTCAAAAACGGAGCTCGTATGCGAAAGATACGAATTTTAGAAGTTTGGAAATTGGGAGTACGCCCAGCGTACTCTTGTGCATGGTCTGAATTGGGCCACGAAGCCTACTCCATTTTCATGATTGCTCGGACTCGTAGCCTTGATGCGTCCGAGCTTATCCGCTTAGTACGCCCAACGTACATGTCGACGAGCCAGTACGCCCCGCGTACAGGGACATACGCCCAGCGTAACTCGGGGTTTCAGCCCTATAAATAGTAAGCAAGGCCAGCCGGTTTTGGTTGCCAATTTACCATTCTTCACCCCTCTTCTTTATTCTACTTTGCAAGAAATACCCCCCGAAGTCCCGGTATCATCCCGACACCCGAAGCAAGTTCCGAAGCTCCGAAAGATCCCGAGAAAAAGAATTTTCGAGCCAAAGCTCTGCCCGCGAGAAGCCCGGTTTTTGGAGAAAACATCCCGGTTTCATCGAAGAATATTACTTTAAGAGCTGTAGTGTTGTCCGAGCATCGTCTTATCAAGTGAGTGCATAGTCTCTTTCATAAACACGATTTTAATACAAGTATTGTTTGAATGTATTAAGCATACGTTTTGAGATAGTGTATAATCCCTTTCTTCTAACACATAGGTATGAAGTATCTTTTATAGAATACGTGCTATGTGTATATATATTATCTGTGTATTTGAAGTGAGTATTGAGTGAGTATTTTATACAGGTTTTAAGTTGTATATGAATGTATAAGTATATTTTTATCTACTAAAATGTTGGGTAAAACATGGGTAGATAGTTGACGTGTGATAAAATGATGAGAGGCCTCAATGTTGTTGCTGATTCAGTCATCTAGCGGAGTTTAGATGACGGCCACATACTTTTCTAGACAGTCTAGTGGAACGCTGGCAGGCTCGCCACCTGTAGGTGTTAATGAACTTGAGTGTTCATTTGATGTACTCCATCCCCCACATGGTTGCCTTATTTGACATAAATTGCTGAGGAAACCCCGAAGCATGTGCTGTCGCCCCGATGAAAATCCTTAGGGTAGGTCCCTTGTGATAGTTGTTTTAGGGACGTAAAGTGAGGATAACGGGAATGGGTAATTGGGTTATTGTTGGTTGATGAAATTAATATAATTATTTATTGTGGGTTGAAAACCCTATATGCTCACCGGGCTCCCAAGCCTGACCCACTCAGTTTTCTTTGTATTACAGGTAGTGACGCGAGAGCATAAGTTGGACGACTTATCAAGATATTTTGATTATAGGCCTGTAGTGTATATAACTGTTGTAAGGCTTATAATGTGCCGTTTATGCTTTTGGTCTGTATCGGAACATGACATCTCGAGTTTTATTATATAATGAAAATACATTTCTTTAAGAAATGCTTTGGTAAATCTTATTTTATCATATTTCGTTTTGGGAACAAATTCCGCAACTCTTTTAATCAAAGGATTACTCTGCAATTATTTTAAAAGCATAAATTAAACCGGTCTTTTCTGACCGTGAATTAGTGTGACATCCCCTAATTTCTCGGCCAGAAAAGACCGATTTAATTTATGCTTTTTAAAATAAAATCAGAGAAATCTTTTCAAAAGATATTGCGGAATAGGTCCCCAATATAAAACATGATAATGTTTATCAAAACCTTTCTTTAAGAAATATATAATTTCCTTTTATATTAAAACCTCGGGATGTCATGTTCCGATACAGATCAAAAGCATAAATAAGACATTATAAGCCTTACAACAGTTATTTATAACTTTTGGCCTATAATCCATAAATCACTCATCATCATCATCCGACTATGCTCGGGGTCCACTACCTGTAATCATAAAAAGCTGAGTGGGCCAGGCTTGGAAGCCTGGTGAGCATATAGGGTTTTCAACCCACAATAAATAAATTTATTGTACTTAAACATCAATCAATCAACCAAATTACCCCAAACCCATTATATTATTAATTTCTTAAGGGTTTACCCTAAGATTCAACTATCACTCCTTCCTAAGGATTCATCCTAAGGAATAGGCACAAGGTCACACCATCACCAGGGTTTATACAACAGGGGCTAAATTCGTAGCTCTTACTTATTGACAGTATTCACTCCTGTCATACATGTCAATGGGTTTTTAGAGTACTCCAAATGAACATATAGTTCATTACACCTACAGGTTGCGGGCCTGCTAGTGTTCCACAGACCATCTAGAATAGTCCATGGTTGTCATCCCTACTCTGCTGAATGACGGGGGCCAACATTTTGGGTAAGTGATTCTCTCAAATTTCACCACTCACCCTCAGCTCATGATCAATATTACTGATTATCTCCTTTATCCAACTCACCTATCATCACACACCCATTATTTCATCTACCAATGTTTTACCCAACATTTTTGTAGATAAAAATACATATACAATTTAAATTATTTAAAAACATGTATAAATCACACCTTCAACATCCAACTAAAATAAACAAACAATAAATATTCACACAGCACGTATTTTATGTAAAATACTTCATATCTATGTGTAAGGTGAAAGCAACTACATACTCACCTGATTTAATGAAAATCGGGCAGCAATTTGTTTCCTAAAACGATCGTTTCTAATAAACCGGGAGTTTTATTGAGAAAGCGGGCTCTGCGAAGGGTCGGGCTTCGAACCCGAAAAGATAAATTTTCCGGGCTTCACGGGCACTTCGTGGCGTATTCTGGGGGTTATAATCGATACCGGGGCTTCGGGGAATGTTAAGATGAAGAAAATATGAAGAAAGGGGCTAAATATGGCAAAATCTCAAAAGTAACCGGGAGGGTTCGCATACCCTTCTATTTATAGGGTCCGAAGCTGCTGATCGGACGGATGAGAAGAGTCCATGCGGCAGCAGATCCGAAGAGTAGTCACGTGGGCTGCGCATGCGAGGGTCAGGTGGCAGTCCCTGATTGGACCGAAGTCCGGGTCCGAAGGTCGGCTAAGGAGGTGGGGTCCGCAGGCGAGGGTTCGGATCCGAAGCAGCGAAGAAAAGACACGTGTTACAATCTGCGAGGTTCGGAGGCTAAGGCGGTGCGAGGCTCGGACCAGCTGCGAGCTTCGGATTGGGCCTCCCTTCGGTCGAATCAGAATCCGACACACGGCTACTGTTCATGCGAGGGAAGGCGACACGTGGCTCGCATGACTCACCAATTTCGGACACGTGGCACTCTTTCAGCGAAGGTGACGTGGCAAAAACGTGACTATGCGGATTTTCTCGATTTTTGTGCAAAAACTTCTAAAATCCATAACTTTCGCATACGAACTCCGTTTTTGACGTTCTTTATATGCACGCGTAGGTAAAATTACGCTCTACAACTTCCGTTTAGACTTCGTCGGCTAATTTTGAATTTAATTTTTATATTATTATTTTTAACAGACCGGGACAGGAAATCCGTTAAAAATTCATAACTTCTTCATCCGACGTCCGTTTTCATCAGACTTTTTACCGTTGTGCTACTAATGACGAGACCTTCGATTCTCGTTTAGGTCGTGTCGGCTAAAAATCACTCGATCTAAAATTCGAGTTTTTAGCTGTCTACTGCTAAGCTGAAACTTCGAAAAATCATAACTTCCTCATACGAAGTCAGATTTGGGCGTTCTTGTTATACCTACTCTCGGTTTAACGAACACTACAAGTTTCGTTTAGATTACTAAGGCTAAAAAGTAGTTTATCAAAAACTCACTTTTTACGACATTCGGCACCGTGCCGGTTTGTTGCGAAACTTCGACAGGTCATAACTTCTTCGTTATAACTCGGATTTCGGCATTCTTTATATATCCGTAATCCTTGTCACGCCCACCACAAGTTTCTTAATAGATATCGGCTTTATCTAAAATTTAATTTTTGACGCTCATTTTTATTCTTAATTATTTAAACCCTAATAATTAAGCATAAAACACATAATATTCACATAATTCCTTTTCATTTCTCCAAAACGAGTTACAAAGGTTAACCTAGACCATTATGTCAATATTAATGCCTAGCCTAGAAACACGGGCATTACAATTTGGGGATGTCACAGACTATGGCATAGAAATCAAAAGAGCTAATCCAGGATCAACTGTGAATATGGAAGTTGACCATACCCTTTATGGAAGCCTAGTGTTCAAATGGTTGTATGTATGCTTTAAGGGTGTAAGAGATGGTTGGGTAGAAGGATGTAGACAAATCATTGGGATTGATGGATGCTTTCTCAAAGGAATTTACAAGGGTGAACTCTTAGCTGCCGTGGGCAGGGATGCCAATAACAACATGTTCCCCCTAGCTTGGCTGTTGTAACTGTTGACAACAAAGAAACTTGGAAATGGTTTCTTGATCTACTCATGCATGATATTGACAGAGGCAATGGAAATGGGCTTACTCTTATATTAGATGGACACAAGGTACTACTCATGTTTACTCTTAACTTTATAGTTTAATTATTACTTAATATTGTAAATTGTACAGGGTTTAATTGAAGCTATCAAGGAAAGGGTTCCTCATGCTGAGCACAGATTATGTGCTAGGCACATACTAGCCAACCGCAACTCCAAGTTCAAAGGTGAGCTTTTTATCAAGCCATTTTGGAGAGCTGTGAAGGCTACCACAAAACAGAGACATGAAGTTGCTATGCAAGAGATCAAGGAATTAGACAGGGGGGCATTTGATTATCTCATGGAGAGGGACCCTAATTGTTATTGCAAGGCTTTTCAAGAAGAAGGAGTATTTTGTGATGCTGTGGAAAATGGAATTTCAGAGAGTTTTAATGTTGAAATAGTTGAGGCTAGACATAAACCAATAATAGCAATGTTGGAGGATATAAGGGTTTATATGATGCAGAGGTTATACCATCAGAGGAGTAAGGGAGAGTCTTGGTATTTAACTATATGCCCAAGCATTAGGAAGAAAATAGTACATTTGAAGGAGAAACAAAGGTAAGAATGTTTGTATTTACTTGTTAATGTTTATACATGTGTTCATGTGTTCTTACCTGTTTAATGTTTATGTACAGATTCTGGGCTGTGTACCCTTGTGGGTATCAACAATTTGAGGTGGTATTATGTAATGACAGGTATGCAATTGACCTGATCAGAAGGACTTGTGGATAAAAGAAATGGCAGTTGATTGGAATACCATATGTACATGGAGTGGCTGCAATTTCATCCATGAACTTAAACTCAGAGGAATATATAGCTAGCTGTTACTGTAAGGCAACTTATCTCACCTGCTATGCATACATTATTCATCCTTTGAATGATAGCTCTTTATGGACACAAAGTGGGTACACCAAGCCTTTACCCCCAAAGAGTAGAAGGATACCTGGTAGGCCATCTACTAAGAGGAGGAAAAGTGCAGCAGAAAGGGAGATATCAAGCACACACACAATGTCAAGAGTAAAGCAGGTGCAAAGGTGTTCAATATGCTATGTTAGTGGGCATAAAAAAATAGGTGCCCAACAAAAAGCATTCCAACAACAGGTGATCCTGGATCTTCCACTCCAGCTCCAATTCCAACTCCAGGATCCACTTCTGCAACTCCAAGATCCACTCCTGCAACTCCAAGACCAAGA
Source organism: Lactuca virosa (assembly GCF_052849685.1). Classification (NCBI taxonomy): domain Eukaryota; kingdom Viridiplantae; phylum Streptophyta; class Magnoliopsida; order Asterales; family Asteraceae; genus Lactuca; species Lactuca virosa. The sequence goes on along the minus strand of NC_136429.1, from coordinate 245,140,687 downwards.
TCCACTCCTGCAACTCCAAGATCCACTTCTGCAAGACCAAGATCCATTTCTGCAACTCCAAGACCAAGATCCACTTCTGCAAGACCAGTTCAAAGTGCAGTTAAATTGAGAAAGAGGAAAGCTTCAGAAAGAATCACCAAACTGTGCGTGAGGAAAAAAGTGGTGCCCAAGGATGGTAGTGGTTGTAGTTCAGAGAAACCTGTAGATTTGGCTTGATTGTAGGTTTAATGTTGAACTCTTTTGTTTTCTTATGTATGCATGTGGAGTGTAAGTGTTAGGTAAGCATGTGATCGTCGAATCTTTTGATATTAAATGTAATGTTGTACTAGACTAAGGGACAAAACTATCCAGCTTTTGATGCTCTTTTGATGCTGAATGGGACACCTTTTTAAGGGTGTTTGTTTGTTGACAATATTACCCTTTAATATATTTTCTGCTTTAAATCTTTGAACTGATTCTTGGTTGTTGAATCGTACACTTTACAGATGTACTTTGCCTTCAATTTGGTTGTTCATTATAATTACTGACATTGGTTGTTGACTATAATAGCATTTTAGATTTCAATACACCATATTAACATTACAATTACAGATTTCATTACCAAAAGCTTCATTTGCATTCATACATATGATTTCATTACATTATAGGTACCCTTACAATCAAAATAACAAAATTATGGGTACCCTTTATATTCAAAAGATGTCTACTGCATCATAATTCCATTCAATATAACTTAACAAAGTACAATACAAACAAGACAATCAAAGCTACTTTATGACATTTCATCTTCTTCTTCATTTCATTCAGCTCATGACTAGGACCCAAAAGCTCCTCTGTGACCGGATCTTCAACATCCCATTCCCAAAATCCACACTTTCTTCCTACTCTCTATAAAAAAATGAAAAAGAACAAAACTTTAGGATAAATGCCATAACTTACACACTTATAACAGAGATTTAAATAGTGAAAAGCTTCAATCTTCAAAATTAGCCATTACCAACGAATTAGGGCACGTTCTGAACCTTTTCCCCAGATTTTGTGGTGTCGTGGAGACTCGAATCCGACTCGGGAGCCCACAGTAGCACATGATTCGGTTGTTTGAGGTGGAGGCGATGGAGGCTTGCGACATCTTTTTCTGTTCTTCTTCAACTCTTCAATTTAGGGCACAAGAAATATGGGACATTTTTTGCGGTGGAGGCGATGGGGTGGTTATAGGCATGTCACCAGACATGTAAGCTGCCAACTAAGCTAAACAGGGAGAAACCGGTAAAAAAAACTATTTCTAAACGGTAATAACAACCTTAGTGACCTAATGAGCACAAAAAAAAACCTTAGTGACCTAATGTGGACAAACTGGAAACCTAATTACCCTCCTAAGTCATTAACCCCTCCTATTAAACTATTCATTGTGGATGCTCTAAGTTTGTAACGACTTCGAATATACTTCTTTCTATATATTTGTAATGTTTGTGCTCAACTCTCATTGAAAGATGATAAAAGTCCATACTTTTTCAAATCTCTTCATGGTAATTTTTCTTCTTGATTTGATTCCATTCTTTCAATCAATCATAATCAATTGATTTCTTATGATTCAAATTTGATTGTTCCAATTATATTTCTTGGAATTCAGTTCTTTTATTTTAATATGGTCAAACAATATTTGTACAGTTTTTCTCTTTTAAAGTTCTTTAAATCAGTTCTTCATACCTATAGATCTATTATAAATTTATGCCAAAATGTCATCAGAAAGGGAAGATCCAATTACAAGAAGACGCATCAGTGAATTCCCGGTAACACATATCACTAATTTTCTTTCTACACAAGTTAATAACATCAATTTGAAACAATTATTCAAACTCTAGATCTAGAGTCTAATGTTGATTCTTTTATCTCTCCACATTATTCAAATGCACCATTCAATGGAAGAAGTAAATAGTGACAAATCCAAAAATCAAACTCATGTGTGCAATTTAGGTTGTGCGCTGTAGCTAGCTGATAAGCTAACTTATTTTTCAATCTTGTTTAAGTTGTCACGTTTGACAAACTAAAAATTAGTTTATAAGCTAGTTTTTGAAGTATATTCAACGTTTAATTATAGCAATATTTGTTATAATTAATGCTTAGAAAATCCCATTAATGAAAAAAAACCAAATTAATTGGTTAAACGACGATAGTTAACATAAATAAATGAATATTTTTATAGATAATTACAAGTTATCACAATATATTTTGAGATTTTCGCTCTTTATATTTGACAATAAGATCAAATGAAAACATGTAGAAAATATTAAAGGAGCGTGGAAAAAAGAACATAGAACCCAAAAAAAACACAGGTTTGTATTTGTAACTTCAAGATCAATGCACGGCGGTGCAATCCTCTACTTATCTCCGACGGCCACACTAACTCCACCTTCGCTTGCTGTCGTTCTGCCTAGTGGTGAGCAGCGGAACAGGGTACCCGCTTTCGGAACCGGAACCGCCTTAAGCGGTTCCGGTTCCGGTTCCTTAAGTTGTGGAACCGCCTTAGGCGGTTCCGGTTCTGGTTTTCATTTTTTTGTAACCGCTACCCGCTGGGTATCCGTTGGAACCAGTATATATATATATATATATATATATATATATATATATATATATATATATATATATATTTGTTTATATTTAATATGAATTTATGGAGTTTGTTGTTCTCTCCAAATAATATACACAAAGCACGAATGGTCTTGGGGATTTATATATACAAACGGCAAACATATTAGTAAAAGATCTCTATTATTAAAAGAATCTACTAATAAAACTATTAACTTGTTTATATTGAGATTAAACTCAAATCGATACCTACTGTATTTGAGTTGACTTTAATTTTTTTTAAAAATGTATGAACATTTAATAAGAACTAATAAGAAAGACAATTAAATCGTACTGTAATTATCTTATGTTTCAAATAAAATAATGAAATGGATAGCGATATGTTTTCTTCTTTATTCATTCCACATGTTGCTCAATGCTCACAAATAAAGATAATGTGTAAGCAGGTTATCCCACATCGCTTGGTGTAACAAAACATGAATAATTATATAGCCTATAAAAGGAGAATACCCTTTGTTCCATTACCTGTGCAGCCGAAAGTTTCTATGAGAACTTTAAATAGGTTGGAATGTTTTTAGAACGTTAATTATGAGTTCTTTAAATACACAATTATGAAGAATTTCATAATTTTTGTCCTAAAATAGTTTGAATTCAAAACAACAATAGGGTATCCGGAACCGGAACCTGTTCCGGCGGTTCTGGGGGTGGTTCCAAAGTTCTAAGAACCGATGTAACCGGTTTTGACTTCCTAGTAACCGTTGGTTCCGGTTCCGGTTCCATTAAATTTGGCCGGGTACTCGCTTATGTTCACCCCTAGTTCTGCCCCCCAATGCTCTTGTCTCCCCCCCTAAACTTTCGCTCTTGTTTTCTTGAGGCCTAAACTTTCGCTCTTGTTTTCTTGAGGCAAGAGGTAGGATTTTTCTCTTGTGCTCTTGTTTCTTGATATTGAAGTAACCTGTTTTTGAACGGCAAGTAATAGACTATTTTAAACCATTATGTAACAGAAAGAAAATTAAAATTAGAGTAAATTACATGAATGGTCCCTATGGTTTGGGGTAATTTGCGTGTTTGGTCCCCAACTTATTTTTTTAACTCGGAAGGTTCCTACTGTTTATTTTTGTTACGTGTTTGGTCCCTACTGTTTGTTTTTGTTACGCATTTAGTCCCTGTTTTACCTAAAAAAAACTATTATTTAAATAGAAAAAAATGGTGGGAAAGGTAAGACAAAGTGAAAATGGTGGGGTTGGGGGTGTTTATTTAAATAACATAAAAAATCAATGGTAAAATAGTTTTTATAGGTAAGATAGGGACCAAACGTTTAACAAAAACAAACAGTAGGGACCTTCCGAGTTAAAAAAATAAGTTAGGGACCAAACGTACAAATTACCATAAACCATAGGGACCATTCGTGTAATTTACTCTTAAATTTAATGTGATAAGTTATGAAAACAAACATGATCACATGGTTTCAGTTGAACCATTATTTTTATAAAATATGGTCAATTAATCTTAAAAAAGAGGTAATTGTTATATTTGTTAATTTTTATATTTTATATTTATGTTGTTATAATTCCATATTAAAACTAACATAAATTAGAAATCCTTCCTAATAAATAAAGATATTTTTGCCACATGTCACATTCTCATTTATTTTGCCACATGTAATTTTGTTGTTATTTTAAATTAATGTTTATTCCACATGTCATTTTATGGTTTTTTCATTTTATTGAATTCTAGATAGTATTTAAATACAATATTAAATGAATATTAATTTCATTAATAAACTTTCCTTCTAATTTCAAAATTACTAAATTAAAGATTCATTAATTTTCTTTATTTATTTATCTAAATTATTTGTTTAAATTAAAAAAAACACTTTAATTTTTATAATTCAATATTTTCTCACTTTTCTTATAAATTCGTACTTTTCAAAATGTTTAGGGTGCGTTTAGTTGCGGAAAAATGGGTCGTTTTCCGGAAAATTTTTCCAAGAAAAATGAGAATTTTGAAAACGCGTTTAGTTAGTCTATTTTTCTAAATTTTTCACGGAAAATGAAAATTTTCCGTTTTCTAAAATTACAAAGAAGTTGGAAAATTTTTGTAAACCGATAATCACTGTTTTCCACATTTTTCTAATTCCAAATTTTTTCTAAAATATAAACACCCTCTCCCACCCCCCATCCACCTCTACCTACCCTCACCTTAACACCCCCAACCCACCACACCCCTACCAACCTACACTCACTCCCAAACCTACCCCCACAAACACACACACACACACACACCAACCCCCACAAACACACACACACACACACCCCACCCACACCCCCCACAAACACACACACCCACTAACCCCCCACAAACACACACACACAAACCCACACCCACACCCACCCTCACAAACAAACAAACACACACACACATACACACCAACCCCACAAACACACACACACACACACCCACCCACATCCCCCCCCACACACCCACCCTCACCCACGCCCACACAAACACATATACCCACACACACCCATACCCACACCCCCACCCCCACAAACACACACACACACACCACCAACCCCCACAAACACACACACACACACACACACCCACACCCACCCCCACCCCCACAAACACACACACACACCTACAAACACACACACACACACACACCAACCCCCACAAACTCACACCCACACAAACACACACACCCACCCACCCAACACCACTACCACAATCACCGACCTACCATCACCATCATCATCACCACCACCACTACCCCATCACCACCACCACCACCGCCGCCATCACCACCACTGCCACAATTGCCGCCGCCACCACCACCGCCTGTCCCCCCACCGCTGCCCCCACCACCGCCACCGTCCCCACGCCCACCTACCACCGCTACCGTTTTCTAAAAATGAAAACTGATAGAAAATACACATCTAAACACGTTTTCTAATTTTCTAAAACTGAAAATGAAAAATGAATAAGTTTTAACTAAACTCGTTTTCTAAATTTTCCAATGAAAACCGAAAACAAAAAATGAAAAATGATAAAGGAAAACGAAAAACAGAAAATGAAAACTGTTTTTCCGTAACTAAACGCAACCTTAGAATTTTGTATTTAATTTTTCTTTAAAATAAACCCATGTAATACATGGGTATTACACCTAGTTAGAAATATTCATATATTTTATTTATTTGTTGTTAACTTGTATACTCGTTATGGGATTGTTTTTTTTTTTATTGTTTTTAAGGTTTGTAAGTGTTATTTGTTTATAACTTGGTTAATATAGTTTATATATCTTGATTGATAAGATGAGTACAAATTTACCGAAATAATAGATGATTTTAGTAATGACATATATGCTAAATAGATTATAAAATATGAAAATTGTCGTGAATATTTTAATTGAATGATACTTTTTTATTATGTTTATTAAATTAAACACTATATTTATCTCAGATGATATTATGAAAATCCGTCCTTTTAACCAAACTTTTTGGATCAATTCAATTTTTCATGTTAGGCTATGTTTGACATACTATCTGAAAAGTGATAGTAAAGTTAGCCGTTAGCTAAAAAACTAGCTAATAATTGAAAAGTTAGCTGTTGAAAAAAAGTTAATTGATAAAAAATATAGTTTGATGAAACTAGTTGAAAAATATAAAATGACATAAAAAAACATTTAAAAGAATGTGTTTCTATAATTAATTAATAGATATATTTGGAATTTAAAAAAGAAGCTAAGCAGTTTTTTAAAAAAGGATTTTCTAATATGTGTTGTAAGGGCACATAAGAAACATTAATTATAACATATATTAAAACATATATTTGAATCTATAAAACTTTACTCAATAGTTAGTGACGGAACCTCTATGGGGGCCAGGCGGGCCATGACCACCCCGTTTTTTGCCTTATTAATACAATGTATACATGTAACTAAATCCAAGAAATAGAAGACCAATCTCATGGCCCCTGAGGTTTTCAAATATATATATCCAAGAAAATCAAATATATTAGGAACTAAATCAATAAATAACAAAAAACCATAAATTACGGAAACAATCAAGACCAAGCTTACTAAAAAAATTGGATATTAAGCTCTTCGAAAATCAAATATAAAATTTATTCCTTCAATCTTCCTAAAAAAATACCAAAGTCGTCGGTAGATATCCCTAACACAGGGAAAAAAAATACACAACAATGAGAAATTATCCCTACCACAGGTAGATATCTTCCGCGACAAAGTGCACACCTCCATTGTTAACCAAACCAGAGACCTCTTTGTTCTCCGCCTTGCTGCTTACCTCCATGTAGTCTCCGCCCCTTGCCGAAATGCTCACCATCTCCGACCGTCGACCTTCGTGCACATCTCAATCTCCTCTTCGTTGGACTTGTACGTGTCTATATTTCCTCTTTTTCTAGTTCTCTCTCTCTCTCACAATGAAGATAAGAATAGACTCTCACCGGTAAAGGTTGATGACATCTAAACATAGACACGTGAACGTGAATTCTAATTCTGAAAAAGTTAAAGCTCTTCTGACAACTTTTATGTATTTACTATTTGTTTGCCTATTCATTTTTTTATATAAATCGAAGACACACCTTATTTTATTTCGTGTAATGAATATATAACAAAAAGTTAAATACAATTTAGAATCACTGTCTTTGTTAAAAATTTCTATTTATTTGGTGTTATTTTATACATGTCGACTATAAGATGGTTAAAAATCCGGACCATAAAAAAAATATTTGATTTTTTGTATGGGATGCTAGTCATCATTATTACTGTCTATTAATAAATACAATTAATTTTTTTTGTAAACTAATCTTATTAATGTCAACATAATTCTTTTGTCAAATATTTCGTTAACTAGAGAATTAAACTAACATTTTTTCTAAGTTCTAGTTTTGGCCCCCCTATGTTTTATGTTTGTGTGTTGCCCCAGGTCGATAGAGTGAACTTCACACATGACTATTGGTGATCAAACAATTGCCGATTATTGTCTGATAGATATTGAAAATAAACCCCCGTTAGGGTATGCATGTATTCCATCCAATATATATAATATAAGAGTATACAATATTTACGTATAACACCCCTACACTACAAACAATGATACCAAACATATATAATGTAACACTCCCCTTCAGTTTGAGCTGGGGGCTCACAAATGCTTAAACTGATTCTAAAATCAAGAAATAACTGTGTAGGTAAGCCTTTAGTAAATATATCAACAAACTGATGTGCGGATGGAACATGCAAAACACGAACATGCTCGATGGCAACGTGTTCCCTAGTCAATTTCCACATGTTGGATTTTTTGGTGCTGAATCGGGTTTGAGGCCAAGTACATGACACTCACAGTCATAAAACACTATCGTGGTGCGTTTTAGAGGGTAGGATAGCTCGAGTAATAGATTACGAATCCAGGCAGCTTCAACAACGACATTGGCTACCCCCTTATACTCGGCTTCAGCACTAGACCTAGACACAACGTGTTGACGTTTCGAGGACCAGGAAATGAGATTGTCCTCGAGATAGACACGGAACCCAGAGGTAGACCGGCGTGTCGAAGGACACCCGGCCCAGTCAACATCAGAATATGAAACCAAACGATCAACATCAGACGGACGAATGCAGAGACCATGGGAGAGCGTACCTTGTAGATAACGCATGATTCGCTTGAGGGCCAGGAAGTGCAGTTCGCGAGGATCATGCATGAAGAGGCAGATCTGTTGAATAACATAACCGATATCGGGATGAGTGAAGGTCAAATATTGAAGGGCCCTAGCCAAACTTCGATAAAGAGTAGGATCGTCTACATGAGTACCAGAGCCTGAGAGTTTAGGCTTGGTGTCAGTAGGGATGCTACATGGATTATAGGAGATCATATCAGCACGAGCAAGAAACTCCTTGACAAAGGAGGTTTGAGAGAGGAAAAGACCAGCGGAGGTCCGATGAGCATAAATGCCAAGAAAAAAGGAAAGAGTTCCAAGATCGGTCATGGAAAATTGAGAAGAGAGACGAGAGATAACTCGTGTGATGAGGGTAGGAGTAGAGGCATAATGTCGTCGACATAAAGGAAAAGATAGACAATATCATGGCCACGGTGATAGAGAAAGAGATAACTATAGGAGTGACTACTACGGAAACCAATGGAAGAGATGTAAACAACGAAACGCTGATACCACGCCCAAGGGGCTTATTTTAGGCCGTAGAGGGCCTTTCGCAAATGACACACATGATGAGGAAGATCGGGATGGACGTAGCCAATGGGCTGATTTATGTAGACCTCTTTAGTGAGATCACCATGAAGAAAGGCGTTTTTGACATCAAGCTGATGTATAGGCCAATTTCTAGATACGACAATGCTAAGAACAATACGAATAGTAGCATGTTTAACGATAGGGTTGAACGTGACATCAAAGTCGAGACCCAGTTGTTGAGAGAAACCTAGAGCAACAAGGCGACCTTATAGCGGTCAAGTTTTCCATTACTATCAAATTTTTGGCGATATAGCCATCGATATCCAACAATGTTGGCATGAGGCGGCGAGGGACGAGATCCCATGTGTGGTTAGAGTGTAAAGCATCCATTTCAGAGTCCATGGCGGACTTCCAATTTGGATCATAGATGGCTTGAGGAGTGGAACCAAGAATAAGAGAGATATTAGAAATCGCAGAAAGGTTCATGAGGTGACGAGGCTTCAGGGAGCCGGTACGGGTACGGGTCACCATGGGGTGAGTGTCCGAAGAATGGGAAGCAGGCGGAGCCGAGGGTTGAGTCTGCTGAACCGAGGGCAGAGGTGAACCAGGAGAGGTAGGAGAGGTATGAGAGGTGCTCTCGGGTTCAGATATGGGAGAGGGAGGTGTAGTAGTAGGAGAAGTGGCCAAGATAGGAACAATATCATCATCAGAGAGTAGATAGTCATAGTCCTCTATGGAAGGAGGTTGGTGAAAATCCGAGTAAGGGAAATGGTCTTTATAAAATATGACATGCCGAGAGATGATGCCACATTGAGTAAGAAGGTCAAGGAAACAATGACCTCTATGATCAAACGCAGGGCCTAGATAGACACAATCAGATGATCGCGGAGAAAGTTTGTGGGGAGCAGTGGCCGATGTATTTGGGTAACAGAGACAACAAAATACGCGTAAATGAGTGTTAGATGGCAAGAAACCAAAAAAGAATTAAAAAGGGGTTTTGAAGTCAAGTGTGGAGGTGGGAAGAAGATTAATGGTTTGAACGGAAGAAAGGAGAGCTTCAACCCAAAACTTGGGAGGAAGTGAAGCTTATAGGAGAGATGTGCGCACAAGATTATTAATGGTGCGAATGGAACGTTCCGCCTTCCCCTTTTGTTGAGACGTGTAGGGACAAGAAAAACGCATGTGAATGCCATTGGATTGAAATAGGTTGAGAAGAGATTGGTTGTTGGATTCTCGACCATTATCACATTGAACAGATTGAATATCACATTTGAATTGATTTTTGACATAAGAGAGACAGTTGCAAAAAATAGAAAAGACATCATATTTTAAGCGTAACGGAAACACCCACAAAAAATGAGAAAAATCATCCAAAAACACAATATAATATTTGTCACACCCCCAAACCGGAACGGCGGAAACGTTCGGGGGTGGATGACGTCATGATGGGTTATGAGCACTACATCATTCCTATGGTGTACATGCAAACCCTAAAGCTTTGGATCTAGTTTGTCTAATCAACATGCAATAATCATCCAAAGCCATAAACCCTAGATCTAGCATGTGATAATCAATATTAACATAAGAATAGGGTTTAGATCTTACCTTGATTGTTATGTAGCAATAACAATCTATTCCTTCTTGTAATTTGGCTTCTAAAAGCTTAGAGTCACAAATGTCACTCCTCTAATGGCTCACAAACACCAAGAGCAAGAAGATGAAGAAGGAGAAGAGGAGAGGCACCCAAAAACGTCTAGAAACCCTTAGGAATCAGTTGGCCACGTTTTTGGTGCCCTAGGGGTGCTTAAATAGTGAGGCTATTAGGGTTATCTAACAAGGAAACCCTAATTTGTCTGCTTAGGCCCTAAGCAACCCATGGACTCCTCCTTTAGAGGCCTTGGACGATTTCTAATGGGTTTCCCCATAGAATTCGTCCACCCCTCTAATAAGAAGTCCATTAGCCCAATATTCAACTATCACACAATTGATAGTTCTAGTCTCCTAAGTTTAATTAATCTCTTTTAGCCACAATATTAGTTCTTAATTAATTATTGACTAATATTAATTAAACAATATGATTTCTCCTTTAATATGTTATTCTCATAATATATTAATAAATCATAATTAATCTCCTCTCTCCATAATTCATCCTATCAAGTTGCTTTGGTGAAGGCAACCCAAAAGGACCATGTACCATCGGGTCAAGTACATACCAAAAATAGTTATGGACTTAGACATTAATCCAATAGTCTCCCACTTGGATAAGTCTAATAACTATTCTGCGTATGACTTCAGATCCTGATCCGCAATCGTAGCTTTCAAAAGCCAATGTCAACTCTGATCTTATCAGATATGCGTCCTTTACATAAGGGATCATATATTCCTCCATTCTCGATATCGTATAGATGTGAGACATGGATTGAAATCATTCTCTCAGTCTATGTGTCATTTCCCGATTTCCGATTTATGACAACTGACTAATTGAACAAATCAAATCAGTCCTGGCCCGGCCGAGCACTTTCCTTTGTCATCACTAAATCATCGAGGGGCCCACAGATATCGCTTTTATCCCACTTTGGGTAAAAGGAATGGATAAACTTCGACTCAATGCTCGCTTGTACTCACTCACCGAATCACACACAATAATACGTTTTATAACACCAAGTTACTGGTGCATTTACATATTATCAATGTATAACCGACTCGCAAGATACAACTCACACATCTCGGTTTTAAGAATATAAGATATTATCGTCTCACCAATCACTCGTGATAAAACCCATGAAGCGATCCAAGTGAGTGTGGGTTTAATCCAATGCTCAAGTCATATTCGTAAGCACTCATGAACGTTGTAGCAAAATTTTGCTATGTCTAATACACTTTAGACAATCTACACACCAATTCATGACAATCTTCTTTCATACCTACTCCCAAAGTATGAGCGACTGCGGAACGTTCAAATAATTCGATTATTCTCAAATAACTCAATTATTTAGGAAGTCAAAACATGCAAATTGAAACACAAGAATAATACTAATCTTATATGGCCCCAAACTTTTGAGTATAAATAAAACACTTTTATTTAATCACCATATTGATTACTCATTATTTGTTGTTTCAGGTAATCAACTTTTTACTTGAATTATAACGACAATTGTCCCATGCTCTTAGCATGCACACTATGTTTACTTATGGTCCTTACTTTGTGAAATAGTATAATTGAATAACATTTTCAATCACACTCATTTTACAATTCCCAATCCTTACCACAAGTGTAAGAATACCAAATTCTTGCCACTTATAGAATATGTTAGATTCTAACACTTTATGCAACGGTTCTTTCGTAATATCACGGCACAAAAATCATCAAGACTCGGCCAATGAAATTACAAAAAGCTCTATTGGAGATTGTTACAAGACAATTCTATAGACATGAAGTCTCGCATTCAAAGTACATTCCTTTGAACATCCTTCTTGCATAAAAGTTTTTCTAATCTGGACATAAACTCTTAACGTCCAACTCCCAATAAGGAAACATTTCCATATTTGCCATATGATAACTCATTATTAATAGAATCATTTCTAATAATAATAATGTCAATATGGTCCTTCCATTACTATACTTCCAACTGTTCACAAGCGACCAATCCTTGGCGAACCTTAGATTATCCTTGACAGTTGTTTAACTAATTCAGTCAAATCTGATTCTAGTCCTTTTTCCCTCTTAATGCCCTAGGCATTTGGAAAATTTTAGAACGGTCGAATATTACAATGACATGATACTTTACCAGTCTTTTGCTATAATATTTCTATTCGCCATGTTCTCATGATTCTAACTATGAAGAGGGATGCCGTAATCATAATCGAGTGTGAGAACGCAACAATTATTTCCATATATAGAATTCTCTTACGTTGAATCCTTTCAACATAACATTCATATATCTTTTTGACTAAATTTTATCAAAATTTATCGATCTAAACCTTTAGATATAAACGAAGTATAATATTCTCTCCCTTAATTATAGCAAAACAACTATTCAACCTATGCAACTTTGCAAAGTGAAACTTTTGTTTTCTATAATTAATATTGCTAACTTGCAATAATAATAATGCTCCCACTAACATGATGATTATATCCATACCATCATAACATTTATGCTCCCACTAGCTTTGACACGTATTCAGAAAACAGCTGAACTTCTAGAAAACAATGCTTATTGAATTTCTTAAGTTCATATTTCTAATACGATGTGCTTCGATAAGCCTTTATCTAAGCTTCTCAAATTCACACACCTTCCTTAGATAGCTCACATGTGTGTCTAAACTAATTCATAACTTATATCACTAAGTCCCAAATGTTCAGACTAATTGCCAAATCTCACAATTCGAACTATGAAGAGGGATGCCGTAATCATAATCGAATTTGAGAATGCAATTTACATAATCGCTATCTCCTTAAAATCTCTCTTAGTGAAAGCGTTTCCTCACAATCATTTTCATGAAGGAGAGAAACCTTATGACACTTAGATTTTATGGTGCATGTGTTCCTATCCATGCAAATTTGTCATAAGCATAATCGTAAGAAAATGTTTGTGACAAATTCAACCTCTTATGGACAGAACTTGTTCGTTCTTAATTTATTGCCATCAAGGGTCCCACCATTGCTTCCAAGTTATTTAGCAGCTCACCTATGCCAGTCAATGTACTTTCATTGATCAAGGTGTTTGCCCTTATGCATTCAAGTGAGAACTCGTAGAACTCATATGCATAATCACTCAACTGGATTGGCACAGAAATAAAATTTTGTCAACTCGATAGGTTACAATCCTCAAGTCGTGTGCTAGTGTTTAATAGGTTTACTTTTGAATTTTTCTTGAAACTTTGCAAGATCTTTTAGACTCCCACTGACCTCTTGACATATAAGATTCTTTTGTCGAGAAACATTTCTTGACAAAACAAATATTCAAGAGTCAGTGTATGTCTTTACCTACACACAATTTGGTATTAGTTGGTCTTTGTCTTACCCAAGACATCACAACTTATCAAAATGTGTAAATGTAAGAACATTCCTACTTAAGATTATGTCACTCAATTCACAATCTTGGAGTATGACTCTAAGAATTGATTTTGGTACGAAGTACGATTCAACTTTTTGACTTAACCATTTCAACAATTCTCGACTCCTCTTCTTAGCCATACTAGTGCACTAAGGTGTCCTTAGAGGATGAGTTGTAATATGGTTCTTATAATCTTTAAGAGAATCATAAAACATGATACAAAAGTACTCTCCCTTCTTCTTAGATTGGAGAAACTTTTATCTTTCTTGCCTAATTTATTCTTCTTATTCGTTCTGCCATTCATTGAAACTTTTCAATGATTCAGAATTACACTTAATCTTGTAAGCATAATCACATTTACTAGACTTTTAGTAAATCATGATGAATAATCTTATCGTTCTTTGTGGTGGACTTGACCAGTGCACAACATTGTGTACCAGATCTCATTATCCTTCACTTGACTCAGATACTTATGTGAACAAGGAGTTAGTCTCAATTTTCCAAATACGAAGGTTCTCATTCGTCACACAATACCAGTTGCATGATTCCAAGTTTCTGTCCAATTGAAACTTGGGTGATGAGAATCTTTCCTTATTTGGTAAATTTCTGACATTACCACAAATAACATAACTAAGAATCAAATCCATTCACAATATTGCTAACAATAGAACCATTCAAACACCAATTTTCATAAAATCCATCGCAAGGAAACATAAATAAGATAAATCAAAATTTATTTTATTGCGGAAAAATATTGTCCTTACAATGCGATTACAAATGAAAAGTATGTAAATATTACTTAGCAACTTATCCTAACTCTAAAGTAGTAGCTTAAATATCTGATCCTTGAATCATGCGATCAAAATCCATTTCTTCGCGATCAGACTCAGTTTGCCCCTTCCTTTAAGCTTCCTTTCCTTTCTTGGATCCTTCAAAACATCGAAATGTAATCTTATCACATCATGTATTAAGAATTTCCAAATAGGAACTTAATAGAGTTGGATAGTGGATTTTTACCTGAAGTAGAGTCATACATCTTGACCCTCCCATCACTTAGATCTCTCAGGTAGTCAGGGCAGCTTCGTAACCAATGCCCCCTTCTTTTGGCAGTAGAAACACATGGATTCTTATGGAATGGTACACGGGACTATCTCAGACTCAGCCATTCTCTTGCATAGAGAAAACTTTTCTGGACTTCCAATGTTACCATTGCCCATAGAGGGTTGGGATATTGACTTACCAGACAAATTTGCTGACCAGTGCGCCAAATCATTTCTGATTCAGCAGCAATAAGCAAATAAGTCAAATCAATAAGAGTCATGTCGTGTTCCATCATATAGTACTCTCTAACGAACTTACCATATGATTCGGGAAGTGACTGAAGAACCAAGTCAACAACCAACTTCCTTTAAACATCGATACCTAACAATCCCAATCTATCAATATGTAACCTTTTATCCAAGACATGAGCACAAATAGACTTTCCATTATCATGTCTTTTGCCAATAGGGCTTGAGTGACCTTGAACTTTTCAAGTCTTCGAACACGTGGGTCAGGGAGAATTACTGGAGGAGGTGGAGGAAATGAAGCATGATTTCCATTTCCACAATACAATCGTGGAACATCATCTTCACGTGGAAAACTTTTTCCAACGAATTTAGGAAGACCATAGTTGTCAGACTTTGACATCTATGAAACGGGAGAAATTTCAAGTTTAGTTGATTGAGTCCTTAATAAAACACCCAAATGAGATATTATGGCTAGGACCCAACACAATATCCTACAAATTGGAAGAGGGATGCCGTAATCCAACTCGCAGAACATTTGAAGGTAGGTAAATGACGATATACCAATTTCCACCATGAAAAACGAAAAGAAGGTTAAGTTTTAAATGAATTGAAACTCCTAGATCTTTTGAGATTCATTGAACTTTTGAATGTCATGTTTAATATCGATTATGCCCTTCATTTGTGATTAGGATGCTGAGGATCACAAATAAGGTGTGAATAACCATGCGAATGTACGTGGTGCCCTCAATGTTACAGTCACCTAATCGACGTGCCGGTTAACCACACACGCTCCATCAATCTATGACAAACATCGAGTCACCCTTCGCTACCAATGCCAAACCCAACTTAGTGTGCCGGTTAACCACACACGCTCCACTAATTGTCTCGACAAGGGTATAAAGTGTAATTCCATGGAATTGCATTGATTTCACTTTTTCCTAAAGTAACTAAGATTTAGGATTTTAGTAAAATATTTAGTTACTTTATTCATTATACTTTTAATGAGGAGAGGGGTTTGCCCTATCCTACCCGTTCGGCTAACGACCCTCCACTAGTCAAGAGTGCGGTGGGTAAGAGTGGATACCCATTCAATTGCCATTTTATAGGCAATTTCCTTAAACACCCCTTATAGACCAGCTTCGTGAATGAGGCCTACTAACGGTAAGACTAGCAGTTTAAGTTATACATATATAATATTAGACTTTTAATGTTATGTATAGTATAGGGTGTATTTTACACTTTTAAAATACTAGGTGGTTTAATTTTATAAATTACACTTTTAATTTAATTAAATATAAACCATATCATTATGGATTTATTAACTCTCTTTTAATTATACTATTAATTAACTTAATAAAACCATAAGGGTGTAATTTGAACTTTTTCAAAACTAGGGTTTTAGAATTTAAAATTTCAAAAATTAAACTTTTAATAAAAATTTAAATTCCAAAACTTGAGGGCAAGTTTTGAAACCTTTCAAAATATTAAGGTTCAACTATTTAAATTTCAAAACAAAAACTTTTAAAGTTCAAATTTAAATTATAAAACCTAAAAGGGTGAAAAATGAAACTTTTCCAAACTTTATCAAGAACATTCTAGATCAACAATTCAAATAAGGCAATTAAAAATTAATTATGGTTATCTAATTTTGACCTAGTCCAATTACTTGCAAGATAATTCACCAAATAACTAAAATAATTAAACATTATCTTATAAGGCAACAAATATTTGATTAATTGGTAATTATCTACTATTTTGGCAAAGATATTCACCCAAAATCAATAAAAATTGGATTTTACTAATTAAAAACGTTTATGGTAAGTATCACAAGCCAAAACAGCAAGCAAATCGCGAAAATAAGTTGTCAGACCCTTTGACTCATCGAGTCAGGCCTGGACTCGTCGAGTATAGCCGACTCGGCGAGTTCACCATGTGACTCAGCGAGTCTTGCAGTCAGAACAAAAAAAAATCGTTTTTTAAGCATTTTTCGATCAAATAAGCATCAAATTCATAAACAAACAGCCCTAGGCTCTGATACCACTGATGGGTTATGAGCACTACATCATTCCTATGGTGTACATGCAAACCCTAAAGCTTTGGATCTAGTTTGTCTAATCAACATGCAATAATCATCCAAAGCCATAAACCCTAGATCTAGCATGTGATAATCAATATTAACATAAGAATAGGGTTTAGATCTTACCTTGATTGTTATGTAGCAATAACAATCTATTCCTTCTTGTAATTTGGCTTCTAAAAGCTTAGAGTCACAAATGTCACTCCTCTAATGGCTCACAAATACCAAGCGCAAGAGGATGAAGAGGGAGAAGAGGAGAGGCACCCAAAAACGTCTAGAAACCCTTAGGAATCAGGTGGCCACGTTTTTTATGCCCTAGGGGTGCTTAAATAGTGAGGCTATTAGGGTTATCTAACAAGGAAACCCTAATTTGACTGCTTAGGCCCTAAGCAACCCATTGACTCCTCCTTTAGAGGCCTTGGACGATTTCTAATGGGTTTCCCCATAGAATTCGTCCACCCCTCTAATAAGAAGTCCATTAGCCCAATATTCAACTATCACACAATTGATAGTTCTAGTCTCCTAAGTTTAATTAATCTCTTTTAGCCACAAAATTAATTCTTAATTAATTATTGACTAATATTAATTAAACAATATGATTTCTCCTTTAATGTATTATTCTCATAATATATTAATAAATCATAATTAATCTCCTCTCTCCATAATTCATCCTATCAAGTTGCTTTGGTTAAGGCAACCCAAAAGGACCATGCACCATCGGGTCAAGTACATACCAAAAATAGTTATGGACTTAGACATTAATCCAACAATCATGTATAGTATCACAACAATTGTATCATAGTAATCATAGTAAACACCACCAAACATTGAATACATGTATGAAAAAGGTTTTTACATCTGTTTGAAACACAGCTTGTATATATCAAAAGTAAAATCAAAATAGAAAGACGTGACTCTATACGCTCCGTCTTCTCAAAAGTCTACCGAGGTACCTGTCTACTGATTTCCTGAGAATACAAGCAATTTTTAAAAGAGTATCAGCATAAAGCTGGTGAGTTCATAAGCATGTTTTTGTAGAGAAAACCCGTCTTTGAGTCTGTAAAATGTTTGTATGTTTTCCAAGAAAATCCGATATTTTCTAACATATGTGTTTGTTACTGTATTCTGTTGTAGTATAGAAAAACATTAGTTTGTATTCCAATTACTATCAACCGTAGTATGAGTGTATTCTTACAAAAACCTTTGTATAATATGTTCTGTATGTAAACCCTGGCTATCACCAGTATGTATAGTAGTTTCATTATTTAAAATAAAACTAATGAAAAATTCAATCCCGTAAACAAATGGTTAGTTTATACTATTGTGAGTCGTATAACCATGCTTGATATGACCTAGTGACCTTTACGACGTTCTTCATGTGTCGGTTAAATGACATTTGTCACCCCAGACATGCCTGCCTAACTGTAGCTAGCAGTTCAGGTGTGGGATTGTCAGTCCCGAATAGATCTATTCAAAAATCTCACGCTCACCCTCCAGGAGACTCTGGTTATACAATGATATGATTTAACCTGTACCCCGAAGGGTACAATTGAAGTGTTGTCTCACAATCTTGTATTAACTAGTTTACATGTGGTTCTGTGTTGTTCTCTTGTATTTGAATTCGTTGTATACTGTATAAGGTAATAATCATACTTAAATAATTACTAAATGTTGTACTCTTGTAGTAATGTATATCATAAACTAAACATGTTATAGTTTATATGTTTACCCATGTACGTAATTTGAATCGGTAAAAGCTGTATATTGAATTCCCCAAACTATACCCATTATAGTTTGCTTGAAATGTTATGTACTTGGTTTGTAAATTGTTCTGAAAATTATGCAATTAGGTTTCCAAGATAAAAGTGTCCCTTATGCTCAACATAGTACAAAAGGGATAAAATATCTAAATATTTTATAAAACGTGAAAATCGTTTGACTGTATTAATTGCATAAGTTTTAAAATTTGGTAAAATCATTTCTGTTTGGCTTGCATTCCCCCCCCCCCCCTGAAAACATAAAAAAAATCATAAAAGTATAGGGGTATGAACTCACTGTTGATGTGTGAAAACGTCGACCGGAAACGAAGATCCTCGAGCCGTTGTACGTGGAACTTAACGGAATCCTAATATCAATAAATACATATATGCATCTAAATTAGCTATTTCGTTAAGTAAAGTGTTAGAAAAACACTTGTTTTCGGTTAAGGAATGTTACTGGGACTTGATTGAATCGGGGAAAATGGGTTTCTCAGCCAAATGCTCCACTTAAAAAGTGTGTACGGTCGTGAATGGGGTTTACGGCCATCAACAGGGTTTACGGTCATGAAGAGTTTACGGCCGTGAACTGGGGTTTACGGTCTTTGAAGATTCGATGAGTGTACGACCGTAAATGGGTTGACGGCTTTTGAAGATTTGAAGATATGAAGTGAGTACAACCGTAAACTCAAGAACAATGGCGTTGGATTTCGATGAAAAGGCGTTCCAAATGCTCCTAAATGACTCCCAATGGTGATTCTCGATGATTTCCAGAAGAATAAGGGGTTTTTGGTGTTTACGGTCAAGAGTCTAAAGAGAGAAGGAGAGAGTTTTCGGCCAGAAAAGTCTAAATGAAGGCTAGGGACATGTATTTATAGGGGGTTTTCGTGGTCGGTGGTGGGGGTCCACCCGACGCTGGACGTAAACGAGTGTACGACCGTACACGGGTTTACGGCCGTAAACTCACTAAGGCTGGAAATTGTTTGATTATTCGAGAGATTCAGGCTTGCGCGTGATTTGGTTCCGACTCGCATATATAAATTTAATTATATTAAACTAGATGATTTTCTAAATCAAGAAGTTTGATGGAAAAATGAATAAAATTCAAATTTTATTAACGGAAATCGTATAACAGAAACAGAAAAAGTTTCAGGTTGTCACATCATCCCCCCGTTAAAGGGAATTTTGTCCCGAAATTCAAACATAGAATACAAACCATGGGCTCGGGAAGAGATGGGGATACTTCTGTTTCATTGAGTCTTCGCGTTCCGAAGTGAATTCAGGTCCTCGCTTGGCATTCCAACGGACCTTCACTATCGGTATGCGACTTTGTTTCGTTCGTTTGACGTCCCGATCCATGATTTCTACGGGTTCCTCTACGAAGTGTAAGCTCTCGTCTAGTTCGATCTCATCAAGGGGAATCACAAGTGTCTCGTCGGACAAACACTTCTTTAGGTTCGACACGTGGAAGACGGGATGTACGTTGCTAAGTTCTCGGGGTAGACGAAGTTTGTATGCTACGGGACTGATCCTAACGAGGATCTCGAATGGCCCAATATATCTTGGATTCAGCTTCCACGCTTTCCGAAGTGTATCATGCCTTTCCAGGGTGAGACCTTCAAAAGAACACGGTCACCAACCTGGAATTCCAAGGGTTTTCGTCTCTTATCGGCGTAGCTCTTTTGTCTATCTCTTGAAGCTTTTAATCGTTCCCGGATTTGTACGATCTTTTCAGTAGTCTCTCTGATGATTTCTGGGCCTGTGAGAGTACTATCGGGGACTTGACCCTTGACTAGCTGCGTGTCGCCCACCTCAGCCCAGCACATAGGGGATCTGCACTTACGGCCATACAGGGCTTCAAACGGAGCAGCCTTGATGCTGGTATGGTAGCTATTGTTGTAGGAAAATTCGACCAATGGTAGATTAGTGTCCCACGACATGCCAAAGTCGATGACGCAAGCTCTCAACATATCTTCCAATGTTTGAATGGTCCTCTCACTCTGCCCATCTGTCTGTGGATGGTAAGCTGTGCTCATATCCAACTTAGTTCCAAGAGCTTTCTGTAGTGACTGCCAAAATCTCGAGGTAAACCTGCTATCTCGATCGAAGATAATGGACACAGGCACACCATGCAGACGAACTATCTCTTGGATGTAGATTAGTGTGAGTCTCTCCATTTTGAAGTTTTCTTTGATTGGCAGGAAGTGGGCGGATTAATCAGTCGGTCAACAATTACCCAGATGGCGTCGTGCCAACTCGGAGACTTGGGTAATTTTGTGATGAAATCCATTGTAATCGTTTCCCACTTCCACTCAGGTATTTCTGGTTGTTGGAGTAAACCTGAGGGCTTTTGATATTCTACCTTCACCTTGGCGCAAGTCAAGCACTCGCCCACGAAGGTAGCGATCTCTGCTTTCATGTTCGGCCACCAATAGAGTTGTTTGAGATCCAGATACATCTTATCTGAACCTGGGTGAATGGAGTATCTAGTCTTGTGAGCTTCGTTCATGACAACCTCCCTGTACCCGCCATACTTTGGGGTCCAGATCCGGTTCATGAAATAGTAAACTCTGTCTCCCTTGACCTCTAAGTTCTTTTCCATTCCTCTCAATGCTTCATCCGACACGTTCTCTAGTTTTAAGGCTTCCAGCTGAGCCTCTCTGATTTGTGCGGATAATTGGGAATAGATGGTCATTGTCAGTGCCTTCACTCTATGACCTGAATACTCCTTTCGGCTGAGGGCATCCGCTACCACATTGGCCTTGCCGGGATGGTAGCGTATTTCGCACTCGTAATCACTGAGTAGCTCTATCCATTGCCGCTGTCTCATATTTAACTCTTTCTGGTCGAAGATATGCTGTAGGCTCTTATGGTCGGTGAAGACAGTGCACTTGGTTCCGTAGAGATAATGTCTCCAGATCTTTAACGCGAAGACCACTGCTCCCAAATCTAGATCGTGAGTTGTGTAATTGACTTCGTGTGTTTTCAGCTGCCTCGAGGCATAGGCGATAACCATTCCTCGCTGCATGAGCACACAGCCTAGGCCCTGACTGGATGCATCACAGTAGACAACGAAGTCTTCTGTCCCTTCGGGCAGGGACAAGATAGGTGCGCTGCATAAGGCCTGCTTCAATGTTTGAAATACAGTGTATTGCTTTTCTCCCCAATTAATGGTTACTCCTTTTTGTGTCAGGGTGGTTAAAGGCTTAGCGATTTTGGAGAAATTCTGGATAAACCTGCGATAATAGCCAGCGAGACCCAAGAATTGGCGGATTTCTGTGGGCGTCTTCGGTGCTCACCAATTCTCGATCGCCTTGATCTTGGAAGGGTCCACGTGTATGCCTTCCTCGCTAACCACGTGACCAAGGAAGGTTACTTTTCTGATCCAGAATTCGCACTTTGAAAACTTTGCGTAAAGTTTCTCCCCCTTAGTGTTTCTAGTACCTGTCTCAAGTGTCGTCTATGATCCTCTTCACTCCGAGAGTAGACCAGTATATCGTCAATGAACACGATTACAAACTTGTCGAGGAAAGGGCGGCACACCGGATTCATCAGATCCATGAATACCGTGGGTGCGTTGGTTAGACCAAAGGGCATTACTACAAACTCGTAATGTCCATAACGAGTTTGGAATGCTGTCTTGGGAATATCATTCTCATGAACTCGTAACTAATGGTACCCTGATCTTAGGTCTATTTTTGAGAAGTAACTGGCTCCCTGAAGTTGATCGAAGAGGTCGTCGATTCTGGGTAAGGGATAACGGTTCTTGATGGTAAGCTTGTTCAGTTCTCAATAATCAATGCACATCCGAAAGGATCCATCTTTCTTTTCACGAACAAGATCAGGGCTCCCCAGGGTGAGGAACTTGGCCTTATGAATCCTTTGCTGAGCAGCTCATTGAGATGGCTGGATAACTCTTACATTTCTGCCGGCGCTAGACGATATGGGGATTTAGCTACGGGAGTAGCTCCGAGGATTAAGTCGATACGAAAATCGACTTGGCGTTCGGGAGGGATTCGTGGAAGATCTTCGGGGAAGACATCAGGAAAGTTGCAGACTTCGGGGATGCTCTCGAGGTCCTTAACTTCCTGCTTTTCGTTAACGACATGGGCTAGGAATGCATGGCACTCCTTTCTCAGATATTTATGGGCTTGAATGCAGGAAATGATACGAAGGTTTGAACTGAGTTTATCACCGTAAATTATGAGAGCTTCGCCCGAGGGTAGATTGAGACGGATGGCTTTTTCATAACAAAGGATATCGGCACGATTGGGGCTCAACCAATCCATACCAATGATGACATCGAAGCTTTTTATGGAAACTGGCATAAGATCGATGGGAAATGAATGATCATTTAGGGTAAGGGTACAGCCTATGAATATATCGTTAGTGCTCTCTTTCTTTCCGTTAGCCATCTCGATGGTAAATGTTTCGGTTAAAGGTTGAGATTTACATTTGAGTAGATGTTTGAATGCATGGCTAAGAAAACTCCTCTCTGCACCATAATCGAAAAGAATGCATGCATAAGAGTTGTCAAGGAGGAACGTACCCGTAACAACTGTGGGATCAACAACCGCCTCCTCCTGGCCCATCGCCAGTACTCTCCCTGTGTTTCCAGTTGTTGTTGCCTTGGGGTAATTTCTTTTGAAATGCCCAACCTCCCCACAGCCATAACAGGCTTGACGGGTGCCTGCTCCAGGAGCCTGATCGGTTGGTTGGACTGGTGCCTTGCAGAATCGAGCTGTGTGTCCCTTCTTACCACAGCTGTTGCACAACATCTCCCGGCACTGTCCATGATGATGGTAGTTGCACTTGTTGCACAGGGGTATGTTTCCAGCATAGTGGCTGGGGGTTGTTGGAGTAGTGGGAACTGCAGCAGGAGTAGTAGCAGCGTGGATTGCCACTGTTTGTTGTTTCTTGGAGGGCTCCTGCGAAGATTGGCCCTTGCGTTTGTTCCAGAATTTCTTTTTCCCACCACTCTCCTTCGGTGGTTCGGGAGCGGCTGTTACCTTATCCAAATCAACCCTGTGATCTATCAGGGTCTGCGCCAGACAATTGGCGCTATCGAAGGTGGTAGGCTTAGCAGCCAAGACATTTCCTTGAGTTGGGGGTGTCAGTCCCTAAATGTATCTCTCAATTTTCTTGCTTTCCGGGGTGACCATTCCCGGACAGAGGAGAGCCAGATCGTAGAATCTAGCTGTGTAAGTGGCAATGTCGGAACCCTTCATCTTCAGGTTCCAGAGCTCATGCTCTAACTTTGACATCTCGCCCCTTGGGCAGTACTCTACAAGCATGAGTTCTTTTAAGCTTTCCCAACCCATCGCATTTGCTACCGGTAGGGTCAGGGATTTGACCCAGCTATTCCACCAGGTTAGTGCTCTGTCGGTGAAGGTGCAGGCGGCAAACTTCACCTTGTTTGCCTCAGAAGAAGCACAGATTTCAAAAATGGATTCGATCTTCTCGAACCATCGGGTTAGGGAAATGACTCCTCCATTGCCGTCGAAGGATTTGGGTTTGGCATTCATGAAGTCTTTATAGGAACACTCCTTCTGGTGTCCCTGGCATCCACTAAGATTTTGGGGATCTGGTCCACCTCCTGATCCACCAGAGCTGCCCTGATTGATTTGCGCCATTGCTGCAGTCACGTCGGCTGTAACTGCTGCCTGGAACATGACAGGATCGAACTGTGGAGGTGGTGGCGGTGGAGGGTCGTTGTTCTTCCTGTTGGGTCTTTTTCTGGGAGGCATCTTATTCTAAAAAGAATGAAGAAAAAGAGGATGATAAGTCCTCTAGAATTTTTGGATCAAGAGATATAATACAAGAATATATCTCAGCCTGATAGATAAAGTGTTCTACGAAGCGATAAATAGAGAAGGGTTACTAATGCAAGTAAACTATCGCTAAGAAGAAATATGTAGCAACACTTGGAATGAATCTCTATACTGTATTTGGCTCTAGCTAAAATACTCCTATAGTATTTTAAGTTGTATGTTTTGTTCTAACGATACCTGATGTATATATACTTGGTAAGTTTTAGGCTTGCTGCAACACCACAGTCAGTCCCAAGCACATGTTGGTCATGTCTCGAATAAATATAGTTGATCAGGCTATATTGACCCTAGACATGATTACATAACTGCCCAGGTTTAACCGCAGTATCCAACATCCAAATACTTTTGTTTTGATCTACTTATGTTACTGTTTCTGGTACGTATGTATACTTGTATACTTCTTATAAAATACTTATATTTTAAAAGTATACTTTTAGTTCAGAGCGCTTCAGCCCCTTAGTGTTTATAGTTGTATACCACGTAAGGTTCGATATACTTAGTTCACTATAAACAAGAGCTCTGATACCAATCTGTCACACCCCCAAACCGGAACGGCGGAAACGTTCGGGGGTGGATGACGTCATGTATAGTATCACAACAATTGTATCATATTAATCATAGTAAACACCACCAAACATTCAATACATATTTGAAAAAGGTTTTTACATCTGTTTGAAACACATCTTGTATATATCAAAAGTAAAATCAAAATAGAAAGACGTGACTCTATACGCTCCGTCTTCTCAAAAGTCAACCGAGGTACCTGTCTACTGATTTCCAGAGAATACAAACAATTTTTAAAAGAGTATCAACATAAAGCTGGTGAGTTCATAAACATGTTTTTGTAGAGAAAACCTGTCTTTGAGTCTGTAAAATGTTTGTATGTTTTCCAAGAAAATCCGATATTTTCTAACATATGTGTTTGTTACTGTATTCTGTTGTAGTATAGAAAAACGTTAGTTTGTATTCCAATTACTATCAACCGTAGTATGAGTGTATTCTTACAAAAACCTTTGTATAATATGTTCTGTATGTAAACCCTGACTATCACCAGTATGTATAGTAGTTTCATTATTTAAAATAAAACTAATGAAAAATTCAATCCCGTAAACAAATGGTTAGTTTATACTATTGTGAGTCGTATAACCATGCTTGATATGACCTAGTGACCTTTACGACGTTCTTCAAGTGTCGGTTAAATGACATTTGTCACCCCAGGCATGTCTGCCTAACTGTGGCTAGCAGTTCAGGTGTGGGATTGTCAGTCCCGAATAGATCTATTCACAAATCTCACGCTCTCCCTCCAGGAGACTCCAGTTATACTATGATAGGATTTAACCTGTACCCCGAAGGGTACAATTGAAGTGTTGTCTCAATCCTGTATTAACTAGTTTACGTGTGGTTCTGTGTTGTTCTCTTGTATTTGAATCCATTGTATACTTTCTAAGGTAATAATCATACTTAAATAATTATTAAATGTTGTACTCTTGTAGTAATGTATATCATAAACTAAACCTGTCATAGTTTATATGTTTACCCATGTATGTAATCTGAATCGGTAAAAGCTGTGTATTGAATTCCCCAAACTATACCCATTATAGTTTGCTTGAAATGTTATGTACTTGGTTTGTAAATTGTTCTGAAAATTATGCAATTAGGTTTCCAAGATAAAAGTGTCCCTTATGCTCAACATAGTCAAAAGGGATAAAATATATTAATATTTTATAAAACGTGAAAATCGTTTGACTGTATCAATTGCATAAGTTTTAAAACTTGATAAAATCATTTATGTTTGGCTTGCATTCCCCCCCCCCCCTGAAAACATAAAAAAAATCATAAAAGCATAGGGGTATGAACTCACTGTTGATGTGTGAAAACGTCGACTGGAAATGAAGATCCTCGGGTCGTTGTACGAGGAACTTAACGGAATCCTAATATCAATAAATACATATAAGCATCTAAAATAGCTATTTCGTTAAGTAAAGTGTTAGAAAAACACTTGTGTTCGGTTAAGGAATGTTACCGGGACTTGATTGAATCGAGGAAAATGGGTTTCTCAGCCAAATGCTCCACTTAAAAAGTATGTACGGTCGTGAATGGGGTTTACGGCCGTGATCAGGGTTTACGGTCGTGAAGAGTTTTACGGCCGTGAACTGGGGTTTACGGTCTTTGAAGATTCGATGAGTGTACGGTCATAAACGGGTTTACGGCTTTTGAAGATTTGAAGATATGAAGTGAGTACGACCGTAAACTCAAGAACAGTGGCGTTGGATTTCGATGAAAAGGCATTCCAAATGCTCCGAAATGACTCCCAATGGTGATTCTCGATGATTTCCAGAAGAATAAGGGGGGGGGGGGGTTTGGTGTTTACGGTCAAGAGTCTAGAGAGAGAAGGAGAGAGCTTTTGGCCAGAAAAGTCTAAATGAAGGGTAGGGACATGTATTTATAGGGGGTTTTTGTGGTCGGCGGTGGGGGTCCACCCGACGCTGCCCGTAAACGAGTGTACGGCCGTACACGGGTTGACGGCCGCAAACTCACTAAGGCTGGAAATTGTTTGATTTTTCTAGAGATTCGGGTTTTCGCATGATTTGGTTCCGACTCGCATATATAAATTTAATTATATAAAACTAGATGATTTTCTAAATCAAGAAGCTTGACGGAAAAATGAATAAAATTCAAATTTTATTAACGGAAATCGTATAACAGAAACGGAAAAAATTTCGGGTTGTCACAATATTTGAAACCACTTATACTCAAAACAAGAGACGTCCACAAGTCAGAATGAGCTAATTCAAACACACGAGAAGTTTTAGAAATAGGCTTAGGAAACTTGAGACGAAAATGTTTAACTAGTTGACAAGCATGACAAATAGGTAATTTATTATTACTACTAGATATAAAATGACGACTACACAAAAACTGGAGAACCACAGATCTAGGATGACTCAATCTGCGATGCGAAGTGGGAAGAGTGACAACAGCAAAAAAGACATCAAGGGTAGTGGTAACGGTAGAAGGGGTTAGAGAAAGCATGTTACCTTGGTTGAAGGACATGTGTGAACTTGCTCCTGTATCCATGTAATAATTGTTGTCTTGCGGAGGTTGAATGGATATGGCTTGAAAAATGGAGCTCAAGTCGGTAAATTGAGGCTGATTTGCTGGAACGTGGCCACCATAAAAGGTGGTTGAGGGCATCACAGATGAGGGACCATGGGCCCTGATCGGAACAACAGAGGGCTGCTGGAAAATGCCGGCAGGAAGAGTGGCAGCAGCAGGTTGCGTTAGAAAATAGGCTGCAGCGGCAACGTATGGCGGTGGTAGCTGGTAACAGCCAGAGGTAGGTCTAAGAAAGGGTTGTTGTGCGATTCCAGGAGTTGTTGGCATGAAAAAAAGCTTAAATGGAGAACGTTGAATGTTGTTGTTTGCGATTTGTTGCTTGTCTTGAGGTGCACTTCCAAGTAAACCTGCAGACTGAGACTGAGAACTCGTGTTTGTGCCTGCAAAAGGTTAGCATTCACAGAAATACCAGAATTACCCCCCCCCCCCCCTTTGGTAGAACCCTTACAACTATTACGGTTTTCATTCCACCTATTATTTTTCTATTTCCCGGATGTGGTAGAAACTTAGTAGAGAGTAGTAGTAGTGGAGTTGTTATCAATGGGCATGTCAACATTTTCTTCAAGAGCTTCATGTAGTAACAACATATTCTTAGCCTCAAGAAAAGACGGGAACAAGTGATGACACTAACAATTATGTGATAAGATGTCTAGAGTTGTCTCAAGATTTTCATCACAATTTCAGTTTCTGAGATTTCAGAGTCCACGTCTGCTAGAGAATCAGCAATGTTTTTCAATGTATGACAAAAATCTGCATGTAACATACATAAAATACGGTCCAAAATTTTTATTTTTAATTATTAAATAAAACCATAGTTATCAAAACCTCTCGTCAAAACATAAATCAAGGTATCCAAAACATCACAATCATGTTTTATAAAACAAAATATCCACATCAAAACATCAGAGTAAAGATCCCAGGCTAAAACTTTATGGTGTGTGCAATGCAGTCATTCCGAGCTCTTCCCTTTGCTACCAGAAGTACCTGAAACCAAAACTGAAAACCATAAGCACGAAGCTTAGTGAGTTTCCCCAAACTACCACATACCATACATATAATCACATAATCACATATAAACATATCTTGGGCCCCGCCCCTTCAACGGGTCCCGCCCGACATCAGACAGTGTCTGGCATCGGGCCCCGCCCGACATCGAGCAAAGCTCGGTATACATATAAACATATCAACAAATACACATAGAATAATCACATAACATAAGAATATAAACATTCCTTGGGCCCCGCCCGACATCGGACCGTAATCCGGAAAGCATACAAACATTCATCAGGCATTGCCCGACATCGGCAAGTAATCCGGAAACATACAAATGCAAACACATGCAAGAATCACGAAGACATCAAGCATACAAACATTCCTCGGGCATTGCCCGACATCGGACCGTAATTCGGAAACAGAAAAATACAGAAACATGCAAGAATCACGAAGACATAAAGCATACAAACATTCCTCCGGCACCGGCCGACATTGGATCGATATATGGAAAACATATAAACATACATAGGGCACCGCCCGACATCGGACCTTAGTCCGAAACACATAATCTCATAAATACAGGCCGAAATTGGTGCCTTCGACCCATTCAAACACGAGGAAAACTCACCTCGCACTGTTGAAGTCCCGCAAATAAATCTCTGGCTGCTGGCTGACAGATCCCTAAACTGTCAATCGTCAAAGAAAACCCAATTAACATTCGGGTTTCAATGCATAACCATAAGTCCATACTTGGGTTAAAATGATCATTTTATCCATAACCTAGCTTGGTCCAAGACCAAGGCCCAACTCACACTCTAAAGGCCCAAAAACCGAATAACCAACCAAGGCCCAATTATCGCCCAATTTTCCAAATTGGGCCCAAACCCCTCACATGGGCCTTACCCTAAAGCCCATCCAAATATTCTAGTCCATATACTTGTTCTTGGATGGCCCATTAAGAACCCAAACACCTAAGCCTAAAAGAAAAGGCCCAAATCGAAGCCCAACATAATTAGGGTTTTCACATAAAATGACGATTAGGGTTAAATGTTCTTACTTAACTCATTAAGGACTTAATCCATTAAGTCCATCACTCCACTAGGCCAAACATACAACGTAATCGGGCATAATTCATGACGTCAATCCACTGGTCCAAACGCGGGTCTCGGCAATCCGAAACTAACATCTCTAAAATTAGGGTTTTCTAAACCCTAATTAGGGTTTCCAACCCAATCACAAGCCAATTAGTCCAATGGTTAGGTTTTTAGGTCAATTAGGGTTTCATTAGACCGGACACCACCCATTGCCACCTCGGGCAGTGGTGGTCAACGGCGGCTCACAGCGGCAGCCACCACCTCACGGCGGTGGTGGTGGTTTTCCTTCAATTCTTCCGCCAAGATTTGCTTGAATAGTCTCATTCCATTAAACACACACAACCACTACCACACGACGGCTGGTGGTGGCAGAACGGTGGCACATGGTGGCAGCCACCATGGCTGGCCGCCATGGTGGTTCCCCTTGTTGGATAAGGTGTCTAAGTCCATAACTATATTTAGTATGTACTTGACCAGAGAGTAGCATGGTCCATTTGGGTTGAATGGCACCAGAACAATTTGAAGGATGGACATTTGAGAAGAGGTTATTTATGATTTATTAATATATTATAAGCTCTAATATATTAATATGAAATCATATTATTTAATTAGTATTGATCAATAATTAATTTAGTGATCAAAAGAGACTAATTAAATATATGGGGATTGATTGTGTAAATCATTGATTCTTATAATATGGGCCAATGATCCATAATTCTTTAGGTTGGGCTAAACCAATGTGACAACCCATGGATACTCCATGGAGGTTTAAACCCATGGAGCCTAAGGAATATGGAAGGTCATGCACATTAGGGTTTATATGGTGTAAGGCTAGTTTTGCCACACTATATAAGAACCCCCTTGGCTCCTAAAATCGGCACCTTAGTAGTCTTTGGAAGAGCTATAGCCGAATTTTGTGCAAGACATTCTCTCTCAAGTCCTCTATTGTTGGTAGTTTTGTGTGAAGCATTTGAGGCATCACATTTGGGGTGTTAGGCTCTTAAAGGTCCAAGGAAATAAGCTACAAGAAAAGGTATGTCATCTCACTAGTTTTTATTATACAAGAACCCATGTTTGTATACTAGTTAGGATAATGCTTTGGAAAATCAATTTGCATGTATAATTAGAGAACACATAGATCCAAAGCATTTAGGGTTGTATGTGCACCTTAAGGTTGTTAGGATGCTCAAAACCCATCAGTGGTATCAGAGCTTAGGATTTTTTTCTATTATACTTGATGTTTTATTGGTTTTCAAAGTTGGAAAATCGAATTTCTGCATTCTGACAGGTGAACTCGCCGAGTCCACTGGGTGACTCAACGAGTCCACTCAGAAATGGACCAACTCGACGAGTCCAGTTCATGTACTCGCCGAGTTGGTGGTCCAGTGTGCAGATTTTCGAGTTTTGGCCAGAAATTGGATTAGGATCATTACCCCAAACTGTTTTTTGAACCATGAAATATGTTTTTTCATAAGGTAATGATCATGCTTGTCCAATTAAAAGATAATTGTCATAATTTCAAGATTTGTATTAGTTTATATGATTAGGCTAATTTCTTGAAGATTGATGATATGAATTATCATGTTCTAATGAGTTTAATTAGATCATGTATTTTGATTATTGTGTTAATTAAATTAATGATCTTAATGGTTTTAATGGACTCCATAACTTGTCCTCAAGTTATGGAAAACCAAAAGTCTTTTCCTTAAAAGTCATTAAACTCATAAGTTCAGAAAATGAAAAGTTTTGAATAGTGTCAAAACTTGTCCTCAAGTTTTCGAATTTGTAAAGTCACACTTATGAATACTTTAATTCCAAACCCTATAATTTTAAAATTTTAAAATTCAACCCTTATACTATTATAATATTATAAGTTTAATAATGATATATATGTATAAGACAAGTCGTTCTTACCGTTAGTAGGCCTTATTCACGAAGTCGGTCTATAAGGGGGGTATAAGGTTATTGCCTATAAAATTATGGTTTAATGGGTGTCCACTCTCACCCACCGCTTCCTTGACTGGTGGAGGGTCGTTAGCCGAACGGGTAGGATAGGACATTAATTCTCTTTAAAAGTATAATGAAAATTATAAAGTAACTAAATGTTTTATTAAATTCTCAATCTTAGCTACTTTAGGAAAATGTGAAATTGATGCTAATCCATGAAAATGCACTTTGCACCTTGCCAAGTCGTTAATGGAGCGTGTGTGGTTAACCGGCACATTAACTTAGACTAGTAAGTGTGGCAAATGGTAGATTGATGTTTGTCATAGATCGGTGGAGCGTGTGCGGTTAACCGACACATCGATTAGGTGATAAATGAAATCAAGTGTACCAAGTTAATTTGCATGGTTATTAACAACTTGTTTGTGATCCTCGGTATCCCAGTCACAAACCTGAAGGGCATAATCATGATTTAAACATGTCATTGAAAAGTTCAATGAATCTCAAAAGAATCTAGGAGTTTCAGTCCAATTAAAACTTAATAAAAAATTATTTTTTCATGGTGGAAATTGGTAAATCGTCATTTACCTACCTTCAAATATTTTGCAAGTTGGATTACGGCATCCCTCTTCCAAATTGTAAAATATTGTGTTGGGTCCTAGCCTTAATATTTCATTTGGGTGTTATATTAAGGACTCTTATCTAATCTAAACTTTGTCTTTCTTTCTTTTCAGATGTCTTCCAACACTGCTTCTGGCTCAAACCCTACCCGCTCCTTCTCTCTCATGAACTTGTGTGGGAGAGTCATCAATTATGGTTCCAACTTCAATGACTTGATTAGGAACATCAGGATGGTCACTCGCTATGAGGACAAGGAATATGTCCTAGACAAGGAGCTTAAGGAAATCGATGAGTCTTCTGCTACTCTTGAGGAGATCGCTGAGTGTAGGACTCATGAGAAGGATGCCACCAAGGTGTCTTATATCATGTTGGCCACCATGACAGGTGAACTCCAAAAGTCCTATGAGGACTTCTACCCTTTTGAGATGCACCAGGACCTGATGGAAATATACAACCAGAGTGCTCGTCAAGAGAGGTATGAAATCATCTCTTCCATGATAACAACTAAGATGAAGGATGGTGAACCCATCACAGCCCACTTGTAGAAAATGAAAAGGTTTGTGGACCATTTGCTGAAATTGACTGTAAACTTTGATGAGGAGCTGGCTATAGATATCATTCTACACTCCTTACCTCCATGTTATGATCAGTTCCGCAAGACCTATCATATGAACAAGGAGGAGGTCACATTTAGCAAACTTCAAGGGCTTTTGAGGACTGCTAAATGTAGTCTCAAAGGTAAATCGGTTGTTAATACTCCTACCACCGCCCTTTTTCTGGCAATTGGGCAAGGGAAGGGGAAGAAGAGGAAGGCTCCTTCCAAGAGCCACAATGGAAAGTCTCTTGATGGATCCTCTTCACGTGGGACCAAGGCTGGTTCTACTGCTCCCTCTACCATTCCTAAGGAAGCAAAGTGTTTCTATTGTCATGAGAAAGGGCACTGGAAGCGAAGCTGCACCAAATACTTGCAGGATGTTAAAGATGGGAAGGTTAAGGCTACCCATGCAGGTATTTATACTATTCTATCTAATAACTCATCACATTCTTGTTCTTGGGTCCTTGATACAGGTTGTGGATTGATGTGAATATTTAATGCACTAGTTTTTTATTTATAATTCCTAATTTATCGCATCTAAACCACACCTTACAGGCAGTGAACCCGATCGAGTATAGTATAGCTTTGATAAGCAAGGGTGTCGAACTCAAGGGGAACGGTAGTGAATTAATTTAAAATGTTTGATTATAGGTTACACAAAACACACAAAAGCAGTAAAGAAAGGGTTCACTAAATCTCAAACGAACAACTAAATAACAAATCTCGATAAACTGACAGGAAGACAAATCTCTTTAGGTACTTTGGTTTAGACAGATTACAACTTAAAATCATAGATAATTGCACACACAGATTTATTTATTAATGTTCACCGATTTCTAAAATGATTAGGTTCATGTTCACTATTACTAATTCTTTAGCAAACAAGTCAATTCAAGCAGTGATCAATTGATTAAACTAACATGTTTCCTAGTGTTCAGTTCGTATCAAGCAAGACTTGTAATAATAGTTAATTAAATTTGTCAATTCAATTCAAGCAGTGATCAATTGGAAAGTCTCTTGATGGATCCTCATCAGTACGCTTGGCGTACGTAACACTACGCTGGGCGTACTGGCTACCTTCAACCTTCTTCTTTCTTTTTGCTTCTAAGCCCGAATTCCGTTTCAATCCTTTCTTTTCCGCTCTATCAACAACTAATAGCTGTAAATCATAATTGAAAGCATTATAAGTATCTTTTAGTTCTAAATAAGAATAATAAAGGCTAAAATATTAAGATATAATATATAAAAATATTTATAAAAATACACATATCAAAATACCCCACACTTAGCCTTTGCTTGCCCCCAAGCAAACTTATTTTTAATTTACCAATATCGCATAACAAATCCATTTTAAACCCATCCATTATCCCAAGACCGCAATGCATGTATTTGTGTCTATAATTTCTAAGAACTTCCCATTCCTAAATACTCACAATCCTTATGAACCTTCACCCCTTAGTTTATACGACACTCATTTCAGCAACCCTCCGAATCAATCCTCAAAAATCTTTCTTAACCTCAAGGTATTTTTGGCTAAACAACCAAGCATACATAAATTCTAGAAATTACAACTTTGATACCATAATGGAGCTCTTTGAATTCTTCACTTCTTTAAAAATTTGATATTTGCTTTATTTGTATTCACCACCTTTTTGTTTGATTTTTGGTATCTTCAACTTTTTGGATTTCTTCAGAATTTTAATCTTTTGATCTTCATACTTTGACAGCTCCAAAATTCTTTCACTTTTTGGTAATTTCTCTCTTTTTTTACATGTATATCTCACTTTGTTTTTCACTCAAATCCTACATGCTTAAGCAGGGGTGGTTAACTTCAACCCTTATTGGTTAAGGTATTAGTCTTAGTGCAATGACTACATAAGCTCTCCTGGATAGATTTTAGGTTTAGGCTACAAAACGTATTATGCCATATAAACTTCTAGATTATCTTTCATATCTCATGACTTTTCACTAGGAAATGGGAACCCACAAATACACTATAACATGTGTAGGCTCAGGTAAACATTTGGGTTCTCGTCGGATCATCCCACAAAATATTAGCAAAAATTTAAATTATCACTAGATTTTCCTAAATTAAACTATTATTTCAAGTTTTTAAAATTTTAAATTTTCCTAA
This sequence comes from Lactuca virosa, assembly GCF_052849685.1. NCBI lineage: Eukaryota > Viridiplantae > Streptophyta > Magnoliopsida > Asterales > Asteraceae > Lactuca > Lactuca virosa. Next base: position 245,105,379 of record NC_136429.1, on the reverse strand, counting down.
TCTAGCAATTTTAATTTTCCAATTTAACTTCATTTTTCGACCCCCTACCCCACACTTATTTCATACAATGCCCTCATTATATGCATAAAACTAATTAAGCACATAAAAACAGTAAAAAGGAAGAAAAAGGAACAGACACCCGTGGGGTAGTAGTGGCGAGATCGAATGGGGCTGCTAAAAGTTGCTCCAAAAATTTGCTGGAAGACAGAAAACTGGAACTGCTACTTCTGAATGTGCCGGAAAAATAAAATCAAGAACGCCGACTTCTAAAATGTGGTGCAAAAGATTGCAAATAAATGCAATGTGTAGTAAACATGACGTGGGAAAGTGTCGACCACGTCGTGTCGTCGAGTGAGGTGATGTGGTAATTGGTGGCCACGTCGTGATATCGAGAATGGCAGCCTCCTCTCGCGATGAAAAACTCCCCCACGACATAGGAAAGTGTCAACCATGTCGTGGCAGTCGGGATGATACTTCTACCTCATGTCGAAATAAAAATCTATGGTGTGGGAACAACTCATCCATACCACATGAATCAAAATATGGTAGAAACGCCACTCTTCTAAATAATATACTCTCACAGTATCGACTCGCACCCCACACTTATTATAAGTTGTGGGTCTTGACTATAAACTTCAAACTCTCACACGACTCTCTCTCTAGTGATAAGACAACAGTTGGACCTAGCTGTTGAACTTACTACCAACTTTCTAAGGGCGAAAACTCTGTAAAGATCTAAAACAATCAAAGAGCATCAACATGGAAAACAAAAGTACATAAACCAAAAATAAATAATCATCCTAATTAAAACACACCAAAATAAAATAAAAACTAATAAGTCTAACAAACCAAAAATAACATAAAAAATGATAACTATGTCACTCATCATCCCTGTCATCACGCTGTTGTGTCCCTGATGTGCCTGCTCCATCATGTCGCGACTGATATGGTGGAGGAAAACGAACCGAGTACTGAAAACCTTGATGGGCAAAGAATGCGGTCATCGCATCCCCATACCACTGCTGTCTACTCTCCATGTGCACATAGCGCTCGTCCAGGCGCTGAAATCCCTCATCTACGCGCTGAGATAGGTAATGTAAATCGATATCTGGCTCTGGTCCCTGCTGTGCTCCTCGAGGAGCAGGTCTACGCCACTGGACTCGCTGTGGTTGTGGCTCAACTGCACCCTCCTCATCATCCACGTCATCTGGCAATGTACGTAAAACACCATCCTCACCCCGCTCGAGTACTCTCATCGACTCCAATAACTGTAGATTCATCGACTTCATATCATAGAACACCATCGATCTAGTGATCTCCCGCGTCAAGAACTGATAAGATCGAGCTAAGCGTGTGATGAAGTGCCCACGCAAATCGGGCTATCCTCCCGAAGCCCCCTGGCCCTCCTCCCCATGTAAGTAGCTAAAGCAACCGGGAGGTTCAGGTGCCTCCCTGGAGTAACAAGAGTCCACAGGAAATACAAATCCATAGAAGGCACTCTCTCACTATTTTTATGATGCGTGAAAGATAGAAATCAGACGATGCAATAATCTATAAGTGGTGGACCGAATCATCTTCCCCCGAGAAGTGGATGGTATGTAAACTCCCCCAGTAATCTCAGTCCAAAAAGTATTTTCATTGTAGTCATCCGACCGTCCCATAACACAATCAACAAGGAATGTCGAGAAGTGGACACTCCTCGTTTCATCTGCAGTATAAATCCCAACTCCAGTGGCAAGCTCAATCGCGCTGCACTCCCGACTCACACCACCAAGTCGAAAGGAAAAAATTGTCCTGTCATCGGGTGTCATCCTAGGATCATAGGAAACTGTAGAATAAAACTCCAGCAAAAATTCCCGATAGACAGGCTCCTGAATCTTGAACAATCTGTCCCAACCTCGACATACAAACAAAGGCACACCACTCGCGTCCAAGTGGGTGTATTGCAAAAAATTCCGGATCAGCTCATCAAGTCCAGTTTGGGACGCCAATCCCCAGTCGATTGAAGGTGCAATGTCAATTTCTTTAGTAAGCAGCACACTTAAATTGTTCACATATTTGCCACGAGTTTCATCATTCAAGGTTCGTGGGAATTGCAAGAAGCGGTGATCGGTTACGTCCTCGGGTGGGTTCGTTCGTTGAGTTCTACAAGCCATAATCTGCAGAAATAAGAACAAAACAAAACCAACACAAAAAAAAAATCACAGCATTAACAAAATTTAGATGAAAAAGTGGGTGCTGGGCATGGTCTGTATGTTGGGCGTACGTCCAGAAGCTCGAATCAGGTCTCTGTTCGTTCAAAGGTTTTAAGCCATAAGCATTCAACAAGTATACGCAGAGGCAATCAAAATACGGGGTTATACATAGGGCGTACGTCTAGCGAACGCTAGGCGTACGACCTGAAAACCGAATCGAAGGTTTATGCACGAGTTGGAGGCCAAATTAAGTTCAAGGATTTAGTATATTGGCCTGAGTTGATCTATTAAGACATAAAAAGCATAAATTCATATGAAATCATCCCTTATTCAAGAAGTGTAATAAACCCTAGATTTCTATTTAGGCTTAATGCAGCAGATTTCACGAAATTAAACCCAAATTAAAGCAATATGGTAACCGAATATCATACCTTTGTGTCGATTCATACTAGAAAAGAAGAAAAATCGAGGGTTTTTGGAGGATTCGGTGGCAACAGCGTAAATGTGAAATAAGTTGAAAGAGGAACAAAAAGTCAAAGAGGAAATATATAACCTGACGCCGACTTACGATGGGCGTAACTACATGTTACGCGGGGCGTACACGTTCCACTGCATTATGCTAAGCATATATCACACGTACGTTGGGTGTACTTCCAATTCCCTAAACAATTAGTCGCGATCATCCGTTGAGTACGCTTGGCGTATTTTTAATTATGCTGGGCGTAATTTTACTGCATTTATTCTTTTTGCCTATTTTAATTTCCTTTTTATTCCATGGGGGACTTCTTAACATTTTACTTTCTACAAACAACAGCCACAACTTTCCGACAAGTGACACGTTATAGTAAAAATAAATAAATAACTAAAAATAAATGGGATATCATGATCACTCGTCTTCGTCGAAATCAAACAACAATTGTTGATTGAATCCCTTGCATGCATAAAGGGGTTTGTGAAAACAAAAACTTTCGGGACCCGTTAGGCTATTTCCGTTGTTTTCTTTGCACCATTAACTAAAAGTAGAACAAGAGTTGACCCAACTAGTCAAGAATAACAAGAGCTCGGTCTTCCACTTAACCACCATGATACACCTTGCTATACTATGCCTCATTGATTGAGTTGGACAAATCACCAAAGTAGTAGGCTAAGCAAGTCAAGAATTCCCTAATCGCTTGCAATCTCAAAACCCATGCAAAAGGTAAACCCAAACAATGTGTATGATCACAAATTCCTGCACATAACAACAAAAACCTTCCCGACAAGTGAAATGAAATCAACAAAAATAAACCTAAAAGTAAAATAAAACTAAAAATTATAACGAATAATCAAATAAACTAAATTAATTGAACACCGTTCCCCGGCAACAGTGCCAAAAACTTGATGTGAATATTTAATGCACTAGTTTTTTTATTTATAATTCCTAATTTATCGCATCTAAACCACACCTTATAGGCAGTGAACCCGATCGAGTATAGTATAGCTTTGATAAGCAAGGGTGTCGAACTCAAGGGGAACGGTAGTGAATTAATTTAAAATGTTTGATTATAGGTTACAAAAAACACACAAAAGCAGTAAAGAAAGGGTTTATTAAATCTCAAACGAACAACTAAATAACAAATCTCGATAAACTGACAGGAAGACAAACTTCTTTAGGTACTTTGGTTTAGACAGATTACATCTTAAAATCATAGATAATTGCACACACAGATTTATTTATTCATGTTCACCAATTTCTAAAATGATTAGGTTCATGTTCATTATTACTAATCCTTTAGAAAACAAGTCAATTCAAGCAGTGATCAATTGATTAAACTAACATGTTTCCTAATGTTCAGTTCGTATCAGGCAAGACTTGTAATAATAGTTAATTAAATTTGTCAATTCAATCAACTTATATGTGATTGGTCATCACATATACTAACACATTAATTTACTTATTTTCTAGTTAACCCTAGTTTCATGTTCAGTATTCCTAGGCATATAATCTTGATGGTCATCAAAATCATAAGAGGCAAGCAATCAAGCAGATGTTCATACAACTCGATATACTTAATAATTAATAGAAAATAATTGTCATTAACACATAAGGATCTTTTAACAAGCTTAACAAGATAAATTAAACATGAATAAAACAATCAAATATACCAATTAATCCAATAATCAAGGTTTCATCTAATCATAAACTCAAAGCAAATGGTTTTGACACCAAAATCAAAAAGTAAAAACATAATAGTATCACAGTGGAATGCTAAACATGGTCACGATAACAAACCACATGATTACCGACACGAATCCGCTCTCTAATCCTTCAGATCTTGGCTCCTGTCAGCTTAACGGCCTTCCGACCGCCTTCTAGACCCTCAAAACGGCCATATATATATATATATATATATATATATATATATATATATATCTATATATATATATATATATATATATATATATATATATATATATGTTACTTGTCGACTAAGGATCGATGGTAGTCGAATTTTCTCCTTCTGGTTTCCAAAATTCGCTATTTATAAACTTTGGAACCGACTTACGTACGCTGGGCGTAAGTCGGTGTACGCGGGGCGTACCAAGAATCCCATCGCGATCCATTCTTCGGACCCAAGCCCAGTACGTTGGGCGTACTTGAATCTACACGGGGCGTAGTCCTCAACTCATCAGTACGCTTGGCGTACGTAACACTACGTTGGGCGTACTAGCTACCTTCAGCCTTCTTCTTTCTTTTTGCTTCTAAGCCCGAATTCCGTTCCAATCCTTTCTTTTCTGCTCTATCAACAACTAATAGCTGTAAATCATAATTCAAAGCATTATAAGTACCTTTTAGTTCTAAATAAGAATAATAAAGGCTAAAATATTAAGATATAATATATAAAAATATGTATAAAAATACACATATCATGGATTTCACATTTGTTCTGATGTTCATGGCCTAAAAAGAAGTAAGGATGTGGAGCATGGGAAGATAAACATTATCATGGGGAATAGGAAGGTTTCACTTGTCACCAAGATTGGAGTTTACTCTTTATTGCTTAGTAGTGGTTTAGAATTAGATTTGAATAATTGTTGCTAGTCGTCTGAAATGGCGAGAAATATTATTTCCTTTCATGGTTTGTACAAATAAGGTTTTAGTTTTTGATTTGATAATGAAATTGGTGCTATCAATGCTTATTATAATGGTGTTTTTTATTTTAAAGCATTACCGTGTAATGGTGTATATGAAACTGTGATGGTTGTAGACAAATTAGGAAATAATGTGTTGCACATTGATTCTTCCAATGAATTGGATAAGGCATGCTTGTGGCATTGTCGTCTTGGACATGTCAACAAGAAGCGCATAGGCCAACTCCAAAAGGCTGGAGTTTTGGAGTCATTCCAGTTAAGGTCGGATGACACTTGCAAATATTTCTTACTTGGTAATATGACAAAGTCACCCTTCACTGGTACTTGTGAAAGGGGTGAAGGTTTGTTGGATCTTATAAACACCGATGTGTGTGGGCCCTTCAGAACCGCCACAAGGGATGCTAACCGCTTCTATGTGACTTTTATTGATGAGTACAGTAGATATGGCTATGTCTACTTAATCAAGCATAAGTCAGAAACCTTTGAAAGATTCAAAGAGTTTAAACAAGAAGTGGAGAATCAGCTGGGCATGAAGATAAAGATGTTCCGATCCGATCGAGGTGGTGAGTATCTTAGTATCGATTTCCTTGACTATCTTAAGGAATATGGAATTGTTTCACAGTTGACACCACCTAGGAAACCACAGCTTAATGGTGTGGCTGAGAGGCACAATCGAACCTTGTTGGACATGGTTTGTTCCATGATGAGTCGAGTTTCGTTACCTATCTCATTCTGGGTGTATGCCTTAGAGACTGCCGCCCATATCCTTAATCTAGTCCCAACTAAGAAGGTTGCCAAGACACCTCACGAGATGTAGACAAGGAAAGTTCCCTCGTTAGCACACATCAAGGTTTGGGGTTGCGAGGCTTTCATGAGACGCGAGACTCACGACAAGCTCGAACCTCGAAGTGAGCGGTGTATTTTCATCGGCTACCCATAGAAATCCTTTGGTTATCTCTTCTACAGACCGAGTGACAATGTTGTCTTCGTTGCGAGGAGAGGAGTCTTTCGCGAGAGAGAACTCATAGCCAAGGAGACAGTGGGAGGCAAATTGACCTTAAAGAGCTTCAAGAGTCAAGTGGTGAAGGAACCTCAAACACTAGCCGTCAACCTGAGGAGGAAACTCCTGTTGAGCCGATTGACGAGTCCGTACCTCTGAGGCATTCCAGTAGAGTTAGAGTTCCACCTGAGTTTTATGGCTTTCATATTACTGCAGAAGGTGACACATTTATTAGTGATAGCACACTGGTAAATTTGGATGACCCTAACAACTACAAGGAAGCCATGGCAGGCCCTGAGTATGCTAAATGGAAAGAGACGATTGGACAACGAGATTCAGTCCATGTATGACAATCAAGTTTGGACCTTGGTTGACAATGTACTGGATCGTAAGACCGCCGGGCGCAAATGGATCTTCAAGAAGAAGACCGACATGTATGGAAAGGTACACACTTATAAGGCGCGACTGGTTGCGAAGGGCTTTACTCAAACTCCGGGAGTTGACGATGATGAGACCTTCTCACCAGTAGTGAAGATTAAGTCTATTAGGGTTATGCTAGCCATAGCTGCATTTCATGATTATGAAATATGACATATGGATGTCAAAACCGCTTTCCTTAATGGAAAGTTGGCTGAGGATGTTTACATGAGTCAGCCAGAGGGTTTTGTCAATGCAAAATACCCTAATAGAGTGTGTAAGCTTGAGAAATCCATTTATGGATTGAAACAAGCATCTCACAGATGGAATCTTTGTTTCGATGAGAAAGTCAAAGAGTTTGGATTTTCGAGAAGCGAAGATGAGTCATGTGTATATGTCAAGGCTAGTGGGAGCATAACCAGATTTCTGGTATTGTATGTGGATGTCATACTTCTCATAGGAAATGACATCCCAACCTTGCAGGAGGTTAAGTCCTGGATTGGGAAGTGTTTCGCTATGAAGGACCTCGGAGAAGCTTCCTATATTATGGGGATAAGGATACTGAGAGACAGGAGTAAGAGACTAATTAGACTTAGTCAAAGTACCTACTTAGAGAAGGTGTTGAAAATATTCAGCATGATGGATTCCAAGAAAGGTGACTTACCGATCCAGAGCAATGCCAAACTGAGTAAAACTCAGAGTCCGAGTACAGAGGCTGAGATAGCTGAGATGAGTCGAATACCACATACTTCCGTGGTTGGATCGATCATGTATGCTATGACTTGTACTCGTCCTGATGTGGCCTTTGCTTTGAGCATGGTCAACAGATATCAAGGGAATCCTAGCAAGGCTCACTGGACTATGGTAAAGAACATTCTCAAGTACCTGCGCAGGACTAAGGACTGGGTCCTTACCCTCACTGGGAGTGAGGAGTTGAGAGTGGTGGGGTATAGTGACGCCAGCTTTCAGACCGACATAGATAATTTCCGCTCCCAGTCGGGCTGGGTCTTTACCCTGAATAGAGGATCAATAACTTGGAAAAGTTCCAAGCAGGAGACAATAGCTGATTCAACGTGCGAATCAGAGTACATAGCAGCAAGCGAGGCGACGAAGGAGGCAATATGGCTGAAGAACTTCATCGGAGACCTTGGAGTTTTACCAACTATAAAGAAGCCTATGTAAATTTTCTGTGACAACGAGAGTGCAATTGCCTTAGCTAAGAAACCAAGGGATCATGGCAGATCCAGGAACATCGACAAAAAATATCATTTCATAAGACATTGGATAGAAGAAGGACTCCTCGTAGCAAAGAGGGTATCGTTAGAGGAGAACCCAACAGATCCCCTCACGAAGGGACTGAGTAGGGTTAAGCACTTACAACATGCGAGGCGCATCGGGCTGAAGGACGATATTAGTTTTGATAATTAGATAGTTTTGAAGCTTGTAATAGTTGAAATGTAATTGACATTTGATGATTAAATAAAAGGTGTTTTATATTTATAAGTAATGTTACTATCTTGTGTCAACCATTTACTATTGTTTCACTTTATATGTTTTGACTTCCAGAATAATTTTATTATTCAAACTATCCACAGTCGATCATACGTTGGAATTAGGTACTGAGGCAAGACTGTCATGAATTTGGCTTGTAGATTGTCTGAATTGTATTAGACATAGCAAAGTTTGCTACAACATTCATGAGTGCTCATAAGGTCTGAGTATTGGATTAAACCCACGCTCACTTGTATCACTTCATGGAATTTATCCCGACTGGTCATGAGACGATAATATCATATAACTCTTCAAACCAAGAGATATAAGTTGTTGACAATAAGTTGGTTGTGCATTGATAGTATGAAACTGCTTCACTAACTTGATGCTATAAAACGTGCTGTTGTGTACAATTTAATGAGTAGTTAGTACAAGCATATGGGTCGAAGTTTATCTGTTCCTTTTAGTCCTTGGAGGATTAAAAGCGATATCTTGGGCCCCTCGATGATTTTTTTTGACTTATGTGCGGGGCCTGGTCAGAACTAAATTGATGTGTTCGATTAAGTTCTATGTCAAACAAATCGGAAATCGGGAAAAAAACTGCTGGACAATAAGTATGATGTTGTTCCATGTATTTGTCCGGCTGATATCTTGAGAACAGAGGATTATATGATCACTTATCTAAAATGGCGCATCTAAGTTCGACAGAGGCTTTTAAGAGCTACGATTGCTAGTCGGATCCTGAAGTCATACTTGCAGCTATAGTTATTAGACTTATCCAAGTCGGAGACTGTTGGATAAGGTGTCTAAGTCCATAACTATATTTGCTATGTACTTGACTAGAGAGTAGCATGGTCCATTTGGGTTTCATGGCACCAGAACAATTTGAAGGATGGACATTTGAGAAGAGGTTATTTATGATTTATTAATATATTATAAGTTCTAATATATTAATATGAAATCATATTATTTAATTAGTATTGATCAAGAATTAATTTGGAATTAATTTAGTGATCAAAAGAGACTAATTAAATATATGGGGATTGATTGTGTAAATCATTGATTCTTATAATGTGGGCCAATGATCCATAACTCTTTAGGTTGGGCTAAACCAATGTGACAACCCATGGATACTCCATGGAGGTTTAAACCCATGGAGCCTAAGGAATATGGAAGGTCATGCACATTAGGGTTTACATGGTGTAACCCTAGTTTTGCCATACTATATAAGAACCCCATTGGCTCCTAAAATCGGCACCTAAGTAGTCTTTGGAAGAGCTATAGCCGAATTTGGTGCAAGACATTCTCTCTCAGGTCCTCCATTGTTGGTGGTGTTGTGTGAAGCACTTGAGGCATCACATTTGGGGTGCTAGGCTCTTAAAGGTCTAAGGAAACAAGCTATAAGAAAAGGTATGTCATCTCACTAGTTTTTATTATACAAGAACCCATGTTTGTATGCTAGTTAGGATAATGCTTTGGAAAATCAATTTGCATGTATAATTAGAGAAAACATAGATCCAAAGCATTTAGGGTTGTATGTGCACCTTAAGGTTGTTAGGATGCTCAAAACCCATCACCCCTTATAGCTTCCGGCCAACAGAAACACGCACACACCCTCCAAACATGAGATTAGGCCCCAAGAAAATACGCACCAACAGAGCCACCCGTGGCGACATAAGGCAGTCGGAGAAAGGATGCCAACCGCGAAAACTGCCCGGAATGGCGATGACGGCGACAGCGCTACGGCAGAAAAAGACGGAGGAGAAGAATGGTTGCAGCAGGGAACCGGGGGGTTGCGTCCTCGCCGACGGACGACAACAGCGGCCACGTCTCGTAGTTCCGGCGACCCGTGTGATGCTCCTCATCGTTCCCGACGTCCGACTGCGGGTTGTGGTGGTGGCGTTCGACGGCAAAGCAGCGGGCAGAGGAACAGCGGTTGAACTCGTCACTTTAGCGGCGGCGACTGGAGATAGGAGTAAGGTGACGACTACCATCGTTTTAGGGTTAGGGTTATGAGGGCAAGGGTGACGGGTTACAAACCCCCGTCCAATTTCAAACTTTTATTCATATTAACACTTTCAGCCCCTCCCTCTCTTTTTCTTTCAAATTAAATCCATATTTAACCAAATAGCCCCCAACTTTCAAATTCCATTACAATTCAAGTCCACAAGTTACAATTTTGCCCCCAATATTCACAAATATAACTTTTAATTCCCCAATGCATACACCCGCTAATTAATACGACTTAGGGCTGAAATAAAATATAAGGATTACATCCCGAAGTTTTATTTTATTAATTAATTACTTATTTAATTAAATTTCAAACGGAATGTTACAATTCTCACCCTCTTAAATTAGATTTCGTCCTCGAAATCATCCCTTACCATTCCCAACACGCCAAACAACTTGAGCAACTCGACCACAACCCTTAGCATTCCACAACCTTCCCAAGGCAACTAAAACCAACCCTCTCAGGGCACTACAACCCGAAGGTGAGCAAATTCCTTGCAACGTATTCACATTTACTCAACCTGAAATCTGAAGTCTCGAGATGGTTTGACTCCCTGGCAGACCGCCCGTATTGAATCATTATTGCTGAATCATGCTCTCATATCACCCAGCTAAGTACTCATCCTCTAATAAATTGAGGTTTTCACTAGAAAACAGAATCACAGACCAAATGTCCCTGCAGAAAACTTATACTTGACATAAGGCTCAGATAATCCTTCGAGTAGAAGATCCATCCCTGCAACGGTTAGACTCAAACGAGAGCTGGAAACAGGGTCAAATCAATTACTCTGAGATTATTTAATCCTGCTGCAAGTGACTTAGCACTTTCGATCATCAAGCTACTCCACACACGTAAATCCCTAAATCACTACTACTGCCGAAGCATCACGCAGTGTGACATCCCCATTTTCACGGCCATAAAAGACCGATTTAATTTATGCTTTTAAAATAAAATCATGGTAATCCTTTGATTAAAAGAGTTGCGGAATTTGTTCCCAAAACAAAATGTGATAAGAATTTATCAAAGCATTTCTTAAAGAAATGTATTTTGCATTATATAACAAAAATCTCGGGATGTCATGTTCCGATACAGACCAAAAGCATAAACAGTACAAAATAGACCTTATAACAGTTATTTACAACTACTGATCTATAATCCAAAATATCTTGATAAGTCATCCAACTTATGCTCTGGTGCCACTACACGTAATACAAAGAAAAACTGAGTGGGTCAGGCTTGGGAGCCTGGTAAGCATAGGGTTTTCAACCCACAAATAATAAATTTATTATGTTTAAGCATTAAACAATCAACCAAATTTCCCATCCCCATTATCTTCTTTATTCTTAAAGATCTTAAGAATTATCTATCCTTTACTCATTCATTCCTAAGGGTTATCCTAAGGAATAGACACGAAGTCCATCGCTGCCCGAGATTTATACAACAAGCACTAAGTCCATAGTTGCCAAGGTACTCAAAGGAATAGGCACGAAGTCGATCGCTGCCCGAGATTTATACAACAAGCACTAAGTCCATAGCTGCCAAGGTACTAAATCCATAGCTACTAACGTACATCTATACAGTACTAAATCCATAGCTACCAACGTACATCTATACCGTCTTTCATCCCTCATTCTTTCATCTACCCAAGTTTTACCCAACATATTTGTAGATAAAAATATATACATTTTAAATCATTTTAAACATGTATAAAACATTCATTCAACATCCATCTCAAATAAACAAACAACATATATACACATAGCACATATTTTATATAAAATACATCATATCTATGTGTAAAATGAAAGTGACTATACACTCACTTGATAAGACGATGATCGTACAGCACTACGGCTCTTAAAGTAATATTCTTCGATGAAACCGAAATGTTTTCTCAGAAACCAGACTTCTCGCGGGCAGAGCTTCGTCTTGAAAACTCTTTTTCTCGGGATCTTCGGGGCTTCGGGACTTGCTTCGTGTATCGGGATGATACCGGGACTTCGGGGGGGGGGGGGGGGGGGGTTAAAAGTAGGCTTAAAGATGAGAGAAGTAGGAGAGAGGTTGAAAAATTAGCAACCAAAACCGGCTGCCTTCGATTTCTATTTATAGGGTTGAATTTCGCTATTCACGTCGTGAACCAGGCTTGTTCACGTCGTGAACTTGGTCGTCATCAGGTGCGTAGTCGCGACATCAGTATGTTAGGCTCTGAAGTGTCAATCACTGAGTTCACGTCGTGAACTCTATGTTCATGTCGTGAGTTCTGACACAGGTTGAAGTTCGTGCCCCGAACTTCAGAAATTCTTATCTTTCGCATACGAGCTCCCTTTTCGACGTTCTTTATATCCACGCGTAGGTGAGATTATGCTCTACAACTCTCATTTAGACTCCGTCGGCTAACTTTGAATTTATTTTTATTATATTATTTTTAGTAGGCTAGGACAGGAAAACTCCGTTAATAATTCATAACTCCTTCATCTGACGTCCGTTTTCGTCTGTCTTTCTACCGTTGCACTACTATCGACGAGATCTTCGATTCTTGTTTAGATTGTTTCGGCTAGAAATCACTCGATCTCATATTCGAACTTTGGGCTGCATACTGCTAAGATGAAACTTAGAAAAATCATAACTTCCCCATACAAAATCAGATTTTGACGTTCCTTTTATGCACGCTCTCGCTTTAATGTATTCTAGAACTTTCGTTTAGATCACTAAGGCTAAAATGGCTCTATCGTAAATTCACTATTTACGTCCTACAACGTCGTGCCGAATCTGTCGCGAAACTTCGACAGGTCATAACTTCTTTGTTATAACTCGGATTTCAGCGTTCTTTATATGTACAGAAACCTTGTGACATATACTACAACTTGGTTAAGATTATTTATTCTAAACACTCTTCTATCAAAAAGTCATTTTTGACGCTTATCGTCTCTAAATTGACTAGCCCGGATCTACGGGTATTACAGTTATCTCCCCCTTAGGATGATTACGTCCCAGAATCATCAATGAAATAGGTCCGGTATAATGATGCCATACGTAATCTTTTCATCCTAGGTAATAATCGTACTTCTATGTTTCTTCGAATGAGTATCTAACTCTTGGACTTCTTTACCGCAGGCGATACTCAATCTTGCACCTGCTCCTCGTACTATGTTGGACTTTCAATCGTAACCTTCGTGTTACAAAATAAGTCCTTATTAAGGACTCCTTCTTCTTCTTAGAATAAGCACTTTCCTTCATTTATTGTAACAGACCGATGGGTCATGTTCTAATGACCTCTCATCGTATGATGCAACGCTTAGACTCAAGTCTCTTAGAGTCAAATTCCATAATGGAATATACCTTCCTTTATATTCTTATGTGATATAATCACATTTTTAGCATGTAGCATTTCTAGCTACTAACTTCTTTAACAACGAGCGCGATACTATTGATTGCTTTGATTTCAATCTTCTGGCTTAAGTCAGATGCTACATCGAACTTGGTTCTCCGAACCACGTAACAAACTCATCATATTCGGACTCAATTTGATATGACCACTAGGGTCATAATATCAATCATCTTCTTAGTCATTACCGAAACAATGGTAATGACATACATGAATAAAACGGAATCAATTACTAGCTTCTTGGTAACCTTGTGACTTTCCCTGATCCAAGCGTGAGTCCTGTACTTCCAGTAGTATAGGCCTCTACTACCTTTCACACCTACTCATACTCGTCCCAAGTATTGTCTCGCAGTTCCCAAGTCCTAAAATCACAAAACAATTTAACACATACGAATGTGTCCAAATAATCATAAAACTTTCCCTAGACTCTACTAGGACTTCTTCCATGCGTATCTTCAAACATCAATTATGCTTCAACTCGATTGGTGATGGAAATGCCAGACGAAGGGACAACTTCAAGAATTACTCCAATCGTTCCATCATCCTTCCAATCGAAGGTGTACTTCAGACGCACCGTACTCCTCTGAATGTACTGTTATTTTATAAGACATATTCTAAAGGCAAGATACCACTCTTGCGATATCTTCCGATTGGTGTCATTCATTATCATAAGCCTTTTCCTTTCCTCCATTTACTCAATTCTCTACGAATCTTCACCATGACGTTTTGTACATCCAAGCAGACGTTCGGTGTACCGGGCGAGAATTTAAGATAAGAAAATTTATTTACGATAGACGTATAAATCTCCTTATCACTCCGAAACGTTTACATGCTAGTTCTAATATCGTAGCCATATGCTTAGAATCATGAACACATAAGGTTTCCAGATCCGGTCGGCAATAGACCATAGATCCGAACAAATAATATCATATATGGCAAACATATAACATTTAGCACATAAAAGCATTTTAGGCATCTTTCCTAAAATATACTAGTGTTCGTGTCTATTCAGGTGCATTACCTAAATTTATTAGACACACTCCTCACAATCTTCACTTAGCATTCTAAGTTTAAGTCTAGAAATCCTACAAATTCCTAGTTTGCTTAAACTAATGCTCTGATACCAACTGTGACATCCCCATTTTCACGGCCAGAAAAGACCGATTTAATTTATGCTTTTAAAATAAAATCAGAGTAATCCTTTGATTAAAAGAGTTGCGGAATTTGTTCCCAAAATAAAATGTGATAAGAATTTATCAAAGCATTTCTTAAAGAAATGTATTTTGCATTATATAACAAAAATCTCGGAATGTCATGTTCCGATACAGACCAAAAGCATAAACAATACAAAATAGACCTTACAACAGTTATTTACAACTACTGATCTATAGTCCGAAATATCTTGATAAATCATCCAACTTATGCTTTGGTGCCACTACCTGTAATACAAAGAAAAACTGAGTGGGTCAGGCTTGGGAGCCTGGTGAGCATATAGGGTTTTCAACCCACAAATAATAAATTTATTATGTTTAAACATTAAACAATCAACCAAATTTCCCATCCCCATTATCTTCTTTATTCTTAAAGATCTTAAGAATTATCTATCCTTTACTCATTCATTCCTAAGGGTTATCCTAAGGAATAGGCACGAAGTCCATCGCTGCCTAAGATTTATACAACAAGCACTAAGTCCATAGTTGCCAAGGTACTCAAAGGAATAGGCATGAAGTCCATCGCTGCCCGAGATTTATACAACAAGCACTAAGTCCATAGCTGCCAAGGTACTAAATCCATAGCTACTAACGTACATCTATATAGTACTAAATCCATAGCTACCAACGTACATCTATACCGTCTTTCATCCCTCATTCTTTCATCTACCCAAGTTTTACCCAACATATTTGTAGATAAAAATATATACATTTTAAATCATTTTAAACATGTATAAAACATTCATTCAAAATCCATCTCAAATAAACAAACAACATATATACACATAGCACATATTTTATATAAAATACATCATATCTATGTGTAAGATGAAAGTGACTATACACTCACTTGATAAGACGATGATCTTACAACACTACAGCTCTTAAAGTAATATTCTTCGATGAAACTAGAATGTTTTCTCAGAAACCAGACTTCTCGCGGGCAGAGCTTCGTCTTGAAAACTCTTTTCCTCGGGATCTTCGGGCCTTCGGGACTTGCTTCGGGTATCGGGATGATACCGGGACTTCGGGGGGGGGGGGGGGGGGGGGGTTAAAAGTAGGCTTAAAGATGAGAGAAGTAGGAGAGAGTTTGAGAAATTAGCAACCAAAACCGGCTGCCTTTGATTTCTATTTATAGGGCTGAATTTCGCTATTCACGTCGTGAAACAGGCTTGTTCACGTCGTGAACTTGGTCGTCGTTAGGTGCGTAGTCGCGACATCAGTCTGTCAGGCTCTGAAGTGTCAATCACTGAGTTCACGTCGTGAACTCTATGTTCACGTCATGAGTTCTGACACAGGTTGAAGTTCGTGCCCCGAACTTCAGAAATTCATATCTTTCGCATACGAGCTCCGTTTTCGATGTTTTTTATATCCACGCGTAGGTGAGATTATGCTCTACAACTCTCATTTAGACTCTGTCGGATAATTTTGAATTTATTTTTATTATATTATTTTTTGTAGGCCGGGACAGGAGAACTCCGTTAATAATTCGTAACTCCTTCATCTGACGTCCGTTTTCGTCTGTCTTTCTACCGTTGCACTACTATCGACGAGATCTTCGATTCTCATTTAGATTGTTTCGGCTAGAAATCACTCGATCTCATATTCGAACTTTGGGCTGCATACTGCTAAGCTGAAACTTAGAAAAATCATAACTTCCTCATACGAAATCAGATTTTGACGTTCCTTTTATGCACGCTCTCGGTTTAACGTATTCTACAACTTTCGTTTAGATCGCTAAGGCTAAAAATTGCTCTATCGTAAATTCACTATTTACGTCCTATAGCGTCGTGCCGAATCTTTCGCGAAACTTCGACATGTCATAACTTCTTCGTTATAACATGGATTTCAGCGTTCTTTATATGTACAGAAACCTTTTGACATATACTACAACTTGGTTAAAATTATTTATTCTAAACATTCTTCTATCAAAAAGTCATTTTTGACGCTTATCGTCTCTAAATTGACTAGCCCAGATCTACGGGCGTTACACACAGCCTCCTATCTGCTTTCCAAAGGCAACCGAGACCTCCCTGGTCCCCAACTTATCTAGAATACTGAATTCTTGTCCGGTTGCTGAGCCAAGGGTAACCTCATAGTCGCTCCTCACGATTTCCGAAGAGGACTTCGGCTATCGAAATCTGCCCTAACCATATTGCCACTCATGGCTCCATTATTCTTTCTAATCTTCCCGATCATGACAGTCCGACTACCTGTCGCCATCGAATCTAATACGAAAAGTGAATGCTACCAGAACCACTGTAGTCTTACATCACACCTGGTCTCCAACAACCTACCGTTTCTCGAATCCGATCTTACTGTGGCCTACTCACATTCGTGCGGCTGACCTGCCTTAGCCTAAAACATTTGAAGGAATCCATGAGTGAATCACAAATCTGTCACATTCTCAGTGTCGAATAGGGACCAGTGAATGCTACGGGTCACCCCGTAGTCTTACAACACTCTCATACTAACTGACCACTAGAGAATGTTATGGTCCACCCCCGTAGTCTTACTATACCACTATACCAACAGCAAACTAACGAATGCTACAGGCCACCCCTGCAGTCTTACAACGTCTCTACTCTATCTGCCAACTAGTGAATGCTACGGGCCACCCCGCAGTCTTACAACACCTCTATTCTATCTTCCAACTAGTGAATGCTACAGGCCACACCGTAGTCTTTCAACACTTCTAATATATCTACCAACTAGTGAATTCTACGGGCCACACCGCAATCTTACAACACTTCTACACAACCTGCTAACTAGTGAATGTTACGAGCCACACCGCAGTCTTACAACACTTCTTCACTACCTGCTAACTAGTGAATGCTACGGGCCACCCCGCAGTCTTACATCACTTCTACACTATCTGCTGACTAATTCTACGGGCCACCCCGTAGTCTTACCACATTCTCCACGCTATCTGGCCGCTGGTGAATGCTACGACTATCCAGCAGTCTTACAACACCTTCCATGCTATGTGGCTGTTGGTGAATGCTACCACTATCCCACAGTCTTACATCACTTCCCACGCTAACTCAACCGCTAACCATGGTCTTACCGCTGATTACCAATCCGAATACACCCAAAGTCAAGCACACACACGGCCTAACATGAAAGACCCACACTTTCATATTTGACAATTGTTACTCCAAAACATGCTACTTGCATATTCATAAATAATATTTTACATTGATAACTTGTTTACATAAGACTGGATACAAACCGACTATTACAAAGTGTTATATATTACATAACTTCCCAGGATACTATAATTTATACATACATGAGTGCAAAATACAATAGTTTCAAACTATTCAAAATCTTCCAATAGTATACGATTATACTGGTTACTTATCTCCTGCAATTTGTTAAACATTGAGAGGGGTAAGCGGTGACGCTTAGTGAGTTCAATAATAGATACAATATAACGTTATGCAATATATATACTTCAATATGGCAGAAGCAAAGAGGAACAAGGAACAACAAAGGCATATATGAATCATGTGACAAGTTTTCCATATCAATCAATGATTTGATTCAAAGATATACAAGCAATGAGACATAACAATTTCCATACTTGATATACATCAATAAAGCTTCGGCCCAAATGGCACAGAAGACATACACTTTCTGATTAAACATTTTGGTAGATTTCAGGCTTTCAGCCATGTCTAACCTTCTGCCAATGCCATAGAATAGAAGTCATTCTCTTACGTGACATGCTCTACATGGCCAGAGGCTACATACCAATACCACTGTGAATCTAAGTCCTTTCACTGATCACATGACCATAGGTATAGCTTTGCTATCATTAATAGCGGAAATAATAACAACGGAAAAGCACATAGCACATATTATTATTTTTAACAAACCGGGACAGGAAAATCCGTTAAAAATTCATAACTTCTTCATCCGATGACCGTTTTCGTCAGTATTTTTA
Source organism: Lactuca virosa (assembly GCF_052849685.1). Lineage (NCBI taxonomy): Eukaryota > Viridiplantae > Streptophyta > Magnoliopsida > Asterales > Asteraceae > Lactuca > Lactuca virosa. The sequence continues at coordinate 245,086,588 of NC_136429.1, read as the reverse complement.
CCGTTGTACTACTATTGACGAAGCCTTCGATTCTCGTTTAGGTTGTGTCGGCTAAATATCGTTCGATCTTTATTTCGAGTTTTTAGCTGTCTACTGTTATTCCGAAACTTAGAAAAATCACAACTTCTTCATACGAAGTCAGATTTGGACATTCTTTTTATGAAAATTCTCGGTTTAACGAGTACTACAACTTTTATTTAGATCACTAAGGCTAAAAAGTAGTTTATCGAAAACTCACTTTTTACGCTAAATAGGGTTTGCCGGTTTTGTCGCGGATCTTCGATTGGTCATAACTTCTTCGTTATAACTCGGATTTCGATGAGGTTTTCGCCTAAATGTTTCTAACGAGATTCTTTACAACTTTAAATAATAAAATTTTACTTATTTCTAATTTTATATTTTCGTTAAATTTTAATATTTGTCTTTTGATTGAAATCTCATAAGACATCAAATACCTTCCGAGTGATTCTAAACATAGTTTTACTTCAATTCTAGTAAAAACTATCTGTTAGAACCCAATACTCAAAATTATATAATATTTCATAATATTATTCACTTTTAAAAGTTACAAAACACGATTTCAAATGTGTATGTTACAAATACCTCCTCCTTTTGAGGATTTCGTCACTGAAATTACATCGATTTAAATAAATGGGGATATTTAGCTCTTATCTCATTCTTATTTTCCCAAGTATAATTTGGGCCTCGATGGTGTTTCCACTTGACAAGCACCAACTCTACTTCTTTATTACGTAGCTCAGTCGTTCTTTCGTTTACGATCTCTTCAGGCTCTTCTACATAAGTTAACTTATTATCCAGTTTCACCTCGGATAACGGAACTTCTTCATCATATATGCTTAAACATTTACGTAGATAGCTCACATGAAACACATCATGAATACCTGCCAAATCTTTCGGCAATTCCAAGCGGTATGCTTGTTTACCAATTCTCCGGATGATTTTGAAAGGACCAACAAATCTAGGGCTTAGTTTCCCTTTCTTCCCAAATCGCATAATGCCTTTCCACGGTGATACCTTCAGCATTACGAAATCACCCACCTGGAATTCTATGGGTCGTCTCCTCTTTTCTGCATAGGACTTCTGTCGATCCCGGGCCACTTTCATTCTTTCTCGTACAATTTGAATATTGTCAGTGGTGTCTTGAATCATCTCAGGGACTCCAAGTATTTTCTGTCCTATATCACGCCAACATAATGGAGTACGACATTTACGATCATATAGTGCTTCATATGGTGGCATTTTGATAGAAGCGTGGTAACTGTTATTATATGAAAATTCGACAAGAGGTAAGTACTTATCCCAGTTACCACCGAATTCCAAGACACATGCATGAAGCATTTCTTCTATTGTTTGGATTGTTTTCTCCGTCTGACCGTTTGTCTGGGGATGATAAGCTGTACTGAGAGAAACTCGAGATCCCAATCCACGTTGCATACTCGCCCAAAAATGAGAAGTGAAGCTAGTATCACGATTGGAAATAATCTTCAGTGGTACATATTCTTCTCCTCTTTTGAGATATCAACTGTATAGGCTAGATAAGTAGAATACTCCTTCGATATAAGTTTACGAGTTTTTAGGAAAGAGATTGTTTTTAAGATGTTAAGTCTTTGTTTACCGAAGACATAAAATAGAATTCTTCCATTCGATAAGGATGCGTACCATCTTTTCGTAACACAAGAATTTTGTGCGGTTCTTTGACAACCAATTCATGCCGAGAATAATTTCAAAGTTGGGCAAGGAAATAGGAATCTGGTTAGCAAGAAAACTATAACCTTTAGTTTCTATGACAAAATCTCTATGGACTTTACCAGCAAGTAATGATACACTTCCTATGATATCTACGTGAAATGGTTGCGCGAGTGCATAGCAAGCAATTTGAAAAGAATGTGCAAATTCATGAGACACAAAAGAATCTGAGGCACCATAATCAAATAAGATGTGAGCAGGTCTAGAGTTGACAAGAAATGTACCTGTCACAACATTCGAGTCCTCGCGTGCCTCCTCTGTGGTAATCTGGAATGCACGGCCCTTAGCTTTTGGCACCTCCTCTTTTGGAGTATTCTTTGGTTTTTGAACGGAAGCTTGACTCCCCGCCATTTGACTAGTAAGAGTAGGGCAAAAACGCTTCTTGTGGCCAGTAATACCACATGCATAGCAAGTAACATCCTTCCTTGGGAAAGATGGCTTTATGTGACCCGCTTTTCCACATCCATAGCAGACCACAGATTCCTTTTCTATTCTGTATTGGCCTGGATGATTCTTTCCACAAATGCGACATGATGATGATTGAATAGAAAAAGATTGTGATCTATCGCGACCACAAACGGCGCTCTGAGATTGCTCTCTTGTATTAGAATCAGATCGAGCTGGTGGAATAGAGGAAACAGGAAAAGTTTGATCGATACGTGGATGCTTTGGAACAGAAAGAGTGGCACCACGTATCTCTAAGTCATGCTCACGCTTTCGAGCATACTCAACAACTTTGTCAAAGGACAGAACATCCCGATTAGATACGAAATCGCGGATTTCATACCGCAGTCCATCCAAGAATAACTGGATTTTATCGTCTTCATTTGGGATATACTTTGCAGCAAACCGTGCTCTTTGATTGAATTGAGTTTCATACTCATTCACGGTCATTCCTTCTTTCTTAAGCTCAAGAAACTCTTTCTCCAATCTTCTCCTCATGTCTAAAGGACAATACTTCCCTAGCAAACGAGTTTTGAACGTCTCCCAGGATAAATTCTCCTGGTCATACTCGTTGAGAGCTTCATATGTTGCTTCCCACCAGACTAAGGCTTCTCCGATGAGCATTGCAGAAGCATAATTTTCCTTGTCTTCATTATCCACATGAGAGATACGAAATACTTTCTCTGTGTTCTGAATCCAAGTTAGAACAACTATGGGATTAAGGACAGCAGAAAACTCTGTAGCACAACTACTCTTGAAATCTTTGAACGAGGGACGTTTCGCCTCTCCTTTTGAAGATTCTCCGATGATTTTCTCTTTTACTTTATCACCATTCTTTTTGTGTTCTTCGAGAGTCTGTCGAATAACACCGGTAAGTTTACCCAAAAGTCGCTCCTCACGAGGAGATACTGGAGTATTTACTTCATCAAGTTGGGGATCTCCACCCACCTCTGGGGTATGGCTACTCACCTGTTCAGCCATTGCTCTGCAATATGGAGTAACATTGTATTTTAGAATATTAGGGTTTATCATAGCCTAATACTCTACTTAAGTCTTTCCTATGGTTTGTATCCATATACTTACAATGAGTTAGTTCATATACTGAACTTCCAATAGTTTAAGTCTAAATACCAATCTGTGGAATTTAGTTCACTTAAACTACTGCTCTGATACCATGATTGAAAGACCCACACTTTCATATTTGACAATTGTTACTCCAAAACAAGCTACTTGCATATTCATAAATAATATTTTACATTGATAACTTGTTTACAGAAGACTGGATACAAACCGACTATTACAAAGTGTTATATATTACATAACTTCCCAGGATACTATAATTTATACATACATGAGTACAAAATACAATAGTTTCAAACTATTCAAAATCTTCCAACAGTATATGATTATACTGGTTACTTATCTCCTGCAATTTGTTAAACATTGAGAGGGATAAGCGGTGACGCTTAGTGAGTTCAATAATAGATACAATATAACGTTATGCCATATATATACTTCAATATGGAAGAAGCAAAGAGGAACAAGGAACAACAAAGGCATATGTGAATCATGTGACAAGCTTTCCATATCAATCAATGATTTGATTCAAAGATATACAATCAATGAGACATAACAATTTCCATACTTGATATACATCAATAAAGCTTCGGCCCAAATGGCACAGAAGACATACACTTTTTGATTAAACATTTTGGTAGATTTCAGGCTTTCAGCCCTGTCTAACCTTCTGCCAATGCCATAGAATAGAAGTCATTCTCTTACGAGACATGCTCTACATGGCCAAAGGCTACATACCAATACCACTGTGAATCTAAGTCCTTTCACTGATCACATGGCCATAGGTATAGCTTTGCTATCATTAATAGCGGAAATAATAACAACGGAAAAGCACATAGCACATATAACACATAACATACAATTGTTCCTATATGTTGAACTCACCGTGAATTAATCGGGGATTAAAATAGTAATTTGTGCAACACTTCGTTATAATAATTATGTTTCTTCGTTGAAAACCGGGAGCTTTATTGAAAACCGAGCCTTGCGAGGGTTGAACTTCAAATCCAAAAGATAAATTTCTCGGGGTCTTCGGGCACTTCAGAACGTATTTCGGGTGTTGGATATGATCTCGGGGCTTTGGGGGAAGTTGAAATAGTAAAAATATGGAATTAAGGGTGAAAATGTGTCAATTTCCAAAAATTAGCCGGGAGATCTCGCATGCCTTTTATAGGGGTGTGCGAGACTTCGGCCGAGGAGATAAGAAGGACAAGCGTCGGACTCGCGAGGCTACACACGTCGTATGCGAGGCCGAGACAGGTGGTGGACACGCGTCGTCTTCGGAATGGTCCAGCGCTTCGGATGACTCACCGAGATCGGACACGGGGCAGGCATGCGAGATGGGGCGACGTGGCCGAACCTGAGCCATGCGAAATTCCTTGGTTTTTGGGATTTTCTCGATTTTTGTGTCCCAAACTTCTCAAATCCATAACTTTCGCATACGAGCTCCGTTTTTGACGTTCTTTATATGCACGCGTAGGCGAGACTATACTCTACAACTTTTATTTAGACACCGTTGGCTAATTTTGAATTTATTTTTAATATTATTATTTTTAACAGATCGGGACAGGAAAATCCGTTAAAAATTCATAACTTCTTCATCCGACGTCCGTTTTCGTCAGTCTTTTTACCGTTGTACTACTATTGACAAGACCTTCTATTCTCGTTTAGGTTGTGTCGGCTAAGTATCGCTCGATCTTTATTTCGAGTTTTTAGCTGTCTACTGTTATTCCGAAACTTAGAAAAATCATAACTTCTTCATACGAAGTCAGATTTGGACGTTCTTTTTATGAAAATTCTCGGTTTAAAGAGTACTACAACTTTCATTTAGATCACTAAAGCTAAAAAGTAGTTTATCGAAAACTCACTTTTTACGCTAAATAGGGTTTGCCGGTTTTGTCGCGGATCTTCGATTGGTGATAACTTCTTCGTTATAACTCGGATTTCGATGAGGTTTTCGCCTAAATGTTTCTAACGATATTCTTTACAACTTTAAATAATAAAATTTTACTTATTTCTAATTTTATATTTTCGTTAAATTTCAATATTTGTCTTTTGATTGGAATCTCATAAGTCATCCAATACCCTACGAGTGATTCTAAACATAGTTTTACTTCAATTCTAGTAAAAACTATCTGTTAGAACCCAATACTCAAAATTATATAATATTTCATAATATTATTCACTTTTAAAATTTACAAAAAACGTTTGCTCATAGATTGCTTACATTACATGTTATGCTGAAATGCTTCTTTAATTGGAGAAACAAGATGAATATATTTGATCAATTGGGTAATGTTATAAAACCTTGTTAAATTGGCTTATGACAGATCATGTATTTATCTTTTTGCCGATGACACTTAGTCCTTTACTAAATATTCCTTACATCCCTGGAAATATGCCACAATGTTCCAGAAAGGTTGTATTGCTTCCTTTTTTGGAAAAAGTGTATTTGCAAATGCCATCATTATAAGGATTGATGGTATTAATACTTGTCTCCTCTAAATGGCCATGTTAATAACTTGTAACAGTCAACTTAATACGGTGATGTATCACTTTCATAGGCCAGTGCAAAACCACTTTTGTTATTGACAATACATTCGGAGCCATATGCGATACCTTTTTTTTGTTTTGTTTTTTTATGGACAGCAATGCCAGATGTAATACTACAATCACCTTTTCCTGTGCGACTTATGTGACAAGAAGTGATTTACTTCATATTGCACTTTAATCTTGAAGACATCCATGTTTGCAGTTCATGGTCACTTGGAAGCATGTTTTGGATTCATTGATTTTGTTAAGGTCGATACATCCTTAACTACTAAACAGAAATTCATAAACAATGTTAGTTTTAAGGACTAAATCATAGAAAGTGACAATAGTGAACTACCAATGGAGACAAAAGAACTTAACCGGACTACACATACAGATTAGTGAATAGTCTAGGCACAACTTTAATTTTTGCTTATTAAGTAATTGTATTTTGAAAATCCATCCAAATATAACATTTTACTTTTTTCTATAAAATACTCATATTATCCTTCATGGGCTGTGCTTAGCACAAACCTTTAACTTCACTAGTATATATCAAGGTTGTGAAAGTCGTTAGGCGGTGGTCTGGCGGTCGACTGGGCTTAAGTGACTAATCGGTTTATGCCGGGATTAATCGGTACCTAGGCAGAGACCCTTAATTGTAATTGAATATATTTTTTAAAAATTAAATATTACTTATATCCCAACAAAATAAGTAAATAACCATAGAACTTTGACATATTGAATCGTTTAAATATCTAAATCATCGTATATAATAATTTTTACACTAATTGGTGATCTTTTAACAGTTTTAGTCATCGATCATCATAATTTAGTCATCCAATATTATAAATTTAACTAATCAGAGATTTTTTTTTTAAATTTTGATTGTCTGATATTTTTACCGGTCTAGACCGCCTAGGACCACTCAGGACCGACTCAGCATAGGACCGCCTAGAACAGCCTACATTATATTACCATAAAAACAATTGTTGATATTTTATATAATCATCAGGATTTAAAATTAAAAAAATAATCAAATAAATAATAGTTAAATCGATTAATCATAAAAATAGTTAAAAGTAGCACTATTGCTAATATCAATCCAATAATCATTTTGAACAACATATATTTTTCAAAAGTTGTAACTATATAATTTTAACTCGTGCAACGCTCGGGCATTCACCATGTAAATCTTATAAAAGAGGTCATCCAAGTGAATATGGTTCAAGATATGTCATATACTTACACTATATTCATTTGAAACTTCGACAACTTCTCAACTTTCAACCACCTAATCACAACCATTCTATAGTTTTCAACTTATATCTTACAATTAGTTAACTAAAGGAATTTCCATGTTCCTAAAGATAATGACATTTACTAATGACTTTTTACTTCCCCTAATTTATATATTTATAGCTATATTACTAGTATATAAGTAAGATTTCTTTAGAAAAAACATTCAGATGTTTGAAGTGGTTTGTGATTAAAGGTACATAAGCTTAAGTACCTAAACTCATCATACTACATCGTTTTGTATCATATATGTATTGTAACCATCTAAAGTTTTTAAAATTCAACTCCTAACTTGATTTCTTCAAAAAAAAATTAATTTCACCATTATCTTCTTTTTACATAGTTTTCATTTTCAACTATAATATATATAGTTTGGTAGGTGTTCGATAGAAATATGTGACGTAAGAGGAAGATAATAGTGAATCTTGAAAGTAAATCAAGTTAGACGTTGCAGTTTAAGAACATTATAATGCATATATGATACAAAACGATGTATTATGATAGTTTGGATACCTAAGCTTATATACTTTTAAAAGTATATTCACTTTTCATATATATATATATATATATATATATATATATATATATGATTAAATGTGAACTCCAAATATTGTGTGAATGTATGACTAAATTATGATCATTGAGTTAAAAAAAATTAATGACTATGATTTTAGGGTGCATTGTATTAATGTAGGATAGCAATTACTATATAATTACAATCAATTAATTCTAATGTTATTAAAGAGTAATTATGACATTTTATTAAATGAGATAAAAGAGAAGTAACTCTATTTTAGGAAACCAAGTCAAATATATTAATAAAATCCAGATTATTATTTTTAAAACCAAATCACAGAAAATCACGTATAAAAAAATTTCCTATATTTTTTTACATGATAATCACTTAAAACTAAAACGAAATAGATTTCATTCTTTAAGAATTACTTAGTTTCATAACATATTTCTTTCTATAAAAATTAGGCGATTTCACTATTAGTTTTATAAAATATTAACAAAATGTTTTTATACAATGTTCAGAAAGTACAAAATTAAAAAATCGGACGATTTGATTCTTTAAAAATCAAGAATTTACTTGAAACTTATTTCATTCTTTAAGAATCACATTTCATTCTTTAAGAATGCATTGACTAATAAATATTTTTGAACTATTGTCATAAAACTAGTGAAATATGTGAAAAAATTCATTCTTTAATAACAATCCATTAATACTTTATAACATATTTTTTTGAAGTATATACAATATTCTTTTTATACAGATTCACCAAAACTATAGACCAACTGAAAATTTTTGAAGAATAAAAAAATATTATTTTTACACATAAAGATATGTTACAGTGTGTAACATATCTTGAAGAATATGCAATAAACTAATATATTCTTTGTATGAAATCTTAAAGAATGAGCATTTGATTCGGCACTATATCTGAGTTTTAGTCAGATATGTATATTAAAGAATTCAATTTAAACTACTTACCAAAATTATAGGAGCGAAGTTAAATGAAATGAGTTACAATAATTATAAAATTATAACTGAAAATGCATTTATTGATTTATATGTTAATTACTATCATACCTTTATTAGACGATTGGTCAAAAAATGGTTATACAATCACACAATATATAATATTTATATATGAACCTAACTCTCTCTCTCTATATATATATATATATATATATATATATATATATATATATATATATATATATATATATATATATATATATATATATATATATATATATATATATAATTAAACCATTTTACTTTCCTTTATTAATTTGAAACTCCTGTCTTTTCATTTTCCAAACTTATTGAACTTACTAAATGTAAAATATAATCATTAATGCGATAGATTATTTAATTATTAATATAATATATTTAGATTTTTAATTTAAAAATGATGTTAAATACAATGGTTATATTTAACTTTTAAATTTTCTATATAATAATATATTTAATTTATTAATTAAAATTTGATATTAGACTTAAAACCTAAACCAAAATCTGGAATAGCCTTAAAAACCAATCATAGATTTCTTTTTAAATAGTTAAAATGTTTAAATGTGTTAAATACAAAGCTTAATAAAATTCTCAAATAACTAAAATAATATCCAATATATATATATATATATATATATATATATATATAAAGAAAATCGAAAATCACTCCATCCTATATAAGATGGGAGATGAAACTACGGCAATGATCCAAGGCTATATAAATAGGAACCATGGATCTCATAGTCCCTTGCACCTTGGCTAGATATTCTGCCATCCTCCTTCCTTTCTTAGTGGATAATTTCTAACCCTCTAGGGTTTTTGAAAGTAACCATGCTACTAGTTTATTTTGGTTACTTTGTTGGAGACTTGTGTGTGAAGCAAAAGAGGGATTCCTGCTACTATGTCTTTTCCATCCAAAGCAAATGTGGTTGTGACCAGATATCAGTCAAGGAGTCTTCCAGAAGATCGAGAATATCAAGAGCATCAAAAGGTTACTAATTGTTCTATTATTTTTCATAAGTAGGTTGATATAATAGAATAAACCTAGATCCTTGTAGGTGCTTTTATATATAGGGTTTTATATTGCTTCCACTGCTATAACTAATGTGTATAGAATGCTACAAAACCCATCAGAAAGTGTCACATTCATTATGGTTATTATAATTTGTAAGTGGTTTAATCATTGCTAATTTTTTTTTGGGTTTAATGGGAATTATGTGTTCACGTTTGTTTTAGTTTTCTATTATTACTTGTGATTTTGGATGGTTTTTGACCTGATTCGTCTGAATATGAATTTGGAATAATATTAGCAAGTAATGTATTCATTAACGATTAAAATAAAAATGTACAATAAATTAGGTTTGTGGTGTCTTATTTGTATTTTAATAGAATTGTTGTTGTTTGTATATTAACTAGGGAAAAACCCCGCTTTGCGGGGTTGGACGTAACTTACAACCGTAAAATACCCATGAATACATAAAAGAAAAAATAACCATTTATGTCCTGCAGTAATATCATCACAAACCCTACCTTCTCTTAATCATTAAGAGGCTGGCCGGAAATATTTCATAACTAAATGGTTTGGTTTTTTTTCTCAAACAGCCCTTATCTGTAGTCCTTTGAATAAACCACAACTAAAATGAGGCGATCTCAAGATTTGCAAGTTGCATCTGTTAATAATGGATGTATACACGCACTACATTATTATAAAATCAAGCTCAAAAAATAAAACAAAAAACCTTCTACACAGCAACAAATGCTAAATCAAAAGAATAAAAGCTGTGAAATGTGAATAGTTTCTGTTTTGTCTTGTTGATGTAGAGAATAGACAATAGATAGATAATGATGATGAATCATGATTTTGATTAATTCCTTCGGACCAAAGCTGCAGCAATTCCACCAGCTATAAGTCCCACATCAGTAGTAGTGATTCAGATTCCGATTCCGATCACACCATCTGTGGAATGGAATCGGAAACGTTAATATTTATCAATGACCAAATCCATAATAATACAAAAACAACACCTTTTGTGATGCGAGTCTCTGTTAAAATAGGTTCAAACCATAACCCAAAAATAAACCAGACCATTTTACATCATAAGATTTTGAGTAATAACAGACATATTTTGATGTAAAGTAGAATGCTTTAAAAGGCATATTGACTATACACATAGGAAGAAAAGAAAAGAACAGACCATTTTACATCATAAGATGTTTTCCTCTACTTGTGATCTGGTTACAAACCCAGGGGCAGAGCTGCCATTGCGTGTTGCTCCAACTGATTGCTTGAAGCCCTAAATGAAATATAGTAAAAAATGAAGGAAACAATTATGGATTCATATTCATCATTCGTAAAAAATACATTCACGCCTCTTTCAAAAAAAGTTTGTTTTTTTTTTGTTGTCTAAAAGAAAATTGGTTTTTCCATTTATAGAATCCTATATTTTCCATTTAATATAAAACCATTTAATTGGACCAAAAGGACCTACTTACACTCTTCCATATTTCCTGCAAAACGAAAATTTGAGCTCATATTGATGCCAATATGATAAAAACATGAAATAGAAAAAGATATACATGAATATATGATAGAAACTGAGACTAATGCAACCGAAAACCATGACTAAAAAAAGTTAAATTTTTGCATCTTTTTGCACACGAACATGGACAGTAACAATATTACCAGCAGCAGAACTGCTGCCACTGCCCTAAAACAAAATCAAGAGCTATGAAAGAGTTCTTTATGGGAAAATAAAGAATTATAGCATAATGAAAAGATACCTTGATGAACGCCAAAACATTGCACACCCATCAACTCTCTCACCACTTTTCATCTGATTAACAGGAAAAGAGAAAAAATTTAAACATACAAAGAAAGTTAATTTTCTTGCAGTTTCTTAGTTTATTGAATAAACTCATAAATGCATACCATATTGTCTGTTACAATGCATGGTAGATAGAAACAAAGTTCAACTATATAACGCCTCCATGGATTACCATATAGTCTAAAACATTATAGATGATCAAGGATACAAACATAAGAAGGTAGAATCATTTAGGCGAAGCAATAAAAAGCTCTTTGACCAAATTGCCCTTCCATTATTCCACTAATGATTGGAAAACAAAAAGCCATTAAACCCCTTCTACCAAGAGAGATTGGAATGGCATGTCTTTGAACAGGATTTGGCTTCATATACCTGCACCTCCTAATGTTTAAATTTAAAGCTTTCCCTAAATCAATCTCAGCGAAAGTGTGCACAAGAGGTGGGACATTATCGCGACTTGTCTCTGCTGGAATATCTTCATAAGCATCAAGCATGAGTACAATTAAAAAAATCTGATATAACATTTGTATATGCAGCTCGTATAAAAAAAATGTCAAGAATTTTTCATTTGGTCTGTGCAAAAAGGTGAACGTTGTTTTAACAACTCAAACATTATATTACATTATCATATTGGCAGAAGCAAATCCAAGAGATGCATGGAACAAATATATGTTTCACAAGCTACCAAAACTCCAAATAATTAAAAATTTCATGAAGGTATGCCTCACCTGGTCCCTCTTTGTGTATATCCTAAAGAGAAGTAAACTTTTTATAAAAAAAAAATTCCAACTATCTGCTATTGTATCCACACTTTAAAACCAAAAGTCTTTTAAAAGCATAATTACATATCAAATGAAATTGTTATGATCCCACATCGGCCGAAAGTACTATAAGTTGGTGGCTTATAAGTCTAGGTGTCCCCTCCTCATACAAGCTGGCTTTTGGGAGTGAGTTCTACACTTGGGCTTATGGCGTGATACGGGCCTAGTATGGGATAACGGTAAGGACGGATGTTAGGTGGAGTGGAGTTTGGCATAAGTGGGATTGAATGGTTTTGTGATCGAATCGGGGGTAGATGTTGAGGCTCTTCAAAGATGGTGGTGTATTGGTTGACAACAGGTTGCAATGGGAGGGGTATACAAGGGGTAGTTTCTGGTTCAATGGCTAGGTGTTGGAAACTGGATGACTTTTGAGGGCCGGATGAAATGCCTTGTAGCTTATATCGCTTTCCATCTATTGAAAAAATCATGAATAATTCCTTCCAGTTAGCTTGAACCGTATTTAACGTAGCTAACCATTGAACACCCAAAACTAGATCAGCTCCACCAAGAGAGAAAGGATGAAAATCCTGAGTGATCTTGAGGTCATTAATCTGTACAGAAAGATTTTTGCAGATTTGACCACATCGAATTAGGTCTCCGTTACCGATTTGAACACCAAAAGACGTTACCGGTTGAGTCGCCAACTTAAGTTCATTCACCAAGACATCTGAGATAAAATTGTGTGTAGATCCGCCATCTATTAAAATTAAAACCTCTGTAGAATGAAGCATACCATGGATTTTCATTGTGGTAGGTTGCGATTTTCCCAGAATAGCATGTAAGCTAATTTCAGCAGTCTCCTGTTGGTCAGAATCAAGATCATTTAGATCCATTGTCGGAGATTCTTCAACGGCTTCATCAGCTTCTAAAACCTTGAGGGTACCGGTTTTGCAACGATGACCCGGTCCATATTTTTCGCCACATCTAAAGCATTCCCCTTTTAGAAATCGATTTTGCTTCTCATTTTCGGAAATTCGTGAAACATTTCTTGATTGGTTTGATGTTTGGGCTGGGATAAAAGAGGTCAGTTTAGGATCTGCTTGTGAGAGTTTCGAATTTGGGGTTCCCGAGACATTTTTCCCAGATCGATGACAGGTGAGTTTAGATTCGAATTCCAAAGCCAGGCTCATGGCACTATATACCGTATGGGGTTTGTGAATTCGTACATCTGATTTTAGTTCATCTTTTAGGCCATTTAGGAATACTCCTAAAAGACAGTGATCTGGCCAATTTGAAACCCGAGAGGTTCTTTTAGCGAACTCCTGCCGATAGTCTTGTACTGTACCAGTTTGTTTAATGCTGCATAGGAACTCATCAGGGTTCTGAAACTCAGCAGGGCCAAAATTTCTTGTAAACACTTGGACCAATTCTTCCCAGAAAGTGATCGGACGATCATCAAATAACCATAAATAGAGGTCCAAGGCATCTCCTTCTAAGTGCATTGAAGCTATCTCCACCTTTTCTTCATCTCGGATCTGATAGTACCTGAAGTATTTTTCGGCTTTCAGCAGCCATCCACGTGGGTCTCCGCTACTAAAAGTTGGGAAATCAATTTTGTTGTAGGGTTTATGTGGCATTCGACCCCTCCAACTGCTTTCCCCCTCGTCGTTCTTGCTCCCGCTGGACCGTTCCCTCTTTTTCAGGGCTGCTATATCTTCCTTCATTGTTTCAATTGACTCCAGCTTTGCTGCTATGGCAGCCAATTGAGTGGCAATGGGATCGGGTGGGTTGTTGTCGCTTTTGGGAGTGAGTTCTACACTTGGGCTTATGGCGTGATGCGGGCCTAGTATGGGATGGGTCCGTATCAGAAATCTACCTACTTTTTGGTCATTCCCTTGATCCAAATGTCCATCTTGTGCAAAATAGGCTAAAAATAGATTTCCAATAAAAGCAACAATGTCAGACTCCATTGGCCCATAGCACGCAAATTCTTGGTTGATGACTTGAGTTGACTCATGGGTAACCATGATTGAACCCGTATGGAAATCACCATGTATTAATGGCGCTTGTGTTTTTTCATATAACCTGCACAAATTCAATATCATAATTCATACAACATATGTAAATGCCTAAATAGGAAACAAAATACAACATCAAGATGGTAAAAAGGTAATTGATTATGTGCTTAGACCTAATCAATATAAGGTAAAGTCCAATGGTTAAATTCTGAAATTTTGTATGGGTTTGAAAACACCACTTGCTTTGTCAGCCTGCATAGCTCCGTATTTCCACAAAATTCAAAATCATTTAGTAAACACATGAGTTATGTTCATATATTTATTCATAATATAATGACAATTATAAAGCTTTTTATAAATAGGAGTAAAGGGTCACCTGCACTTTTGCATTGTCTAGTTGTGAGATGGAGAAAGGAGGTGTAAAAGTGGGTATTTTCCATAAATTCAGCCATGTGTTCATCCAATAATGGAATCTCGGAATTTCCTGTATCTAAAAATAAATTATTAAATAATTTTATTTATATTAAATTATCAAAACAAAATAAAAAAATATCAGCTTACTGCCTTACTCGAGGGCTTTCATGTCAGTGTCTTCATCCCAAGTTGAAGATATATGCAGAGTGAATCTGCTCTTTCCTACTTCCACCTGCTCTCTCACTCAAACCAATAATCAGTAAATAAACCCTCCCTAAACACAGCAAGTGGAAGTGAAGTAAGTAGTTAATAATAAAAATAATAATAACATGAGCTTCTAGGATACGCTTCATCTTCTTCTCTAATTGGAATTCTGCTGCATCTTTTTCACTCGTCATTGCTTCCAGTTGTGTTTGCTTGTAATACTGTCATATCACTCGTCATTGATTCCAGATGTGTTTGCTTATAATACTGTCATATCAAAATATGAATTAGAAAAATAAAATTCAGAAAATTTCAATTTTTTATGAAATAAAAAACATCAGTGGGTCAAGGAATTAACCTAAGCATAATGGGTCTTGGTGAGTATTCCGATAATCACACAAACAAAGACCATAACGAAAGACCAAAACCTTTAGGCATCATCATGAAGGCCAGAAAGGAAAAAAACGAATTGAATAAATAGATGAAAAACAAAATCAATAATTATATATACACTTAAATCTGGGGAGCCTTATCTACAGTCACTTCTTTGCTTTCCTATTTTCGCCACCAAACTTTTACACTTTCAGACCTTTGCCACTTTAGCCTCTTATTACTTCCTCTCCACCGCCTTTGACTTCGCCCCTTTCTTCTTATCTCAGTTTGTTCCAATTTCATCCGGAAAGCCTTTCTTCCTTTGATGACTTCCCGTAGATTTGTGTCTGTTTCCCACCGACTGCAAGAGGCCGTGAAGGCAGCAGATGTGTCGCTGCCGCTGCTGCTGCTGCTTAGTGACGGCCTCGCCGGCGAGCAGGAATAGCCACTGTCGGCCAATCCATCTTCATCTGGTATGCTTTTATCTCCGTTATTTTTCTTCTATCTCAAAGCGAAGGCATCATTTTTACCCTCTTCCAACAAACGTTTTTCTCCCTCTTTCTCTTTTCGATTTCGACTCTTTCAGTGCGCCTCTTTGACGTTCCACCGCCTTCATCTCAATTTGTGTTTTAATCTCTATCTTTGTTCGTCTCTGATATTCTTATCTGCGTCTTACCCGCTCTCTAATTTCCATCCACCGCTCTCTAATTTCTATCCACCTACGTGTTGTTATCTAGGGTTTGATGATGATGTGAATGATCACTTCATCGACCTAACACTGCTCTGGCGAGGAGAAAGCCTCCGGCAAAAGCCCCTGTTAAGGTATTACCGAAGATGATGAACCGGATCCAGGTAGGTTTGAGCCCTAATTTTTTCTAATTTGTGCTTTGTTGTTTTTAATTGTGGGATTAATCCCTCACTGGGTTGCGGTCCTGCCCTAGAAAATGATTTCCAGCTGGGTGTACGTTATCCGGTTCTACTCGGTGCGATCACATACATTTATGCTCTGAGGTATTGGAAACTTTGAAAAGCATATCAAATTTCATTTTATTACACTTTCTTACTAAGTTTTGAAACTGATATTTTGTGGTTACCTACGTTATTGATTACATGCTTCTATAGGTGGCTATTTGTTTCTCTTTGACAGCAAGGTCCTGAGGTTTTTTTTTTTTTTTTTTTTTTTTTTTTTTTTTTTTTTTGGTAAAGATGGTCATAATTGGAGGAGAAAGAAAGATGGAAAAGCCCTTGGAGAAGCACATGAGGATGTAAAAGTTTTACCTCTTCTCATGTTCCTTTTTTATTACTTTCGATATTCTTGCTTATGTTAAAATCCTTTTGTGTAGGTTGGAATTGTTGAAGGTTTGAATTGTTACTATGCACATGGTGAACATAATCACATCAGTTTTTTGAGTTCAGTAACATAAGAAGGAAGTTATTTGCTATCATTATGAGCAATGGTGCAAACAGAGCTTTCATGATTTAAAAAACTGCCTCTAGATTCATTTAATTTGTGATTAGGATTCGAATCACATGCAAAAATTAGAGTTATATTTATTGCTCTTCTCTTTGCTCATAAACACCCTGTATAGCTAATTTCGCAGTTATGTTGAGACCATAGAACTTTGATTCAGGTTCTTAACTTATTTATCCTCTCTAATCTCTCACTCATTAACAATGTTATGTAATTTGACTAATTAGAAATCATAATTAGAGGGGTGAGGCTAAATTATTGCAAAAGATTGGGAGGGAGCTGTTGCTAATCCATTTGATGTTTTCACACTCAAGAATTATCTCTTAAAACAATTTCTTACCATAGCTTTAATTCATAAATTGATCCTTCTGTTATGTGATACTCCTTGATCAGGCAACTCCAATATTGACATCCACGTCAACAGATACCAGGTTCCAAAATATTTTAGTCAGGAAGCCATCAAGTTCATCTGATTCAGGTATTTGTGTTACAATCATTTATAAATCCACTTAACAATGAAAACCTTTACAGTTAACATCATAAAACAATAAACTGTATTTACCTTCTTTGTTGTGCTTGAAATAGAAACTTCCATTAATGGTGCTAGATCCTGCAGCGTTGGCATAAATTTACTTTGTGCAACACCCCCAGAGGTAACTTCAATTATTCCAGATTTTTCTATCTAGCCTTTTTTGATATTTACAATGTTTCTAAGAGTATCAATGAATGTTTTTAGGATGCAAAGAAATTTAAATTAGGATATCTGAGATCGTTTCGTTTGGATCCAACTAAATGCTATGAAGTAGCAAATATTGATGATGGAAGAGAAGAGTTGGAAACACGAAGTCTTGTAGACGTTGTGGGAATCGATAAAGATGAGCAGGTATATTTCTTTTTCGCTCACTAAGTTTTTCTTTTTGACCTTTCCTCCTCTACATTAAGTGTCATTTGAACCTTAACAATTAACCCTATTGTTTCTTTGTATAGTTCCTATATATTTTTACATGGTAATTGCATTTACGTATCTTAATTACTCCATTTTATGGAGTGAAACATGTGATTATTAACGAATATGAATTATACTAACACGAGGTATCAGTATTTTTTAGTAACCCTTTCATTTGGGTAATTGACCAAGTGACTTCATTTTATAAAAAACGTTTTCTACTTTATATTTAATATTTTTTGAATTTACTAATATTACATTGATGTTTATAAACGTGGCAGTTAAATGTTTTAATGGTTTGATAGGTAGTAAATTGTGTACTGTTAGATACTTACGTGTTCGGTTAATGTATTCTTTTACATGATTTATAAAAAGTAAATTCATATATAGTTCATGCGTTCAAAATAAAATTTTTTAGCCAGGTTCCTTCGACTCTTTCATTGGTTAGTTAATTTGTAAGATAACAAAGTTTTTTTTAATATATTTAGTCATTTATAATTTTTTATACAATATATCATTTTTCAAAAAACATTATTATATGTTTTTATATTTTTTTTAAATATTTACCAAATTTTTTTTAACTCCTTTTATATAATTACTCTACCCCTACCTATTTTTTGATATGTAGTATTTTCATTGATTCGCAGGCGGATTATGTTTCCCGGGTGTATGATCAATCTAAAATATATCAGCTTTGGAAGATTAACGGTAAAGGATTTGTTGTTAACAAGGTTCATGTTTCCCGGGTGTGTGATCAATCTAAAATATATCAGCTTTGGAAGATTAACGGTAAAGGATTTGTTGTTAACAAGGTTCGCTTTTCCATCTTTTTTTTATCTAATTTTAAAATAAATTACAAAATTTTTCCTTTTTGTAATGTTTTTGGTCATGTTCCAAGTAAAATGCCTACATTACCCTTTTTTTTTATTTGTTATACATCAAGGGTAACATTGTCAATTGCTTAAAACATGACAAAAGCATCACAAATATCTCAAATAAGCTACTCAAATATCTCGAACCAAATTATTAAATTGTTGCTCTTCTACACGAAAAGCATTTTTTTTTATTTGTTATACATCAAGGGTAACATTGTCAATTGCTTAAAACATGACAAGCATCACAAATATCTCAAATAAGCTACTCAAATATCTCGAACCAAATTATTAAATTGTTGCTCTTCTACACGAAAAGAAAATGGACCTGCAGAAAATAAATACAAATAACTCTTCCGTTTTTCTTATTAAGCCATTGTATTATAAAAATCTACCAAATATAGCATTATACTTTCGAATTTTGCAAATAATCTTGATTAAGCCAGTCAACTTTCTTTTGTATTTAAATGACCTATTTGGCTAGATTATTGTGTTTCAGGGGTTCCAAGTTCCTCCACTTTGGAATCAAGGTTTCATTATACATATAATTCCTAGGATAATAAACCTTATGGGAATATTCCATTAATCTTTGCTAGCATCACTAAACGTTATGATGTTAGATGTTAGTATGTAATTATTCCTGATCTTAAATAAGTTGGTATTGTCTATTTTGTTTGTCGTTTACACTGTTACAAAAATACTTATTTGATCAACAAAAATGTTAAAACCTCGTTTACACTGTTACAAAAATGCTTATTTGATCAACAAAAATGTTAAAACCTCATAAAAATAAAATTTAGCAACGGTTGACTAATACTTAAAAAGTAAAAAAGAATTCATGGATAATTCACTAACATCAATCATGGTTATAAAGATTCACAAAAAGAAACTTTCGTAATACCAAATAACCCCCGCAACGCGGGGTAACCCTTTCCTAGTTACCTGAAAAAATAAAGTGTCGATTAAGCATGTGAAGTCATCGCTGCTTACAAATCCATGACTTTTGTTTGGTTTGAGACCTGATTTCTACAGTTGGTAGATGAGAACAACGGAGATGACCGGAGAAGTGGAGGAATGGTGGTGCGACACTGGTTTGTTGGAGTATTAACCACACAGTTGCCATCGATGCTAGTGGAAGCATATGAGGAGCAAAACCATCGGTGGCACCGATGGGTCGTCAAAGGTAATAACAGAAGCGATTTAGGGCTCCACGGAGGCGGACGGTGGGCAAAGCTTCAAAAAATAGGGTACATTACCACTGAAGTACCATGGAGGAGATGGCAGCGGAGGCGACTAAGTTTTAGAGACAGTATCAGAGTTGCTGTCATAGGCAATCAAGCTTAGGGCTCCAAAATCAAGAATCAGGGGAGTTAATAGCAGATGAGAAGATGATCGGTGTATTTTCAGCGATAACAATCGTACAATCATCATATATATCCAGACGATGA
The DNA here is from genome assembly GCF_052849685.1 of Lactuca virosa. NCBI lineage: Eukaryota > Viridiplantae > Streptophyta > Magnoliopsida > Asterales > Asteraceae > Lactuca > Lactuca virosa. The sequence continues at coordinate 245,066,616 of NC_136429.1, read as the reverse complement.
TGGAATCCCCCACAACCACCGCAACATCTAATGCTGGCTCCAAGGGACTCCGAGGTAAATAATTGGCATATAATGATTGATGCAGATGCTTAGGGTTAGCGGGTCTGATGGAAGGTTCAATTGAAGTCGTGAAGGTTGAGGCAGATGTTGTGTCATCGAGTCCTGCTTTGTTCGAGGTGTTCAGGCGGTGGAGGCAAGCTTGTCGGAGACTTCTGTGGTGGAGGCGGACCCGCCGGCGTCACAATCTCTGTATTGTCCGTCGCTTGTGTTAAAAAGAAAGGTGGATTGATGTTTTTGTGGGGTGAAGAAGATTCAAGAAGAAGATTAAAGGTCTGGATTTGAGGCGGTGGAAACCATCTTGAGATAATCAATAGGCGATGGGTTGTGTGAGGAGATAACACGTAGTTTGCTTAGCAATCTTTTATGGTAGAAGATAACACGTAGCAGGTCTCTAGGGTGCGTCTGACCAAAAGGAAACCCAACAAAGGAAGAAAAAAAAAAAAAAAAAAATTGGTCCAATAGGAAGCAATTCCTGTCCACCAACGAGTTGTAAATTAGTAGGTATATAAATTTGTTTTTTTTACTTGTTCATTGTAATGGTGAATAAAGAATAGAAATGTCAAGAATGTATTTTTTAATCATGTATGAATATAATTGTTTTTTAATATGTATGACAATATAAAAATCACCTTTCTTCTATAAAGTGCCTCAATTAATCATTTACGATTAAAACAATATTTTATTTTTTATATATGCATTGTGTTATATTTATTTGCGATTATAAATGAGTTGATTATTTTTTATCAATACACTTTCCTATTCGTTTGTGATTATGTAACGTCCAAAAATACAAAGTAAAAGTTTCATTTTTAAATCAACAAATTCATTCATTCATTACTTCCAAAAGATAGTTAGTGTATCGAAAGGTGTTTTCAAAATAACATCAGAGTTATAACAAAATCATCAATGTAGAATCTTCATTGGATGTGATGCAATCATGTCGGTCCATCCCTTTGGAACCAAAAGTATCTGAAACATTTAAACCAAGGTTGTAAAAAACTCTCGACGTTAGCTAGTCGGTGGACTGGGGATAATGGATTAATCGGCTAGGCGGGGATTAATCGAATGATTAATCGGGGACCATTAATTGCTAATTCAATGAATTTTCAAAAATTAAATATGATTAATATCATAACAAAGTTCATAAATATCACTAATATGATAATAAAATAGGTTAATATGATTAGTACAATACTAATCATTCCTCAAATGATTTCTATTGAGATAGAATTTCTTCAAAGTATTAAAATTTTATTGTTTTTTACTGCTACACTCAATTTATAGGTAGGGATTAATCGCTAGGCGCCCTCTAATCGGTTGGGTAGCGTCTAGGGATTAATCGAGACCTAGTCGGGATTTTTGCAACAGTGATTTAAACATAAAACCGTAAGCACAAAGCTTAGTAAGTTCCCTAAAATACCACATACCATACATAACATACATAACATGTGAATGGTGTGGTCCTCTTACAGTCTTACAATCACTCACTATTGCAGTCCTCCTGTAGTCTTCATTGTTATGGTCCTTCCATAGTCATCCGTACAGCTGTCATGGTCCTTCCATGGTATTTCATACATGTGTCATGGTCCTCCCATGGCCTTACATGCAAGTGCCAAGGTCTTCCCATAGTATTTCATGCTAAAGTCACAAAGACAGTCTAGAACCCTAGATAGTATAGTGAGAAGACTCACCTCGCAAATATAGTCAACATCTAACAACCTTACACAGTCAAGAAGTGGGTGATACACACCATGTACTGAATCATACAAGGTAAACCATTAGTCTACCTTCTAATACTAGAAATTTGGTTAAAAGTCAACTAGGCCAAAAATCAACGGTCAAAGTCAACTCTGGCTGACCTCCACATCGTGGCCACCCAATGGCTACATCATTGCCATTCTACTGGATCCCAATCAAAATATACTATTGTGTCGTAGTAGCCATGCCACCACGCTGTGGCACAGTCAAGTCAAAACAATCGCGACCATACCGGACTTCATGTCGTGGCAAGCAAGTCGCCACGTCGTGGAAATCGGATTAAGACAGCTTAATGGACTTAGCTCTCTATCCGCTAAGCCCTCATCTCTAACTTTTCAGTGTGCTTTTTGGGACCTTAATGGTCCAGAATTATGAAAACTTTGTGAACATGCATGACCCATACATGCCGTTCATCTAATTAGGTCAAAATATGAGGAAATGACCCAAAACCACATGCATGGCTCTAAAAACTCAACCAACTTCTAGATCCATAATGTTTTAGGCTCAAGAGGCCTTGATGAGTCATAAAGTTGCACAATTTATCTCATCCCATCATTCAAACTTCATTTATGGGCCAAGATATGCTTAAAAGGCTAGATCTACAAGAAAGGAATCACCAAGATGGAAGCTTAACGACTTACAAAGGGCCTAGAGAGTGATTCCAGAAATGGGGAAGAGTTGTTTGTTAGAGCCTTGCACCAAAACCTTCTTCTTCTTCCTTTAAGTCCACCAAAGACACCAAAATGATACTCAAAACTTACAAGGAGGCTAGGGCTTTATGGACCAACATATGCTTAAAAGGCTAGGTCTACAAGAACGGAATCACCAAGATGGAAGCTTAAGGACTTACAAATGGTCCAGAGAGTGATTCCAAGAATGGGGATGAGTTTCTTGCTGGATCCCTGCACCAAAACCTTATTCTTCTTCGTTCAAAGTGCACCAAAGACACCAAAATGATCTAAAAACTTGCAAGGAGTCTAGGATTTCCTCAATAACACTTTAGGAGGTGATGGAGGTTGAAAGTGGGGGAAACCCTAGTTATCACTTCCTTTAAATAGATACTTGAGCCCGAAAATTAGGGCTTTGCATATCCATTGTCACAACCCATAGCCCTTGCATGACCACGTCGTGGCATCTTAAACGAAGCATGTGTTTCATGCGAAAATGCCATGTCGTGGTGATCTCTTCACCACGTTGTAGCCAATAAAGTTTTCTCAAAAATAATAATTCAAATTCATACCTGAAACTGAGCGTTACAACTCTCCCCAATTTTAATCAGATTTCATCCTCGAAATCCGCTACTGGAAACAACTCATGATAATGGTCCCTCATCTCCTCATCGGGTTCCCATGTCAACTAATAACCCTTATAATGCTGCCATTGCACCTTTACCAAACCAACCGCCTTGTTGCACAAGGTCTTTGTCTTTCTGTCTAAAACCGCAACCAGTCTCTCCACATAGTTCATGCACTCATGAACCTGAATGTCATCCCAGAAAACTACTGTGGAATCATCAACCAAACACTTCCGCAGCTGAGAAACATGAAACGTGTTGTGAATCTGGCTAAGCTTGGCGGGTGGATCCAAACGATAAGAAACCTTGCCCACCCGGGCGACAATTCTCAAAGGTCCATTGAACCTAGGGCCCAACTTGCCTAGCGTCCGAAATAGGAGGACACCTTTCCAAGGTGACACATTCAGAAGCACGAAATCTCCCACCTAAAAATGAAGGTCGGAACGGTATCGGTCAACGTAGTTCTTCTACCTGCTCTGCGAGGTCCGCAACATATCCCACACCTGATGCATCAACTCTGTGGTCTTGAGCACCACTTTAGTGCTCCCCATCACTCACTGATCGACCTCAACCTAAAAAATTGGAGTCTGACATCTCCTCCAATAAAGCAGCTCAAAGGGAGGCATACCAATACTTGTGTAGTAACTGTTGTTGTAAGAGAACTTGTGACATCCCAAAAATTACAACAATTTTAAACTTTTCAAAACGACCCCTTTTACCAATAAAGATGTTTACAAAATTAGTGTTCTCAAAACATTATTCAAAAATCAATGCTCCCAATATCAATGACATAAAATCAAGATGTGTACGGTCACGCCTTCGCTTTGCCACGATTCTCTGAAATACGTGAAACCATAAACCAAAAACTGTAAGCACAAAGCTTAGTGAGTTTCCGCTAAAGTACTAACACACAACAGATAACATATACCACAAACAACATACAATTAGGGCCTTCACCATGACTGTAACGCCCCACTGGCCTGCAGTCTATCTGGTATGCCCACAGAGCCTTCAGTCTGACTGGAACGCCCCACCAGCCTATAGTCTATCTGGTACGCTCACAGAACCTTCAACATGACTGGTACACCTCACCGGGCCTTCAACCTATCTGGAACGTTCTCTGGGCCTTCGGCCTGACTGGTACGCCCTACTAGCTTTCAGTCTATCCAAGACGCCCTGGGTCTGTTGGCCTTTAGCACTTAGTAAGACCGCCTCAACCCAACCACACACAACATGTCAACATATACACATCCAAAACACATATAAGCCGAACAAATCATAACAACATATCGATATAAACATTACCGTGTTTGTTGATTGACAGTACAAAAGCAGTACAGTCTCAACCCACCTACATCACGACAACATATAACCAGTCAACAACCAATCAGGCAGATCTTATAGACCACTAAGCATAGCATCATCCTATCTACCAGGATAAAGATCTAACAGATCCCTACAGTACACAATCATACGATAATCAAGATAATAATCCAAAGGGTCGACATTGGTGCCTTCAACCCGAGAGTATAGTGATGACAACTCACCTTGCACTGCCGAATTATAAAGACGATCCCTGGCTGTTGGTTCACAGATCCCCGAACCGCCAACATCAAGACAACACTCCATCAACAGTTGATCCCACGAATGATTTTTGACTACAGATCCGCAAAAATCCACGTGCCATTAGATACCAAAAAGACAACTCATCAACATCTAGCCCCTGACTCGCACTATGAGTCCAAATTAGGGTAAAAGACCTTTTTACCCTTCCTCAAGCTTGGCCCAATGCCAAGTCCCAAACTAGATAACCAAAGGCCCAAAATCCAAAATAAACATCTAAGGCCCAAATATGGCCCAATATTTCCAAATTGGGTCGAATTCCTTGCGTGAACCTTCACCCAAGAAAGTCCAACAAGACAAAAAGCCCAAACCATAAAATCCAGATGGCCTAACATGGGCCAAGACAATCCGAACCCAAAATCGAAGCCCAAAACGAAGAGGCCCAATACTGCCGTGTACGCGGGGCGTACTCCGGGGGTACGCTCAACGTACACGAGGCTGCGCAGAATCCACCATCGGGATGGCTGATTGGGTACACGGGGCGTACCCTCGTAAGTCCCATTTTGTTCATAAGTTCTTAATGGCTTCAGCACTTGAGCTCACACTTCAGATCCAAGGTCCAGAGACATACTAGGGTCATAAAGTCTCTAACTTTATGAACATACACGTCCATAAAGCTCTTAATATGAGGTCTTAATCCATTAAGTCCCTTCTACCAAAAGTAAGAGACACTTCTAGCCATTGGGACCTCATTTTCATGACTAAGGACCCCTCCAAGGGTCTGAAAGGATGACTCAAAATATCCAGAACATGTCATGCTCAAGATTGAGCATTTGGGACCAAAAAGAAGCGTAAAAAGATCCAAACATGAGATCTATCAAATGAACAATAAAGGTATGCACTTTATACCTTTAGATGATGGAGAAAAGAGCCAAACTTCCATATCCAATCCTTGCTTCAAACTTCCAAGCTTCTTGATGCACCATTCCTTCCTCTAAAATACCAAGAACTCACTTAAGGGCTCAAAATCATACTCAATGGGGGTTAAGGTTTAGCAAGAACGACTCTAAGGCTTTGGAGGCAGTAAAGGTGGGGATAAATGACAATAAGGATGCTTAAAGACCCCTCAAACTCTAAAATTTAGGGTTTATTTCGGACATGAGTACGCCCAGCGTACACTTGTGTACACCCAGCGTACTAGGGCACACCCTAGTACGCTTAATGTACTCACATGTACGCTCAGCGTACCACTCCTTCATCCAAAATTACGATCTTGCCACTAGCGCTTCTTGCAACTACTTCCTTCCAAAACAAGGACCAAAATGACAGACTTTAGAACAAAGAGATGAACTTGAAAACACCTGAAAACCAAGCTGTTACAATTCTCCCCTACTTAAATTCGATGTGTGTAAAACTAACTAGTTTTAATCCTAACAAACTCAAATAAAAACAAACCCACGCAGGCAGTGTACCTATCGATAGCAGTTTAGTTCAAGCAAGCAGGGTATCGAACACAAGGAATGGTAATAATTAAACTAACTACTAAAATTATCTAATTAAAACTAACAATAAAAAGAAGGGTTTTCTCTAGTTTTACAAGACTAGAAAATTAAATAAATGGCTAACACTCAAACTAAAATAACTAACAACTAATGAAAATAAAGGGTACTAGATTCAATATTAAAAGAGACTTCTGTTCAGGTTCGGATCATTTATTCCTATGGTTGATTTTTTGGCAAGTAGAGTGGATTAATTTGTCATTAGCTACCGAATTAATGTGATTAGGTTCATATTCATTATTAATAATCCTTAGCAAACTAATTAATTCAAAAAGTGGCCAATTAATTAAACTAACAAGCTTACTAGATTACATATTCGGATCAAGTGAGACTTGTAATATTAACTAAATTTATCAATTTAATTAACTCATGTATGGTTGTTCATCATACATGCTTACACATTGATTTACTTATTTTTCTAGTTAATCCTAGGTTCATAATCATTAATACTAGGCATATAATATTGTGTTCACAAATCCGTATGATTGAAGCAATTAAGATTATATTCATGCAACTCAATAACTTGACTACTAACAGAAAAATAATCATAATCAACACATAAGGGTTTTTTAACAAGCTCAAAAAGACAAATTTACCAAATCTAATTAATCCAACCATAAAATCAAACCATAGTTATAAATTCATCTAGCCTAAACAGAAGTTATGAGTTTTAGCTCATATTTACAGCAGAAGACATCTCAAAAACTAAATCTAATGGTTGAAACATATTCAAAATAAAAGATTAAGGGAAAAAGAATGAATTTTGCCTTTAGATCTCTTCCAAATTGGTATCTAGGGTGCATCTCGAGTTTCAGAGCTCCAAGAATCCTTTTCTTCGCAGATTAGTCGCTCCAAAGTTCCAGAGAGAAGTCCTTGTCTCGTGGGTCTGTGCCCTTTATATAGTTTTCTGAAAATAGGGGCAACTCGTCGAGTCCATAGACCGACTCACCGAGTCCATCACTTAAAATCCGTGTACGGTAAGGCACCTAATGGTTCGTGAATATTCGTGTCTACTCGGCGAGTCGATGGCCAACTCGCCGAGTTCTTCACTCTTTTAGCTTCATTTTCTTCTTTCTTATTTCCCCAGCTTTCGTTTGCTAATCCCGCTTCCTTTTCAACTCGAGCATGTCTTTTAGGCTGAATATACAATTTAAACACAATTAAGTACCTTTTGTTCAATAATTAGGACAAATTAGCCAAAAAGTATTAAGATTTTAGAAAAAATGTATAACTAAATATGCACATATCAAAATAAGAAGTTAACAGGGTATCGATTAGCATAATCCTAGTTTAATCCTACTAACTTAGACACAGAAACAAACACACGAAAGGCAGTGTACCCATCGATTAGCAGCTTAGTTCAGGTAAGTAGGGTATCGAACACAGGGAATGGTAAACTTAGTTCAGGTAAGTAGGGTATCGAACACAGGGAATGGTAAACAATTAAGATTATTACTAATATGTAAATAAAACAAGTAAAAAGAAGGGTTTTTCTCTAGTTTTACAAGACTAGAAACTTAAGCAACTACTTAAACACTTGAACAAAGGACAATTAACAACTTAGGAGAAACAAAAGACAACTAGATTCAATCAATTTAAAGAGACTTCCATTTAGATTCGATTCACTTATTCCTATGGTTGATTTCGTGGCAAGTGCAATGGATTAATATATCAATGGTTACCGATTTCTAATATAATTAGGTTCATGTTCACTATTACTAATCCTTTAGCAAACAAGTTAATTCAAACAGTGATCAATTGATTAAACTGACAGGTTTCCTAGTGTTCAGTTCGGATCAAGTAACACTTGTAATATTAGTTAAGTAAATTTATCAATTCAATCAACTCTTCTGTGGTTGTTCATCACACAAGCTTACACATTAACTTACTTATTTTCTAGGTAATCCTAGGTTCATATTCACTAATACTAGGCATACAATATTGTTTTCACAAAATCCATATGATACAAGTAATTAAGAAGATGTTCATGCAACTTAATAAACTTGATTATTAACAGAAAATAATTATTGTCAACACATAAGGGTCTTTAACAAGCTTAACAAGACAATTCACCAAATCAAACTAATCTAAGCCATAAAATCAAACCATATTCATAAGTTTATCTAGTCTAAACAGAAGTAATAATTTTTAGCTCATATCTACAGCAAATAACAAACTAAAAACGAAATCTAGTGATTTAAACATGGTTCACACAAAAGATTAAGATAAAAGTAATGTTTTTTTACCTTTGATCTCTTCAAAATTGACTTCTAGGTTGAATTCTTGAAAACCACAGCTCTAAGAACCCTTCTGGTCTCCAAAAATCATCCAAAGCTTCCGGAATTAGTTAGGGTTTCGAATAAAAGTGTTTCTATATATAAATTCTGAAAACAGAGCCAACTCGACGAGTTTTTGACCCATCTCGTCTAGTTGGTCATTAAAATCGCGTGTGCGGCAAGTCAGCGTCAAGAATGGCAAACTTTCTAATCAACTCACCGAGTTGATGGACAACTCGTCGAGTCCGTTTGGAATCAGCATTTTCCCAAAACACAAAAGTCGTCCGAAATTGTGTCTAGTTTTCAGAACATTTTGAACCTCGTTAATCGGAGTTACAGTTCATGAGATATGGCCAAAACACTAAGGAGGGGTAAAGCTGTCCAGCAACATTCTTCTTTCTTCAAAATCCAAGATCCAAGCTTCCGATCGCCAATTCCGCTTCCTTTTCCTTCCGAGCATGTCTTTATTGCTGAAAATGAAATTTTAAAACTAATTAAGCATCTTATGCTCATTAAATGATATAAAATCAACATAAAGTATTAAGATAATGCATGAATTTTTTTAACTAAATATGCTCATATTAGTCCTCGAAATCATTCCTTACCATGCCCGGCTTGCCCAACATCCTGAGGGACCTACCCACCACCTTCAACAAACAGCGAATTTCCAAAGGTGCCCAATCCTAGCATATAATTTTCCAACCCGATGAAGACGAATCCATACTCCCATGCAGCAAGCCCAACCTAATTTATCTGAAATCTGATATCCCCAAGTGGTCTGACTTCCGACAAACCACCCATACTGAACCCATTGCAAGACCCACTTCACTTATCCATCGAACTATCTACTCGACTCCTGCTCACTTGTGATTCCTACTAGAAAACGGAATCACAGACCAACTGTCGCTGCCGACAACCCTCCGCTCGACCAGAAGGGATTAGATATTCCTTCGAGAGAAGTCCCATCCTGATGATAACAGTTCAATGAACACAAAGGGGCTACGAAATAATGATTTCCTTAAACACCAGACCGATACACTGTTGTTATAAGCCTGAAACCTCATCACTTGCCCGACCTTCACAAAGGTAGAACCATCTTGGAGCACAGACACATAAGCTAAATCCTGAACCCTCCAGCTGATGCCTTGACATACCAATTTCTTAACCCACATCTCTCTGGATACAGACCTTGCACGAATACACTCATATTCCCAACGCGAGTTTCCATCAAAAACCTACTCGAAAATGGCCACTCATAATATCTTTATGTAATACCTTCCCTAAATCTGATGAGCATCCACTTGAATCTACCCGCTATCCCTAACTGGGGACACTAGCAGAGACACGCAGAAATGATCCTCAAAACATACCGACCGCAAACTTCAACCCAAACCAAACCATATGATGTACCACAACCTTAAATAACCCTTGATTCTCTTCCATGCCTTTACCAACCACTGCTCCGACGAGCAAGGATGCTCAATCCAAGAATTTTCGCATTGCACCCAACCCCTATCCGCTACGGTGTACCCCTACTTGGAAAACCACTCGAAACCTTCATAAAAGGGCTTTATGATTGCGACCTTATAACCAATTCCCAACTTGATAATCAAACACCTAACAACAGCTTGTGAACCACTGGAATTCTAATGCATACACTCCGCAAAGACTTCCTGATACCTAACTGATACTCCCAACAACCTTTAACTGTTTCCTTTATATAAACCAACTGATTTGAGAGATTTCCCGAATTCCGTCAATGCCAATACCAAAGGTACCACAAGCAGGAGAAATGAGCAAGCGTGATTTCTGGGCCCACAACCCATAAACACCCCTCTTGGAAACATATCAAGAACTTACCACAATGCACATCCTTAGAAAACCCATAACCTTAATCAAACAAGGAAGAAATACAAGAGTTCTAACAAAACGACAATTCTCAACATAACCAAAAGATATCCCCATGAACTATCAGAATAAGGCTTCATACTTGATTGAGACTAACATTTTCCACCAATATCCATCTAGCTCCCAGAGGCTTCCCGAATGCTACCAAGAACCTGAGCCTGCTAAAAAACCCAAAATTTAACACCCCTGAAGAGGGTAAAGATACTTGAGACCAAGAGAACATAAAACATACTAAACTTGATTATAGGTTGATACATTCCTCGAACTTTAATGGCCACCTCTTGACTATTTCAGAGAACCCCCACTGAATGAAGAACTCAACGACCAATGGTCGAGGACACATGACGCTTAATCCAAGGAATCAAAAACTACACAAAACTGAACATACCCACTTCTTGTAATGGTTTACCGATCAACATCTGCCCGAAACCAATCTGAAAATAGCAATCCAACAACGAACGGACAAATCCCTCAACGACTGATACTCAACCCGAGAATCCTAGTTCTCCCCCACTTATGGCTCGAACTACCACCCACTGGTTTTGAAATCATAACTCAAACCGGCTTAATTAGGTACCACCATTCATAACCCCAGAATGATTAATACATGTAGGATGACCTTCCAGACAGGGATCAACCAATCCTAAGAGAATCTTGAGTCCAGCTGAAGACCTCTGAAAATTTTCCAATCATGACCTCTTATCATAAAGGTTTTTACAAAAAAGCATAAACAACTCCGAATTACGATCCAAGACGTACCCTCCTTGCTTGCAATCCCAACAGACGATCTGACACCTGCTCTACTGCAACCCAAGAATACGGACCCTTGAACACATCACAAGCATCCATAACACATCATTCCACCTGCGCATTCCTGCGCTGACATACTGTCGCGAAACTCTGCGACCAACTGACCCCATGCTGGGTTTACATCTAATTTCTGAAAATCACAAGTCTGTTCACTCCTTCTTCGAACTCAGAAACTGAAAAAGGCACGATCCTTGCCAAAGATAGCGACAATCCAATCCATCAATCAACCACTCAACTCCCAACTGAAATCCCTAAGCTGATCATAACTATCGCCTCCTTCAGGAATCTTGCGACTCAAGGCACGACCTCGAGCAAAACCCTCGATACCTCCAAACCAACATACTCATCCAGGTCTGAACCATTCAACCCAAACCGATATCGCCACTGGGCCCAAACAATTACCAGACTCATCCTCATACCTGGGCAACCATAGATAAAAGATCAACAGATACGGAACTACTGCCACAAATCATGGTACCAGACCATACCATCACCCCGACCAACCCTTAGAATACCCAATATTCTCCTCGATTCGGGTATGGATCCTGTGCTTCCAGTAGTATGGGCCCAATACTACCTTCCACACCTATCCATACTTTCCTCTAGGATCATCTCGTGTCCTCTAAGACCTACTAATAATATACTTCCAAATCCTGATCTACAGCGAAACAACCGCACTAAAATACTCCCTAGGCTCTCCTAGGATTCCACCCATACCTCCACCTCCTCTGCCATCAGCTGCTGAAGAACCCCTACCAATGCCTGCTAACCGCTTCATGGATACCATTACATGCAACAAAGCTCACATAATTCTTTGACTGAAGGACTTAACCCTACAACGGTTGGACTCAGACAAGAGCTGGGCCATAGGTCCAAGTCCTTCATTCTCAAATTATTTAACCCTCATACCATGTAATTTAATATATTCATTTGATGGTTAGCTCTCATCGAAATGGGTCCCACAAAGCACGAAGCAAGCAACATTCGAGTAGAGGAGCCGAATGGCACTAAATCTTAATAAAATCAGACAGATTCTCATACAAACTCTCGATCTCAAACTCCTAGTATCTCGAGCGTACCCTTGCCCTGCCCTTACTCTCTCAAGAGTGGCTAATCATTCCTCACGCTAACTAGCTATGAACCGTATCCATTCTAAGGAACCACCGCCTCCTCATACAATAATGCAATTGGCCGACTGACCCCACATGACTCACCATACCACTAACTGCCATGCGACTCTCCATTGGTGCCAGATGACTATCCCATGAATACAATCACATGCTCTACAGTTTAAACAATCTTAGGCTAAAAGATTCAATCCCACAACTGTTGGACTCAAACAGGAGTTGTGTAGCAGGACTAAACCCCTTATCCTAAAATCATTCAAACCATGTAGCATGTGACATACTGTATCCACTCAATAGCCAGTTCACATGCGAAAGAGTCATACCACAATCAATCAGGGATTCTATAAGAGATAAGGCATCATATAATCAGACAATTCTATCATGCAATTCCTGAAGAACCCTAGCCTATCACTAGCACGTTGTTCTAACATATCACAAGATCAAATAACAATGTGGTAATTTGAGGTCTACTTACTAGCTTCGGCTGATCATACACATCACATCCTCCTTAATTATATTGAAAACAAATTGCAAATCACTTTAAAAATCTTTTTCCTTTGTTTGAGACTGGATTCACACAAGTGTTCCTCCAGTTCACTCAAACCAAGGCTTTGATACCAACTTATTTTTGGATTAGGTGTGTAAGCCCATAACTATAATTGGTATGTACTTGACCCCCATAACTATAATTGGTATGTACTTGACCCGATAGTAGCATGGTCCTTTTGGGTCGCCTTCACCAGAGCAATTTGATAGGATGAATATTTGAGAAAGAGATTATTTCTGATTTATTAATGTATTATATGAATAATATATCAATTGAGAAATCATATTATTTAATTAGTATTGATCAAGAATTAATTTGGAATTAATTTAGTGATCAAAAGAGACTGATTAAAATTAAAGGGACTGATTAGGTAAATCAGTAATATTTATAGTTTGGGATGATGATCCATGCTGATTAGGGATGGGCTAAATTTATGTGAGAGTCCATGAGGAGTTAGTATGAAACCCTAAGGATTCCACACTATAAATTGAACCCTTGCACTCCCAAAATCGGCACTTGTACTCCAAGGTGGAATCCTAGCCGTTTTTGGTGCCTCCTAACCCCACTCTAATTATCCTCCATTTGCTTTTGGTTTTTGTAACTTATTAGAGGTATCACACTTGAGGTACTAAGCTCTTGAAAGGCCAATGATTACAAGCTACAACAAAGAGGTATTCATCTAACTAGTTTTTATGTTGTATATCTCCAATTGTATGCTAACTAGGGTATATGCTTTGGATAAAATGAAATTGCATGTATAACTTGAGAAAACTTAGATCCAAAACATCTAGGGTTGTATGTGCACCATAGGATTGTTATAGTGCTCAAAACCCATCAGCGGTATCAGAGACGAGGGTGTTTTCTGTTATATTGATGCATTGGTAGTTGTTCAAAGCAAGGAAATCGTTTTTTTAGAATCTGCCTGATGACCACGACGTGGTCAAAGTCACCGCAACGTGGTGACTGGTCAGCGGACAAATTTTCAGTTTTTTTTGGCCAAGTTTTGGATTAGGATCATTACCACAAAATGTTTTGACTGATAAAAATCGTTTTTTTATGATAAGGTAATGATAATCTTCATCCAATTGAAGGATAATTGTCATATTTTGAGGTAATTAATTGTTTTTGTGATAAATTGATTATTTGTGGAATTTGATGTGAATTACCTTGCTATATGAAATTAGATTAGGTCAATTTTGTGATATAGTTAATCATATGATTATTTTAATTGTTGTCAAATTGATCCAAGAGTTTTGAAAAGTTTCAAAATTTGTCCTCATGTTTTGGAATTTAAAAGGTTTCAATTTTGAAATATTAAATTCTAAATCCGCAGTAATTTGAAAAGGTTCCTAACTGCACATCTTGGTTTTGTAACTTAAAACTTAAATAAATAGCCTTAATTTTGAAATCTTAAATTTTGAACCTTGATATTTTGAATAGTTCAAATTACACCCTTATGGTTTTATTAAATTAATTAAGTGTTTAATTAAAAGAGAGAATTAATAAATCCATAATGGCATGGTTTAAGTTTAATTAAATTAAAAGTCTAATTTATTAATAGATTAAACCACTTAGTATTTTAAATGTGTAAAATACACCCTTATACTATATAAAATTAAAAGTCTAATATATTATATATGTATAAGTTAAAAGTCAATCTTACCGTTAGTAGGCCTCATTCACGATGCTGGTCTATAAAGGGTGTTTAAGGAAGCAGTCTGTAAAATGACCACCATTGGGTATACACTCTTACCCACCGCACCCTTGACCAGTGGATGGTCGTTAGTCGAACGGGTAGGATAGGACACAAACTCTCATTAAAAGTATAATGAACATATAAAGTAACTAAGCCTTTCATAAATTCCCAATCTTAGTTACTTAGGAAAAATGTGAATTTGATGCTAACCCATGAAATTGCACATTGCACCTTATTGGTCGTTAGTGGAGCGCATGTGGTTAACCGACACACTAATATGGGACTAATGAAGGATGGAAATGGGTAACTCGTAGGTTATCATAGATCAATGGAGCATGTGTGGTTAACCGGCACATTGATTAGGTGATAAATGACTTCGAGAGTAGCAAGCTAATATATATGGTTATTTACACCTTGTATGTGATCCTCGGTATCCCAATCACAAACTTGAAGGGCATAATCGAGATTAAACATGCCATTGAAAAGTTCAATGAGACTCAAAAGATCCAGGAGTTTCATCTAAAACTTAATTCGTTTAAATTTCGTTTCCGTGGAGGAATTGCTAAATTGTCATTTACCTACCGGCAAATAATTTACAATTGGATTATGGCATCCCTCTTCCGAATTGTGAATTATTGTGTTGGGTCCTAGCCTTAATATTTCATTTGGGTGTTATATTAAGGACTAAATCAACTAACTTGAAGTTCTCCCTTGTAGATGTCTAGTTTTGACAACTATGGTCTTCCCGAATCTTTTGGAAAAAACTTTCCTCATGAAGATGATGTTCCACGTTTTGATCAAGGAACTAGAAATCACACTTCACTTCCTCCACCTCCTCCAATAATCCTCCCTGACCCACATATTTGTCGAATTGAAAAGTTCAAGATCACTCAAGCCATGTTGGCAAGCAGACACGAAGATGGAAAGTCTGTATGTGCTCACGTCTTGGAGATGAAGTTGCGTATTAACAGGCTAGGAATGTTGGGTGTCGTTTTCCCGAGAAAGTTGGCTGTTGACTTGGTTCTTCAATCACTTACCGAGTCGTATAGTCAGTCTGTTAAAGACTACTATATGACAGATCACGACGTGACCCTTATTGATCTTACATATTTGCTAATTGTTGCTGAATCAGCAATGATTTGGCGCACTGGTCAAGAAAATTTGATTGGAAGATCAATCTCCCAAACTTCCATGGACATTGACAATGACAACATTAGAAGCCCATAAAAGTTTTCTCTTCCCAATGGAAAGGGATCAGCCAAGGTCAAACCGTTTGACCAAATGGCAAAGAGAATGGCCAGTTCTGGAATTGTCTCATGCGCCGATGCAAAAGAAGCCATATGTTTTTCTGCCATTTGAAGGGACATTGGAAGCGAAGCTGCCCTGACTACCTGAAAGATCTAAGAGATGTTAAAGTTAAATTGTATGACTCTAATCCGGGTAAGTCCATTATCTAACTCTATTAAGTTCCCATTTAGTGATTCTTATTACATGATGTAAAGTTACATTTTGATGTTTTACAAAATCAAAGAGAAAGAAGGAAGCTTAAAGAAAATAGCATGATGAGTTTGATCATGAAGAAGTGGATTCCGATCGCATGGTTCGATGATCAGATGTTTGAGTGGCCGATTAGGAGTTATGATAGATTGCTTAGGGATATTTAGTAACATAGTTTTCATTTATAATTGCGTTGGAAGGACAAGTTTTTTCCGCATTTTTATAAATAAAGAAAAATTTTGATTTTGTCTTATTTTATGATATCCTTGAAATGGCATTTGTGAAAATTGTTGTTTATATGTTTCTATTAATAGCAATGTTGAAAATGGTTTGATTATTAGTTATATTGATTGTGGTAGTATCGTGATTTTCTAAGTAAGGAAAGATTCTCATCGCCCAAGTTTCAATTGGACAGAAACTTGGAATCATGTTATTTGAATTATATGAAGTATGAAAGTCTTGGTACTTGAGAAAATTGAGACTAATTCCTTGTTCGCATATGTATGTGAGTCAAGTGAAGGACTAAAGGATCTAGTACACATTAATGTGAACTGGTCAGATCCACCACAAAGAACGATAAGCCTATTCGTCATAATTTACTAAAACGTTTAGTAAATATGGTTATACTCACAAGATAAAGTGTAATTCTAATACTTTGAAAAGTTTCAAAGTATAGGAGAACGAATAAGAAGAATCAATTAGGCAGAAAGATAAAAGTTTTCTCCAATCTGAAAGGAAAGGAGAATACTTTAGTATCGTGTTTTATGATCATCCTTATGATTATGGAACCATGTCACAATTGATCCTCTAAGGATAACTTAGTGCATTTATATGACTAAGGAGAGGTATCAGGAATTGTAAAAATGGTTAAAATCAAAAGGATGAGTCATACTTCATTCCAAAATCGAGTCTTAGAGTTATACTTCGAGATTGTGTCTTGAGTGACATATCCTAAGTAGGTTTATTACACATAATGAAATGTGGAGTAGAAAAATATTCTCTTACTCTTGCACATTTGGAATTGGTAGTTGTGATGTTTTCGCTAAAACAAAGACCAACTAAGACCAATTAAATGAAGTGTGTTCTTGATAAGAACCCGCACTAACTCTTGAATATTTGTTTGTCAAGGAATGTTTCTTGACAAGAGAATCTTATATGTCAAGAGGTCAGTGGGAGTCTCAAAGATCTTGAAAAGTTCCAAGAACTAATCAAAAGTAAACCTATTTTTAATCACTAGCACACGACTTGAGGTTCGTAAGCTATCGTGTTGACACATTCTTGTTTCTATGACATTCCAGTTAAGTTGACTATGCATGTGAGTTCTATGAGTCCTCATTTGATCGCATAAGGCAAACCACCTTGATCAGTGAAAGTACATTAATCTGTGTGGGTGAGCTGCTCAATAACTTGGAAGCAATGGTAGGCCCTTGTGCTACCAAATGGCAAGAAATTAAGATTGAACAAGTTCAGTCCATATGAGTTCGGATTTGTCATAAACCTTGTCTTATGATTATGGTTATGAAAAATTCACATGGATAGGAACACATACACCATAAAATCTAAGTGACGTAAGGTTTCTCTCCGCTTCATGAATATGATTGTTAGGAAACGCTTTCACTAAGTGGATTTTAAGGTATTAGCAGTTGTGATTGTGTTCTCAAATTCGAGTATGATTACGGCATCCCTCTTCATAGTTCGAATTATGAGAAATGGAAAATTAGTTTGAACATTCAGGACTTATCATTATAAGTTCTGAAATGGTTTAGACACACATATGAGCTTTCTAATAGAAGGTGTATGAGCTTAGATAAAGACTTATCGAAGCATCTCGTATCAAAAATCTGAACTTTGGAAAGAAATTCAATAAGTATTGATTTCTAGAAGTCCAACTAATTTCTGGGTACATGTCAAAGCTAGTGGGAGCATAAGTGTTATGCTAGTAAAATGTAATTATTATGCTAGTGGGAGAACAATTATTACGTTAAGTGTTGCAAGTTAGCAATGTTATTTATAGGAAACAAAGCTTTGATTTGCAAAGTTGCAGAGTTTGAAAAGTTGTTTAGCTTTAGTAAGGGAGAGGATACTTATACTTTATTTCGAATCTAAAAGTTTAGATTGAAGTATTAATCGAACTTAGTCATGAGCATATATGAATAGCAAGTTGAAATGTTTCAACGTTGGAAATTCCATATATGGAAATATTATAATGAGAGATTGGTAAAGTATCATATCTTTATTATGAATCGTATCCCATATGCTTCGGTTATAGGATCAATTGCATATGTTATAATATTCGTCTGTTCTGATTTTCCAAATGCTAGGGCATTAAGTGGGAAAAAGGACCAGAACCGGATATGACTAAAGTAATTAAACAACTGTCAAGGGCGATCTAAGGTTCACTAAGGATTGGTCGCTTGTGGGCAGTTAGAAGTATAGTAATGGATGGACCATATTGACATAATTATGAATAAATGGGATTCTATCAAGAATGAATTATCATATGGAAAATATGGAAATGTTTCCATAATGGGAGTTGGATATTAAGAATCTATGTGTAGAAACTTTTATGCAAGAAGGATGTTCAAAGGAATGTACTTTGAATATGAGACTTCGTATCTATGGAATTGTCTTGTAACAATCTCCAATGGAATGTTTTGTAATTAGCAAAGTCTCTGTGACTTTGGTGCCTAGACATTACAAAGTGATCATTGCATGATAGCTTAGAATCTAACACATTCTAATAGTGGAAGAACTTTGAATTCTTATACTTATGATAAGGATTTGGAATTGTGAATGAGCATCATTAGAAATGTGTTTACTTGATCTATTTCACAAAGGAAGGACCATACATAAACATAGTGTGCATGCTGGGAGCGTGGGATGACTATTGTTTTAGTTCAAGTATTAAGTTGATTAGTCGAAACATTATATAATGAATAATGTGTAATCAGTATGGTGATTAAATAATAAATGTTTTATTTTTATTCAAAAGTTTTGAGACCATGTTAGAGTAGATTATTCTTGTGTTTCACTTTGCATGTTTTGACTTCCCGAATAATCACAGTCAATCATACTTTGGAAGTAAGTAATGAGGTAAGACTGTCATGAATCCGACTGTAGATTGTCTAAGTGTTAGGCATAGCACAAATTTGCTGTAGTGTTCATGAGTACTCCTGTAATAAGATTTGAGTATTGGATTAAACCCACGCTCATCTGAATCACTTCATGGATTTTATCACGAGTGATTGTGAGACGATAATATCTTATATTCTTGAAACAGAGACATATGAGTTGTAGTTTGCAATTCGGTTGCACATTGATGATACGTAAACGCACCAGTAACTTGGTGTTATAAAACATATTGTTGTGTGTGATTTCATGAGTAACTTGAGAAAGCATATGAGTTGACATTTTCCGTTCCTTTTACCTAATGTGGGATAAAAGCGATATCTGTGGGCCCTTCGATGATTTAGTGATGACAGCCTAAGCGCTTGGCCAAGCCTTGACTAAGTAGATGTGTTCAATTGTAGTCTGATTGTCAGTCATCATAATAAGGAAATCGGGAAACAACACATGGACAGAGAGAATGATTATAATCCATGTCTCAGTCCATACGATATCTTGTAGAACGGAGGAATATTTGATCCCTTATCTAAAGGACGTGTTACTGATAAGATCAAAGTTTGATCGCGACTTTTAAGAGCTACGATTGTAATCGGATTCTGAAGTCATACTTACAATAGTAGTTATTAGACTTATCCAAGTCGGAGACTTTTGGATTAGGTGTCTAAGCCTATAACTATAACTGGTATTTACTTGACCTGATAGTAGCATGATCCTTTTGGGTTTCCTTCACCTGAGCAATTTGATAGGATGGATATTTGAGAAAGAGATTATTTCTGATTTATTAATGTATTATATGAATAATATATCAATTGAGAAATCATATTATTTAATTAGTATTGATAAAGAATTGATTTGGAATTAATTTAGTGATCAAAAGAGACTGATTAAATTTATAGGGACTGATTAGTTAAATCAGTAATATTTATAGTTTGGGCTAATGATCCATGTTGATTAGGGATGGGCTAAATTTATGTGAGAGTCCATGAAGAGTTAGTCCAAAGGGCCTATCATATGGATCCTTGGAATACCTAAAGGATTAGGTAAATTAGGGTTTTATGTATGAAACCCTAAGGATTCCACACTATAAATGGAACCCTTGCACTCCCAAAATCGGCACTTGTACTCCAAGGTGGAACCCTAGCCATTTTTGGTGCCTCCTAGCCTCACTCTCATTATCCTCCATTTGCTTTTGGTGTTTGTAACTTATTAGAGGTATCACACTTGAGGTACTAAGCTCTTGAAAAGCCAAGGATTACAAGATACAACAAAGAGGTATTCATCTAACTAGTTTTTATGTTGTATATCTCCAACTGTATGCTAGCTAGGGTATATGCTTTGGATAAAATGAAATTGCATGTATAACTTGAGAAAACTTAGATCCAAAGCATCTAGGGTTGTATGTGCACCATAGGATTGTTATAGTGCTCAAAACCCATCACTTATGACATCCCAAAAATTACAACAATTTTAAACTTTTCAAAACGACCCCTTTTACTAATAAAGATGTTTACAAAATTAGTGTTCTCAAAACATTATTCAAAAATCAATGCCTCCCAAGATCAATGACATAAAATCAACATGTGTATGGTCATGGCTTCACTTTGCCACGATTCTCTAAAATTCCTGAAACCATAAACCAAAAACTGTAAGCACAAAGCTTAGTGAGTTTCCCCTAAAGTACTAACACACAACAGATAACATATACCACAAATAACATACAAACAGGGCCTTCAGCATGACTGTAATGCCCCACTGGTCTAAAGTCTATCTGGTACGCCCACAGAGCCTTCAGTCTGTCTGGAACGCCCATCGGCCTACAGTCTATATCTGGTACGCTCACAGAACCTTCAACATGACTGGTACGCTCACAGAACCTTCAACATGACTGGTACGCCTCACCCGACCTTCAGCCTATCTGGAACGTTCTCCAAGCCTTCGGCCTGACTGATACGCCCTACTGGCCTCCAGTCTAACTAGGATGCCTTGGGTCTGTTGGCCTTCAGCACATAGCAGGACAACCTCAACCCAATAACACACAACACGTCAACCTATACATATCCAAAACACATATAAGCCCAACAAAACATAACAACATATCGATATAAACATTATCGGGTTTGTTGACTAACGACACAAAGCAGTACAATCTTAATCCACCCACATCACTGCAACGTATAACCAGTTAATAGACAATCAGGAAGATCTTACAGACCACTAAGCATAACATCATCCTATCTACTAGGATACATATCTAACAGATCAATATATTGCTCAATCATATGATAACCAGGATAATAATCCAAAGGGTCGGCATTGGTGCCTCCGACCCGAGAATATAGTGAGGACAACTCACCTCGCAATGCCGAATCATACAGATGATCCCTGCCTGTTGGCTGACAGATCCCCGAACCGCCAACATCAAGACAACACTCCATCAACATCTGATCCCACAAATAATCTTTGACTGTAGATCCATAAAAATCCATGCGCCATCAATTACCTCAAAGACAACCCATCAACATCTAGCACCTGGCTCACAATATGAGTCCAAATTAGGGTAAAAGACCTTTTTACCCTTCCTCCAGCTTGGCCCAAACTAGATGACCAAAGGCCGAAAATCTAAAATAAACATTTAAGACCCAAATATGGCGCAATTTTCCAAATTGGGCCCAGTTCCTTTCGTGAGCCTTCTCCCAAGAAATTTCAACAAGACAAAAAGCCCAAACAATAAAATCCAGATGGCCTAACATTGCCCAAGACAATCCGAGCCCAAAAACCGAAGCCCAAAAAAAAGAGGCCCAATATTGCCGCGTAAGCGGGGCGTACTCCGGGGGTACGCTCAACGTACACGAGGCTGCGAAGAATCCATGATCGGGGTGGCTGATTGGGTACGCTGGGCATACACGTTGTAACGGCCGTAGATCCGGGCTAGTCAATCTAGAGATAATAGGGGTCGAAAACGACTTTTCGACAAAAGATTATTTAGGATAAATAATCTTAAACAAGTTGTAGAATATGTCTCAAGATTTCCGTACATATAAAGAACGCCGAAATCCGAGTTATAACGAAGAAGTTATGACCCGTCGAAGTTTCGCGACGGAACCGACACAATATCGGGAAGCGTAAATAGTGAATTTACGATAGAGCGGCTTTTAGCCTTAGCGATCTAAACGAAAGTCGTGGAATATGTTAAACCGAGAGCGTCCATAAAAAGTGCGCCCAAATCTGACTTCGTATGAGGAAGTTATGATTTTTCGAAGTTTCGGCTTAGCAGTGTACAACCCGAGGTTCGAATATTAGATCGAGCGGTTTTTAGCCGACACAACCTAAACGAGAATCAAAGATCTCGTTATTAGTAGTATAACGATAAAAGACAGACGAAAACGGACGTCGGATGAAGAAGTTATGAATTTTTAACGGATCAATCCTGTCCCGGCCTATTAAAAATATAACTTTTAAAATAAAGTCAAAATTTGCCGACGGAGTCTAAACGAAAGTTGTAGAGTACGTTCCCGCCTATGCGTGGATATAAAGAATGTCGAAAACGGAGCTCGTACGCGAAAGTTAAGAATTTTTAAAGATTTCACTCGAAATTGCAAAGTCTGATGAGAAGTTGATGACGTGGCAGCATCTGGGCCGTTGCTTGCTGATCACGGCTCAGCCTTCGGATTCGGACACCTGGCTCGCAAAGCGCAGCGCGTACCAGAAGAACGCAGCTCGTCCAAGGAACGCCTCGCGTCCGAAGGGAACGCTGCGCGTGCTCATTCTGCGGTCCGAGGAGGTCCACGTCGCACCACCGAGGCTTCGCCATCTGTCCGTCTTATCCAGAGCTACGCCCCGCGTAGCTGCTAAACGCCCAGCGTTCCGAGAGGGCTCACAGGCTATAAAAGGGGGCGAGGGTTTCCAGATTTTTCACACCAATTCTCATTCTCTCTCTAGTTTCTTTCTCTCTCTAGCTCCCCAAACCACCCCTAAGCCTTAGGAAAAATCCCTAGCACCTAAAGGAAGCCCCGAGGCTCCCGGAGTCCCAAGAAAAAGGGTCTTTCGGTTCGGAAACGCTGCTCCGAGCAAAGCCCGGTTTTCTTTAAAATTCGCTGTAAGTGAGCTACGCCTACGCAATTTTTAATATAGCTTTTAAATAATTATAGTAATGTTATTAGGTCCTTAAAATAATTATTTGGGCTATTATTATGAATTATATTGAGTGTTATTTAACGCTTATATAATAATAATAATAGCTAGGCTATTAATTAGTCGCGGTTAACGTTAGACTAAACCCTAGTGGTATTGATACTAGGTTTTGTCGAGGGAAATTGTTTTAAGAAGTAACGAAGCGCCATTCGAGTGCAGAGTCACCACCTTCCAGGTGAGTGCATAGTCCCTTTCATCTTACACATAGATATGAAGTATTTTATATAAACTACATGCTATGTGTGCATATTATCTGTATACTTGCTATCTATGCTGGATGAACGATTTTATACAAGTTTTATATGATTTAAATTGTATATGTATTTTATATCTATAAACATGTTGGGCGAAACATGGGTAGATGAATGATGAGGGAGGAAAGATGATGTGAATGAACATTGGCAGCTATAGTCTTAGTGCCTAAATAATATCGGCAGCTATGGACTTAGTACCTGATGGATAAACGTTGGTAGCTATGGACTTAGTACCTGATAAACGTTGGTAGCTATGGACTTAGTACCTATTAGATGAACACTGGTAGCTATGAATTTAGTACCCGATGAATGAACTTTAGCAGCTATGGATTTAGTGCTTCACGAATGAGCACTGGCAGCTATGGACTTAGTGCCTGTCTTATAACCCTGGAGGCAAGGGACTTCGGAATGAACGAATAGATGACTCTTAGGGTAGACCCTTGAGAGTAAGGAAGATAATGGGGATGGGTAATTGGGTTGATTGTTTGATGATTAAACATAATAATTATATTATTGTGGGTTGAAAACTCTATGTACTCACCCGGTTTCCCAACTTGACCCACTCAGTTTATTTATATCACAGGTGTCGATATGAAGTTACATTACACTGAGAGATTAAGGAGATGTAAATCACTAGTGATAATGAATGTAAGTTCTGTTTATGCTTATGTTTCTGTATTGACGATGACATCCCAAATGTTTTAAAAACGAATAAAAATACATTTCTTCGGAAATGCTTTGATAACGTATTTATCATGTTTTACTGGGAACAAATTCCGCAACATTTTTGTTAAAAGAAGTACTCTGATTTTTATAAAGCGTAAACAAAATCGGTCTTTTCTGGCCGTGAAAATGAGGATGTCATACACGTCCCTACGCGGGGCGTACCCTCGCAAGTCCCATTTTGTTCATAAGTGCTTAATGGCTTTAGCACTTGAGCTCACACTTCAGATCCATGGTCCAGAGACATACTAGGGTCATAAAGTCTCCAAGTTTATGAACTTACACATCCATAAAGCTCTTAATACGAGGTCTTAATCCATTAAGACCATTCTACCAAAAGTAAGAGACACATCTAGCCATTGGGACCTCATTTTTATGACCAAGGAACCCTCCAAGGGTCTGAAAGGATGACTCAAAACATCCAGAAAATGCCATGCTCAAGATGAAGTATTTAGGACCAAAAAGAAGCATAAAAAGACCCAAACATGAGATCTATCAAATGAACCATAAAGGTATGAACTTTATACCTTTGGATGATGGAGAAAAGAGCCAAACTTCCAGATCCAATCATCGCTTCAAACTTCCATGCTTCTTGATGCACCATTACTTCCTATAAAACACCAAGAACTCACTTAAGGGGTCAAAATCACACTCAATGGGGGTTAGGGTTTAGCAAGAACGACTCTAAGGCTTTGGAGGTAGAAAAGGTGGGGTTAAATGACCATAACGATGCTTAAATACCCCTCAAACCCTAAAACTTAGGGTTTCTTTCGGACATGAGTACACCCAGCATACACATGTGTACACCTATCATAATAGGGCACACCCTAGTACGCTTAGCTTACTGACATGTACGCTCAACGTACCACTCCTTCATCCAAAATTACGATCTTGCCACTAGGGCTTCTTGCGACTACTTCTTTCCAAAACAAGGACCAAAATGACGTACTTTAGAACAAAGAGATGAACTTGAAAATACCTGAAACCCGGGGTGTTACAGAACTCCGCTAGAAGAAGATAAGTATCTCAGCTCCCACCAAAGTCCAACACATAGGCACACAACATATCCTCTAGTGTTTGAATTGTCCGCTCACTCTTACCATCACTTTGTGGGTGGTAAGTGGTACTAAAAAGCAATGGAGTAACCAAATCCTCGTGGAACTTCCTCCAGAACCTGGAAGTAAAACGGACGTCGTCGTTGGAAACAACTAAAACCGGCACTCCATGTCATGCAACCACCTCCTTGATGTAGATGTTGACTAACGTTTATGCAGATGAACTCTCTTAGATCGGGATGAAGTGGGTGCTCTTGGTCAAACAGTTAACTATAACCCACAAAGAATCCATCCACATGTCATCCTCAGCAACTTCATGATGAAGTCTATAGTGATCTCCTCCCATTTCCATATGAGAATGGGTAACGACTACATCTTTCTGTGGGATCTCTGATGTTCGACCTTGACCTTTCGGCAATTCAAGCACTGCTCTACGCAACACGCTATCTATCTCTTCATACAGGGCCATCAATATCTAAGTCTCAGGTCTTTATACATCTTCGTGGACCCTGGATGGATCGAAACCTTTGACTTTTGAGCATCCTCCAACAAAGTCTGCCTAACCCTACAAGAAGCAGGAGCCCATACCCTACCGCACTGATTCAACAAGCCTCGATTATCTCTGAAAAATAAAGGAATCTAAACCCAAATCTTTTCTTTCTTACAATTCTCCTTCTTCAACCCCTCAACCCACACCTCCTTGATCAAATCTAACAATGATGAAGTGATAGTCATCCTCAAACATAGGTCTCGAATAGGAGCACTGGTCTCCTTGCGGCTCAAGGCATCAACCACTACATTGGCCTTCCCCGGATGATACAAGTTCTCATAATCGTAATCCTTCACCACATCTAACCATATGCGTTGGCTCATATTTAGGTTGGCTAATTCATCAAATACCTTAGAATCTTGTGATCTGTGTAGATAGTACACCAGACCCCAAACAAGTAAGGTCGCCAAATCTTGACGTCGAAAACCACAACCCCCCAACTCTAGATCATGAGTAGGATAATTGTTAACACGGATGCGAGTTCAACTTAGGATAATTTTCTTCGTGGAAATGTCCTTAACAAAGACAACATCAGGATAGAGTCAAATAAACACATTGTTATCAGAAGTAAGTCTTTGAGCAGATAAAAGATGTTTATTGATATGTGGAACACGAAGAACATTTTTAAGAGCAATAGATCAACATAAGCTAGGAATTTTAGAATGAACAATATGTGAATTTGACAAACCTACCATGTTGGCTTCTTGAACTTGGTCTTTTCCATGGTAGCATTCCTGCACCGTGATTCGATCAAGATTGCTAGTAAGATGGTCATTGGCTTCTGTATCAAGACACCGGGAGGTATCATGATTATTTTCCCATTGTTTTACTGTTTCGACTATGGTGCTCTTCTGATTGGTAGAGATGATTGAACCTATTTCTGCAATTAAAAAAGGAATGGCCTGATATGCCACAAACTTGGTAGCATGGTCCACCATTGCTCCGACCACGGATGCGGCCACGTCCTTGGCCGCCATGATAGTTTCCTCGCTGATAATAGTTGTTGTTATTGTAATGGAGACGAGGGGTATTGTTGGAATCTTGACAAGAAACATGATTGGTAGAGGAGGTGAATTCAATTGTGCTTCCCATAGCAGTAGCTTGAGCTTCATGACCTATCAAATATGAATAGAATTCATGAAGAGTTACCTTTCGTTCATTACTTAGAACAATAATGGCGGTGAAAAGGTCACCATGTCTCGGTTCTAAACTAGCTAGTATGTAGTCAATTACTTCTTCATCATTCATAGGTTGGCTGATATTGGCCACAGTGTTAGCAAAACCAACCATTTTCGATAGTACTCAACAACACACAAGTATCCCTTCTTTGTAATTGAAAGTTGTGTATGAATCTGAATAGAGTTTCCACTGTGTTGGGCTAAAAATATGGTGTGGAGAGATGTCCACAACTGTTGGGTTGTATATGTTGGATGTATATGCCCAATAATCATTATGGAGTGATATTGCTAATAATATATGATCCTATAGGGCCACACCCTTATCAAGTTGGCACATTTTTTATATTTATTATTAATATGATTAATAATAAATAATATTGATTCTTGTATTTTAATTAGGGAATAATTATTGTTTTTGTGAAAATAATAATTATAAGAGAGTATTACTACTTATTATTTCATATGGTATGAATTAATAAGTCATGCACAACATTTTGGACTAGTTGGATTCTTTTGTCTTTTACCTAAAGACAAAGGTAGTGTTTGTTTTTTGTCTGTAGATCTGCGTGGCCTCTTCTGTCTGCGCCCTGCAGACCACGCGCAGACATTAGCCTTCGCAGACTGTTTGTTTTTTTGAAGACTACAGACCTAAAAATGTCTGCGCGCCCTCTTCTTGGCGCAGATGTGGACCAGAGTCTTCTAACATCTTCATACATCTTCTAGCCTAAAAAAATATATATATCTTTATTTTTTTTAAGTTTTTTTTTTTAATTTATATTTTTTCCAACTTTATTAATGATAAACAATTTGAAAAAAAAAATTACAAACTTTAAAAACAAATGTTCGACGATACAAACATGATATTTTTGACAAATTTATAAATAAAGATTTATTACAATAATAGTCCTTGAAGTTGTTTATATAAATATGAAAAAAAATCATAATATATTCTTATATTTTTTTGTCAAATTTTGTAAAACATTATTTAATACAGTATCGTCAATTTCTCGAGAAAATATTTATGGTACGTTTTTAATGGATTTAATTGAAAAAATCGAAATTTATTTCCATCCATTTATGTATCAAATTATTTGATCACTAATTATAATGTTTAGTTATAACTTTGCAACCAAAGTTGTTGGTTTTTATCAAATATATACGTTAATTCATACAATTTTTATTTTTATTTTTTTATACAGTAATACATAAAAGTTGATCTAGATTCGTTAATTATTTATAACAAAGTCATAAAAATATTAAAAAATCACTTTGAAGTTTAAAAAAATCAGTTTATTTAGATTTCAGTTTATTTTAGTAGCCCACAGATGTTAAAAAAACAAACAGTCTTCTTTTTTCAGACTGCAGACGTTTGGTCCACCTCTTTTACTGCAGAGGTCTACAGATGTGGTCCGCAGACTGCAGACATTTTGCCTCAGAAAAAACAAACAACACCAAAGTTTATATTTTATAAACTTGGATTTTATAAAAAATAAAGAATCTTACTTTTTAAAAGGCATGGGCCAAAACATAATGATGGTGTGGGAGGTTGCTTTTTCAACCTTCCACTTTTTGTCTCCCATGCTTCTAAAGACTACCATTACTTTAGATTATTTTAATGGTTAGGCCTTACTTTTCATGGACTATAAAAGAGTGTCTTATTAATGAGAAATGTGAAAGTTTTTGGTCGTCTTTCATCTCTTGAAGCTCATGGCCGAAACTCTCTCTTCTTTTCTTCCTCTCTCTCTTTTGAAGTTAGTTTGGTGGTTTAGAAGACCTCTTGAGTTGTTCTCTTTGGGGCTTATTTGAGTTAAGCACTTAAAGGCTTAAGACACTCAAGAATACAAGAAGGAACTAGCATTCCAAGTGCCTTACTCTTGATGGTGGATACTTGTAGAGAAGATTATACACTTTGATCTTTTGTTATCTTCATCAACACCCCAAAACCAAGTGGGTTCAAAGGCTTAAAAGGTTATCTCTAAAACATCCTATGGTTGGTTTTATTTCATTCTAACCTCTATAAATGGATCCATGATGGTTCGGTTTTTTTATGAACTAAAAATAAACTTGTTATTTTGAAAGTCTCCCATTGCCGGTTTTTGTGAAAAACAAACTTCTATTTCGTATCAAAACCCAGCAGTGGTATCAGAGCAATCTTTTATATGTTAGAATGATTTTTTTAAGTTTGATAATCTTTGGTTTTTGGAAAACAAGCATGAATTTCTTTTGGTTAAGAAAAATCCATATTTGTCTTCTTTGACAACTTCTTGGTTAAAATTGTTTATTTCTATATATAACCATTTTTCATGCATTTTGGTTATATAAAAGTTGCCTTAGAAAAAACAAAGAGTTGTTTGTTATAATATTTGATATGTTGTTGTGTATAAACAAGTCATTTGGACTTTTTGTTTTGTGTTTGGTTGATATTTATTTATTCATAAGATGTAATAGATAAATATGTATTTTTCATTTGTTGATTTGATGTAATAAATTAGTTAGACTAGTTGTATTTACTTTAAATGTAACAATATGCAGAAATTACCACCTTGAAGACCTTTTGAAGAGTCCCTTAAGTCCTTTAGGAAAGACTTAATAATTCTTGTGATGGTTCACAAAAATTATTAGTAGACATGACTTGATTTATACACATTATTATGCATGTTTGTGATGTTTATTTTATGTTAAATGTATGTTATGTTTTATGTATGACAATAGTTTTTACATGTCAAATAACATTTTTTCACAAGATAATATCACTTGGAATTTGAGTAAAAAATATTTAAAAGATAACATAAGATGTTTACAAATGGATATTTATAAAAACGTTTTACCGGTTACCGATTTACCGGTTAAAACTCAATTTTGTTGAAAATAGTTTTATTGTAAAACTTTTAAATATCCAACTTTAAAATATTTTAATTGGTTTAAAAGATGTTTAAACTTTATATAAACTCCATGTCTATAATAGATAAGGAGTTTTTATTAAAAAGACTAAAATCGGTTTATAGCATTTTAACGGCAAATAATAAAACTAGTGATTATTTTTGCGTCGAAAATTAATATATGATATTGGTGTTTTAAACAGCAACATGTTGATATTATGTTTTATGCATGCTAAATGAGATTTAAAACATAAGTATCATCATCCAAGTTTTGGTTTATCAAAATATGACTTTTATCATAAGATGCATAAAATTGAGTTTATAAAATAAAATGAGTTTATTCTATAAATTCATGAAGTCATAAGTTTTTTATTGTTAAAAGGAAGTTTAAAATAGTGATTTTATAACTCATCCAAAACTCCAAGTCTTAAGCATAAAATAAAGTTTTATTAAGATTGTTATCAGTTCTTAAAACCGATCTATGACTAAACTTTAAAATACCGGATTTAAGTTTATAATTGATCGCCGTTAATGGAAAATAAAATTTATGAGACCATGTTTTTATAAACTATAATTGTAACAAGTGATATGAATTTTAAAAAAAGGTAAATGAATTGTTGGATGCATGCAATATTCATGAGACCATGTTTTTATAAACTATAATTGTAAAACATATATAAACCCTTATTTACAAAACTTCAAATCTATGAAATCCATTTACAATTCACTTGGGATTTTTGTGCAGTTCATATGGATTTTTGGGTCACCATATTCATTTGGGTTGTCAAAAATAGCCAAGGTGTTTTCGTATTTGCTTGTGGGAAAAAGGTCACCAAACCATTTATGGAATAGGACTCACATGTTTTTTAAATGGATGATTTGATCAATTTCTTATGTGATAAAGGTCGCCTAAGCATAAGAGTTTTGAGGCATAGATGGGATAAACATGTCAAGCTAAACAATAGTTGTTTAGGATCCCATAATCTAGGAGTTACATATCGTATGCAATTGGTAATCGCTACCTACC
Source organism: Lactuca virosa (assembly GCF_052849685.1). Taxonomy (NCBI): domain Eukaryota; kingdom Viridiplantae; phylum Streptophyta; class Magnoliopsida; order Asterales; family Asteraceae; genus Lactuca; species Lactuca virosa. Next base: position 245,035,538 of record NC_136429.1, on the reverse strand, counting down.
GAGTTTGATTAAGTTTATGGGATAAAGGTCGCCTAACCATTTACTTGTTTCGTTACTTGGATCCTAGACTTTAATAAATTAATGTTTTAAGAAACTATATAAGGTATTAATTTTTAAAGACTAAATATTGAAAATACTAAATGAAACTTTGTTAAATTCTGTTGATAACTGTTAATAATTTTACGCCCTGCAAAATCTCTTTCTTGTTGAGTTTCAAGAGACAGTAACATTTGATGGTTATAATTTCTATAACTGGTATAATATCTTGAGGTTCTACCTTTAAGATAAATAGAAATTATATATATATATATATATATATATATATATATATATATATATATATATATATATATACTGAAAGATCCCATATCTGAATAACCTCTGCAACCGGTTAGTCTGATCATGATACTTTGATGGAAGTATTATTGTGATGATATTGATGTGTCTCACATCATACTGGAGAAATTAACCTTGACTTGCAGAAAGTCTTGGATAATTATGAAACATATCAGATATCTCATCAAGTAAAGCAGATATTCAATTAGAACACTAGAAATAGCCTTAAGTCTGTTCAAGCATTGAATAAAAGGAAGTCTAAGAGATTGTGCACTCAAATAGACTTATAGTTTAGTTATGGGAAATACAGCATAAACCCAGAATTCAAGAAAGGACCAAATCATTAGTGTTGTTTCTATTGTGGAAGAAACTGGACACTAAAGGAGGAATTGCTCCTCTCATCTCATGAAGCTGAAGAAGTCTGACTTGGACAAGACTTCAGATGTCTGTATGATAGACTATCTATTTTTCCATCATTCACTTGAGTATGTAGTACTTCATGTGACACAAATAATTCATATTATGTGCTGATGATTGGAAGAAATAATCAACTGATTACAAACGAATGGTATTTCGTGTTGAAGATATAACAAGTGTTGTTATAGCCTTTTATTTAAACAATAGATGTATTATACCTATTCTTATAGGGGCATGTAACAGTTGTAATTTATGAATACATCTAGATTTACTTATAGTTTAATGGATGTTCACATTCATGTTCTGAAACGATGTATTCTGTATTAAATAATATTTTCTCATAATGTTATTTATGAAGTAAATCTATAATCTTTTATTAAATTAATAGTTCTAATCATAAAACCTATATAATCAAATTATATTTGATTGGAACTTATCTATTTCATAATCATCATGACAATATAAATAAGAAATACATATACCAACTTCAAAATGATGGAATTTTTGAAGGCAGATGAGCTTGATTCATTTGATATATGTGAATCTTATTTATATGGGAAGATGATTCACAAGTGTCCTTGACTATTAGTAGTTAAAGAACAAAAGGCTTGACAAAGAGTTATACATAAGTGATGTATGTAATCTTTTTCAATACATGAATAAATTTGGTGATAGATACTTATTCAATTTCACTGACGACTTTTATTCGTCGTTAATGAAACCTTTTGATTTGATCAAAATTTTCATAGTGAAGATTGAAATACGACTTAATGAGATCATCATTAACCTTTCGTTGTGATAAAGAAAATGAGTTTTTTAAACCAAGTCTTCTTGGAACATCTTAGGAGTTGTGGAATTGATTCACAACTCATTCCGACAAAACACTCACTTGTCATTAGTATGTTTCTTGTGGCACAGGATCACCTGGTCACTTGAATCTATCTCTTGATATTCGAGGTAGCCTTCGAATTCTCTAGTGGGATAGGGTCAGCTAGCTGTTGGATTAGTGTCTAAGTCCATAACTATATTTGGTATGTACTTGACCCGATTGGCATGGTCCATTTGGGTTGCATGGCATCATGCATTTGGATAGACTAAAATGAGAGAAATAACACTTAAGGTTTATTAATATATTATAAGTTCTAATATATTAATAAGATTATTAAGTTAGTATTGATCAATAATTAATTTGTAATTAATTAAGTGATTAAAAGGAGACTAATTAAATATAATGGTTGATTGTGTAAATCATACATACTTGTATAGTGGGTTAATGCTCCATGGATTATCAAGTTGGGCTAAAACCCATAGGATGCTCCATGGTGTTTTTGTACCCATGGATCATGGAAATGAAAGGCCATGACAATTAAGGTTTACATGGTGTAACCCTAATTGTGACACACTATATAAGCATCTTATTCTTCCCAAAAATCGGTCAGTATGTGTGTATGGTGAGGGCTTGCCAATTTCATGAAGTGGTTCATTTCTCTCTAAGTTATTCCAAGTGTATTTGATGTTGTGTGAACCATTTGAGGTGTCACACTTGGGGCACTAGGCTCTTAAGCTCCATGGAATCAAGATACATCAAAAGGTATGTCTTTTAACTTGCTATATTACATATGAATCAATGTTTTGTATGCTAGTTAGGGTAATACCTTGGAATATTCATATTTGCATGTATAATAGAGAAAACATAGATCCAAGGTATTTAGGGTTGCATGTACACTTAGGAGTGTTAGAATGCTCAAAACCCAACAGTGGTATCAGAGCCTAGGTTTGTTTTCAATTATACTTGATGCAAAGTGCTGAAAAATGTTGAAAAAATCGATTTTCGGGTTGTCTGGGCACTGGACTCGCCGAGTCCACTGATGGACTCGCCGAGTCCATGAGGAAACTCATCCTACTCGTCGATTAGGTTCATACACTCGATGAGTAGGACCCCCTGATAGCATATTTTCGACTTTTAAGGCTGGAATTGGACTAGAATCATTACCCTAAGCTGTTTTTGAACCTATAAACCTGTTTTTGATGTCGTAATGTTCATTCTAATCCAATTTCAAAGATAATTGTCAATAAATTCATGTTTTGTATTAGTTTAATGGTTAGTCTAATTACATAAAAAGTTTTATTGAATTATCTTGTTCTTATGAGTTGCTTAGATTAATAGAAAGGTTATGTGAAATTGTTGTTTTCAATCCAAATTAATCTAAGAGTTGGTTCTAAAATGTGTTTTTGTAACTTGTCCTCAAGTTATATGAAAATTCACATTTAAGATTCAAAAAACTCATAAATATTTCCATAGGCTATGAATAAAGAAAAAGTCATATTCTTTTAATAGTTTAAAGTCTTCCATAACTTGTCCTCAAGTTATGGAACTTGAAGAGTTTTTTGAATTAAAACTACTTTAAACACATAAGTTATGGAATTGAATAGTTTTGAATAGTTTCAAAACTTGCCCTCAAGTTTTGGAATTTGTAAAGTTTTCCCTTATGAATACTTTAATTCCAAGTTAAGCCCTTAGAATTTTAAAAGTTAAAATTCAACCCTTATACTTTATATTATTATAAGTTAAATAATATATATGTATAAGAGCAAGTCAGTCTTACCGTTAGTAGGCCTCATTCACGAAGCCGGTCTATAAGGGGGGTATAAGGTTGTTGCCTATAAAATAGCAGCTTAATGGGTGTCCATTCTCACCCACCGCTTCCTTGACTGGTGGAGGGTCGTTAGCCGAACGGGTAGGACAAGGACTAGAATTCTCCCTTCATTAAAAGTATTAATGATAAATATAAAGTAACTAAACCTTTTATAAATTCCCAATCTTAGTTACTTTAGGAAAATGTGAATTTGGTGCTAACCCATGAAATTACACTTTGCACTTTGCTTAAATCGGTTAGTGGAGCGCGTGTGGTTAACCGGCACACTAGCTGGATTTAACAAGGTAGGCAAAGGGTAACTTAATGTTTATCATAGTATCGGTGGAGCGCGTGTGGTTAACCGGCACATCGATTGAGGGGTAAATAATAAGGGTACCAAGTATATTTGCATGGTTATTCACACCTTGTTTTGTGATCCTCGGCATCCCAGTCACAAAATTTGATAGGACACAATCGAGATTGAAACATGCCATTGAACAGTTCAATGAATCTCAAAAGATCTAGGAGTTTCAAATCCAAGTAAAACCTAATTAAATTATTTCGTTTTCATGGTGGAAATTGGTGAATCGTCATCCGCCTACCTTCAAATATTTTATAGCTTGGATTACGGCATCCCTCTTCCAAGTTATAAAAGTATTGTGTTGGGTCCTAGCCTTAATATTTCATATTGGGTGTTATATTCAGGAATTTAGATCAACTATCCTGAATATCTCCCAAAAGATGTCTAGTTCAGACATCTATGATCTTCCCAAATCTCTTGGAACTTCACTTCCTCCAACTCCTCCAATTATTCTCCCTAACCCACAAGTTCAAGGTCACTCAAGCCCTATTGGCAAGCAAGGTCTATGTGTGATAGCATCTTGGAGATGAAGTCACATATTGACAAGCCGGGAGAGTTGGGTGTCAAAATCTTAAGAAAGCTGGATGTTCAATCACTTTCTAAGTCACATAGTGAGTTCCTTTGGGACTACTATGAAACAGAAAATGACATGACCCTTAATGATCTTATCTATTTGCTTGGTGCTGCTGAATCAACAGTGATTTGAGGACTAGTAAAGCAAATTTGATTAGGAGATCAACTTCCCAATGAACATTGACAATGGTAACATTGGATATCTAGAAAAGGCTTTCTCTTTCCAATGGAAAGGGATCGACCATAGTCAAATAGGTTGACCAAATGGTAAAGAGAATGGCTAAGTCTGAGATAGTACCATGTACCATTCCCAAAGGGTCCATATGTGTCTATTGCCAAAGGAAGGGGAATTGATTGTGTAGCTGCTTATTTACCTGAAAGATCATAAGGTTGATCAAGTCAAGAAGTTTGACTCTACTTCAGGTAAAGTCCACTATCTAACTCTGTTAATTTTCTATTCTGAGATTCTTATTATATGATGTGACTGGGTCACATGTTGATGTTTTAAGAATCAAAGAAAAGTGAAGAAACTTAAAGGAAGTATATGATGATTCTGATTGCGAAGATGGATTTCGATCGCATGGTTCGGTGATCAGAATTTTGAGCTGTTGCTTAGGAGTTATGATATATTGCTTAGGAATACATAACAACAAGTTTTTCATACGCTTTTGCACTGTAAGGATAAGTTTTTCCGCAAAGTTAAAAAAAAGGAAAATTTTTGATTTTATTTATTCTAAGTATCCTTACAATGGCATTTGTGAAAAAATTATTGTTTATATGATTCCATTGATAACAACATTGGAAAATGGATTTGATTCTGTCGTTTGTGGTAATGTCATAATTTACCAAATAAGGAAAGATTCTCATCAACCAAGTTTCAGTTGGATAGAAACTTGGAAATCATGCAAGTTGTATAGTATGATGAATGAGAATTTTCATCTTTGGAAAATTAAGACTAATACCTTGTTAACATTTATATGTGAGTCAAGTGAAGGACTAAGGGATTGAGTACACATTCTGGTGTACTGATCAAGTCCACCACAAAATATCGATAAGACTATTCGTCATGATTTACTAAAGCTTAGAAATATGGTTATACTTACAAGTTTAAGTATAATTCTGAAACATTAGAAAAGCTTCGATGTATGGCAGAACGAATGAGAATAATCAAATTAGGCAGAAGGATAAAAGTTTCTCAAATCTAAAAAGATGGGAGAGTACTTTAGTATCATGATTTTTGATCATCTTAATGATTTAGAAATCATGTCACAATTAGACCTCTAAGGACATCTTAGTGCATTCTTATGACTAAGAAGAGGAATCTTGAATTGTTGGAATGGTTAAATCAAGAAGATGAGTCATACTTCGTTCCAAAACGAGTCTTAGAGTCATACTCCAAGACTTTAAGTTGAGTGACATATCTTAAAGAAAAGTTTATAACACTTGTCAAATGTAAGAGTAAAAAGTGTCCTACTCTTGTACATTTGAAATTGGTAAGTTGTGATGTTTTGGATAAAATAAAGACCAACTAAGGCCAATTGTGTGAAGTGTTTGTCTTGATAAAGAATCCGCACTATCTCTTGAATATTTGGCAAGAGAGTCTTATATGTCAACAGGACAGTGGGAGTCATAAAGATCTTGAAAAAGCTTCAAGATGTAATCAAGAATAAAAACCTGTAGTTTGACACTAGCACACGACGTGAGGTTTATAACCTATCGTGTTGACATATTTCTATATATGTGTCCATTCCAGTTAAAGTTGGCTTTGCATATGAGTTCTGAGAGTTCTCAATTAGTTGCATAACAACTTGGAAGCAATGACAGGCCCTTGTGCTACCAGGTGGCAAGAAATTAAGATTGAGTTCAGTCCATATGAGTTTGGATTTGTCATTATCCTTGTCTTGTGATTATGGTTTTGACAAATTCACATGGATAAGAACACATACACCATAAAATCTAAGTGTCATAAGGTTTCTCTCCGATTCATGAAAATGATGGTGAGGAAACACTTTCACTAAGTAGATTTTAAGTAGATAACAGTTGTGATATTTTCATTCTCAAAGTCGTTAGTGGAGCGTGTGTGGTTAACCGGCACACTAACATGGACTTGTGATACATGGCAAAGGTCTAAGCAAATGAGACTATGATTACGACATCCCTTTTCATAGTTCTAAAAATTGTTTAGACACACATGTGAGCTATCTAAGGAAAGGTGTGTGATTTTGATAAAGTCTTATCAAAACATCTCGTATCAGAAATCTGAACTTTGGTAAGAAAGTCAATAAAGTATTGATTTCTAGAAGTTCAGCTGATTTCTGAGTACATGTCAAAGCTAGTGGGAGCATAAGTGTTATGCTAATAATCATCATGTTAGTGGGAGCATGATAATTATTATTAGCATTGCAAGATAGCAATGTTAATTATAGAAAACAAAAGTTTCAATTCGTGAAGTTGCAGGGGTTGAAAAGTTGTTTTGCTATAATTAAGGGAGAGGAAATTATACTTCATTTTAATTCTAAAATCTTAGATTGAGGTTTTAATCATCTTTAGTCAAGGATATATATGAATTTTGTGTTGGAATGGCTCAACATAAGGAAATTCTATATATGGGTCCATTATTTGCGTTCTAAAATCCGATTATGATTACGACATCCCTTTTCATAATCTGAATTATGAGAACTTGGCAAATAGAAATATTGTAGCAAAAGGATTGGTCTAGTATCATGTCTTTATGTGAGACGTCATGAATTGTGTCCCATATGCTTTGGATATAGGATCGATTGCATGTGCTATAATATTCATCCTTTCTAAAATTTTCCGAATGCCTGGGGCATTAAGAAGGGAAAAGGTCTAGAACTGGATATCACTAAAATGATTAAGCAATTGTCGAGGACAATCTAAGGTTTACCAAAGATTGGTTGCTCGGGGACAGTTGGAAGTATGGTGTGAATTTTTGGAAGGACCATATTGACATATTCTGAAAAGAGGCAACTCTTGTTCAGAAGTTATAGTCAAAATGAGAATATGGAAATATTCCCATAGGTCGAAGTTATTCATGAAATCTGTGTAAGATTAGGAAACTTAATGCAAGAAGGATGTTCAAAGTAATGTACTTTGAATTTGAGACTTTGGTCCATGGACTTGATCTCCTTTGGAATACTCTGTAATATCTGTTGACAAGTCTTTGTGACTTTGTGCATAATCATTACAAGAGGATCAATACATATAAGTTTTGAATCTAACAGATTTAGGTAAATGGCAGGATTTGGAATTCTTGCATATGGGGTAAGGAATTGGGATTGTGAAATGAGAATCATTGGAATTATGTTCAATCAATCTATTTCACAGAGTAAAGATCATAGACAAACTTAGTGTGCATACTTGATGTATGGCATAACTAATGTTTAGACAAAAATAGTGTGCATACTTGGTGTAAGGCATGACTAGTGTTTAGAAAACATAGTGTACATGCTTGGTGCATGGGACAACTATTGTTTTAATTCAAGTATAAAGTTGATAGTTGAAACAGTATACAATGAATAATGGGTAATCAATATGGTGATAAATAAAAGGTGTTTTATTTATATTCATAAGTTCTGAGACCATATTGGATTCGATTATTCTTGTGTTTCACTTTGCATGTTTTGACTTCCAGAATAACTAGGTCGTTCTTCCTGAATGACTAAGTTATTCAAATTATCCACAGTCGGTCATATGTTGGAAGTAGATATGAATCAAGACTGTCATGAAGCTGGATTGTAGATGTCCAAGGTATGGGACATAGCAAGTGGTGCTACAACATTCATGAGTACTCATAAGTTCTGAGTATTGGATTCAACCCACGCTCATTTGAATCACTTCATGGATTTTATCACGAGTGAATCATGAGACGATAATATCTTATATTCTTCAAACCTAGAGATATGAGTTGTTACTATTAGTTGGTTATACATTGATTGCACGAAAACACATTGGTAACTCGATTTTATAAAACGTGCCTTTGTGTATGATTCAAAAAGTAGTAGAACAAGCCATATGAGTCGAAGTTTATCCATTCCTTTTACCCTTAAAGGGATAAAAGTGATATCTATGGGCCCCTCAATGATTTAAAGATGACACTTGTGAGTGCTTGGCCAAGCCAGGACTAATGTGATTTGTTCAATTAGTCGGTCGTCATAAATCGGAAATCGGGAAACAACAAATGGACGGAGAGAATGATTATAATCCATGTCTCAGTTCATATGATATCTAGAATGGAGGAATATATGATCCCTTATCTAATGGACGCGTCATTGATTTGTTCAGAGTTCGACGGCAGCGACTTTCAAGAGCTATGATTGCCAGTCAGGTTTTGAAGTTATACGCAATAATAGTTTTAGACTTATCCGAGTGGGAGACTATTGAATTAGTGTCTAAGTCCATAACTATATTTGGTATGTACTTGACCCGATTGGCATGGTCCATTTGGGTTGCATGGCATCATGCATTTGGATAGACTAAAATGAGAGAAATAACACTTAAGGTTTATTAATATATTATAAGTTCTAATATATTAATACGATTATTTAATTAGTATTGATCAATAATTAATTTGGAATTAATTAAGTGATCAAAAGGAGACTAATTAAATATATGGGTTGATTGTGTAAATCATCCATACTTGTATAGTGGGCTAATGCTCCATGGATTATCAAATTGGGCTAAAACCCATAGGATGCTCCATGGTGTTTTTGTACCCATGGATCATGGAAATTAAAGGCCATGATAATTAGGGTTTACATGGTGTAACCCTAATTTTGACACACTATATAAGCATCTTATTCTTCCCAAAAATCGGTCACTATGTGTGTATGGTGAGGGCTAGCCGATTTCATGAAGTGGTTCATTTCTCTCTAAGTTATTCCAAGTGTATTTGATGTTGTGTGAACCATTTGAGGTGTCACACTTGGGGCACTAGGCTCTTAAGCTCCATGGAATTAAGATACATCAAAAGGTATGTCTTTTAATTTCTATATTACATATGAATCAATGTTTTGTATGCTAGTTAGGGTAATACCTTGGAATATTCATATTTGTATGTATAATAGAGAAAACATAGATCCAAGGTATTTAGGGTTGCATGTACACTTAGGAGTGTTAGAATGCTCAAAACCCAACACTAGCCACTAGCCGAATGTCGATAGTACAAGTTTTTGAAGATGATAAAAATAGACCTTTCGGTCAATTATATGATGTTTTAAAAGAACTATTTACTTTATAAATTTTTGGAATTATGCTCACTGTAGCAAATATATATTGAATATATATTTCCAACCAAACAAGTGGATTATATACTTATATTAGGCTAAGGATGAAATAGTTTATCCTTATCTAAAAGATATGAAGTCATTGAGCTCATGTTAGACAATAAGCTTAACCACTCTAGTATCTACTAATTGCATTTATGTAGAGTATCCTAAATGATTGTTTAGGATGAAGTTTCTACTAATCCCAGTAAGTGTCATTCCATAAGACAAGTGATTAGAAAGTTCTTTTTCTAAGTGGGAGCTATATGAAACTTTAAGAGCTTAAGAACCATAAACTAAATGCATCATAGTTTGGAACTAGCAAATTTCAATTGTTGTTGAATCTGCTCAATGGTTGACCAGGAACTAATAAAACACATAGAGATAATTCATGTATGATTATCAAGTATGGGCTTGATTAATCTTCCTCGATATAGTTTGATAATAAAGAGTAAGTGAGTTTTTAAGGGAGAAAACATACATGAATGAAAATCTTTCCAAGATTTAAGCTAACATCTCAAAGTAAGAATCTTATTTCTTATAAGTTAAATACATAGTGTAATTTAATTATGAATGTAGATGACTCTTGTGTTTGCTACAAAGATAGTGGGAGCGCATTAACATTCCTAATGTTATATGTAGTGGACATATTAATTCATGGAATAAGGATCTATATAGATAGATCATGGCAACTTAAAGGATTAAGCAAAATTGCATTAATTGTCAAGGATCTTAAAGGAGCTTAAGATAAAGGACTCTGAGAGAGTCATCTTTTCAAACACCATATGACATGATTTTGAGCAAAATCCTAGTGCAAATGTTTTTGAACTAGATAATATGATTGTATTCCATATTCTGATGCAATTGGATTAATCATTTATGTCATGATTATGCATAATGGACAAATAAGTCGTATGCTTAGAGCATGTCAAATGATACCAGTATAATCCGAGAACAAGACATTGTGTGACTTATAGGAACATTCTAAAGTACTTGCGAGAACTAAAGAAATATTCCTAGTCTACGGAGTATTTGAAAGAAAGCTATGTTTAAAGTAGTTACACATGTGCTAATTTTCAAATAGATTGAGATGACTCTTAGTCACAATCGGGCGTGTCCTCATTATGAATGAAGATATAGTTACATGGATAGTGCTTCCATGTATATTTTAATTACAGTTACACATCAGAGTTAGAGAACCTCGTGGTTTGGAGAACCATGTACAAAGATGCTTAATTTTTAGTTCATTATGACAATGAGTAATACCATTATGCAGGTATTGGTATCTAAGTCATATTCAAGCATCTAATTCATTATCAATAGTCTTTCTTTATATATAAGTTATATATAAAACTAAAAATGATTGTATTCGCAAAGTTTATACAAATCAAATTTGTCAAATCTACTTAACAAAGCTGCTTCATTAGCGAAAGCATGAAAGTCAAGCTGGTGCTGTAGGGCATTGTTGATATAAGTAAATGTATTTGATTGAAATTTGGTATTTGGATATTGGAACAATAAAGCAACAGATATTGTAATGAATAATATATTGGATATGAGTCTTTCATTAAATAATTGTTGTGTTCTATATTAGCATGTTTAAATCCTTGAATAACTAGGTTATTCTAAATGTCCATAGTCGTTCATAGTTGTGGGAGAATCTATGAGGTAAGACTAACATGAGTGGATTAGTGGATTCTCATGGAGATGAGAATGGCAAAGAGATGCAACCAACTTCATAGGTACTTGATTGGGAAAATAAGTATTGGACTTGACCCGCATCGAAACCACTTTATGGATCGTAGTCAAGAGCGATGTTTTGATAAAGGTTGTATCTTTTAATCTTAGAGCTGAGATACATATTTGGGACTTGAGGAGTAGGGATTGTTGTGCTTAGACAGGGTTTAACGTTGTTTCGTAAAGGACAGTCCTAAAGGCCATCGTTGGGTATGACATGAACTGCATTGATAAGCGTATGTAGTCAAGATGATCTTTGTATTCTTAGACCTGAGATGCATATTTGGGACTTGAAGTATAGGGATTGTTGTGCTTAGACATGGTTCAATGTTGTTTCGTAAAAGGCAGTCATAAAGGCCATCGTTGGGTATGACGTGAACTACATTGAAAGGTGTATGTAGTCAAGATGGGATTTGTCTCTCTTATTCGTTGAGAGCATGACATCTAACGCCTTAGTTAAAGTTGAACACTAAATGAGATTGATCGCGATCCATATCTCATGTTCGACATGATGTCTGAGACAAAGGAATAATAGATACCACACCTTTAGTAACAATTGCAGCTTAGAGCTCCTGGAATTGGCTGTTGATGAGATGGCACCCTTCATATGTTGTTAGGGCAGTAGCCCATTGCTAGACGTCAGCTACTGTCTATGTCAATCTATAATGAATCTTGTGCAAGTGGGAGATTGTTGGATCTATATGCCCAAGAATCATTATGGAGTGATTTTGCTAATAATATATGATCCTATAGGGTCACACCTTTATCAAGTTGGCACATTTTGTATATTTATTATTAACATGATTAATAATAAATAATATCGATTCTTGTATTTTAATTAGGGGATAATTATTGTTTTTGTGAAAATAATAATTATAAGAGAGTATTACTAGTTATTATTTCATATGGTATGAATTAATAAGTCATGCACAACATTTTGGACTAGTTGGATTTTTTTGTCTTTTACCTAAAGACAAACTTTATATTTTATAAACTTGGAGTTTATAAAAAATAAAGAATCTTACTTTTTAAAAGGCATGGGCCAAAACATAATGATGGTGTGGGAGGTTGCTTTTTCAACCTTCCACCTTTTGTCTCTCATGCTTCTAAATGCTCCATTACTTTAGATTATTTTAATGGTTAGGCCTTACTTTTCATGGACTATATAATAGTGTCTTATGAATAAGAAATGTGAAAGTTTTTGGTCTTCTTTCATCTCTTGAAGCTCATGGCCGAAACTCTCTCTTCTTTTCTTCCTCTCTTTCTTTTGAAGTTAGTTTGGTGGTTTAGAAGACCTCTTGAGTTGTTCCCTTTGGGGCTTATTTGAGTTAAGCACTTAAAGGCTTAAGACACTCAAGAATACAAGAAGGAACTTGTTGGATTAGGTGTCTAAGCCATAACTATATTTTGTATGTACTTGACCCGGTTGTAGCATGGTCCTTTTGGGTTGCCTCCACCAGAGCAACTTGATTGGATGAATAATGGAGAAAGAGGTTATTATGGTTTATTAATATATTATATGAATAATATATTAAAGGAGAAATCATATTTGTTTAATTAATATTGGTCAAGAATTAATTTAGAATTTATTTTGTGGTCAAAAGATATTAATTAAACTTTGGGGACTGATATTGTAATTATAAGATAGTTGCATAGTGGCCTGAGGAATCCTTGGGAAGCGGTTGGACGAAATCTTTTGGGAGCCCATAAGGATTTTGTCCAAGGGCCTAGGTTCTGGAAGATTCTTGTGGGCTGCTTAGAGCCTAAGCAACCTGATGAGGTCTTTGACTGAAACCCTAATTCCTCACCTATATAAAGGACCCTAGGGCACTAGAATTTGGCGACCAGAAACCCTAGAAAGATTTTAAGAGCCGATTTTAGCCTTCCCCTCTCTCCAAGATCATTCAATTGCTTTTGGTGTTTGTGATTCATTAGAGGCATCGCATTTGAGGTGCTAGGTTTCTCAAAAGCTCAAGATCTTCAAGCAACAATCAGACGTAACTTTCTAACTTGTTTATTAGATGTTAATTATGATTTTTGTTGTATGTTAGATTAGGGTTTGCAAGTCTTGGACAATTGTTGCATATACAAATAGAAAAACTAGATCCAAACATTAAGGGTTGCATGAACACCATAGGAATGTTGTTTTGCTTATAACCCAACAGTGGTATCAGAGCCTAGATCGTTTCCCTTTTGTATTCGATGCATAGGTAATTTGTTCAAGCTCAAAAGTTGAAAAATCATGCCTTTGACTGATAAACTCGTCGAGTCACCAGATGAACTCGACGAGTCAGGGCTAGTCTACGAGTCCAGTTCTGTGACTCGGCGAGTCGGCTCGTATGGTGGCTGATTTTTCGGGATTTTGACTAAAATTGAATTGGGATAATTACCAAAAACGTTTTTGGCTGATAAAACTCGATTTTTTCAATATGGTATTAATTATCCTAATTCAATTGAAGGATAATTGTCATCAATAAGATAATTACTTGTTTTATAAGATAAAATTAATTATTTGTATTTTTGATTTGAATTATCTTGTAAAGAAAATATATTAGGTCAAATTATGTGATAAATATTAATAATATGATTAATTAATAATTTTTCAAATTTGATCTAAAAAATGTTTTGAAAAGTTTCAAAACTTGCCCTCGAGTTTTGGAAATTAATTTTTTGATTATAAGTTTAATTTTGAAATATTTAAATTCTAAACCCTGGAATTTTACAAGTTAAAATTCAACCCTTATACTATTGTATTATTACAATATTAATAATTATATATATGTAGAAGATTAAGCTAGTCTTACCGTTAGTAGGCCTCATTCACGAAGCCGATCTATAAGAGGGGTATAAGGTTGCTGCCTATAAAATGGTAGTTTAATGGGTGTCCACTCTCACCCACCGCTTCCTTGATTGGTGGAGGGTCGTTAGCCGAATGGGTAGGATAGGGAAACTAATTCCTCATTAAAAGTATAATGTTTAATAAAGTAACTAAATGTTTTTTATAAAATTCCCAATCTTAGTTACTTTAGGAAAAAATGTGAAATGATGCTATTCCATGAAATTACACTTTGCACCATGCCAAGTCGTTAGTGGAGCGTGTGTGAATAACCGACACACTAATTTGGGACTAGAAAAGGTGGCAAAGGATGACTCGATGTTTATCATAGATCAATGGAGCGTGTGTGGCTAACCGGCACATTGATTAGGTGGTAAATGACATCGAGGGCACCAAGTATATTTGCATGGTTATTCACACCTTGTTTGTGATCCTCGGTATCCCAGTCACAAACTTGAAGGGCATATCGAGATTTAAACATGCCATTGAAAAGTTCAATGAATCTGAAAAGATCTAGGAATTTCAATTCATTTAAATCTTAATTGCCTTTTTGTTTTCATGGTGGAAATTGGTAAATCGTCATTTACCAGCCTTCAAGTTATTTGCAGTTTGGATTACGATATCCCACTTCTAAATTGTAAATAATGTTGTTGGGTCCTAGCCCTAATTTTTCATTTGGGTGCTGAATTGGGGATTCTTATCTAATCTAAACTTTGTTCCTTTTCTATTTTAGATGTCTAATTCGAACAACAACAATGCTTCTGGCTCAACCCCTTCCGGCTCATTCTCACTCATGAACTTGTGTGGGAGGGTGATATTTGATGGGTCCAATTTCAACGATTGGATCCGCAACATCCGCATGGTCACCCACTACGAGGACAAGGAGTATGTTCTCGACAAGGAGCTGAAAGAGGTTAATGTCAACACTGCCACTCCCGAACAAATCGTTGCTTACGAAACGCACGAGCGAGATGCTACGAAGGTTCATAGCATCATGCTCGCAACAATGACTGCTGAACTCCAAAAGTCCTACGAGGACTACTACCCTTACGAGATGCACCAAGATTTGATGGAAAGGTACCATCAAAGTGCTAGGCAGGAACGGTATGAGATCATCGCTTCGATGATCACTACTAAAATGAAGGATGGAGAGTCCATCACGGCCCACTTGCAGAAAATGCAGAGATACATGGACCACTTGTTGAAGTTGAATGTTAACTTCGATGACGAGCTGACCATAGTTATCATTCTACACTCCTTACCTCCTTGGTACGACCAATTTCGTTTGACCTAGCACATGAACAAGAAGGAGGTCACTCTAAGCAAGCTTCAAGGCCTGCTAAGGACTGCTGAGAGTAGTCTGAAAGGCAAATCTATTGCATCTACTCCTACTACTGCTGCCCCGGTTTTGGCTATTGGGCAAGGAAAAGGAAAGAAGAGGAAGGCTCCTTCTAAGAGCCACAAGGGAAAGTCTCACGATGGTACCTCTTCAAGTGGAACCAAAGCTGGTCCTGCTGCTCCCTTTTCCAACCCAAAGGATGCATAGTGCTTCTACTTCCACGACAAAGAGCATTGGAAACGAAGCTGCCTGAAGTATCTGCAAGATATCAAGGATGGGAAGATAAAGGCATCATTCGCAGGTATTTATACTATTCAATCTAATAACTCATCACATGCTATGTCTTGGGTCCTCGATACAGGTGATGGTTTTTGAGCACTACAACATTTCTATGGTGTACACGCAAACCCTAAAGCTTTGGATCTAGTTTGTCTAATGAACATGCAATAATCATCCAAAGCCATAAACCCTAGATCTAGCATTTGATAATCAAATAACATATGAATTAGGGTTTAGATCTTACCTTGATTGTTATGTAGCAATAACAATCTCAATTCCTTCTTGTAATTGGCTTCTAAAAGCTTAGAAGCACAAATGTCACTCCTCTAATGGCTCACAAACACCAAGAGCAAGAGGATGAAGAAGGAGACGAGGAGAGGCACTAAAAAACGTCTAGAAACCCTAAGGAAACTCTTAGCCACGTTTTTGGTGCCCTAGGGGTGCTTAAATAGTGAGGCTATTAGGGTTATCTAACAAGGAAACCCTAATTTGACTGCTTAGGCCTAAGCAACCCATGGACTCCTCCTTTAGAAGCCTTGGACGATTTCTAATGGGTTTCTCCATAGATTTTGTCCACTCCTCTAATAAGGAGTCCAATAGCCCAATATTCAACTATCACACAATTGACAGTTCTAGTCCCTTAAGTTTAATTAATCTCTTTTAGCCACAAAATTAATTCTTAATTAATTATTGACCAATATTAATTAAACAATATGATTTCTACTTTAATATATTATTCATATAATATATTAATAAATCATAATTAATCCTCTCTCTCCGTAATTCATCCTATCAAGTTGCTTTGGTGAAGGCAACCCAAAAGGACCATGAACCATCGGGTCAAGTACATACCAAAATAGTTATGGACTTAGACACTAATCCAACAATCTCTGACTTGGATAAGTCTAATAACTATTATGCGTATGACTTCAGATCCTGATCCGCAATCGTAGCTTTCAAAGCCGCTGTTAACTCTGATCTTATCAGATACGCGTCCTTTAGATAAGGGATCACATATTCCTCCATTCTAGATATCGTATAGACGTGAGACATGGATTGAAATCATTCTCTCAGTCTATGTGTCGTTTCCCGATTTCCGATTTATGACAACTGACTAATTGAACAAATCAAATCAGTCCTGGCCTGGCCGAGCACTTTCCTTTGTCATCACTAAATTATCGAGGGGCCCACAGATATCGCTTTTATCCCACTTTGGGTAAAGGAATGGATAAACTTCGACTCAATGCTCGCTTGTACTCACTCACCGAATCACACACAACAATACGTTTTATAACACCAAGCTACTGGTGCGTTTACATTTTATCAATGTATAACCGACTCGCAAGATACAACTCACACATCTCGGTTTTAAGAATATAAGATATTATCGTCTCACCAATCACTCGTGATAAAATACATGAAGCGATCCAAGTGAGCGTGGGTTTAATCCAATGCTCAAGTCATATTCGTAAGCACTCATGAACATTGTAGCAAACTTTTGCTATGTCTAATACACTTTAGACAATCTACACACCAATTCATGACAATCTTCTTTCATACCTACTCCCAAAGTATGAGCGACTGTGGAACGTTCAAATAATTCGATTGTTCTCAAATAACTCAATTATTTAGGAAGTCAAAACATGCAAATTGAAACACAAGAAGAATACTAATCTTATATGGCCCCAAACCTTTGAGTATAAATAAAACACTTTTATTTAATCACCATATTGATTACTCATTATTTGTTGTTTCGGGTAATCAACTTCTTACTTGAATTATAACGACAATTGTCCCATGCTCTTAGCATGCATACTATGTTTACTTACGGTCCTTACTCTGTGAAATAGTATAATTGAATAACATTTTCAATCACACTCATTTTACAATTCCCAATCCTTACCACAAGTGTAAGAATACCAAATTCTTGCCACTTATCGAATATGTTAGATTCCAACACTTTATGCAACAGTCCTTTCGTAATGTCATGGCACAAAAGTCACCAAGACTCGGCCAATGAAATTACAAAATGCTATATTGGAGATTGTTATAAAACAATTCCATAGACATGAAGTCTCACATTCAAAGTACATTCCTTTGAACATCCTTCTTGCATAAAAGTTTTTCTAATCTACACATAAACTCTTAACGTCCAACTCCCAATAAGGAAACATTTCCATATTTGCCCTATGACAACTCATTATTAACAGAATCATATCTAATAATAATAATGTCAATATGGTCCTTCCATTGCTATACTTCCAACTGTTCACAAGCGACCAATCCTTGGCGAACTTTAGATTATCGTTGACAGTTGTTTAACTAATTCAGTCAAGTCCGATTCTAGTCCTCTTTCCCTCTTAATGCCCTAGGCATTCGGAAAATTTTAGAACGGTCGAATATTACAATGACATGATACTTTACCAGTCTTTTGCTATAATATTTCTATTTGCCATGTTCTCACGATTCGAATTATGAAAAGGGATGTCGTAATCATAATCGATTGTGAGAACGCAACAAATATTTCCATATATAGAATTTTCTTTCGTTGAATCCTTTCAACATAACATCCATATATCTTTTTGACTAAATTTGAGTAAAATTTCTCGATCTAAACCTTTAGATTTGAAACGAAGTATAACATTCTCTCCCTTAATTATAGCAAAATAACTTTTCAACCTATGCAACTTTGCAAAGTGAAACTTTTGTTTTCTATAATTAATATTGCTAACTTGCAATAATAATCATGCTCCCAGTAAGATGATGATTATATCTATACTAGCATAACATTTATGCTCCCACTAGCTTTGACACGTATTCAGAAACCAGCTAAACTTCTAGAAAACAATATTTATTGACTTCCAAAGTTCATTGTTTCTAATACGATATGCTTTGATAAGCTTTTATCTAAGTATCTCAAACTCATACACCCTACTTTAGACAGCTCACATGTGTGTCTAAACAATTACAGAACTTATAGCAATAAGTCTCGATTGTTCAAACTAATTGCCAAATCTCACAATTCGAACTATGAAAAGGGATGCCGTAATCACAATCGAATTTGAGAATGCAATTTACATAATTGCTATCTCCTTAAAATCTCTCTTAGTGAAAGCGTTTCCTCACAATCATTTTCATGAAGGAGAGAAACCCTATGACACTTAGATTTTATGGTGCATGTGTTCCTATCCATGTAAATTTGTCATAAGCATAATCGTAAGAAAATGTTTGTGACAAATTCAACCTCTTATGGACAGAACTTGTTCATTCTTAATTTCTTGCCATCAAGGGTCCCACCATTGCTTCCAGGTTATTTAGCAGCTCACCTATGCCAGTCAATGTACTTTCATTGATCAAGGTGTTTGCCCTTATGCATTCAATTGAGAACTCGTAGAACTCATATGCATAATCACTCAACTGGATTGGCACAGAAATAAAATTTTGTCAACACGATAGGTTACAATCCTCAAGTCGTGTGCTAGTGTTTAATAGGTTTACTTCTTGATTTGTTCTTGAAACTTTTCAAGATCTTTAGACTCCCACTAACCTCTTGACATATAAGATTCTCTTATCAAGAAATATTTCTTGACAAAACAAATATTCAAGAGTCAGTGTGTGTCTTTATCAAGACAAACCTACACACAATTTGGTACTAGTTGGTCTTTGTCTTATCCAAGACATCACAACTTACCAAAATGTGCTAGTGTAAGATCATTCCTACTTAAGATTATGTCACTCAATTCACAATCTTCGAGTATAACTCTAAGACTTGATATTGGAACGAAGTACGATACATCTTATTGACTTAACCATTTCTACAATTCACCATTCCTCTTCTTAGCCAAACTAGTGCACTAAGGTATCCTTAGAGGATGAATTGTAATATGGTTCCTACAATAACCAAGACGATCATAAAACATGATACAAAAGTACTCTCCCTTCTTCTCAAATTGGAGAACCTTTTATCTTTCTGCCTTCATTGATTCCTTTTATTCGTTCTGCCATTCATTGAAACTTTTCAATGATTCAGAATTACACTTAATCTTGTAAGTATAATCACGTTTACTAGACTTTTAGTAAGTCATGACGAATAATCTTATCGTTCTTTGTGGTGGACTTGACCAGTGCACAACATTGTGTACCAGATTTCCTAGTCCTTCACTTGACTCACATTCGTATGTGAACAAGAAATTAGTCTCAATTTCCCAAATACGAAGGTTCTCATTCATCACACAATACCAGTTGCATGATTCCAAGTTTCTGTCCTATTGGAACTTGGGTGATGAGAAACTTTCCTCATTTGGTAAATTTTTGACATTACCACAAATAACATAACTAAGAATCAAATCCATTCACAATATTGCTAACAATAGAACCATTCAAACACCAATTTTCATAAAATCCATCGTAAGGAAACATAAATAAGATAAATCAAAATTTATTTTATTGCGGAAAAATATTGTCCTTACAATGCGATCATAAATGAAAACTATGTAAATCTTACTTAGCAATGTATCCTAACTCTAAAGTAGTAGTTTTAATATCTGATCCTTGAATCATGCGATCAAAATCCATTTCTTTGCGATTAGACTCAGCTTGCTCCTTCCTTTAAGCTTCCTTTCCTTTTTTTGATCCTTCAAAACATCAAAATGTAATCTTATCACATCATGTATTAAGAATCTCCAAACAGGAACTTAATCGAGTTAGATAGTGGATTTTACCTGAGGCAGAGTAATACATCTTGACTCTCCCATCTCTTAGATCTCTCAGGTAGTCAGGGCAACTTCGTAACCAATGCCCCTTCTTTTGGCAGTAGAAACACATGGATTCTTATGGAATGGTACACATGACTATCTCAGACTCATCCTTTCTCTTGCATAGAGAAAACTTTTCTAGACTTCCAATGTTACCATTGCCCATAGAGGGTTGGGATATTGATTTACCAGACAGATTTGCTGACCAGTGTGCCAAATCATTTCTGATTCAGGAGCAATAAGCAAATAAGTCAAATCAACAAGGGTCATGTCGTGGTTCATCATATAGTGCTCTCTAACGAACTTACCATATGATTCGGGAAGTGACTGAAGAACCAAGTCAACAGCCAACTTCCTTTAAACATCGATACCTTACAATCCCAATCTATCAATATGTAACCTTTTATCCAAGACATGAGCACATATAGACTTTCCATTTTCATGTCTTTTGCCAATAGGGCTTGAGTGACCTTGAACTTTTCAAGTCTTCGAAAACGTGGGTCAGGGAGAATTATTGGAGGAGGTGGAGGAAGAGAAGCGTGATTTCTATTTCCACAATCCAATCGTGGAACATCATCTTCATTTGGAAAACTTTTTCCAACGGATTTAGGAAGACCATAGTTGTCAGACTTTGACATCTATAAAACGGGAGAAAATTCAAGTTTAGTTGATTGAGTCCTTAATAAAACACCCAAATGAGATATTAAGGCTAGGACCCAACACAATATCCTACAAATTGGAAGAGGGATGCCGTAATCCAACTCGCAGAACATTTGAAGGTAGGTAAATGACGATTTACCAATTTCCACCATGAAAAACGAAAAGAAGGTTAAGTTTTAAATGAATTGAAACTCCTAGATCTTTTGAGATTCATTGAACTTTTCAATGTCATGTTTAATCTCAATTATGCCCTTCATTTGTGACTGGGATGCCGAGGATCACAAATAAGGTGTGAATAACCATGCGAATGTACGTGGTGCCCTCAATGTTACAATCACCTAATCGACGTGCCGATTAACCACACACGCTCCATCGATCTATGACAAACATCAAGTCACCCTTCGCTACCAATGCCAAACCCAACTTAGTGTGCCGGTTAACCACACACGCTCCGCTAATTGTCTCGACAAGGGTACAAAGTGTAATTCCATGGAATTGCATCGATTTCACTTTTTCCTAAAGTAACTAAGATTTGGGAATTTAGTAAAAACATTTAGTTACTTTATTCATTATACTTTTAATGAGGAGAGGGGTTTTCCCTATCCTATCCGTTCGGCTAACGACCATCCACTAGTCAAGAGTGCGGTGGGTAAGAGTGGATACCCATTCAATCGCCATTTTATAGGCAATTTCCTTAAACAACCCTTATAGACCATCTTCGTGAATGAGGCCTACTAACGGTAAGACTAGCAGTTTAAGTTATACATATATAATATTAGACTTTTAATGTTATATATATATATATATATATATATATATATATATATATATATATATATATATATATATATATTATAGGGTATATTTTACACTTTTAAAATACTAGGTGGTTTGATTTTATAAATTACACTTTTAATTTAAATTAAATATAAACCATATCAAAATGGATTTATTAACTTTCTTTTAATTATACCTTTAATTAACTTAATAAAACCATAAGGGTGTAATTTGAACTTTTTCAAAACTAGGGTTTTAGAATTTAAAATTTCAAAAATTAAACTTTTAATCAAAATTTAAATTCCAAAACTTGAGGGCAAGTTTTGAAACATTTCAAAACTATAAAACCTAAAGGGTGAAAGATTGAAACTTTTCCAAACTTTATCAAGAACATTCTAGATCAACAATTCAAATAAGGCAATTAACAATTAATTTGGTTATCTAATTTTGACCTAGTCCAATTACTTGCAAGATAATTCACCAAATAACTAAAATAATTAAGCATTCTCTTATAAGGCAACAAATATTTGATTAATTGGAAATTATCTACTATTTTGGCAAGGATATTCACCCAAAATCAATAAAAGCGGATTTTACTAATTAAAAAACGTTTATGGTAAGTATCCCAAGCCAAAACAGCAAGAAAATCGCGAAAAAACGCTGCCAGACCCTTTGACTCGTCGAGTCCAGGCCTGGACTCGTCGAGTACAGCCGACTCGGCGAGTTCACCAAGTGACTCGGCGAGTCAAGCAGTCAGAACCAAAAAAATTCGATTTTTTAAGCAATTTTCGATCAATTAAGCATCAAATTCATTAACAAAAAGCCCTAGCCTCTGATACCACTGATGGGTTTTAAGCACTACAACATTCCTATGGTGTACATGCAAACCCTAAAGCTTTGGATCTAGTTTGTCTAATGAACATGCAATAATCATCCAAAGCCATAAACCCTATATCTTGCATGTGATAATCAAATAACATATGAATTAGGGTTTAGATCTTACCTTGATTGTTATGTAGCAATAACAATCTCAATTCCTTCTTGTAATTGGCTTCTAAAAGCTTAGAGTCACAAATGTTACTCCTCTAATGGCTCACAAACACCAAGAGCAAGAGGATGAAGAAGGAGACGAGGAGAGGCACTCAAAAATGTCTAGAAACCCTAAGGAAACTCTTAGCCACGTTTTTGGTGCCCTAGGGGGGCTTAAATAGTGAGGCTATTAGGGTTATCTAACAAGGAAACCCTAATTTGACTGCTTAGGCCTAAGCAACCCATGGACTCCTCCTTTAGAAGCCTTGGACGATTTCTAATGGGTTTCCCCATAGAATTCGTCCACTCCTCTAATAAGGAGTCCAATAGCCCAATATTCAACTATCACACAATTGACAGTTCTAGTCCCTTAAGTTTAATTAATCTCTTTTAGCCACAAAATTAATTCTTAATTAATTATTGACCAATATTAATTAAACAATATGATTTCTGCTTTAATATATTATTCATATAATATATTAATAAATCATAATTAATCCTCTCTCTCCATAATTCATCCTATCAAGTTGCTTTGGTGAAGGAAACCCAAAAGGACCATGCACCATCGGGTCAAGTACATACCAAAATAGTTATGGACTTAGACACTAATCCAACAACAGGATGTGGTTTTCATATTTGTTCTGATTTGCAGGGTCTAAGAAGAAGTAGGGATATGGAGCATGGGAAGATAAACTTGATCATGGGGAATAGGAAAGCGTCGCCTTTCACAAAGATTGGAGTTTACTCTTTAGTGCTTAGTAGTGGGTTAGGTCTAGATTTGAAAAATTGTTCCTATTCGTCAGAAATGACACGAAACATTATTTCTTTTCATGGTTTGTATAAACAAGGTTTTAGATTTTCATTTAATAACGAAAATGGTTCTATTAATGCTTTCTTTAATGGTAATTTCTATTTTGAAGCATTGCCTTGTATTGGTATATATGAATCTGTGATGGTTGTAGACAACTTAAGAAATGATGTGTTGCATATCGATTCTTCCAATGGTGTGGATAAAGCATGCTTGTGGCTTGTCTTCTTGGACATGTCAACAAGAAGCGCACAGCCCAACTCCAAAAGGATGGAGTGTTGGAGTCATTCGACCTTAGGGACAATGACACGTGCGACTCTTGTTTACTTGGAAAGGTGACCAAGTCACCCTTCACTGGTACTTGTGAAAGGGGTGAGGGTTTATTGGATCTCATACATACCGATGTATGTGGGACCTTTATATCCACCACAAGGGATGTGAACCACTTCTATGTGACTTTCACCGATGATTATAGCAGATATGGGTATATCTACTTAATCAAGCACAAGTCAGAAACCTTTGAAAAATTCAAGGAGTTCAAGTAAGAAGTGAAGAATCATCTGGGCAGGAAAATTAAGATGCTCCGATCTGATCGAGGAGGTGAGTACCTTAGTATTGAATTCCATGACTACCTCAAGGAATGCATAATTGTTTCGCAATTGACGCTGCCTAGGACAACGCAGTTGAATGGTGTGGCTGAGAGGCGCAAGCGAACCTTGTTGGACATGGTTTGGTCCATGATGAGTCGTGCTTTGTTACCTATCTCATATTGGGGGTATGCCTTAGAGACTGCCTCCCATATCCTTAATCTAGTCCCGACTAAGAAGGTTTCCAAAACACCTCACGAGATGTGGACAGGGAAAGCTCCCTCGTTGGCACATATCAAGGTTTGGGGTTGCGAGGCTTTCGTAAGATGAGAGACTCACGATAAGCTTAAACCTCGTAGTGAGCGGTGTATTTTCATCGGCTATCCGCAGAAGTTCTTTGGATATCTCTTCTATAGACCAAGTGACAATGTTGTCTTCGTTGCGAGGAGAGGGGTTTTCCGAGAGCGAGAACTCCTAAGCCAAGAGGACAGTGGGAGGAAAATTGATCTTGAAGAGCTTCAAGAATCAAACGATGAAGGAACTCCTAACACTGGCGCTCAACCCGTGGAGAAAACCCTTGTTGAACCGATTGACGAGTCCCTACCTCGTAGACGTTCCAGTAGAGTTAATGTTCCACCCGTATTATATGGTTTCCATATAACTGCTGAGGGTGATACATTTATTAGTGATAGTACACTAGTAAATTTGGATGAACCTAACACCTACAAGGAAGCCATGGCAGGCCCGGAGTGTGCGAAATGGAAAGAGGCTATGGACAACGATATTCAGTCTATGTATGAAAATCAAGTTTGGAACTTGGTTGACAATGTTCCAGGTCGTAAGACGGTCGGGTGCAAATGAATCTTCAAGAAGAAGACCGACATGGATGGGAAAGTACACACGTATAAGGCACGATTGGTTGCGAAGGGCTTTACTCAAACTCCCGGAGTTAACTATGATGAGACCTTCTCGCCAGTTGTAAAGATTAAGTGTATAAGGGTTATGTTAGCCATAGCTGCATTTCATGACTATGAAATATGGAAAATGGATGTCAAAACCGTTTTCCTTAATGGGAAGTTGGCTGAAGATGTTTACATGAGTCAGCCAGAGGGTTTTGTCAATGCAGAGCACCCTAATAGAGTGTGTAAGCTTGAGATATCCATTTATGGATTGAAACAAGCGTCTCGCAGATGGAATCTTAGTTTCGATGAGAAAGTCAAAGAGTTCGGTTTTTCGAGAAGCGAGGATGAGTCATGTGTATATGTCAAAGCCAGTGGGAGTATAGTTAGCTTTCTCGTTTTGTATGTGGATGACATACTGCTCATAGGAAACGACGTCCCAACCTTGCAGGAGGTTAAGTCCTGGTTTGGGAAGTGCTTCGCTATGAAGGACCTCGGAGAAGCTGCTTATATTCTTGGGATAAGGATTTTGAGAAATAGGAGTAAAAGACTAATAGGACTTAGTCAAAGTACTTACTTGGATAAAGTGTTGAAACGTTTCAGCATGGAAAATTCCAAGAAAGGGGAGTTACCAATCGAAAGCAATACCAAGTTGAGTAAGACTCAAAGCCCTAGTACCGATGCCGAGATAGCAGAAATGAGCAGAGTACCTTATGCTTCCGTATTTTGCTCAATCATGTATGCTATGACATGTACTCCTCCTGATGTGGCCTTCGCTTTGAGCATGATCAACATATATCAAGGGAACCCTGGTAGAGCACATTGGACCGCAGTCAAGAATATTCTTAAGTACATTTGGATGACTAAGGAATGTTTTCTTATCCTCGGTGGGATTGATGACTTGAGAGTGGAAGGGTATAGTAACGCTAGTTTTCAAACTGACCGGGATAATTTCCGCTCGCAGTCGGGCTGGGTCTTTACCCTGAATGGAGGAGCAGTGACATGGAAAAGTTCCAAGCAGGAGACAATAGCTGATTCATCGTGCGAATTAGAGTACATAGCAGCTAGCAAAGCGTCGAAGGAGGCGATATGGCTAAAGAACTTCATCGGAGACCTTGGAGTTGTACCGGCCATAAAGGAGCCAATGGAGATTTTCTGTGATAACGAAGGTACGGTTGCCTTAACCAAGGAACCGATGGATCATGGCAGATCCAGGCATATCGACAGAAAATATCATTTCATTAGATATCGAGTAGAAGATGGACTCCTCATAGTTAAGAGGGTATCGTCAGAAGAGAACCCAATAGATCCCCTTACGAAGGGACTGACTAGGGTTAAGCACTTGTAGCACGCTAGGAGCATTGGGCTTAAGGATGATATTAGTTTTAGTGATTAGATAGCTTTAGAAACTTGTAATAGATAAATTGTAATTAACATTTGATGAATAAATAAAGGTGGCTTATTTATAGGTAAAGTTACTATCTTGTGTTAATTATTTACTATTGTTTCACTTTGCATGTTTTGACTTCCTAAATAATAAGATTATTTAAACTATCCACAGTCGATCATACGTTGGAAGTAGGTATGAAATAAGACTGTCATGAATTGGTTTGTAGATTGTCTAAGTGTTTATACATAGCAAAAGTCTGCTGCAACATTCATGAGTGCCTATGAAATATGATTTGAGTATTGGATTAAACCCGCACTCACATGAATCACTTCGTGGAATTTAATCACAAGTGATTGTGAGATGATAATATCATATAGTCTTTAAACCTAGATATATGAGTTGTTGTTTACAAGTCGGTTGTGCATTGATAATGCGTAAACGCATCAGTAACTTGATGTTATAAAACACATTGTTGTGTACGATTTGATGAGTAAATAGTACAAGCATCTAAGTCGAATTTTATCTGTTCCTTTTATCCTACGAGGCTAAAAGCGATATCTTGGGCCCCTCGATGATTTTTTTTTGACTTATTTCCTAGCCCGGTCAGGACTGAATTGATGTGTTCAATTAAGTTCTATGTCAGACAAATCAGAGATCGAGAAACAAACTGCTGGACAATAAGTATGACTATGTTCCATGTAATTGTCCACACGATATCTTGAGAACAGAGGACTATACGATCCCTTATCTAAAGGACGTGTCAGAGTTTGACAGCGGCTTTTGAGAGTGTCACACCCCCAAACCGAGACGGCTGAAACGTTCGGGGGCGGAGGACGTCATGTACAATATCATCACAATTAAATAGTAGTAATCAAAGCAACAACAACCATTGTATTGATAAATAGTGTTTACATTGTATTTGAAACATAGCTTGAATGACTTCCAAATGTATATAGTAAAAACGAAGACTAGAAGCTATTATGCCCCGTCTTCTTGAAAACCTGCGTGTGTACCTGCCTACTGGTTTCCTGAGAATACAAGTAATTTTGAAAGTGTATCAACATTTAAGTTGGTGAGTTCATAAGTATTTTGTTTTAGAAAATAAGTTCTTTGTTCCTTGAAAATGTTCGTATGTTCCTTAAGAAAATCCTATATTTTCTTAGTAAAATGGAATTTAGTCTTAGTCCCTTCGGACCAAAATGTATAAATGTTATCGTATGCTTAAGTAGTGATATTTCATAGATTTTTAATAAATATAATAACCATTTGGATGAATGATTTCCGAAATGAAAGTTGTTCTGTACTTGAAAATAGTGCAATGTAGTTTTAAGATGATACAACCCTTATGTATGCATGCCCTCGGGTAAAAGTTACTCCAGAAATGTAAGTTTCTGTGTCTTAAAATAGTGTACTCCTAGAAAGACCTATAACTTCCTTCTATAATCCCCCGGTGTATATAAGTTATATAAAAATCAAGATCGAATAAACCGTCGAATATAAAGGGTCTGCCCTAAGCCCACAACCAAACGAGGAACAGGATCTAAGGCATACCCAGCCATTTCCAAGTAGATCGTGTCTAAATTTTATATAACCCTGCCGTATACACATAGCAGTTATGGATGGAATCTAACCATTCTAGACGAAATGTAGTCTTAACTACCTTAAGACCAATAAGAGTGAGTGTTTGTTCGTGTAAATACTATACTGTAGTAGTAGTACATAAAGAAAACTTCTTTCTTTATAAATGTAATGTGTATTCAAGAAAAATCCAATAATTTTCCTTATAAACTGGTTGTAGTATTCTAACCCAAGACCAAAATGTACAAGTATTTTCCATACTTATGAGAGTAAGTGCAGTTTTAAATAAATAAAACCCTTATCAGTGTATAAATCCCCGTAAACTATATGCGTCGTTGTTTCTCTATGTGAGTTATTATAACCGTACAATTGACATGGCAATTCCTGTTACGACGTTCTTCGGGCGTCAGAATGTTTTGATATTTGTCACCCAGACCTGTCGGGCTAGCTATTGTAAGCAACTTAGGGTGCGGGATTGTCAGTCCTAATATAGATCTATACACAAGTATCACGCTATCCTACAAGAGATTAAGGTTATAACACAAGACTTTAACCAGTACTCTAAGAGTACAATGAAGCAGTGTCTCACAAATTTGATTCAACGTATGTATCGTTGTTTCCCTATGTGAGTTATTATAACCGTGCAATTGACATAGCAATGCCTGTTATGAAGTTCTTCGGGCGTCAGAATATTTTGACATTTGTCACCCCAGACCTGCCGGTCTAGCTATTGTAAGCAGCTTAGGGTGCAGGATTGTCAGTCCCAAGATAGACCTATACACAAGTATCACGCTCTCCCTACAAGAGATTAAGGTTATAACACAGGACTTTAATCAGTACTCTAAGAGTACAATGAAGTAGTGTCTCACAAATTTGATCCAACGAGTTTACGTGTAGTGTGAATGAAACCTTCCTTAGTATGTTTGTAGTGTTAATGTACCATAAACTATACCTATTATAGTTTATCTTATGTATACCTTCCTTAGTATGTTTGTAGTGTTAGTGTGCCATAAATTATACCTATTATAGTTTATCATATGTATACCTTCCTTAGTATGTTTGTAGTGAATGAAAATCCATATGATGAATGACTAATTCTGTTTCATGAAGGTAAACTATCATGAAATTTAATCAAGATGCACCTAAACATGGTTATACACTTTGCTCAACATGTTACAAAGTGTTAATGCTTTTATAAACTATTTTACTAGTTTTAACTTTTCTGTCACTGTTTTTAGAAAATTCATAGAAAAATTACTGTCGAAAACTGAATCCGTAAACTCTGGGAGTTTAGAAAATGTGTCTAGTTTGTTCCTAATTTTTGTTATGATTTTTAGAGGTCTCTAACCAGTGTGAAAATGTCCATATTCATAGACTGGTCCGAAATCATTTATGAAATGATAGGCAGTTTTATAAAAATCGCCATAAATTGTAGAAAAATCGTATTAATGTGTGCAAGTAGTCATTAGAAAGGTATAAACCTGAACTAAATGCATATTAAACAGTTTCGGAAAATATTAAGTTTAAAATGGTCAAAACAGTTCGTGAATAGACCATAATTTTTCTGTTGAAAAGCTGTTGATTTAGTTTAGAATATGTTCTGGGTGTTGTAACTTGTATTCCCCATAAAACTTGAAGAAAACATGAAAATGTAGGGGTATGAACTCACCTTCTGTGATTTTTTGAAGAATGGAAGGCTGAAGATGAAGAGTTTCTAGTCAAGAGCACTTGAAAGATGCTTGAAGATATGAAGATCCAATCCAAAGGAGGAAAGTTCAAGAACTTCTTGGAGAAGTCGTGACTGAGAAAGAGAGTGAGAGAGAGAGATTTGCTTTTGGTGATACCAAATGAAATCTTGGAGAAGTGAAACAAATCTCTTGGATTTGTTCATAAAGATTGATTGGATGGAAAGAGTGTTGAAGAAGCTAAATGAATTGACTAGCTAGATGTGAATAGTGACATAAAGTTGTCATAGAGTGGATATGAGAGTGGTTGGTGTCATAACTTTATGAGAAAGTCAAAGAGTGCCTTTATGCACTCTTCATATTTTATCCTAAGAAAAATATGATTTATATTAAATAAGTCTTCAAAATGGGGATAAAATATGAGTTTAAAGGGTTTAAAATGTCAAAATTATGAATTTGGTGAAATTCCCACGTTAAAAACGTCAAAAACGGGCTTAAAATGCGAAAGTGGTAAAAAACCGGGAGAAAGAAGTGAAGGTGCGAGGCTACCGAGAAGGTTCTCATGAGAGAGGGTTCGTGGGTGAGAAGGTTCGTGGTATGAGAGGAGTAGGCGCGAAGGTAGGGCTCGCTGCTAGTGTTCTCGGTTCCTGCAATGCGAACATCCTCGGCCCGAACACGAGAGTCGGCAGCTTCCGGTGCGAAAGTAGCTTCGCTGCGAGAGGAGCGGATGCGAAAGGAGGCTTCGGTCCAAGAGGCTAGGGTGCGAATCTTCTCGGTTAGACACGAAATTCCGATCAGAAGCGAAAGTGAGGTTCGCATCAGAAGGGTTTCGCATCACGGTTTCGCTTCTTGAGAGGGTTTCGTTTCTTGAGAGGGCTTCGCACCCATTGTGTTGTTTTTCATATTTTCTTCCCATTTCGAGTGATTTTCAACTAATTGAAGATTCGGGATGGCCCGGGTGTTTATAAAAAGTTGAAAGAGATTTTGAGAGAGATTTGGGAGAGATTTGGGAGGGAGAGAGTGAGAGAGATAGAGTGAGAGGGATTGAGAGAGACTTTGCTGGTGGCCTTTATTAGTGTTTGGCCCCGTAGTGCAAGGTTCGTAAACCCCATTATGCCTTGTTATGAGTGTTTTACGCCCCCGAGGGGTACAAAATAGTGCTTTATAGAGTCGTTACATCACTCACCCTGGTTAGGGTTTAGAATTTCTGAACATTTGAAACTTTTGAGTGCCACTTTATATTATAATAGAGAGTTTGTACATTAGTAAACATAGAGTGAGTCCTATCATACAAGCACTAGTTGAGTTTACTGGTTTGACTCGTTGACTTAGTTTGACTTTGACTTGACCAGAAATTGACGGTTGTCACAAAGAGTTACGATTGCTAATCGGATTTTGAAGTCGTACTTGAATTTATAGTTATTAGACTTATCCAAGTAGGCGACTGTTGGATTAGGTGTTTAAGCCATAACTATATTTGGTATGTACTTGACCTAGTTGTAGCATGATCCTTTTGGGTTGCCTTCACCAGAGCAACTTGACTGGATGAATAATGGAGAAAGAGATTATTATGGTTTATTAATATATTATATGAATAATATATTAAATGAGAAATCATATTTGTTTAATTAATATTGGTCAAGAATTAATTTAGAATTAATTTTGTGGTCAAAAGATATTAATTAATCTTTGGGGACTGATATTGTAATTATAAGATAGTTGCATAGTGGGCTGAGGAACCCTTGGGAAGGGGTTGGACGAAATCTTATGAGAGCCCATAAGGATTTCGTCCAAGGGCCTAGGTTCTGGAAGATTCTTGTGGGCTGCTTAGAGCCTAAGCAACCAGATGAGGTCTTTGACTGAAACCCTAATTCCTCACCTATATAAAGGACCCTAGGGCACTAGAATTTGGCGACAAGAAACCCTAGAAAGATTTTAAGAGCCGATTTTATCCTTCCCCTCTCTCCAAGATCATTCAATTGCTTTTGGTGTTTGTGATTCATTAGAGGCATCACATTTGAGGTGCTAGGTTTCTCAAAAGCTCAAGATCTTCAAGCAACAATCAAACGTAACTTTCTAACTTGTTTATTAGATGTTAATTTTGATTTTTGTTGTATGTTAGATTAGGGTTTGCAAGTATTGGACAATTGTTGCATGTACAAATAGAAAAACTATATCCAAGCATTAGGGTTTGCATGAACACCATATGAATGTTGTTTTGCTCATAACCCAACAGAACTAGCATTCCAAGTGCCTTAATCTTGATGGTGGATACTTGTAGAGAAGATCATACACTTTGATCTTTTTTTATCTTCATCAACACCCCAAAACCAAGTGGGTTCAAAGGCTTCAAAGGTTATCTCTAAAACATCCTATGGTTGGTTTTATTTCATTGTAACCTCTATAAGTGGATCCATGATGGTTCGGTTTTGTTATGAACTAAAAATAAACTAATATTTTTAAAGTCTTCCGTTGCCATTTTTATTGAAAAACAAACTTCTATTCCATATCAAAACCCAACAGTATCGATAGATCGGATAAGATGAGGAAGAACTCCTCAATCATGGAGGATAAAAGAGAGCCAATAACAGCCCAGTCATGAGTTACCCACGCTTCATAATCTGGGTTTGGTGATAATTTTGGAGTTTTAGTTGTTTCTTTTCTAGTAGTGCTGCCTTCGATGGTCACCGTGGCAGCAGGTGCTGGTGTTGTCCCATCGAGGTGTCCAAAGAGACGGACTCCTCATAGGATTGTGTAACACCTGATTCAAAGTATTTTTCAATTTGGACCCATGGTGTGTTAATGTTTTGCAGAATTGGTTCCTAAGGGGCATAATTTCCAACTTCAGAAAGGTTGGAGTACGTTGGGCGTACTCCTTGTACGCTAGGCGTACTAACTCTCTTTGTGATCGTGGATCTTGACCACATACGTGGGGCGTATGTGGAGTATACATGGCGTACGAGTATACAGCCTGCACCTTCCTTTGTTTAGAAATCGAAACCCTAGTGTGTGTTTGTGAGTTTTCAGACTTAAAGAGTGTTTGTTGGTGATCTGTGAAGGAGAAAAAGAAGAAGACCATTTGGAGAAGTGTCTTGATCTTGAAGATCCGGGGATAGCTCATCATTTGCAAGCTTTTTGAGGTAAAAAGCTCACATCTTGATGATCCATGATGCTAGATCTATTTATGTTGTTATTATATGCTTTTTGAGTCCTTGAAAGTGATGGATGAGCTTCTTGACTCACTCCAGAAGTTTTGGTGTTAGATCTAGGCTTCTTTTGGTCCCCTTATTCATAAAATTGCAAGCTTTATGGTGTATCTTGGACCATGCATGTGTTAAGACCTTTGTTAATCTCTTTTTGAGCTCTTGAGTCCCATTAAGCCATGCATGTGTGTGAAGTTTCCAACTTTACGTGATTAGTGGCCTTATATAATCGGATATGAGAGTTTGGCTTGAAGTCTTAATATATTAAGTGCTTAATGAAGTGGGGTGGTCAATTGGGGAGTACGTTGGGTGTACCTGTTGGATTAATGTCTAAGTCCATAACTATAATTGGTAAGACTTGACCCGACCCGGCATGGTCCATTTGGGTTGCATGGCATCATGCATTTGGATAGACTATAATGAGAGAAATAACACTTAAGGTTGGTTAATATATTATAAGTTTTAATATATTAATAAGGTTATTTAATTAGTATTGATCAAGAATTAATTTGGAATTAATTAAGTGATCAAAAGGAGACTAATTAAATATATGGGTTGATTGTGTAAATCATTCATTCTTATATATGTGGGCTTGTGATCCAAGATTCCTTATGTTGGACTAAGTCCATGGGGTGACCCATGGATACTCCATGGAGGTTAAAATCCATGGAGCATAAGGAATGGGTAAAGTTATGAGTTACATGGTGTAACCCTAATAGCCACCATATAAAAGAATCCCATGGCTCAAGAAATCGTGCACTAATGTGTGAAGTGTGAGGGCTAGACGATTTCAAGGAGTGTTCAAGTTTCTCTCAAGTTATTCCAAGTGTATTTGGTGTTGTGTGAACCATTTGAGGTGTCACACTTGGGGCACTAGGCACTCAAGCTTCATGAAGACATTCTACACCAAAGAGGTATGTATTCTATCTTGTTATATTTACTATTTTGTATGCTAGATTAGGATAATACCTTGGATGTTCATAATTGTATGTATAATAGAGAAAACATAGATCCAAGGTATTTAGGGTTGCATGTACACGTAGGAGTGTTAGAATGCTCATAACCCAACAGTGGTATCAGAGCCTAGGCTTGTTTTCTTGTTATACTTGCAAAAGTAGCTGAAAAATCGAGTTGGATGCATATATTCGATTGTTTTGGCTGGAATTGGACTAGGAACATTACCCTAAGATGTTTTTGGACTTATAAACTTGTTTTTGATGTGGTAATGTTCATGCT
Source organism: Lactuca virosa (assembly GCF_052849685.1). NCBI lineage: Eukaryota > Viridiplantae > Streptophyta > Magnoliopsida > Asterales > Asteraceae > Lactuca > Lactuca virosa. Next base: position 245,001,133 of record NC_136429.1, on the reverse strand, counting down.
AATCCAATTTCTAAGATAATTGTCATAATTTCAAGATTTGTATTAGTTTGTATGTTCATGCTAATTTCTTGAAGATTGATGATTTGAATTATCTTGTTCTTATGAGGTTCTTAGATTAATAAAAAAGTTGTGTGAAATAGTTGTTTTCAATCCATTTTAATCTAAGAGTTGATTCCAAAGTGTATTTTTGTAACTTGTCCTCAAGTTATATGAAAAGTCACATTTAAGAATCATAAAACTCATAAAAGTTGGCAAAGGTTACAAAATGAAGAGTCTAGTTCTAATTAAATGGTTTTATGACTCCATAACTTGTCCTCAAGTTATGGAGGTTCAAGAGTCTCTTCATTAAATTAAAAAAAAAAGTGTAACCTTAATTAGTTCCATAAGTTACAATAAAAAAAAAGTTATTTTTTTTATTAATTAGTTTAAAGTCTTCCATAACTTGTCCTCAAGTTATGGAACTTGAAGAGTTTTTTTTTTAATTAAAACTACTTTAAACTCATAAGTTATGGAATTAATTAGTTTTGAATAGTTTCAAAACTTGCCCTCAAGTTTTGGAATTTGAAAAAGTTTTCACTTATGAATACTTTAATTCCAAGTTAGCCCTTAGAATTTTAAAAGTTAAAATTCAACCCTTATACTTTATAATATTATAAGTTAATAATATTTATATATATGTATAAGAGTAAAGTCAGTCTTACCGTTAGTAGGCCTCATTCACGAAGCCGGTCTATAAGGGGGGTATAAGGTTACTGCCTATAAAATGGTAGTTTAATGAGTGTCCACTCTCACCCACCGCTTCCTTGACTGGTGGAGGGTCGTTAGCCGAACGGGTAGGACAAGGACTATAATTCTCCTTTCATTAAAAGTATTAATGATAAATACTAAGTAACTAAACTCTTATTAATACCCAAACTTAGTTACTTAGGAAAATGTGAATTTGGTGCTAACCCATGAAATTACACTTTGCACTTTGCTTAAGTCGTTAGTGGAGCGTGTGTGGTTAACCGGCACACTAACCTGGACTTAACAAGGTAGGCAAAGGGTAACTTAATATTTATCATAGTATCGGTGGAGCGTGTGTGGTTAACCGGCACACTGATTAAGGGGTAAATATTAAGGGTACCAAGTATATTTGCATGGTTATTCGCACCTTGTTTTGTGATCCTCGACATCCCAGTCACAAAACCTGAAGGGCACACTCGAGATTGAAACATGCCTTTGAACAGTTCAATGAATCTCAAAGATCTAGGACTTTCAAATCCAATTAAAACCTAATAAATTATTTCGTTTTTCATGGTGGAAATTGGTGAATCGTCATTCACCTACCTTCAAATATTTTATAGCTTGGATTACGGCATCCCTCTTCTAAGTTATAAAATAGTTTGTTGGGTCCTAGCCTTAATATTTCATATTGGGTGTCATATTAAGGACTTTAAATCAACTATCTTGAATATCTCCCAAAAAGATGTCTGGTCTAGACATTTATGATCTTCCCAAATCTCTTGAAACAAGCTTTCCTAAATGAAGATGGTGTCCCATGGATATCATACTTCTTTCACCTCCTCCAATTATTCTCCCTAACCCACAAGTTCCTAAAAAGTTTAAGGTCACTCAAGCCCTATTGGCAAGGCAAGGTCTAGGTGTGATCACATCTTGGAGATGTAGTCACATATTGACAAGCCGGGAGAGTTGGGTGTCAAAGTCTTGAGAAAGTTGGTGGCTCAACTACTTTCTAAGTCACATAGTGACTTCTTTTGGGAATCCTATGAAACAGACTAAGACAAGACCCTTAATGATCTTATCTATTTGCTAAGATCAACTTCCTAAAACGCTATGGACATTGACAATGATGACATTGGATATCCAGTAAAGCTCTCTCTTCCCAATGGAAAGGGATGGGCCATAGTCAACTCGGTTGACCCAATGGTAAAGAGAGAGGCGAAGTCTGAGATAGTCCCATTATCAAGGGTCCATAGGTAACTATCGCCAAAGGAAGGGGCATTGGTTACGAAGCTGCCAAATTTACCTAAGGATGTTAAAGTCAATAAGTTTGGCTCTACTTCAGGTAAAGTCCACTGTCTAACTCTATTAAGTACATGCTGATTCTGATCGCGAAGATGGATTTAAATCGCATGGTTCGGTGATCAGAATTTTGGGCTATTACTTAAGAGTTATGATATTTATATTGCTTAGGAATAGATAACAACAAGGTTTTCATATGGATTGTAAGGATAAGTTTTTCCGCAAAGTTTTAAAATAAAAAAAAGGTTTTGATTTTATTTATTTTAAGTATCCTTACAATGGCATTTGTGAAAAGTTGTTGCTTATAAGATTCCATTGATAGCAATATTGGAAAAATGGATTTGATTCTTTCGGTTGTGGTAGTGTCTAATATTACCAAATAAGGAAAGATTCTCATCACCCAAGGTTCAATTGGACCGAAACTTGGAATCATGCAAGTTGTATAGTATGATGAATGAGAACTTTCAGCTTGGAAAATTAAGACTAATTCCTTATGTGAATAAGGAAAGGACTAAGGGATCGAGTACACATTCTTGTGCACTGGTCAAGTCCACCACAAAAGATCAAGAAGACTATTCGTCATGATTTACTTAAGTTCAGTAAATATGGTTATACTTATAAGTTTAAGTATAAGTCTGTAGCATTGGAGAAGTTTCAATGTGAGACAGAACGAATAAGAAGAATCAAAGTATGGCAGAAAGATAAAAGTTTCTCAAATCTGAAAAGATGGGAGAGTACTTTAGTATCATGTTTATGATCATCTTAATGATTAAGATACCATATCACAATTGGTCCTCTAAAGTCAAGAAGAGGAGTCATGAATTGTTGAAATGGTTAAATCAAAAAGATGAGTCATACTTCGTTCCAAAACAATTCTTAGAGTCATACTCCAAGATTGTAACTTGAGTGACATATCTTAAAGAGGGTTTGTTAACACTAGTCAAATGTAAGAGTAAAAGGTTATCTACTCTTGTACATTTGAAATTGGTAAGTTGTGATGTTTTGAATAAAACAGAGACCAACTTAGGCCAATTGTGTAAAGTGTTAGTCTTGATAAAGAAACCGCACTATCTCTTGAATATTTGACAAGAGAGTCTTATATGTCAAGAGGACAGTGGGAGTCTTAAAGCTCTTGAAAGTTTCAAGACTTAATCAAGAATAAAACCTAAAGTCCTTCACTAGCACACGACTTGAGGTTTATAACCTATCGTGTTGAAATTTTTGTGCCTATTCAAGTTGGCTTTGCATAGGAGTTCTGAGAGTTCTCAATTGGTTGCACAACTACTTGGAAGCAATGGCAGGCACCTGAGCTGCCAAATGGCAAGAATTTAAGATTGCACAAGTTTAATCAATATGAGTTTGGATTTGTCACTAACCTTGTCTTGTGATTATGGTTTTGAAAAATTCACATGGATAAGAACACATACACTATTAAATCTAAGTGTCATAAGGTTTCTCTCCGATTCATGAAAATGATGGTGAGGAAACACTTTCACTAAGTAGATTTTAGCTAGATAGCAATTGTGATATTTGCATTCTCAAAGTCGTTAGTGGAGCGTGTGTGGTTTACCGGCACACTAACATGGACTTGTGAGAAGTGGCAAAGGTCTAAACAATTGAGACTATGATTACGACATCCCTTTTCATAGTTCTAAAATTGTTTAGACACACATGTGAGCTATCTAAGAGAGATGTATGATTTTGATAAAGTTTTATCAAAACAATCTAGTATCAGAAATCTGAACTTTGGTAAGAAAGTCAGCTGATTTTTTAGTACATGTCAAAGCTAGTGGGAGCATAAGTGTTATGCTAATAATCATCATGTTAGTGGGAGCATGATAATTATGACAAAGGTTGCAAGTTAGCAATGTTAATTATAGAAAACAAAAGTTTCAATTCGTGAGGTTGCAGGGGTTGAAAAAGTTGTTTTGCTATAATTAAGGGAGAGGAAATTATACTTCATTTCAATTCTAAAAGTTTAGATTGAGATTTTAATTGTATTTAATCAAGGATATATATATGAATTTCATGTTGGAATGGCTCAACATAAGGAAATTCTATATATGGGTCCATTATTTGCGTTCTAAAATTCGATTATGATTACGGCATCCCTTTTCATAATCTGAATTTTGAGAACTTGGCAAATTGAAATGGAAACATTATAGCAAAAGACTAGTTTAGTCTTTATGTGAGACATCATGAATCGTGTCCCATATGCTTCGGATATAGGATCGATTACATGTGCTATATTCATCCTTTCTAAAATTTTCCAAATGCCTGGGGCATTATGAAGGGAAAAGGTCTAGAATTGGATATGACTAAAATGATTAAGCAATTGTCGAGGACAATCTAAGGTTTACCAAAGATTGGTTGCTCAAGGACAGTTGGAAGTATAATGTTAATTCTGGAAGGACCATATTGACATAATCTGTAAGGAGGCAACTCTTGTTCAGAAGTGATAGTCAAAATGGAATATGGAAATGTTTCAAAGTTAGAAATTATTCAACCTGTGTAAGATTAGAAAACTTAATGCAAGAAGCATGTCCAAAGCAATGTACTTTGAATATGAGACTTAGTTTCCATGGAGTTGATCTCCATTGGAATACCTTATAATGACTGTTGACAAGTCTTTGTGACTTTGTACATATTCATTACAGGAGGGTCAGTGCATATAAGTTTAAAATCTAAACGGATTTCGATAAATGATAGGAATTTGAAATTCTCACATTTTTCGGTAAGGATTTGGGAGTGTGAAATTAGAATCATTGAAATTATGTTCAATTGGTTTATTTCACAAAGTAAGGATCATAGACAAACATAGAGTGCATACTTGGTGTATGGCAAAGCTATTGTTTAAGAAAAACATAGTGTACATGCTTGGAGCATGGGACAACTAGTGTTTTTAATTCAAGTATAAAGTTGATAAAACCGAAACAATGAATAATGTGTAATCAGTATGGTGATAAATAAAAGTGTTTATTTATATTCATAGGGTTTGATACCATATTTGATTCATTTATTCTTGTGTTTCACTTTGCATGTTTTGACTTCCAGAATAACTAAGTCGCTCTTCCTGAATGATTAAGTTATTCAAACCATCCACAGTCGGTCATATGTTGGAAGTATATATGAATCAAGATTGTCATGGGTTGGTTTGTAGAGGTCCAAGTTGGTGGACAAAGTGGTGCTACAACACTCATGAGTGTTCATAAGTTCTGAGTATTGGATCCAACCCGCGCTCATTTGAATCACTTCATGGATTTTATCACGAGTGATCATGAGACGATAATATCTTATATTCTTCAAACCTAGAGATATGAGTTGTTACTATGAGTTGGTTATACATTGATTGCACGAAAACGCATTGGTAACTCGATGTTATAAAACATGCCTTTGTGTATGATTCAACAAGTAGTAGAACAAGCCATATGAGTCGAAGTTTATCCATTCCTTTTACCTTCGGGATAAAAGCGATATCTGTGGGCCCCTCGATGATTTAAAGATGATACATGTGAGTGCTTGGCCAAGCCAAGGCTAATTTGATTTGTTCAATCAGTCAGTCATCATGAATCGGAAATCGGGAAACAACAAATGGACAGAGAGAATGATTGATAATCCATGTCTCAGTCCATATGATATCTAGAATGGAGGAATATATGATCCCTTATCTAATGGACAAGTCATTGACAAAGGACAGAGTTCATCGACAAGGTCAGAGTTCGACAGAAGCTTTTGGGAGCTACGATTGCTGATCGGTTCCTGAAGTCATACGCAATAATAGTTTTAGACTTATCCAAGTGGGAGACTGTTGGATTAATGTCTAAGTCCATAACTATAATTGGTAAGACTTGACCCGACCCGGCATGGTCCATTTGGGTTGCATGGCATCATGCATTTGGATAGACTATAATGAGAGAAATAACACTTAAGTTTGGTTAATATATTATAATTTCTAATATATTAATAAGGTTATTTAATTAGTATTGATCAAGAATTAATTTGGAATTAATTAAGTGATCAAAAGGAGACTAATTAAATATATGGGTTGATTGTGTAAATCATTCATTCTTATATATGTGGGCTTGTGATCCAAGATTCCTTATGTTGGACTAAGTCCATGGGGTGACCCATGGATACTCCATGGAGGTTAAAATCCATGGAGCATAAGGAATGGGTAAAGTTATGAGTTACATGGTGTAACCCTAATAGCCACCATATAAAAGAATCCCATGGCTCAAGAAATCGTGCACTAATGTGTGAAGTGTGAGGGCTAGACGATTTCAAGGAGTGTTCAAGTTTCTCTCAAGTTATTCCAAGTGTATTTGGTGTTGTGTGAACCATTTGAGGTGTCACACTTGGGGCACTAGGCACTCAAGCTTCATGAAGACATTCTACATCAAAGAGGTATGTATTCTATCTTGTTATATTTATTATTTTGTATGCTAGATTAGGATAATACCTTGGATGTTCATAACTGTATGTATAATAGAGAAAACATAGATCCAAGGTATTTAGGGTTGCATGTACACTTAGGAGTGTTAGAATGCTCATAACCCAACAGTACCAAGCTGGTACGCTGCACATACTAGCCCTAGAGGGAGTATGTTAAGTGTACGAGTTGAGTACGCCCTGTGTACACAGCATGTAGGCTTAGGATTTTGGGCATCTCGGTTTTGGGCCCATATTTGGACATTAGGAGATTAGGGCCTTGTTGGGCCATTAAATTTCTATTTTTGGGCTGATGTCATTATGTTGGATTCTTTTGGTTAAAGGCCCACGAAGGGGTTTGGGCCCAATTTGGAAGATTGGGCTATATTTGGGCCTTGGGTGTCCATTTTTGGAATTGGGCCATTTTGAATAGTTGGTTTGGGCCTTGGCCTTGGACCAAGTTAGGTAAAGGGTGAAATGGTCTTTTACCCTAGTTTAGACTCTTAGTGATGAGTGTGGATCCAATTATTAATTGGATCCAATTATTAAATGGTCTTCCTCACCATGTTTAGCGGGTCGAAGGCACCAATGATGACCCATGGTTTATTATGTTAGGGTTCTAGATGTCTACGTGACTCTTGCATGTGTTTGTGTTTGTATGCTTAGTGGGCGGGTCCCAATGGGTATTTTGTATGCTATTACTGTTATACATGTATGTTTGTATGCTGGGCGGGGCCCGTTGTTCGAGTTAGGGCGAGGCCCATCATACTCAATGGACAGGGCCCGTTATGCGATTTAGGGCGGGGCCCGTTACACTCATCGGGCTGGGCTCATTATATGTTTTGATACGTGTGGTATGTGGTAGTTTGGGGAACTCACTTGTGACATCCCCATTTTCACGGCCAGAAACGACCGGTTTATTTATGCTTTATTTGAAAATTATAGTATCTTTTTAAATAAAGTGTTGCGGAATTTGTTCCCAAAAATATGATAAAGATTTTATCAAATCATTTCCGAAGGAATGTATTTCATTATATTAAAATCTCGGGATGTCATTGTCAATACAGATGAAAAGCATAAACCGAAACAACATAGGGCTAACAACATTTATTTATATCTACTGGCCTATAATCCAAAAACTCTCATCCGATCATCACATCTATGTTCTTTTGCCACTACCTGTAATACAAGAAACTGAGTGGGTCAGGATTGGGAGCCTGGTGAGCACATAGGGTTTTCAACCCACAATAATTAAGTTTATTAGTTTCATCACATCAATCAACCCGATTACCCATTCCCGTTATCCTCATTTTCTGTCCCTAAAGCATCTAATTCAAGGGACCTAGCCTAAGGATTTTCATCGGGATGGACACTACTTCTAAGGGGATTCCTCAACGATATATGTCCATAAGGCAACCATGAGGGGGGATAGAGTACACCGGTGAACACATCGTTCACAAATACCTACAGGTGGCGAGCCTGCTAGCGTTCCACTTGACTATCTAGAATAGTTTATGGTCGTCATCTATCCTCCGCTAGATGACTGGATCATCGTAAACATCGAGGCCTCTCATCATTTTATTTCATCACACATCAACTATTTCATCTACCAATGTTCTACCCAACATATTCGTAGATATAAAATACATATACAGTTTAAATCATTTAAAACATGTATAAATCGTTCATCCAAAATAGATATCAGGAACACAAATAATATGCACACATAGCACGTAATTTATATTAAATACTTCAAATCTATGTGTAAGATGAAAGTAACTATGCACTCACATGTTAAAGTGATGATTCCAAACTCGGGCATCGCTTCGCTTCTAACAATTCTATTTTCCTTCGACGAAACCTAGCATCATTAACGCTAGATTTTAGTCTAATATTTATTGCGACTAATTATTAGCTTTACGAGCTATATTGTTTTATCAGTGTTAAACAATACTTTTCAAGCACTATGTATAGACAGGGGCCAGACATGAAACTGATGGGTTTTATGTACTCTAACATTCCTATGGTGCACATACAACCCTAATGCTTTGGATCTAAGTTTTCTCTAGTTATACATGCAACAAAAAATTATCCAAAGCATAAAACCTATAACTAGCATACAACTTGATGCTTGAAACATAAAAAAAACTAGTTAGAAGAATACCTCTTAATTGTAGCATGTAGAATTTGGCCTTTCAAGAGCTTAGCACCTCAAGTGTGATGCCTCAAATGGTTCACAAAACACCAAGACCAAGAGGAGGAAAAATGAGAGAGAGGCTATTAACCACCAAAAACGGCTAGCATCTTCTTGGAATGCACAAGTGCCTATTTTAGGGTTTTAGGGGTTACACTTATAGTGTAGAATACCAAGAGTCTCAACTTGTAAACCCTAATCCACGGTCTTTAATCCAATAATCCATATGATAAGCCCTTTGGACTAAATCTTCATGGACTCCACAATGATTTAGTCCACATAATCAACATGGATTATTAGCCCAAACTATAAGTATCCCTGATTTACTTAATCAGTCCCCGTTAATTTAATTAGTCTCTTTTGATCACTAAATTAATTCCAAATGAATTCTTGATCAATACTAATTAAATAATATGATTTCTCAACTAATATATTATACTTATAATATATTAATAAATCACAAATAACCTCTTTCTCAAATATCCATCCTATCAAATTGCTTTGTTGAATGCAACCCAAAACGGACCATGCTACTCTCGGGTCAAGTACATACCAATTATAGTTATGGGCTTAGACACCTAATCCAACAGAAACACCGGAGGGCACGACCATTTTGGCATTATAGCACTTCTGAAATCCAACAACCCTATGCGACCCTTCAAACCAGATTCCCCGTACTGCAAGTAGTTAAAAGATATTATAATAACACATTATATTTTATAATACTTAGCACATATATTGTTTATAGGTTCATAATAACGACTTATGACTATAAATATAAGTTACACTGAAAACAGAATAGTGTTGCTTAACTTACCGAGGTTTTAACAAAAACCGAGAAATTATGTAGGCAAAACTCTGACTCTAAAAACTTCTTTCGCCGGCTTTTTGACGACTTGGAGTTTCTTTATCGCACCCTAAAACTAGGAGAAATTGAACAAGAAAGAAAGAAGGATTCTAGAGAGAGTTTAGAGGAACGATGTAAGAAAATATGAAGAATTCATCCTTTATTTATAGGGGTTTCATCATAGAGTAGGACCTAAGTTTCATCTGTATCTTCCGCGTACGAGCTCTGTTTTCTACGTTCTTTATATCTACGCGTTGGTATTTACGAGTACTATCTATAACTTTCATTTAGATCCCGTCGGCTAATTCTCATTTTATCTCAGATTTACAAAACTATATCGAATTTATCGAGCTCGAAGAGTAGGGACTAAGTTTCGTCCATATCTTTAACATACGAGCTCTATTATCAAAGTTCTTTATATCCACGCTTTGATATTTACGAATACTACAACTTTCATTTAGACCCCGTCGGCTAATTCTCATTCTATCTCAGATTTAAAAAACTGTATCGAATTCGTCGCGCTCGAAGAGTAGGGACTAAGTTTCGTCCATATTTTCGCATACGAGCTCCATTTTAGACTATATTTTTATCGTTGAACTCCTATTAACGATATCTTCATTTCTCGTTTAGATTATTTTGGCTAAAAATCGGCCGATCTAAAATTCAATTTCAGGTTGTGCACTCTTATGCTAAATCTTAGAAAAATCATAACTTCCTCATATGAAGTCAGATTTGGACGTTCTTTTTATGCACGCTCTCGGTTTAACGTATACTACGACTTTCTTTTAGATTGCTAAGGCTAAAAAGTATTTTATCATAATTTCACTTTTTACGATTCCCGGTGTCGTGCCGGTTATGCCGCAAAACTTCGACAAGTGATAACTTCTTCGTTATAAGTCGGATTTCAGCGTTCCTTATATCCCCAAAATCCTTGTTACGACTACTTCAAATTTCTTCATAGATATTGGGTGTATCTATTAGTTAATTTTTGACGCTTATTTTTATTACTATTTTATTACGTCGTTATAAATAAGTATAATGCACATAAAATCACATAAATCACATAATACTCGAATAATTATTCTTTATTACTTCAAAATAGGTTACAATAATTGACCATAACTACATCGTTATGATAATGCTTAGCCAGAAATGTGGGGGTTACAATTCTCTCCTCCTTAGAATGATTTCGTCCCGGAATCATGCATCAGCAAAAAGATGTGGATAGTGACTCATCATGCAAGCATTTGCAATCTTATCCATAGACCACCTCTCATTGGCTGCTATGAAGTGTGCACTCTTTGTGAACCGATCTATGACTACCCAAATCATGTTGTGATCGTTCTTCGTCCTGGGCAGTTTAGTCACAAAATCCATGGTGATGTCTTCTCATTTACCCATCGTTAAAGGTAAAGGTTCTAAACTCCCATACGGTTTCTGATGTTGTGTTTTAACTCTCGCACATGTTACACAATCTGCCACATACTTTGCAACATCGAGCTTCATCGTCGGCCACTAGTAGTAAGGTTTCAGATCCCTATACATCTTAGTGCTGCCGGGGTGAATCGAGTACATGGTCTTCTGAGCTTCTTCCATCAGAAGATCTCTTATTCTTCCTATCTTAGGTACCCAAATTCTATCTTGGAATACCTTCAACCCATGACTATTTGTACCGAATACCAACGTCTTGCCTAAACGTTCTTCCTTTCGGTCATTTTTTCTCCAAAGCTTCTTGCTAAGCTTTCTTGATGCTTTCCACAATCGTTGAGACAACTTCTATTCTTAACTCTATTGGCCTTTTTCTTTCATGGTTTACTTTTCGACTTAGAGCATCAACTACAACATTTGCTTTACCAGGGTGGTAAAGTATCTTACAGTCGTAATCTTTGAGTAACTCCAGCCATCGTCGTTGTCTCATATTCAATTCCTTCTGATTAAAGAGATACTGGAGACTCTTATGATCAGTGAAAAGTTTTTACTTTGTGCCATAGAGGTAATGCCTCCGTATCTTTAATGCGAATACTACTACTGCCAACTCCAGATCATGAGTGGGGTAGTTTTTCTCGTGCTCTTTTAATTGTCGAGATGCATATGCTATCACCTTATCTCTTTGGGTCAGAACACAACCTAACCCAACTCCAGATGCATCGCTATAGATTACGAAGTCTTCAACTCTGTTAGGTAAAGAAAGAATTGGTGCTTCACACAACTTCTTCATTAGTTTCTCAAATAATTCTTCATGTTTCTCACTCCATGTATATGTAGCTCCTTTATGGGTCGAAGCTGTCAGTGGAGAAGATATCGAAGAAAAGCCTTGGATAAATCTTCGGTAATATCCAGCTAATCCCAGAAAGCTTAGAATCTCTGTGGGACTTTTTGGTCGTTACCATTTCATCACAACTTCAATCTTTGTTGGGTCAACCATTATTCCTTCTTGGTTAACCACATGACCCAAGAATTGGACTTCTCAAATCAAAAAATCACATTTGGAGAACTTTGCATACAACTTCTCCTTCTTCAGAACTTCTAATACTTCTCAGAGGTTCTTGCCATGCTCCTGCTGCCTCTGAGTAAATCAGAATGTCATCTATGAACACTATCACAGATTTATCAAGGAATATTTTACAAACCCTATTAATCAAATCCATGAATTTTTTTGGAGCATTGGTTAGTCTAAATGACATAACCAAGAACTCATAGTGTCCGTATATCGTTCTGAATGCAGTCTTCTCAATATCTTGCTCTCTCACCTTCAGCTGTTGATATCCTGCATGAGATCGATCTTTGAGAAATAGCTCGAACCTTGCAGCTGATCGAACAGGTCATCAATCCTTGGCAAGGGGTACTTGTTCTTTACCGTTGCCTTGTTCAACTCTCTATAGTCTATGCACATCTTCATGCTTCCATCATTCTTCTTTATGAATAACACCAGTGCTCCCCAGGGTGATGGACTAGGTCTAATGAAACCGTTGTCCAACACCTCCTAAAGTTTCATCATAAGATCCTTCATCTCTGTTGGTGCTAACTGGTATGGTGCTTTCACTATTGGTGTCGATCCTGGCAACAAGTCTGTTCGAAACCCTACTCGTCTATAAGGGGGCAATCCAGGAAGATCTTCGGGTAAAACATCTGGATAGTCACACACCACTAGTATTCTTTGTATGTCCTTATTCTCCTTCTTTGCATCGATCACAAATGCCAAGTATGATGTGCTTCCATTAGACAAACATTTTCTGGCTTTTCATCAGGGAAATGATTTTAGAATTCACTATATGTTTGTCTCCATACACCATAAATGACTCTCTTCCAGGTGGGTTTACTCTCACCATCTTCTTCTTGCATAGTATCTCGACATCGTTCGCACTAAGCCAATCCATTCCTAGTACAATGTCGAAACCATTCAACTCAATGTGCAACAACTCCTCGTGGAATTTATTCTCGTTTAAGTCGATGATGATGTTTGTAATGTAATCGCTAACAGGTATGAACTTGCCACTGACAACTTCTACAACTAGAGCATTATCATGTTTATCTACAAGCAATGCTAGTCTTCCACCAAATTTGTGCGATATAAAGGAGTAATTTGCTCTAGAGTCAAACAATATATTGGTAGGCAATCCATTTACAAGAAAGGTACCTAAAGTGACACCTGTTTCATCCCTTGCTACTTCCAGGGTCATCTGGAATGCTCTTGCCTTTGGCCTAGGCGGAACATTAGGCCTTGCTGCCTCCTTCTTCTTCGGGTAGTCCTTTGCAATATGCCCTTCTTCGTTACACCCTTAACACACCCTTTTGTTGGATGTGCACTCATTGGCATAATGCCCAGTCTTTCCACACTTGTAAGAAGTCACCTCCTCATCACACTTTCCAAAGTGCTTTTTGCACTTCTCACACCATCTTGCTTCACCTCCACCTCCTCCAAATTTCTTAGAACCAGACTTCGAGAACTTGCTTTTCTTGTTGGAGCTTGAAGATCCTTCAAAATTCCTTTCTCTCCTACCACATCTCTCTCCAGACCCTTCTCCCTTATCCGGGTCGCTACATTCTTGGCTGCTCTAATGGCTGTCTTCAAAGTAGTTGCCATTTTGACCATTGGGCCAAAGTCCGCTGACAATCTGTTAGCAAACCTCTCTATCTTTGAGAGTTCAGTACGCACCAAGTAGAAGTTGGAGTCGAGAATATTAAGATAGGGAAAGCTTTAATTATGATAGACGTTTAAATCTTCCTTGTCACTTATTAAAGGTTACATGCCAGTTCTAATATCGTAGTCGAACGTTTAGAAATCTGAACACAAAAGGTTTCCAGATCCGGTCGGCAACAAGCCATAGATCTGATCACATAATAGAATATAAGGCATCTTTATAGCTATAACAAAAATCATTTACCATATTAAAGCAATTTAGGCATCTTTCCTAAAATAAGCTAGTGCTCATGTCTAAAATATAGCAGACACTCATCTCACAATCATCGCTTAGCATTCTACGTTTAATTCTAGAAATCCTACAAATTCCTAGTTCGCTTAAACTAATGCTCTGATACCAACTATGACATCCCCATTTTCACAGCCAGAAAATACTGATTTGTTTATGCTTTATTTGAAAATCAAAGTAACTTTTTAAAGAAAGTGTTGTGGATTTTGTTCGCAAAAATATGATAAAGATTTTATCAAAGCATTTCTGAAGAAATGTGTTTCATTATATTAAAACTTTGGGATGTCATTGTCAATACAGATCAAAAGCATAAACCGAAACAACATAGGCCTTACTGTTGGATTAGTGTCTAATTCCATAACTATAATTGGTATGTACTTGACCCGATTTGGCATGGTCCATTTGGGTTGCATGGCATCGGAACAATTGGATAGACAAAATGAGAAAAAGGATACTTATGATTTATATTAATATATTATAAGTTCTAATATATTAATATGGAATCATATTATTTAATTAGTATTGATCAAGAATTAATTTAGAATTAATTTACTGATAAAAAAGGAACTAATTAAATATGGACTCTTATATATATAGGATGGGCCAAGTTCATTTAGGTTGGGCTAAATCTTCATGGATAGTCCATGGAGTGTTTAACCCATGGATCCTATGGAAATGAAAGGTCATGGGTATTAGGGTTTACATGAATGTAACCCGAATCCTCCACACTATATAAAGAGGTCCCTAGTTCATGAAATGGGCACTACTGTCTGTACACAAGAGGGAAAAACCGATTTTGGTGCTAGTATTATTCTCAAGTTATTCTAAGGGTTCTTGTTGTTGTGTGAACCATTTGAGGTGCAACACTTAGGGCACTAAGCTCTTAAAGGTTCAAGACCATAAGCTCCATCAAAAGGTATGTCATTCTACTAGATTCTTGTATTGTATATACTTCATATTATGCTAGTTAGGATGAAACCTTGGAATATTTAATATTTGCATGTATAATAGAGAAAACATAGATCCAAGGTTTATAGGGTTGCATGTACACCATAAGAGTGTTAGAATGCTCAAAACCCATCAGTGGTATCAGAGCTTAGGCTTGTTTTCAATTATACTTGATGCAATTTGCTGGAAAAAGCTGGAAAAATCAATTTTTTTGCTGTCTGGACAGGGGAATCGACGATTCCATTAAGGGACTCGACATTTCCATGTGTAAAATTATCCAACTCGTCGAGTTGGTTCATGCACTCGACGAGTTGGACCCCCTGACAGCATATATTCGAGTTTCTTGGCTGGAATTGGACTAGGAACATTACCCTAAGCTGGTTTGAACTTGTAAACCTGTTTTTGATGTGGTAATGTTCATGATAATCCAATTTCAAAGATAATTGTCAATTGATTCATGTTTTGTATTAGTTTAATGGTTAGGCTAATTTCATGAAAATTGTTTGATTTGAATTATCTTGTTCTTATGAGTTAGTTTAGATTAATAGAAAAATTATATGATAATTTGTTTTCGATCCAAATTGATCTAAATGTTGTTCATAATATGTGTTTGTGTAACTTGTCCTCAAGTTATATGAAAAGTCACATTTATGTTTTTTTTTTAAAACTCATAAGATTTCCATAAGTTATAAAAATGAAGAGTCTCATTTTTAAATGCTTTAAAGTCTTCCATAACTTGTCCTCAAGTAATGAAACTTGAAGAGTTTTTCATTAAAACTACTTTAAACTCATAAGTTATGGAATTGAAAAGACTAAACTGCACAAATGGTCCCTGTGGTTTGCTCAAAATTGCCACTTTGGTCCAAAAAAGTTTGCACTAGCACCACAGTTCCAAAGTTTTTATTTTGTTGCGAGTTTGGTCCAATTTGTTTTGAACTTTTTCATAATGACGATTTTTCCCTTACTTTTTCTTTTTTATTTATTTATTTATTTAAATATATTTAGTTTAAAAGAAAAATAAAAAAGAAAATTGTCTTTGCTATTTTACTTTAATAATTTTTTATAAAGAAAATAAATAAATAAAATATACAATCTCTCTCTCTCTCTCTCTCTCTGACTTCATACCATTACACCCTAATCTCCATTACCCATCACCACTAACTGAACACTATACCCCTGTTTTTTACCTGATTGGAGATGAAGGAATCAGAGATGTTCGTGATGCGCCCACAACAATTCTTTTAAGATAATTTACTTCTTCAAGTTTCTCTTTGTGAAACGGAAAATCTCATAGTTCTTTCCGCCAACAAAAAGAAGAAGCAGTTTCTTTGAATATCTGGAATTAGAGTTTTGGTTGGTCATAAATCTCTCTTGCACCCACACAAGAAGCCACGACATGTATCTTCTTTCTTTTTGTTGAACTGTAGAGAACAATACATGGAATAAGGGGACAAAAGGGGTCATCGATTAATCAACCCCATAAAAAAAATCGAATCACAGGAGAACAAAAACATATAAGATATTTTCCATGGTCTTTCGATTTCTTATTTAAGCCACATATTTCTCTTCAAAAGAAGTTAGCCAAGCCCCTCAAAATGTGTTTCATATATTTTTATTAATAAATCATCAACTTATTGAACCAGAAAAAGAAAATAGGTTTAACACCCAAACCAAAAATCAAACACGAATTGATCTTTAGATTCAAAAGGAAGAAAACCATGTGATTCATCAATTCCAGAAATCAAAATTCATGTATCGATCCAGAAGGGGTAACCCGATAAAGAAAATGGGACTAGCCAGAACAGAGAAGGACCAGTATCCGGTACTGTCGATTGGAGGTCTGGAGGTGAGATCGGAGATTGGAGAAGAGGCGCCGATACGGAGATGGTTTCTAGAGAAGTAAGAGAGAGAGAGAGAGAGAGAGAGAGAGAGAGAGAGAGAGAGAAAGAGAGAGAGAGAGAGAGAGAGAGAGAGAGAGAGATGGGGTGGAGTTTGGTGGGTTATTAGCTGTATATTTATTTTTATTTTTATTTTCTTTTTTTTAATATGAAAATCAGAAAAGCAAATAAGAAAAAAAAATCATATTAATAGGGGCAAATCCGTCATTTTGAAAAAAGACATAATAGATTGGACCAAAAACACAACAAAGTGAAAGTTTTGGACCTCTGGTGCTAGTCCAAACTTTTTTGGACCAAAGTGGCAATTTTGAGCAAACCACAGGGACCATTTGTGCAGTTTAGTCAATTGAAAAGTTCTTTGAATTGTTCAAAAATTGCCCTCAAGTTTTGAAATTTGTAAAGTTTCCCCTCATGAATACTTTAATTCCAAGTTAAACCCTTAGAATTTTAAAAAGTTAAAATTCAACCCTTATACTATTATAATATTAATAGTTAATAGTTATATATATGTATAAGAACAAAGTCAGTCTTACCGTTAGTAGGCCTCATTCACGAAGCCGATCTATAAGGGGGGTATAAGGTTACTGCCTATAAAATGGTAGTTTAATGGGTGTCCACTCTCACCCATCGCTTCCTTGACTGGTGGATGGTCGTTAGCCTAACGGGTTTGACAGGACTCTAATTCTCCCTTCATTAAAAGTATAATGATAAATACTAAGTAACTAAACACTTATAAATTCCCAATCTTAGTTACTTAGGAAAATGTGAATTTGGTGCTAACCCATGAAATTACACTTTGCACCTTGCGTAAGTCGTTAGTGGAGCGCGTGTGGTTAACCGACACACTAACTTGGATTTAACAAGGATGGAAAAGGGTGGCTTAAGGTTTATCATAGATCGGTGGAGCGCGTGTGATTAATCGGCACATCGATTAGGTGATAAAAATTAAGAGTACCAAGTATATTTGCATGGTTATTCACACCTTGTTTGTGATCCTCGGCATCCCAGTCACAAACTTGAGAGGGCACAATCGAGATTGAAACATGCCATTGAAAAGTTCAATGAATCTCAAAAGATCTAGGAGTTTCAAATCCAATTAAAACCTAATATTTCATTTCGTTTTTCATGGTGGAAATTAGTGAATCGTCATTCACCTACCTTCAAATATTTTGTAGCTTGGATTACGATATCCCTCTTCCAAGTTATAAAATATTGTGTTGGGTCCTAGCCTTAATATTTCATATTGGGTGTTATATTAAGGACTTAAATCAACTAACTTGAATTTCTCCCATTGTAGATGTCTGGTTCAGACAACTATGATCTTCCCAAATATCTTGGAACTAGCTTTCCTAATGAAGATGATGTTCCATGGTTGGATAATGGAAATCATATTTCTCTTCATCCACCTCCTCCAATTATTCTCCCTAACCCACAAGTTCTTGAATAGTTCAAGGTCACTCAAGCCCTATTGGCAAGCAAAGTCTATGTGTGCTCACCTCTTGGAGATGAAGTCACATATTGACAAGCTGGGAGAGTTGGGTGTCAAAGTCTTGAGGAAGTTGGTTGTTGACTAGGGTCTTCAATCACTTTTTAAGTCACATAGTGAGTTCCTTTAGGACTACTATATGACAGACCATGACATGATCCTTAATGATCTTACCTATTTGCTTGATGCAGCTGAATCAGTAATGATTTGGATCACGGGTAAAGTAAATTTGATTGGAAGATCGACTTCCCAAACTTCCATGGACATTAACAATGGTAACATTGGAAATCCAGAAAAGCTTTCTCTTCCCAATGGAAAGGGATCGACCATAGTCAACCCGGTTGACCAAATGGTAAAGAGAAAGGCTAAGTCTGAGATAGTCCGGTGTACCATTACTAAAGAGTCCATATTGCCAAAGGAAGGGGCATTGGTTGCGAAGCTGCCCTATTTACCTGAAATATCATGAGGATGGTAAAGTCAAAAAGTTTGACTCTGCTTCAGGTAAGTCCACTATCTAACTCTGTTAAGTTTATAATTGTTGATTCTTAATACATGATGTGACTAGATTACATTTTGATGTATGACAGGATCAAGCAAAAGGAAGGAAACTTAAAGGAAGAGTATGTTGAATCTGATCGCGAAGATGGATTTCAATCGTATGATTTGAAGATCGGATTTTTGAGCTGCTGCTTAGGAGTTATGATAGATTGCTAGGAAATATGTAATAGCATAGTTTTCATTTAAAGTTGCATTGTAAGGAAAAAGTTTTTTCACATTTTATAAATAAATAAAATTTTGTTTTATTTTATTATATCTCCTTGCAATGGCATTTATGAAAAATTGTTGTTTGTATGTTTCTAGCAATATTGGAAATATGAATTTGATTCTTTCTTTCGTGGTAGTGTCTAAATTTACCAAATAAGGAAAGATTCTCATCAGCCAAGTTTCAATTGGACAGAAACTTGGAATCATGCAAGTTGTATTGTATGATGAATGAGAATTTTCATCTTTGGGAAATTAAGACTAATTCCTTGTTCACATGTATATGTGAGTCAAGTGAAGGACTAAGGGATCGAGCACACATTCTTGTACACTGGTCAAGTTCACCACAAAAGATCGATAAGACTATTCGTCATGATTTACTAAAGCTTAGTAAACATTGTTATACTTACAAGTTTAAGTATAATTCTAAAACATTGGAAATGTTTCGATGTATGGCAGAACGAATGAGAAGAATCAAATTAGGCAGAAAGATAAAAGTTTCTCAAATCTGAAAAGATGGGAGAGTACTTTAGTATCATGTTTTGTGATCATCTTAATGATTAAGAAATCATATCACAATTAGTCCTCTAAGGACATCTTAGTGCATTCCTATGGCTAAGAAGATGAATCTTGAATTGTTGAAATGGTTAAATCAAGAAGACGAGTCATACTTCGTTCCAAAACAATTCTTAGAGTAATACTCCAAGATTGTAACTTGAGTGACATATCTTAAAGAAGGTTTATAATACTTGTCAAATGTAAGAGTAAAATGTGTTCTACTCTTGTACATTTGAAATTGGTAAGTTGTGATGTTTTGGATAAAACAAAGACCAACTAAGGCCAATTGTGTGAAGTGTTTGTATTGATAAGAATCCGCACTAACCCTTGAATGTTTGCTTTGTCAAGGAATAGTTCTTGACAAGAGGAGCTTATATTTCAAGAGGTCAGTGGGAGTCTTAAAGATCTTGGAAAAGTTTCAAAAACTAATCAAGAATAAAACCTGTTGGTTATCACTAGCACACGACTTGAGGTTTGTAACCTATTGTGTTGACATATTCCTATTTGTGTGCCTATTCCAGTTAAAGTTGACTATGCATCTGAGTTCTACATGTTCTCAGTTGTTCGCATAACTACTTGGAAGCAATGGCAGGCCCTTATGCTGCCAGGTGGCAAGAATTTAAGATTGCACAAGTTCAGTCCATATGAGTTTGGATTTGTCACTAACCTTGTCTTGTGATTATCGTTTTGACAAATTCACATGGATAGGAACACATACACCATAAAATCTAAGTGTCATACGGTTTCTCTCCGATTCATGAAAATGATGGTGAGGAAACGCTTTCACTAAATAGATTTTAAGTAGATAGCAAGTGCGATATTTGCATTCTCAAAGTCGTTAGTGGAGCATGTGTGGTTAACCGGCACACTAACATGGACTTGTGAGAAATGGCAAAGGTCTAAACAAATGAGACTATGATTACGGCATCCCTTTTAATAGTTCTAAAATTGTTTAGACACACATATGAGCTATCTAAGGGAAGGTGTATGATTTTGATAAAGTTTTATCAAAGCATCTTGTATCAGAAATCTGAACTTTGGTGAGAAAGTCAATAAAGTATTAATTTCTAGAAGTCCAGCTGATTTCTGAGTACATGTCAAAGCTAGTGGGAGCATAAGTGTTATGCTAATAATCATCATGTTAGTGGGAACATGATAATTATGATAAGTGTTGCAAGTTTGCAATGTTAATTATAGAAAACAGCAGTTTCAATTGGAAAAGTTGTTTTGCTATAATTAAGGGAGAGACAATTATACTTCATTTCAATCTAAAAGCTTAGATCGTGAGATTTTAATCAAATTTTAGTCAAGTATATGTATGAATGTTATGTTGGAATGGTTCAACATAAGGAAATTCTATATATGGGAACATTATTTGCGTTCTAAAATTCGATTATGATTACGACATTCCTTTTCATAATCTGAATTATGAGAACATTGGCAAATAGAAATAGAAATAGAATTATTATAGCAAATGACCGGTCTAGTATCATGTCTTTATGTGAGACATCATGAATCGTGTCGCATATGCTTCGGATATAGGATCGATTGCATGTGCTATAATATTCATCTGTTCTAAAATTTTCCAAATGCCTAGGGAATTAACAGGGAAAAATTACTAGAACTGGATATGACTAAAGTGATTAAGCAATTGTTGAGGACAATCTGAGGTGTTACAAAAGATTGGTTGCTCATGGACAGTTGGAAGTATGGTGTAAATTCTTGGAAAGGACCATATTGACATATTCTGAAAAAGAGGCAACTCTTGTTCAGAAGTTATACTCAAAATGGGAATATGGTAATGTCTCCATAGGTGGAAGTTATTCAATCTGTGTAAGATTAGAAAAACTTAATGCAAGAAAGATGTTCAAAGGAATGTACTTTGAATTTGAGACTTCGTTTCCATAGAATTGATCTCCATTGGAGTACTCTGTAATGACTGTTGCCAAGTCTTTGTGACTTTGTGCATAGTCATTATAAGAGGATCAATGCATTTGAGTTTAGAATCTAACAGATTTCGGTAAATGGCAGGAATTTAGAATTCTTACATTTAAGATAAGGATTTGGGATTGTGAAATGAGAATCATTGAAATTATGTTCAATTGATCTGTTCCACAAAGTAAGAATCATAGACAAACATAGTGTGCATACTTGGTGTATGGCATAACTATTGTTTGGACAAACATAGTGTGCATGCTTGGAGCATGGCATGACTATTGGTTTAATTCAAGTATTAAGTTGATTATATGAAACATTATGCAATGAATATTGTGTAATCAATATGGTGATAAATAAAAGGTGTTCTATTTATATTCATAAGTTCTGAGACCATATTGGATTCGATTAACTTGTATTTCACTTTGCATGTTTTGACTTCCAGAATAACTAGGTCATTCTTTCCGATTGACTAAGTTATTCAAACCATCCACAATCCATAATACGTTGGAAGTAGGTATTAAGGCAAGACTGTCATGAATTGGGTTTGTAGATGTCTAAGGTGTTGGACATAGCAAGAGTTGCTACAACATTCATGAGTGCTCCTGGAATGAGATTCAAGTATTGGATTAAACCCACTCTCATTTGACTCACTTCATGGATTTTATCACGAGTGATCATGAGAAGATAATATCTTATATTCTTCAAACCTAGAGATATGACTTGTTGACTATGAGTTGGTTATACATTGATTGTATGAAAATGCATTGGTAACTCGATGTTATAAAACGTGCCTTTGTGTATGATTCAACAAGTAGTAGAACAAGCATATGAGTCGATGTTTATCCATTCCTTTTACCCTTGGAGGGATAAAAGCGATATCTGTGGGCCCCTCGATGATTTAGTGATGACACCCCTAAGTGCTTGGCCAAGCCTGGACTGATTTGATTTGTTCAATTAGTCAATCGTCATAAATCAGAAATCGGGAAACAAAAAATGGAGAGAGAGAATGATTATAATCCATGTCTCAGTCCATATGATATCTAGAATGGAGGAATATATGATCCCTTATCTAATGGACAAGTCATTGACTAGGTCAGAGTTCGACAGCGGCTTTAAGAGCTACGATTGCAAGTCGGGTTTTGGAGTCATACACAATAATAGTTTTAGACTTATCTAAGTGGGAGACTGTTGGATTAGTGTCTAAGTCCATAACTATAATTGGTATGTACTTGACCCGATTTGGCATGGTCCATTTGGGTTGCATGGCATCAGAACAATTGGATAGACAAAATGAGAAAAAGGATACTTATGATTTATATTAATATATTATAAGTTCTAATATATTAATATGGAATCATATCATTTAATTAGTATTGATCAAGAATTAATTTAGAATTAATTTATTGATAAAAAGGAACTAATTAAATATGGACTCTTATATATATAGGATGGGCCAAGTTCATTTAGGTTGGGCTAAGTCTTCATGGATAGTCCATGGAGTGTTTAACCCATGGATCCTATGGAAATGAAAGGTCATGGGTATTAGGGTTTACATGAATGTAACCCTAATCCTCCACATTATATAGAGAGGTCCCTAGTTCATGAAATGGGCACTAGTGTGTGTACACAAGAGGGCAAAAGCGATTTTGGTGCTAGTATCCTTATTCTCAAGTTATTCCAAGGGTTCTTGGTGTTGCGTGAACCATTTGAGGTGCAACACTTGGGGCACTAAGCTCTTAAAGGTTCAAGACCACAAGCTCCATCAAAAGGTATGTCATTCTACTAGATTCTTGTATTGTATATACTTCATATTATGCTAGTTAGGATGAAACCTTGGAATATTGAATATTTGCATGTATAATAGAGAAAACATAGATCCAAGGTTTATAGCGTCGCACTATTTAAACACCCTTACAAGGTCAAGGTTCTCTCATTTCTCAGCCTCCACTGATCTTAGAGCCTCATTTCGAACCCTAATCCCATTGCTGGTGCATTCTTAAGCTTGGAGGTGATTTTGAAGGGTTCTTAGTGTTATTTCAAGGAAGTGGATCGTGGTGATCAAGCTTGGTGTACCCTTGGGGTTATAGATCCAGAATCTTCACACTCTTGGGAAGTTTCAGGAGGTAAAAAGTTCTTATCTTGACTTCTTCTTATGCTAGTTTGAGTTGAGGGGAAGATTAAGGGATTTTATGGTGTATTAATTTCTCCTTGTGAGTTTGAGCCACTCCTGGAGCTTGGAGAGATAGATCTTGCCTCTTATGATGTTGTTAGTTCATAAAAAATGCTTGCTTGATGTTTAAGAATGGTCCATGCATATTCTAGTTGGATTATAATGGGTCTTAATGGATTAAGATGGGTGTTGGGTCCCACTAAGTCATGCAAATGCATAAAAGTGCCGACTTTATGCATTAAGAGATTTATTTTAAGGTTCCCTGAAGTTTGGGTGCAAAGGGCTTAAGTGGTTAAGTCAGAAAATCAGTTTTGGAATGAGTCGAGTTACGCCCCGCGTAACTGATGGTACACCCATCGTACCTTGTTTTGGTCACGAGTTGGATACACCGTGTACACCCAACATAGTTGAACGTACGACGTTAAGTTGGACTTGGGCTTGTTGTGTTTTGGGCTTCACATCTTTGGGCCACCTTGTTGCTTTGGGACTTTTGGGCCATCTGAGATCAACTTTTTGGGACTAAGGAAATTATTGGGCTTTAGGATAAGGCCCATATGGGGGTTGGGCCCAATTTGGAAAATCAGTCCATTAGTGGGTGTTTGTGGATCTTTTGGTTTTGGGACTTTTGGGTTATTGGATTTCGGCCTCAGTTTTGGTTCATGTTGGGTCAATGGTAAAATGGTCATTTTACCCCAAGTATGGATTATGGACCATAGATTGGACCCCAATTTCTAATTGGGTGTGATTTTATTCTCATAGCTCGGGGAGTTGTCCGAGCAGCAACTAGGGATTTCTTTCAGTGAGGTTGAACATTCGAGGTGAGTCTCCTCACTGTTCTATGGGTCGAAGGCACCAATGTCGTCCCATTTGGTTTATGTGTTATAGGAAGACCCGGGGGTGACCCTTGACACTTTTTATGAAAGACCAGGAGGCGACTCCTGGAAATCTATATGCAAGACCAGATTCTGAACTCTGGCAGTTAATTGGTTAAGTAGTTGTAAATTGTATGCTAGTTTTCTTTGTGATGCTTGCATGAAAGACCAGGAGGTGGCTCCTGACACTTGTCTGTAAGACCTAGGGTTTTGGCCCCCAGTCTGGCAAGGAAGACCATGATATGACTCGTGGCATAATGGCAAGACTATGATTGGCACATAACATTTTTTATTGATTACTGGATATGCATGATGTGTATGGCTCGTTTGATATGTGTGGTATGTGGTATTTGGGGAACTCAATAATCTTTGTGCTTATAGTTTGTCGTTTATGGTTTCAGGTACTTCCGGTTCGAAAGGGAAGGGCCCAACTTGATCGCATCGCATACACCCGTGTTTTTCCGCAACTCATGATTTTCGGATTTACTCTGATAATTGTTTTATTCTGGATTACTTTAAATGTTTGAATAAATGTAAATGGACGTTTTAATTTATACATAAAAATGAAATTTTTACCCATGATTTTCGGGATGTTACATGCATCTGTACTAAATCAATTCACGTAAAAAAAAATTCTCCTTGAATTTGTCCATCAATCTGGGATTCTGATGTGATCAGGTAAGTTATGATTAATGTAAATGATTTTTATTACATCGAATCTACTAATCGGTTGAAATCTGCATAAGTGCTTTGTTTTTTACAAGAATCAATTCTTTTCGATTCGTCATTCGATTCTCGAACAAAAAATGAGATTGAATAGACAAACACACCTAACCTATTGTTCCACCTCCTAATGAATTGATTGAATCCACAAAAATCGACTTTCAACCGTTGTTACAATTCATTGGCTAAACATTCGATTCCAGAAAAAATTGATATTTTGTTTCTTCTACTTTATGTTAGTGTCATTAAATTAGTTGATTTTAGATGGGTTATATATGTTTGTGAACAAATTAAGTGCGAAAAATTAATCAATAGAAAAGTTATCAACTTATATTTATTGATGTGTTACAGGTGTTCGATAAATGCCTAAAAGAGCTCACATTTTTTTTACTTATGTTAATCTTTCCCAAATCAGTTTTGCATTTAGCAGATGTCTTTAGGGTATGTTTTTTCCAGTGGTGTGCATTACAAGTTTCATGGTGTTTTCTGTGGTCTTATAGATGAGGTGGTGGTTCAACTTGCTCTATAATTTATGCTCGTTTGTTAAAATATGTGTCTGGTGGTTTTCAAAATGTTTGTATAAGGTTGTTAGTAGTTGCCTCCTTCTGGTGGTATGATATGTTCTTTCGAAATTGCATGTTACAAATTATGATCAAGGGTATATTCTTGCTCTTAGGGTTCATTAACAAGATTTACAAGTGCAAAGTTTCTCAAGGTTCTCAAGTTGCCATGTTCTAAAGTGTAGGTTATTTGCGTTTGTCACAGTTCAAAGTTGCTCAAGTTAAAGTTTTTTAAGGTACTTCTTTTTTCAAGGTTTTTTTTTCTTTTCTATCATCTCCCTACTTTGACGTATTTATATCTTATTACATGTTTGAATCATAAAATTCAATTGAAACCCCAAGTTTGATGAAACATTCAAGGTATTTATTAAAACAATTATAAGACGTTTGAAAAAATATCTTATGTATGCGTGAGATGTAGGTGAGTGATTTCTTACTCTTAATTTCCATTTCTCTTTGGTCTTCATGCAGGTTTTTGAAATGTAAAAGATGTTTGGGAGAAAGTATGATAGAATTGTGGGTTAGTGGGTGTCTGTATAAAAAAGAAGATCAACAAAAAGAAAAGTATATCAATATAAAAGACATCTAATTGGATAAATACGAAAATCTTAAAGAAATGGTTGCACATGACCATTAAATAAATGAGAAAGTCTTATTAGAAAAATATTTAGTTACTATTGGACTAGTCATATATACCAACGCACCATAAACATATAATATTGTTGCAGTTTGTTTACGTTATATTTTTGATGTCTGTATTTAGAGCAATATAGTGTTTTGGATCATAACATGTCTGCAACAAAAGTATTATGGGAATTAGTCTACTAGATCTTATCATGAATTTTTATACTGTTCTAGATTAGATCATAACATGTTTATACTATTTTTATATCATTGGTTTGTTTATCACCTTATTTGTAGCATTAGATCATAACATGTTTGGATCATAAAACTATTTGAATCATAAACTGTTCAAATTTGATCATTATATTGATTAATTTGTACCATTTGGATTGTGTCATTTTCAAATCATAACACTTTGAATCATATATTTTTAAATGATACCATCATTAATCTATGCTTTCTTGGTGACCCTTAATCATATTCATTTTTAATCATAACATTTTCAGATCATAACCTATTAAGGATATAATGTTTTTGAATCATATTATTTTGGTTCATGACAAATTTTGGATCATAAAAAATTTAAATCATAAAATTTTGAATCATGTAGATACAATAAAGCATCATAACATTTTTAAATCATAATTCTACAAATAGATGAATTTTTTAAAGTCTAACGCTATAACTGGTTATATTTGAATCAAATTTTTTACAAATGTACCAAGTCAAGTTGGATCATATCATTTTCAACTAGATTAAGTATTTTTTTCTTTTACATAGGCTTTGGTTCATAACAACTTTTATATCATAACATTTTTTGAATCATAATATTATTTAAAACTTAAAAATATGTTGTTCTTAATGTATTGATATAGTTTGAATCATAAAAGTTTGGATCATGACTATTCATAACTAAAATTTGTGATCCTAAATTTATAAATCCAAAAGTGATGGTGTAAAAGGTTTTCTATGATAAAAAATAAAAGATATTATTCAAAGTTTATAATTGTATAATTCAAAACTTTTTCTCATATTTATAAGGATTATTCGAAGTTTATGATATAAAATTACATGACTAAAACATTTACAATCCATTTTTTTATGATGCTAAACTTTTTGATCCAAAGTAATATGATGAAATTTTTTATGATTTATAATTATAACATTCGAAACATTTACATCATCAGTCACCGTAGATTATATATTTTACATCATAAATTTTTTAGGATCGAATAATGTATGATCCATCTTTATTTTAAAGGAGTAACAAAGTTCCAAACAAAAAAATAAACGTCCAGTAAAATGATACATATTAAACACAATCTAGAAAATCTATCATAAAGCCACAACTACTATCTTTAATATTCAAATCATACAATTACTAAAAACTAATAATGTATCTAAACCAATTTCCTAACAATTAAACAAACATATCCATGTAACATTATTTATTAACTACGTTACAAATCAACCATGAAAAACCTACAACTTACAAAAAATATACATATCTAAGTAACTTTGTTGCTTAACCATAATACACACCAACAATGAGAATCTGGAACTAACCAAAAATATTTAACAACACCTAAACTACCATTAATATAACTTTGTATCCTTGAACTGCTACTTTAAAATCATGGAAACAACATTTAGTATAATAAAATTCTTCTTCTACGTTGCCAACTGATCAAAATCATCTATAGTTAAAAATGGATGCTACAATAAAGAAATAAATTAAAGTAAATTTCTGTTTTAACATTAGATCCTGTCTTTTAGTGGCCTAAAATTTGTATCCAAAGGATTTTAGATATTTAAAATAAACATTTAATGACTTTTAATGTTATTATAAGTCATAATCACTCCCATCCTAATAATATAGCAGTAACTAGTAGTAACCCCACTAGTGATCTATAAGTTATCATGTTATCTAAAGATAGAATCATAACATAATAATATTTTACGTTATAAATGTATATATCACTCATTAAACACAAAATCATAGTCATGTATCATACATAAAGTTATGATACAAATTCTATTCTGATTTTGACAACAATATTTCTGGCATTTTACATTTTAAATGTATCTATCATTATGTCTAACAAGTTAATTTCAAAAGAACAGATAATGATCATTTTCATAAGAAATTACATAAGTAATTATGAAATATATATAAAAACAAATGAAAAAAATAACAAAATATTTAAGAATTCAAATTTTCAAATATGTTGTTTCTTTGAGACATTAGATCGAACACCTTGTGAGCATCATTGTATTAAGTTTCATTTTCATGCTTATATCTAACTTCTTCATCGAGAATCTTTTCAAGACTCAAAAACTTAAAATAACTAATCTTAGTAGCCAATCTCATATATATTAAAGCTCAAATTGAAAAGAAAATGAAACTAAGGTTTCAGAAATTACCAATCGTGACTATATTTAGGGTTTATTATAACAAACAATATATCTTTCACATATTATATCCATATCACATATAAACTTACCAAACAAAAACAAATCAAAGAAAAATCCAACCACAAACATCAAAAATAGCTCAGAAGATCGAAGAATTAAACATGATTAGAAGATCGAACGAGGGATTTGATGAAGGATTTGTAGCTAACAATGAGTAATGTTGATGAACTAAAGCGAAAATAGGGAAAATTGAGTTGCAATCTTCCTCCAGGGATTTACAAAGAGAACATTGAACATTATGCCCTCTAAATGTTTTTCCTTAAGTTGAACACCACGAAAAGTTTGGGTTATTCCAAAAAATGTCACCATCCCAATAATAAAAGAAAAACTAAAATCTGAAAAATCCACATTCGCTCATTTTTTCAAATGCATGGTTCACATTTGTCCTCGTAGTCCTCACCGAAATTGGAGTCCTCACCGAAATTAAAGTCTTCACCCAATCATATATATATATATATATATATATATATATATATATATATATATATATATATATATATATATATATATATATATATGAGAAATTAATCATCATCCAACATTTTCTTCCTACAAATCCTCCTACCCATCTTAAATGGTGACATGTGTCACATTTAATAAAATAATAAGACTTTAATACACTTGTATGACACATGTCAACATTTAAAATGGGTAGGAAGATTTGTAGGAAGAAACGTAGGAGGATATTTAATTTTTCTCTCTCTCTCTCTCTCTCTCTCTATATATATATATATATATATATATATATATATATATATATATATATATATATATATATATATATATATATGGGTAGGTTATAATGTGGATTGTAACTATTGTGTGATGTAGGGATCCTTTGTGGTCCAATCATTTTTGGTAATTTAAAAGGTAATTATCCTATTTAATTAATAAGCTCAAAACGGTTGTAAGGGTAATAATGCCAATTTTGTTAACAATCAAATAAGCATGTGAGATATTCTTGCTACTAACCAAAAAATCACACCCGATTTCTATAAATTCGGGATTTGAATTTGATTATCTTGATTATGGAGTTAAGAGCTGATATAGAACCATATAAAACTTTCTCTGATTATGCATTCTTACAGGAATGAACTTATATAACTTAGTAGAGAGTATATCATAATCACATATTATCAGTATAAAATCCCAAACCACGTGATGCGGAAAATCATAGGTGGATGCGGTGCGATAAGACCGAGCCCTTCCCTTTCAAGCTGGAAGTACCTGAAACATAAATTAAAAATCGTAAGAACAAATCTTAGTGAGTTCCCCCAAAATACCCCATACGATACATACATAAGAGTCAAGCATATCTAGGTGCTTGCAACCCCTTCGGTATCTTTCAACCAGTATTGGGTATATTTCAACCCATTCGTTCTCTTTCAACCGGTACTGGGTATATTTTAACCCCTTTCGTCTATTTCAACTAATATTGGGTATATTTCAACCTCTTAGGTCTTTTTCAACCGGTATCGAGTCTATTTCACCCCTCCCACTACCACATAATATCATAACAAAAGAGTCATAAAAACATCAAGCAAATACAGGCATAACAGGCAATTGTCACGAAAACAACCATCATACTACAAGCATAATCGAGTGGGTTGACATTGGTGCCTTCGACCCACGAATACAGTAAAGGAAACTCACCTCAAACAGAAGGTATCAAATCACACTCGAGCGGGTGACTTGCGAAATCCTCTCTCTAAATCACAAGTATAAAACCCTAATTAGAAATTAGGTTAATAATCCAACCCGAAAGTCCAAACCATAAAGTTTGACTTTAAAGGCAAAGGTTTGCTTAACCCATGCCTCATTGGGCCTACCCCACCAATACCGAAATCCAAACTAGCCCAAAAGGCATTCCAAGCCCAATTAAAAGACCCAAAGGCCCAATATGGTTCCAAGAGCTCCAAAATGGCCTAAAGCCCATAAATGTCCTGCTACTACAGAAAGGCCTGAGGCCCAAACCTAAACAAGGAAAAAATCCCAACAAAACTCGAGCCCAAAATCCCTTAAGCCCACAGACTACGTATGTGTGGCGTACATGACTTGTACACCCGACGTACGCTGTTGATCCGGAATCGGGGCACTGGCCCAGTACGTGCAACGTACCCAAGAGTATGCCAAGCATACTGGTCAGTTAGCCTAAGCTCATAAAAGTGTCTTAATCTATAAAGTTGCAAACTTAATGCTTTTGCATGACTTAATGGGATTCAAACCATGGATTAAGCCTTTTATCTCTCTTAAGTGGTCACCAACTCATGCATGGTTGAGTCTTAATATCCAAGATTTGATTTTTATGACATCAAGCACCCCTAAGAGCCCAAAAGGACAACTCAAATGGTCTGGAGTAGTCCATACTCCATGAGACCAAAGTTATGGGACCAAAAATGCTAAGTTCTTCCCTAAACATAGATCTAAGCTTAGAATGAACAAGTTTCAGACTTTATACCTCCAATGAGCTGAAAATGATGAACAACCTCTAGATCTACAAGCTCCCTCTTGTCCTTTGCTTCTCCACAAGCCTCCTTCTTCTTCAAGATCACAAAAGGAACACCCTAAATTCTTAGCAAGCCCAAGAATGCTCTTCAAGGTGTCTAAGGTTTTGAGATTGGCACAAAAGGAAATGGGGGCTGATAAGGTGCAGGCTTGAGGGTTTTAATGAACTTAAATGGGGTGCAAACCCTAAAAATTAGGGGTTTCACCTGGCTCGTGTATACCCCGCATATGTATGGGTACGTCCAACGTACGTAGGGGACGCCCCGACTTTGCATATACGTGGGAGTACGTCGTGCGTACCTTGTGTACGCCCAGCGTACTCGGACCTAGTCCACATGTAATAAGAAGTTTAATGCAAGAATTTTACCTGGCGAATCCGGACGTTACACTTAAAGAATGAACATACAATAAGAATCATATTCTGACAAAATGAATATACAATAACATGACTTTACTCATGAATACATATACATAATTTTTTCTGATTATAAATTCTTGCAAGAATGAACATACATTACTTCAAGAACCAACATTAAAGAATCAACATACAAGTATCAACATAATATAAGAACAACTATTCTAATTGAATGAAGATACAATAACAATAAGTTTACTACTCATAAATGGACATATATGTGTGTGTGTGTATATATATATATATATATATATATATATATATATATATATATATATATTCTGATAGAATAAATATACATGACTTTACTACTAATATATGAACATACATATATCCAGATAGAATGAACATACATGCATCAACAAACAATAAAAAAAATACCTATTCTAATAAAATGATCATACATTAATAAGACTTTACTAATGACCACTTTTCAAAAAAATATACTATAAAAGTACATATTCTAATAGAATGAAACAAGACATCATTAATGACCACTATCCAAAACTCAATTCTTACAAAATTGAAAGAATAAGACTTTATTAATTACCATTGTACGTAAATCAATTCTTGTAGAATGACCCTGTTTTGCAGCAAACTTTAATGTATGTTGTGAAGATGGAACCTTTTTTACACCAAGAACTCTAGAATCGATTTTTTTTGTTGTGTCGGAATGTGTGTTTTCTGGTAGAAACAAAGATCCAATGTTGCCTTCTTACTATTTGTTTAATCGAGTGCAGGTGGGTATCCTACAAGACTAAGACCCCTTCAAACCCTTATCCAATATTTTTGCTTCTTTTCCTTTACTCTTGCAATTGAATTTGAGAGGATAAACTGCAAACATCGATTTCAATAGTAGATTTTTTCATACTCAGCTAAAATTAAAGCTCTATCCATTTTTTCAAACAGAGGGGATACTAGGATTTAGTTAGTGGGATACAATTTAGGGCTCAAACTTCATATTAGACCTAAAAGGAAAGTTATTGCCTATTAGTATTAGTAACTAATTATGAGAAAGGGTGGGAAGAAGAGATTAACAAACATCATTGAGAATACCCATTGAGATTTCGATCAAAAAGAAGGTGATTAGAGTTGTGTTAACAGAAAACAAATGGGAAATAAAATAAGGATTTACTATACCAGACATCAATCTGGGGATAAGATGTGGAATCCAGTAATGATGGTGACCCAGTGGTATTTTCGATTTCGCGTTGGTGTTGGGCGATGATGGTGGCTTGACGGTGGAGAGGCACGTACAAGAGATGAAGATCCCCTCGTTATTTTATTTGCACGTGGATAATACAAAATATCTCATCTCCCTCTAGAATTGGTCCACGTGTTTAAGTGACCTACTCGCTGAGTCCAAGAGGGACTCGACGAGTAGGAGCTGGAGGATGAAACCCTAATTTCCGGGGTTTTGCACCCTATTTAAGGGATCATTGGCCTCCTCAGCCTCCCCTTTACAGTCTCTTGTCATCTCAAACCCTAAATTCGTGTGTGTGTGTGCTTTCTTGGTGTGCTAAGCTTGGAGAAGGATTTTGGTGGGAAACACTTCAGGAAAACAAGTAAATTGAAGCAAGGAACTCGTGGGGAATCAGAGAACTACTTCAGTGGGTACCCTTTTGAAGGTATCAAGCTGTTTCTATGGCTCATTTCTTCCTAGATCTCTTTTGGATGGTTTTTAGGAAGCTATTCTTGTGTTTGAGCTAAGATCTGAAGTTTGCAACTTCAGATCTAAACTCTCTTTGGTATCTAAGGCCATAAAATTGCCAACTTTGACAAGTATGGACCTCCCCTCAAGTGTTAGAATTCATTGCAAGCTTAGTTTTGTCATTTTAGGGCCTTAAAGCCTTGCATGCGCGTAAAGTTTGCAACTTTACGAGATAAGCATGCCTAAGGATGTTTGATCTGCAATTTGGAGCCCTTGCATGGCTTAAAAGTGTATGTATGGTTAAAGGACTAAAGGGACTCGGCGAGCCGCATGGGCGACTCGGCGAGTCATATGAAGATGGACCTGAACTCGACGAGTTGGATGAACAACTCGGCGAGTCCGATGAAGATTGTCGTAGACTCTGCGAGCCAGCATGGTGGCTCGGCGAGTCGGTTAGGGTTTTTCCCAATTGACTGATGCGTGTGAACTTGTCGAGTTGCAAGTGAGAAAACTCGACGAGTGGCCTTAGAGCCTCGACCACGAACCATGGGAACTCGATGAGTCACTCTGGTGACTCGGCGAGTGGGCGAGTATTACAAGGAACTCGGCGAGTAGCTGAGAGTACTCGACGAGTTAAGGTCAACATGGACTGTTGACTTTGACCAAGGGTTGACTAGTTGACTTATGGGGCACTTTGGAAGTTGGGAATTTACGAGTATGGTTTTATTGTGATAATAGGTGGTGGAGTTAGTGGCAGTGATCCGGGAGCTCGAGCTTATATTGCGAGTCGACCGTTGTGAGGTGAGTTTTTCTCACTATACTCAGGGGTCTAAGGCACCAAGGCCGGCCCTTTGGATTGTTATCTGGTTATGTTATGCTAGTATGATTTGTTAGATCGGTATCCTAGAGGGTAGGATAATATTATATGATATGTGGTATGATCTGTTAGATCGGCATCCTGGTATATAGGATGGTGTTACGTGATATGTGGTAAGATCCGTTAGATCAAATATTGTCTATAGACTGTTATGTGATTATCTGTTATATGTGCACATGTTTGTTTAGCGGTTGAGGCTTATCTTCTCTGTGCGGAGGCCAATAGACCTGGGTATTCCAACCTGTAGGTTGTGGGCCGTGAGTATTCCATCCCGAGGATGATTGGACCCGTAGTGTGTGGGCATTCCAACCTGTTGGTTGTGGGTCTGGGGTATTCCATCCCGAGGATGATTAGACCCATAGTATGTTGGCATTCCAACCGGATGGTTGAGGGCCTGGGGTATTCCAACCCGATGGTTGACTGGACCCATAGTATGATGTTTATGATTTTGTATGTATTGTTGTGGGTATGGGTATTTTGGGGGAACTCACTAAGCTTTCGGGCTTACAGTTTCAGTTTATTGTTTCAGGTGCATCAGGGAATCGTGGCAAGGAAAAGGGTGATCGTACAGCTGCTCACTTGATATGACTTTGTTTCTGGGATACTCTGATATTAAACTATTTTGAAAACAAGTTTTGTAATGGTTAATAGATTTGAAATGTATTTAAAAGTTTAAATTTGGCATGATTTTTATGGATGTTGCAAGTTGGTATCAAAGCCTTGGTTTGAGTGAATTGGAGGAACACTCGTGTGACTCCAGTCTCAAATCAAGGAAAAGATTTTCAAAGTGTTTTCAAAATAAGTAGAGGAGGATGCAAGGTGTACGATCAGTCGGAGCCAGTAAGTAGACCCCAAAATACCATACAGTTATTTGATTATGTGATGTGTTAGAACAACATGCTAGTACTAGGCTAGGGATCTTCAGGAATTGCATGATAGAATTGCCTGATTACATGATGCCTGCTAGCCTAGGGTTTCCTTTATATGAGATTGACATCATTACTGTAGTTGCTTAGTGTATGCATCACGGTTATACATAATTAAGATCTTATAGCCTGAGAATGTTTGATTTGGCCTTATGTTCTGTTCTTGTTTGATTGGGAGCTTAGGGTAGGATTAGATATTTGAAAGTCTATAGGGTCCAACGTTATGTATGGTTAGCATACACTAGTGCTGCAGGGTTGGTGGAAGTTTCATGGATGGGTGGGTTGTGTGAGGCCAGGAGGCCAGTTCCGAGATATTTAGCATTCCTCTAGGAGTGAGGATTGAGCGCTCGCCATGTTGTGTATTCATTTAGGGCGTTGTGGTGATACTTGAGACAAATATGGGTAGGTGTGGAAGGTAGTATGGGCCCGTACTACTGAAAGCACAGGACCCATACGCGTAGCAAGGAAGTCACAACCCCTAGGGTTTGGTTGGGAGTTGGTTCCATGTCATCATATGGGCCATTAGAGAGGTTTCTGGTGTGTTATCAGAATGTTGGTTGCGACACGTCTTGAGACTGGATCCGGGTCAGGATCGGGAGCTGGCAGCCAGGATATGCCAGTATTGTCAGAGGATCGTGTCAGTGCGATCATCCGGGAGGTGGTGATCGAGGTTGTCCGGGGACAGTTTCCGGAGAGGTTTGGGTCTATTAAGACCGCCATTGTTGAGTATTTTGACGAGCTCTATGCAGCCATTTTCGAGACGGTTGTCGTGGCAGCTATAGCAGCTGTAACAACGGCAAAGGGAAGAGTTGGTCGAGTTTTCCAGTACCGGGACCTGTTATTGGTACATATTCTGATGAGCAGAGGGCTGCAGTTATCTGGGATCAGGGAGATGTTATGTACTTGTTACATTCCACGGGTTAAGCAGGAGAGTCTAGCATGCGTTTCTGGATTGAGGCTTCGGGGTTTTGCTCGAGGCCGGAATGTGAGTCGCAGGGACTCTGGAAAGGAGTAATGTTTATGTTCCGCTGGATTTAGGCAGCTTGAAGAAGGATGGTTAAGTGATAGGATTGGAACGTCGTTTTCTAGGGCAAGGATTATGCCCTTCCAGTTTACGGGCTCGAAGGATTGAGCAGGCTTGTGACCCCAGGATCAGGTTGTATTTCAGCTCGGGGTCAATTGGTCGCTGGATTGGCGACAGTAGTTCAGCGCTGGTGAGCGCGGGTGGGTCAAGGTGACATAAGTATCTTGTGAGATCTGATTCGCCTTGCATCTCTTGTTTCAGACGGTAAGGATTGATTGTGCAATCTATTGCACTTTCAGGATTGTAAATTATGTCTTGGGAGTAGTTGTAGCCCGGTTTAGGGCAAAGGTTGTTTCAGCTACTGCAGTTCAGCTGTGGATGATTGAGCTGGTGAGTGAGTCAGGGTGAGAGGCCCTGAATGATATGAGTTCTAGAGTCGAGAGCGGGAGGATTGTTGGAACACTTTCGGAAGAAGGGTATTATGTGGGAGGTCTGCGGATAGGGTCCCACAAGATGGTTATTCACCATTGTCAGGATTTAGTAGTTCAGTAACCGTTATTGGTTAGCGGAGGAAAACGCCAACGGAAGTAGCTCGTTACTGAGATGTTAGTTGGAGCATCTATCTTTTGGACTTCAAGATTTGAGTGTGGGATCATTCAAGAATTAAGGACTGTCGGTTTCACTGGGATTCAGGAAGTGTTCAGCTAGTTCTTAGAAGTGTGTGATCACTTGTGGTTGGCAAGTAAAGGAGTACTAGTTGGAAAGGTCTGGTTGTCATCAGATCGATCGTTGGAAAATGAGAAGGATTGGGAATTCTCAATTTTTCACGTATTGTGAAGACTTAGTTGAATCTAAGTGGGGGAGAATCGTCCCGGAATGCGGAAGCAAGATCGGTTTTGAAACTGGGATAAGTTACACATCGTTTTCGGGAAGGAAGACAACCCTAGTGGCTTCTTGGTTTGAGTGTTCTGTGAGTTGGGAGTTCGGTAAAACTCCTCAGCATGTGAATCGCGTCTTCTCGGTCTTGATAGCAGAATTTGGGAAATCAGGTTGGGATTCTAGCCATGAATTAAGTTCAGTGGTGTGTTAGGTCGAGCGCATGTTCGACCGGTATGCAAAGTGTTGTAAGACTAAGGGGTAGCCGTAGCATTCACTAGTGATCAGTTGGTATGAAAAGTGTTGTAAGACTGCGGGGGTAGCCGTAGCATTCACTAGTAACCATAAGTGCTAGAGTGATGTAAGTCTGTGGGTGTAGCCGCCACATTCACTAGGTTGGAAGATAGCATGGGCGCGTTGTTAAGACGCGGAAGGGACAGTAGTAACCACCAGTTCGAGTGTAGCAGTGAGGATATGGAAATCTACAGATGGGTTTATGGGTTTCCACAGAGGGATTAGACCTGGTTAAGCCAACGATGAGACTGTAGGAACGCCACTACAGTTAAGAGATCAAGGAAGCAAGGAATTGCTTAAGGTCGTTTGTGATATAAGTCTACCGTTGGTTAGGTAGCAATCACTTTTAGCCTTGGATTTGATGTCGTCAGGATTTGACGCATGGATCCGATCGGTTGGATCAGAAGGTTGTTAGAGCCACAATGACATGATAACTAGTGGCAACTAGTTCCAGAGAAGTATTTCGTTCGTAAGTCGTGTGAAGCGACTATGTGGGAGTCTTTTGGCTCCGAAGCCGGTTTGGAACCCGATATTTCAGAGGATTGGCGAACGAGTTGAGACCGGGCAGGTCTCGGTAGATTTTGGAAAACAACCATGAGGTTGCATACCGTTCCAGGCAGCTTAGTATTTCAGGCAGCTCAATGTTTCAGTCAGTTAGTATATGTGTTATGTGGGTAGACCACGACATGATTGGAACCAGGAAACGGTAGGTTATCGGAGCATTCCAGTCCTAGGCCGTGGGCCTAGTGACCTTATGGTTCATTCCTTTTGCTTGTGGTGTTTTGGTGTGGACACGCTATCGAAAAGTTAGAGATATGTTGATCGGATAAGGGAATAACAAGTTATGGGAGAAGTACCATTTAGGGATCAGGACGTCTCGATGGGAAGTGTGCAATATAATCCCAGTGGTTCGCAGGCCGTTGTTAGACTTGTGATTCCCACGTTGGGATTTCTTATGCAATGGTAAGTTATCGAGTGGATGCCAGGTGGGGGTACATCGAGGCTGGTAAGGGTTGAATGTATCGCGGTTCATTCATGGTTTGACCATCGTTGTTGTCAAGCGGCGACGGGTAATGACATAGCAAGAGTCAAGGGATCGCCAATGCTTGGATTCATCATATGGCTTGATTATCAGTTTAAGTGTGCGGTCGGTGTGTCTCGACGATCATTCTCCTTGGTTCTAGTAATGCTCCAGTTGGGGACTGGGGGTAGATCCGAGTGAATATTCATCAGATATAGGGAAGGTTACACGAGGGAGTATCGTGGGTAGCCATTTTCCGAGTAGGCTTTTGGTGAAAGCTCGCGTTGGGAAATCGGGAGTATATCCGCGCACGGTATGTATGTTGGAAATCTGTGGTGTAAACAGAGGAACTTTTGACCGATGGTGCGGACCGCGAGTTCCAGGAAGAAGGTGTAATGTCATCATGATGTTGAAGTTGAAGGGTTATTCGGGTTAGAGTATCTCTGTTCTCCAGGTCCTGAGAACCTGATGATGGATCAGGTATGAGACTGGTAGTCTCAGCAACGGTTGAGAAAATCTTTGTATCCAGGTATGGCAAGAGGTTGCGTTGAATTGGAGGATATGGGGTGAAATACAAGGATAGGTCCTTGGATCTCAAGTTATGAGTTAGGACCTGAGATATGTATATATATTAGTGCTCCGATCTAGGGTATTCCATCCCGAGGATGACCAGACCCTATGATCGATTGAACCTGACGCGTTTGATATTCCAACCCGAGGGTTGATTGGGCCAAACATATGTATGGTACAAGGGTATTCCATCCCGGGGATGATTGGACTCGTCGTAGGCATGCCTTGTATTCCAGCCAGAGGCTGATTGGGCCAGGTATGAGTAATCGTGAGGGTTAGCGGGTGTTTATGTTTTTCGCTTGATGGTAATCGCCTGCGGGACCGTATATTATGAAGAAGTGGTAGGCGATGGGGATTGGAATGATAGTTGATTGTCGGTATCATGTGTGTACCTGATATAGATGGTCTATTTGACGACATATTGTGTTTGGTTGGGTGAGGCGGTCCTGCTCTATGCAGTAGACCGTGCTACCCGGTGCGGGCCGACTGTAAGTCGTAGGCATGGGGGGCTCAGGAGGAGCGATAGGGTTGAGGCGGTAGACCAACAAACCCTGAGAACTCCAACTTGATAGTTGAATTGTTTCGATGTGTTAGTATTCCGACCCGAGGCTGATCGGGCCAGGCTCAAGTGTTTATGTTTGGGAATTGACAGTGATATGAATATTGGCTTGGGAGTTAAAGGGAGTGTCGAATTGCCGCAATATGTAATCTGTGATTCCACTCTCCGGTAGGAACCTCAAGTTGTCAGAAGTTGGATAGGCAAGTTAAGGGATAAGTGGAAATGGAATAGAGATGGTTCAGTATGCGCGGTCAGTCAGGAGTCAGACCGGTTTCGAGATCCCAGGCTTCAGATTTCAAGGGAAGTGGGATTGGTTGTTGTGTGGGATTATGGTTTGGGTATTTTCGAGGTGGAGGTTTCTTTCTGCTAGATTTGATCGTTTTGGGAAGGTCGTTGTGAGTTCAAGTTGTGGAGGTGCCCTTCCGGATGTCGGGCATGCCAAGGATGGCAAGAGATGATTTCGAGGACGAAATCCAATTTAAGTGGGGGAAAATTGTAACGCCCCGATTCCCAGGTTTTGGTTTCTGTTGATCTTTGTGGTTTCAAGGTCTACTCGACGAGTTGGCTGCTCGACTCGTCGAGTAGCAGCGGGTTGGTCCACGTGTTTAAGTGACCTACTCGCCGAGTCCAAGAGGGACTCGACAAGTAGGAGCTGGAGGATGAAACCCTAATTTCCGGCGTTTTGCACCCTATTTAAGGGATCATTGGCCTCCTCAACCTCCCCTCCACAGTCTCTTGTCATCTCAAACCCTAAATTCGTGTGTGTGTGCTTTCTTGGTGTGTTAAGCTTGGAGAAGGATTTTGGTGGGAAACACTTTAGGAAAACAAGTAAATTGAAGCAAGGAACTCGTGGGGAATCAGAGAACTACTTCAGTGGGTACCCTTTTGAAGGTATCAAGCTGTTTCTATGGCTCATTTCTTCCTAGATCTCTTTTGGATGGTTTTTAGGAAGCTATTCTTGTGTTTGAGCTAAGATCTGAAGTTTGCAACTTCATATCTGAACTCTCTTTGGTATCCAAGGCCATAAAGGTGCCAGCTTTGACAAGTATGGACCTCCCCTCAAGTGTTAGACTTCATTGCAAGCTTAGTTTTGTCATTTTAGGGCCTTAAAGCCTTGCATGCACGTAAAGTTTGCAACTTTACGAGATAAGCATGCCTAAGGATGCTGGATCTGCAATTTGGAGCCCTTGCATGGCTTAAAAGTGTTTGTATGGTTAAAGGACTGAAGGGACTCGGCGAGCCGCATGGGCGACTCGGCGAGTCATATGAAGATGGACCTGAACTCGACGAGTTGGATGAACAACTCGGCGAGTCCGATGAAGATTGCCGTAGACTCTGCGAGCCAGCATGGTGGCTCGGCGAGTCGGTTAGGGTTTTTCCCAATTGACTGATGTGTGTGAACTTGTCGAGTTGCAAGTGGGAAAACTCGACGAGTGGCCTTAGAGCTTCGACCGCGAGCCTTGGGAACTCGATGAGTCACTCTGGTGACTCAGCGAGCGGGCGAGTATTACAAGGAACTCGGCGAGTAGCTGAGAGTACTCGACGAGTTAAGGTCAACATGGACTGTTGACCTTGACTGTTGACTTTGACCAAGGGTTGACTAGTTGACTTATGGGGCACTTTGGAAGTTGGGAATTTACGAGTATGGTTTTATTGTGATAATAGGTGGTGGAGTTAGTGGCAGTGATCCGGGAGCTCGAGCTTATATTGCGAGTCGACCGTTGCGAGGTGAGTTTTCCTCACTATACTCAAGGGTCTAAGGCACCAAGGCCGGCCCTTTCGATTGTTATCTGGTTATGTTATGCTATTATGATCTGTTAGATCGGTATCCTAGAGGGTAGGATAATATTATATGATATGTGGTATGATCTGTTAGATCGGCATCCTGGTAGATAGGATGGTGTTATGTGCTATGTGGTATGATCCATTAGATCAAGTATTGTCTATAGACTGTTATGTGATTATCTGTTATATGTGCACATGTTTGTTTAGCGGTTGAGGCTTATCTTCTCTATGCGGAGGCCAATAGACCTGGGTATTCCAACCTGTAGGTTGTGGGCCGTGAGTATTCCATCCCGAGGATGATTGGACCTGTAGTGTGTGGGCATTCCAACCTGTTGGTTGTGGGCCTGGGGTATTCCATCCCGAGGATGATTGGACCCATAGTATGTTGGCATTCCAACCGGATGGTTGAGGGCCTTGGGTATTCCATCCTGATGGTTGACTGGACCCATAGTATGTTGTTTATGATTTTGTTTGTATTGTTGTGGGTATGGGTATTTTGGGGGAAGTCACTAAGCTTTCGGGCTTACAATTTCAGTTTATTGTTTCAGGTGCATCAAGGAATCGTGGCAAGGCAAAGGGTGATCGTACAACTCCTCACTTGATATGACTTTGTTTCTGGGATACTCTGATATTAAACTATTTTGAAAAACAGTTTTGTAATGGTTAATAGATTTGAAATGTATTTAAAAGTTTAAATTTGGCATGATTTTTATGGGTGTTACAAAATCTACATAGTTGATTCTTCAAAGGCATAGTCGATCCCTGGTGGAGGTTACAACGAAGCAGCTTTCGCAAGTTGATGAACACGCATAGATTCACTGGAGATGAGCGGTGAGGCATCGCAGAGATGAGATGAGAAGTGTGGTTGTGTATCGGATCTTCACTTATTGATTCTGGTTAGAGTTTTTAGTCAGATTCATAATGATAGGCGACTAGGGTTTATCGTCGCTGGATCTGGTGGCTCTCGATCTATGGTTTTGGTGTTTAGATGTATGGGGGGAACGTAAAAGAAGAGTATTAAACCTGAAATATAATCAAAGATACAAATTACCCCTAAATTATAGGGACCATTTATGTAATCTATTCTAAAAAGGATGTTTTACCCTAATATACATTTTCCATATAACCATATATATATATATATATATATATATATATATATATATATATATATATATATATATATATATATATATATATATATATATATATAGAGAGAGAGAGAGAGAGAGAGTTGAGATCGGTTGAGAACTCAAAGTTTCCCGAGAACCCGATAACTAAAAGTGGAGCGTTGGATTAAAAGTAATTCGTTAACGACATGGTCGTCATCTTACCAATCTCATTTAATATTTAATTTTTTGTGTTATTTAATATATTAATATAAATGTCTAAAAATTAACAAAATAACTCAAAATTTCGGATTTATTTGAAAATAAATTTTTTTTTGATTATTTTGAAAAATGGTGATTTTTTAATTTTTTTTTCAAAGAACATGATTTTTTCAAAAAAAATGAAAAAAAAATATTTTTTAAAAAACTGCATCTTTTTTTCAAAAAAAACTACATTTTTTTTTCAAAAAAAACTGCATTTTAAAAAAAAAAGCTGCATCTTTTCTAGAAATAAACTGCATTTTTTTTAAAAAAAAAACTACATTTTTTCTAGAAAAAAACTGTACGGCATTTTGTTTTTCAAAAAACTGCATTTTTTTTCAATAAAAATAAAAAAATAAAAAAAAAAAAGCTACGATTTTTATAAAAAAAAAAGTGAATTTTTTTTTCAAAAGTACATTTTTTAACAAAAAAAAGCAACTTTTTAGGTGCATATATGCATATTTTTTCAAATGCATATATGTATATTTCTTAGACTATAATATTCGTAAGTAAATTATAAAAAATCTCATTTTTATTAATCAATCTATAAACATAATACAAGTATTTTATTCAATACAAAATAAAATATAAAAAAAACTACAAAGATCCACAGTGTTATCATTTCATTATATCAAGATTTCCATATTTTCTTCAATTTATCTCTTTTCACCTCTTCAATATTTTCAATAAATTCTTCAAAACCTACAAGAAAATTTTTTTAAAAAATGATTAATGCAAGAACACTCAGAAAAATGCACAAGTATATATCATGTAAGATTCACATGTGATTATATCATATAAGATTCAAATGTGATTATATAATGTGATATTCACATGTGATTGTATCTTTTAAGATTCAAATGTGAAATTCACAAGCAAATTAAAAAAATATATAATTAACAAAGACCACTCACACAAAATGCATGTGTGCATATTGACGTAATTTATATGTGATTCACTAGTGATTTACATGTGAATCACATGTAATTCATATGTTATTCACTTGTGATTTACATGTGAATCACATGTAATTGATATGTGATTCACTTGTGATTTACATGTGATTAATATGTGAATTACATGTAATTTATATGTGAATCATATATGAATTACATGTGATTTACATGTGAATCACATGTAATTCATATGTGAATTAGATATTATATACATGTAAATCACATGTAATTCATATGTGATTCACTAGTGATTTACATGTGAATCACATGTAATTCATATGTGATTC
This sequence comes from Lactuca virosa, assembly GCF_052849685.1. Taxonomy (NCBI): domain Eukaryota; kingdom Viridiplantae; phylum Streptophyta; class Magnoliopsida; order Asterales; family Asteraceae; genus Lactuca; species Lactuca virosa. The sequence continues at coordinate 244,957,079 of NC_136429.1, read as the reverse complement.
ACTTGTGATTTACATGTGAATCACAAGTGAATCATATGTCAATTACATGTAATTCATATGTGAATTACATGTAATTCATATGTGAATTACACGTAATTCATATGTGAATTACATGTAATTCATATGTGAATCACTTGTGATTTACATGTGAATCACACGTAATTCATATGTGAATTACATGTGATTTACATATGAATCATGTGTGAATTACATGTAATTTACATGTGAATCACATGTAATTATTATGTGATTTACATGTGAATCATATGTAATTCATAATTACATGTGAATCACATGGAATTCATATGTGATTTACTTGTGATTTACATGTGAATCACATGTAATTCACATATGAATTACATGTGATTTACTTATAACCGTCACACCATGATTGAAACAAATACAAAAATTCAAGAAAATTCGAACATGAACCATTATCAATTATGATTGACCTGATAGAAGAGTTGTTGGATGACACTTTGAATCATATCCACATGGAGATCCTTGTTCTTCTTCCGAGTCTCGTTCTTCCATTTTTACAGTTGAGTTCTGATGCATATATCATTATATATTGCACTGCTTCCCGTGAATGCAATCTGTAAAACATGCTTCCTTCCATGCATCTCCAAAGGCCTGTTATGTAACATACATGAAAATAAAAAGAATCCCCTTAATGACTCCATCAATACACTCAAGAAAGACTATATATGTATATTCACTTTTGTGTCATCAGAAAATCCATCTCCAACAACACCAAAGCTATCAACATTCATAAGAACCCTGACACCACGTTCATCACCTGAACATGATGGCAAGTTAGAATCATCTTCTATTTTTAAACTTTTATCCTCAAGCATGTCCAAGGAGTCGGAAAAATTGCTTTCTACATACTCACAAACTAACAATAGAGACAGAGAAAGAAAAGAAATAAATACAAGAGTGCTCATGATTTTGTTGTTGTTTGTTTAGATTAAATCATATTTTGAGTCACCCAATAAGCCTCAAAACAATCTTTCAAAGTCCTTCAATGAGAATTGGTGGTGGAAGAAATCCAAGTTCCTATTTGTGCAACCTACTTTGTTTTCCACCAAATATTTTGTACCTTGATGAGTGGGTTGTGAGTGGGATTGATATTTTTATTTTTTGACATGCCACGTCTGTTAAGAGGCTAATTTTTACCCTTATGGGTGTTCTTAGTGATGGCTTAATGTGTTAAGTGGTCAAAAAGCCTTTGAAATCCAAAGCTGGAAAATTCAGCAAAAATTACAAATCTGTCCCTGTATTGGAAAAATTATAGAAACATCACTAGGAATCGAATTAATGATCCGTAAACTTTCAAAGTTTCCATTTTGAATCTAGTTTATCCATTAATTTTTCCATAACCTGTTGTTGCTTCTAACTTAGGTGAAAATCACATTTTTTACCAGCTGGTCAGAATTTAGCTACATTGATAGACAATTTTGTAAAAATCATAGAAAATTGTAGAAAAATCGTTTGGACTTTCAAAAGTACATTCTGAAAAGATAAAAGTCTGAGCTGCTGGAATATGAAATAAAAACGGAAGTTATACAAGTTTCAAGTGTGCTAAAACAGCTTTAAACAGTGGCTGTTTTGGGTCCAAAACTGAGAATTTTAATTGTTAGTTGATTTAGGTGTTTTGGCTCATGATTTATAAGTTGTGAATATTGTTTTTTGATGTATAGAAATCAAATGAAGACGTGATATTTTAATTTATATATATTAATTAATTAATACATATAAATCAAATGGCTGAACCAATAAAGCCAATTGCATGCCAGATGATTCATGATATTAATATTAATAACCTGAGATTAAGTGCAAATTTACTATTATCAACAAATATATGTGGTTTTTCTTTGGATTCTATAAGCATTTAAGCATCAAACATATTATTACAGTCAAATAATCACAAAATATATACAATTTTTTAAACTTATGAAAGTTACCTTGTTGTTTCAACGAGGTATGGTTGTTGAAGACGACGAGAAAAAGGGAGGAGTGTGGCTATTGTGATCGGAGCGTATCAAGTTTTAGACCGGCGGTTCTTTCATACCGAGGAGAGGCAACTTCAGAATCTCTTACAGACAGTCGATATGGATGAAGGAGATGAATGTGGTCACCAAACTAGATCGATGTAAGAAAGAGATCTCCTGTGATGAATGTGCGATGGACAGAGGAAGAAGAGAGAGAGAGAGGTCTTATAAAGGAGTGTGGAGTGATCGATCGAAGTGGAAGGAGTCCAGATAAGGATCCGATGTATCATATGTGTGTGAGAGATCATTGTTTTCTTCGATTTCGACCTGCATTAGGTCAACACAAATGAATTGTACCGATTATGTTCTAGTGTCTCCATCTTCACAATCAGACTTGACCATTGCAGCAACGAAATCGATCGCCAATGGCGGAATCTAGGTTACATGTAGTGAGAGAAAGAGGAGGATACGATCTGTGTGGGATCTGATGAATCATATGTGTGTAAGAGATCATTATTCTCTTTGATTTCGACTTGCATCAGGTTAACACAAATGAATTGTACCGATTATGTTCTAGCGTCTCCATCTTCACCATCAGACTGGACCATTGCAGGAATGAGATCGATCACCAATGGCGGAATCTAGGTTACACCTTAGAAAAAGTGAGAGAGAGGGGGATACGATCTGTGTGGGAACTGGGAATGTAATTAATATAATTTTTCTGGGAATAACTTTTTATTCCAATATTACCCTTCATATTTTCATAAAAAGTCCTAAAATGCTATTGGAATTAATAATAATTACAATCATGCCATTACTAATCCAAGCCTTTCATTTTTTTGATCTAACGCTCCACCTTTAGTTCTCGGGTTCTCAGGAAACTATGAGTTCTCAAATGATCCTTCCTCTCTCTCTCTCTCTCTATATATATATATATATATATATATATATATATATATATATATAGAGGTAGGTTCAAATGTTTCTCACATCTATTGTGTGTTAGAATGCACTAATAGGAATTTAGTATTAATTATATGTATATTAAATGCTATGCATACTTATAACTCATTTTTATGGAAACTAATTAAATTCGTCATTAATGTCAACAATAATATTCTTTTAGAATGAATTCATATCTAGAAGAATGAAAGTGTATTCCAACAGAATGAGAGTGTATTCTAGTAGAGTACACTCTCATTCTTCATATTCTATGCAACTTTATTGTATTTTAAGTGAGTGAGTCATGAAACAAAATACGAACTTATATATAAATACCTAGATGCGAATTTATTCTGAAAGAATGTTATTGCTGACATTAATGACAGATTTAATTAGTTTCCATAAAAAAAGAATTATAATTATGGATATCATTTAATATATATATATATATATATATATATATATATATATATATATATATATATATATATATAATTATGGAAATCATTTAATATCTATATTTATTTAATTAACTAATTATTTAATTTACTAAATTTCTATTGGTGCATTCTAGCACACAATAAATGTAAGAAACAAAATAACGTAGCCCTATATATATATATATATATATATATATATATATATATATATATATATATATATATATATATATATATATATATATATATATAGGGCTAGGTTATTTTGTTTCTTACATTTATTGTGTGCTAGAATGCACCAATAGGAATATGCGAAAATGTAACGAATATGCGAAAATGCGAGAACCAATACCAATATTACACATCATTAATTATGTTTAGATAATTATAATTCATTTAAATTATGTAAAAAGGGTATGCAAGTAAATGATTAAAAACAATTTTCAATCGGTTTTATTAATTTCATAACCGTCTACATAAACTTCTTCGTTAACATCCATTCATACAACTTATGAACATCGACTTCATCTCTATGAAATTAACTGCATCACTTTGTCATGTATAATCTTTCCTTCAATTAAAGAAGATTATCGTTTATTTAACAAATATTGCATTGCAATTAAAAAATATGTCTACGCAAGAATTTGTAAACTCATCTTCTGATTTTAACCATGAAGCAACTGAATCTTTCAAATATTCATCAATCGGCAATTCTCAATCAACAATAAACGAAGGTAATAACGGCAAGTTTTCATTCCTTATATTCTATTTATCATTGATATAAAAAATATTGTATTACAAGTAAAAAAAGATGTCTACGCAAGCATCTGAGAATTCATATTCTTCTTATTTCATCCATGAAGCAACTGAATCTTTCAATTATTCATCAATTGGAACTTCACAATCAAGAATAAACGTTAGTGATAAAGGCAAGTTTTCATTCCATACTAAATATATATATATATATATATATATATATATATATATATATATATATATATATATATATATATAAACTGCAATAAATAGACATTTGAAAATTTTACAGGAAAAAGAAACGAAGATCAAGAACATAAAAAAATTCAAAATTTGATTTTTAACAGCTAGTTTTAACACTACCACATCCCTTGTCTGAAACCACCATTGCAACCCTGTAAAACCACCACCTAACCATTGGTAGCAGAAAATAAACCAATCCCGACATGCTACTCAAAACCTTCTCAGCATCTTAGAACCAATTCTGATTTCAGCAAAATAAACAAAGTCAAGAAGGCACAATGTACAAATGACATTTAATGGATTTACTTGTATAAAAAAGGGAATTGTGAATTGGAGATGTTTTCCACTTCATAAAGTTATTGTAGCATCTGTAGAAAATGCAAGAATGTAATGGAATTCAAAAGGAATCATGCTAACCAAACATCCCTGTAGTCCTTATTTCCAGACAATACAACTCTAGTATTCAATAGTCTGCAATCATGTGATCTTGTCAACCTGCAAGCCAAAAAAAAAATTGTCGCCTTACTACAATATCTACTCTATTATGATAGTTCCTTTTGTTTAGAAACTAAAACTTTTGAAGGGTACAAACAAATTTGCAGGAAAATATTGAAGTGGTTAAAATACCAAAAGCAGCAAGCATATATATATGTGCTCCATCAAGCTCCTCGGTCACAGAATGGCTTGAGGCACCAACCAAAGACTCTTTTCTTTTCCTACTAAAAATATTAACTGAATTCTTGGAGATTACCTGCATGTATCTAGTATCTTGAACCTCATCTTCTACATTCTTTTCATTTGACTTGGACAAATAATGATAATCATGATTACTGTTCAAATACAAATATACAATATTGGTCAAAGTAAGAAGCAAATAGATAGACTAAAAGTCCCATACTTTACTGGTAATATTACAAAGCTTACATGAACCGGAAGTGTTCCATCTTTCTAAACATGCAGATGCAGTGCATCAACAAGACAATGGTCCTGCACCAGCAAAGTGGAAACTTTGAACACACGAGATTCTCGTTTCTGAAGGATTTTAGTACAGTGAGAGACATATGTTGATATTGGTGCTTCAACAGTTGAACCTGTAATGTAAATAACACATAAATTACAAAAATTAATCGATCTCAATTACAAATATCATATGAATCATGAAAAAGTTCTATACATTTATGAAACAATCTCTTGTAAGCAGTTCACATAAAATCCTAATTACCACATTAGTATTTCAATTTTATAAATATACTATATAAAAACTAACAGACCAAAGAATAATTCAGATTATGAAGAAAAACACCCTAAGAATCATGTTCAGAACTTCATTTCAGGTCATCCAATTGAAATTTCATAAATAATAACCCCCAACAGATAAATATGAAAATTGATGAAAATCCAATTTTCCCAAATTATGCCATAAAAACCTTACAGATGGAAACCAATTAATATTGATCTACTGGGCATTTTGTAGAACACGAGGTGTGCAGGAAGGGAAAATCGAAATTGAACAGTATCACCTCTTGTTGAATGCAATTTCTATAAGGAACATGATACTAATTTGAACTTCACCACAATTAGAACTTCCAAACATTATTATTTTAATTAAAACGTTGATTACCTTGAACAATTTGGGAAAAAATCGGCAACTTTTATTGAGGAATATCGGATGATTAACCGAAGAAAAGAGTCTTTGGAAGTAAGTCTTTTTAATCAGTAATTGAGAGAAGATCTAGAAAGAATGAATCAGAACTGTGGAGAGCACCTGTGGTAGTTTGGACGGTTGTGGTAAGTAGCAGTGGCTTCGAACAACGGTGTCGATCGGTGAAGGTGTAGACAACAGAGAAAGAGAACGAGATACAGAGAGAGAAGAAATATAGCGCTTATGAGGGTATTAGGCGGAGAAACTAGACCATGTATGTAGTGAATATGTGGTTGTCCGGTTCTCAATGGTTGTGGCTTTATTGCCTATGGATGGTGGGAGGATGAAATGATCAATGGAGGTAATGATGGCATAGTTGGTGGTAGAAAATCGTGTGCTGGTGGTGAAAAGGTGGTGCGGTGGTACTTCAGAGATGGTACGAAGGCGATGAAATGGTAGTTAGTGGCGGTGGAGGTCGACATAGAAGACAAAGGGTGATGGGTAGTTACACATGTTAGGATTAAAGTGAAAAACAAGCATGTGGTGCGCTTTAACTGCATCAAATTAAAATTATATACCCAACTTCCGTATAAACTCCTAATCGTTTATTTATTTAAAAAATAAATAATCTTTTAATTACAAATGTCCACATCTGATTGGTTCTTGCATTTTCGCAACTTATTTTTATTTTCGCATGAAGCTACTTTTATATATATATATATATATATATATATATATATATATATATATATATATATATATATATATATATATATATATATATATATATATATATATATATATATACTTCATCAAAAGTGTACAATTCTTCAAACCGCTAGCGAAAGGTCTTTTTTAACAAATCCAATCTATATTTATTTATTGTCATTTAATAGCTTATATTTCAACGTTACAAAATATAATATTTAATTTTAAATCTCGATGTAACACATAATGTTGATATAATATCTTATAAGATACGGCAAAATTCAAATAATGCATCTTTAAATACTCGAATTTACTTCATAAAATTGAAAAACATGACTAATCATTATTATGGTCAAAAAAAATTTAAATCTAATATAAGAAAGTTGACTTTAAGAAAAACCAAAAACCAATAAAGAACCACCTAGTCGACATATAACACCATATCATCCCTCTAATAGAAGTTCATGATTATTAAATGTATGCTTTTATTGAACAGAAAATTCATGAAATGACCTTTGGAAAAAGGTTGTTTGAAGATTTTAACCGGTAATGTTTTGTAAAATGACTATGACTTCCGCAGAGGGGCTCTGCGGAAGCCTTAAACCTCTGAGAAATGATACTATCTCTGAGGAATTGAAGTGGCAGGGGTAATATTGTAAAATCACACACAACAAAAATCTGGTTCTTACTTGCTTGACTGCGGAAGCGCGAACGGCTTAGGCCGTTTGAGGGGACGTTGTTGTGGAACGAAGGCCGGAACACGAACAATCAAACGATCGAAGAAAGATTGTTGTTACAGATTGTTGCGTTTTTTTTATTTTTAAATTTTATTTTTAATTTTTTTTACGATCTTGAGTACCATTATCTTTCTTGAATCAATTATATGTTCTTTAGGATGTATCCTAGTTTAATTGATAAGAAAAAGTTAGGAAATCACAATTTTTGCCATGGTTAGACGAAGAACAGTTTCCTCAGAGGTGTGTAGATGAAGAACACATCCGCAGAGGGCCTTTCTATGGATCTACAGAAGCCTCTGTGAAATTACGTTTTTTTTTTAAATTGTTTTTTAAACGATTTTTTTTTGTCTTTTTTCCCTTTCCTTATTTCCTCATTGCTTTTCACATTCCTCAGAGCTATAAGGCTTCCACAGAGAAGGTCTCTGCGAAAGTCATGATAATTTTACAAATCTTCGTTTTTCATGATCAAATTCTTATACACACCCTATAATTTGGTAATTTCATGAATTTTCTCTTTATTGAAATCAAACATGAATATAGTACAAATCTTATTAATGAATAAATGGATATTTTTATAACACAAAATTATATAAATGGTCCATGTGGTTTATAAAAGTTACAAACTCAGTTTGTACTATTTTTTTTACGTATATGGTCTATGTGGTTTTCAAAACTTGCATGAATGTTCATTTTTGCTAACAGTTTTTCCAAAACTTGCATAGATATTCATTTTTGGTAACACTTTTGGTTTTCGTCTGTTAGTATGAGGGTAATTTGGTTTTTTCAAGAATCAAAAACTGAGTTTATGACCACAAACAATTTATATAATTTTGTCTATATTTTATGTTTATGAGTTTGTGGCTTTTTTATCCCTTACTTTTTAAAATGTCAATTTGACCCATTCACTTTGAACTTTGTAAAATATTATTTTGACCCCTTATTTTTTAAACTTTCATTTTTACCCCCGTAGTATATTTAATTTGATTTTCTTAATAACTTTCGTTTGTTAACCTATAAAAAACTAATTTTTTACGTGTTTATTTTTATATATGTGTCGGTATAAATTCAAGACGGTCAACGTTTCGATGTGAACTTAGAACTATCGTTTGTTGATATTTTAAAAAAAAACTTGGTTTTTTTTTGTGCACGTGACGGTCTAATTGGAATTTATCTACGTTTTGACATATATTTTTTTTTTTACGATTTTGTGTTTAATTTTATGTACGTTTCCTACGTATGATTCACATCACATATAATAACTTTTGTTCGTTAACTTAAAAAAAATATTATATTCAAGTTTGTCTATGTTTCAGCGTATTTTTTTTTACGTTTTATGTGCTTAGTTTTATTACGTTTCCTATGTAAGGGTCAAGTCATATATAATAAGTATCGTTCGTTAACATTGAAGAACTAATTTTTACGTGTTTAGTTTTATATATGTGTCAATATAAATTCAAGGTGTTCACCGTTTCGACGTATTCAATGTAAATTTAGAAATTCCGTTAATTATTTTTTTTTAAACCTTACTTGCTTTTTTTTAATGTACGTATCGGTACAAATTTGAGTTTGTCTAAGTTTCAACGTATTTTTTTTTATGTTTTCATGCTTATTATGTACGTGCTTATTTTGTGCGTACATAAAAATAATTAGCAAAGACTGAGTTTACAAGCCCCTCCCTTCCAAAAAAAACTTGGATTGGTCCGAGGTCAGACATGGAGACCGAATATTAACGAAGTAAATAGGGTACTATGAAGTTGTTGGTGAACAAGTCAATAATATTAATTTAGAATATGTAAAGTGCCAACATCTTGAATGCAAACTGTATGGATTCCCATTCAACATATTTGTATGTTGACGTTGAAGCAGATTGTCCAAAAGGTAAATATCATACACAGTGTCACAATATAGAATTTTAGCATGCCGAATAGGATGGTGAAATATGAGCAATAGTAGATTGAACCTGTTTTTATGATTGCATTAGCGACATAATGATATCTACTCTTGGCACTAAAAAGAAATACATGTGCTTGCATTTAGAAGATAATGAAATATCGACATGACTTAGGATGAAGTTCAAGCTCAATGTCAAACAACGAGAATCAGTACATTTACCCTAGTCTCCATACGAGTAGGCGATAATTTTAGGGGACCGAGATGGCATGAGATGTAGTCTATAGTCAAGAGTTACTTTAATAAAAGTTTACAAATATTTTAAATACCGAAATGGGGTTCATATAAGGCATATATGCTAAGGTGAAAATATTGAATTGCATAGGAGATGTCGATTCGCATTATAATCAAGAGTTGGAAACACCCTCCAAGCATCAATAAGTAGTCATTTTTCAGATAAGGTAGAAAATTTCGAGCAGTGGTACTAAACTTTCCTTCGGCATTGGTTTGAGTGGCAACCAATTTCAACACTATATGTTAATATAAGCAAGAATTTCCGTGGACAATTTTTTTTATAGAAAACATAGTGTTAAGTTGTGGAAACCGATTCACCCTTTGAACCTACAACAACTAGGAAGACGAAGCATGGAGGTTGCATAAATTTGTTGATCGTGATTTGGGGGTTTGAATGTTTTCGAGAAAGAGCATGTCAGATTAAGTTTTCACAATTGGAGGTGTGAAAATCAATTGGATGTCCAGGTTACAAAAAAGTGTTGCTCTTTCAACGACAAAAACAGAGTACATGGCGGTTGCAAAAGCAAGCAAGAAGCTTATATGGTTGAAGAACATCTTATCAGAATTTAGAATGCAATAGGATGATTATGTACTACATTATGATAACCGAGTGTAGTCTACTTGGCACAAAATACATTGTTTCATAGTATGACGAAACACATTGAGGAGGTATCATTTAATTCGAGAACTGATAAGTGATGTTACTCTGGATCTGAGATACTAAGTTATAATTTTTATTATTTATCGTGAGTATAATAAGACATTTGTTCACACATTTATATTGTAGAATGTAGGGTTTTTTTTGTATTTAATTATACATACCGGCCATCTGTTATTACAATAATGTGTAAAAATAAAATATAAAATATAATGTAGCAAAAGGTGTTTTTTTACTAATAATAGTTTAAACCTACTACATCAAAACAAATCCAGTAACAAAAACACAAAAATATATATGCAAATTTTAACAAGAAGATAATTAACCTTTTTTTTAATTAAAAGGATTGTTCCTTTTAGTTGAATTTCTTTTCCTCTCGTCTATTGTTATATAAGCTTTGGCGTCGTTCCTCTTGGTCTTTTGCGTTTCATTAACTTCAACTGAGACATAGTCAGATCCTGTAAGAGTAGGAAAATAAGTATTAAACATGCATTGAAACAGACATGAACAATGTTATTTAAGGGTATTGAAGGGTATTTTCGTCCAACTTTTTGCTGGGATTTTATTGAACTGAAAAAACTCTCTGTAACATCATAATAACGTTCCTACTTATACTTGAAAGAAACAAATCAAAATAACTAGATGGGTTTATCTCTAAAATGCAGGAAGAAAAGATAATGACTAAAAATTCAAAAAATAAACTAGATAAATTCTTCTAAACTTCTGGATTATTCCAACAATTTCCCCCCCTGATCCAGAAGTGGTAACTTGCTTCACTCCTAGCAAGTCTCTCATCTCTTCAAACTTCGTTCTTGTCATCGACTTGGTGAGAATATCTGCCCGTTGCTTATTGGTGCTCACATGTTCAACTACGACTTCTCCATTCTCAACACATTCTCTGATAAAATGGAATCTTGTATCGATATGTTTACTCCTCCCGTGAAAAACGGGGTTCTTTGCCAGGTCAAGAGCAGATTTATTGTCGAGATACAGTACCGGTGGTTTGATGTTGCACTTAGTTATCTCACTAAGTAGCCTTCTGATCCAAATTCCTTGACAGGTTGCTGTGGTTGCTGCCATGAACTCAGCTTCACAGGTAGAAAGAGCAACACATCGCTGCTTCTGTGATGCCTAGGTGACTAAGTTTTCATTTAGATAGAATGCCATTCCACCTGTGCTTCTTCTATCATTTACATCTCTCGCATAGTCACTATCTGTGTAACCTGTAACAATGTCTTCACCACTACCTCTTGCATAAACCAGGCCATAATCCACAGTCCCTTTCACATATCTTAAGATATGTTTCACAGCCTTCAAGTGTTGAATTGTGGGTCTTTCCATGAACCTGCTTACCAACCCGACAACATAGGAGATGTCGGGTCGGGTATGGGTTAAATACCTCAATGCACCAACTACACTCCTGTATTCAGTAGCATCTACCTGACTTCCACCCTCATCCTTGGTTAGTTCTAGCTTGGGCTCCATGGGGTACTTACATGCATTGCAATCTATCATTCTAGTTTTCTTAAGTATTGTCTTAACGTAGGCTTCTTGTTTCAATGATATTCCGCCTTCGTGTTGATGTACTTCAATTCCAAGATAATACAACAACTTTCCCAGATCACTCATTTCGAATTCCTTATTCATCTGATTCTTAAATTTCTTTATCTCTGTATCACAATTTCCTGTGATAATAAGATCGTCAACATACACGCCTACAATCAAAAGTTTCCCATCTTTATTCCTTGTGTAAACAACATACTCTTGCAAGCATCTTTTGAACCCAAGTTGTTTGAGACACCTATCCAATTTTCCATTCCAAGCTCTAAGAGCTTGGCGGAGCCTGTAAAGTGCTTTGGATAGTTTATATACCTTATTTGGCTGATCATGGTTTACAAACCCCTCTGGTTGGACCACATATACTTCTTGTTCTAGTTCTCCGTATAGAAACGCAGATTTGACATCTAGGTGGTGTACATTCCACCCATTTTTACCCAAAAGTCCAAGTAAAATACGTACCGTTTCAATTCGTGCCACCGGAGCATATACCTCGTCAAAATCTACCCCTGCCGTCTGAACATAGCCCTTTGCCACCAACCGTGCTTTGTGCTTTATCACCTTTCCGTTTGGGTCCTTCTTTACCTTATAGACCCACTTGAGTCCAATTGGTTTGCGTCGTGGTAGGTCTACAAGTGACCAGGTCCTGTTTTTTTCAATTGCATCGAGTTCACACTTCATTACATCATTCCATTCCTTGTGTTTGGAAGCTAAAGTGTAAGTGGTTGGTTCTTCGCTATCATTCAGGAGTAAAAGTTCTTCACTATCTTCATACAGGTCTGTCAGAGTGCGAAATCTTTTAGGAGCTCCTCCACCTATGGAACTTGAGGTGGTGTTAGCGGATCCGGTTGAGCTCACTGGAGTTAGGGGGTTTGTGGACTAGATGGTACAGGGGTTTCTAATGGAATATCCTCTATAGTATTTTCATTTTCATGTGCATACCCACTATCATAAAGTTCAGGCATGTAAAGTTCTGTTTCTACTTCATTTCCTTCATTCAGTGGCATAAAATCTTCAATTGTAAAATTCATTCCTGGAGTAACTTTGAATTTTTCTGATTTACCCCATGACCACATTTTCTCTTCTTCAAAACGGACATCTCTACTCACCCGAATGTCCCATGTCTCTGGATCAAGCAATCTATAGGCTTTCGTCCCTGTTTCTGTTCCTAGGTGAACCATTGCCTTGCTCCGGTTGTCAAGTTTCTTAAGATGACCGCCAGTCACTTGCATGTGTGCTACACAACCAAACACCCTTAGATGCTCAATGTTGGGTTTTCTACCGGTCCACATCTGATAAGGAGTTACCTCATCGATTGCCTTTGTTGTCACCCTATTTAGAATATATACTGCATTACGTAGTGCTTCACCCCATAGCGTTTCAGGTACTTGCATGCTCTTAAGTGCACATCTCGCCATTTCTATAATTGTACGGTTCCGTCTTTCCACGACTCCGTTCTGTTGAGGAGAGTACGGAGCCGTGCAGTGTCATTTTAAACCAGTCTCATCACAGTAGGAGGTGAATTCTTTTGAGAGAAATTCCCCCCCCACGATCTGTACGGAAAACTTTCAACTTTTCATTTGTTTCAGTTTCTACTAATGCTCTAAATTTCTTGAACGTCCCAAATGCTTGGTCTTTTGTCTTTATCAGGTAGATCCACATAACTCTGCTGAAATCATCGACTAATAAAAAGAAATACCTGTTCCCGGATGGAGTGGGTGGCGAAATTGGACCACAAAGGTCCCCATGAACCAACTCTAGTCTTCTACTGGCCCTGAAGTTCGTGTGTGAGGGGTAAGGTGTTCGAGTCTGTTTACCCACTAAACAGCCTTCACACAAGCCTGTAGGATTAGTTAATCTTGGCAGCCCTTGAACCATTTCTTTGTCCGACATGAGTTTGAGCGATGAAAAGCTTACATGTCCCATTCGGGCATGCCATAATTTAGCCGGTTCGCTAATCTTCCCAAGTAAACATTTTGATCCGACATCTTCCAAAACAATTTTATACAAACGATTGGGTGATCTTTTTACCTTCATAAGGAGTCTTCCTTGTACATCATGTATCCACGGAAACGAGCCAAGCATCACAATCCGGTCACCACCTTCAGCCAATTGACCTAGGCTGATTATATTACTACATAAACTCGGGATGTATTAAACCTCCTTCAGTACACGATATTCCCCATTCTTGCACTTTAACATAATTGAGCCTTTTCCTTCTATTCTTACTTTTGAGCCATCACCAAATTTCACAAAGCCTTGAATGGATTGGTTTAATTCACGGAAGTTGTCCTTTTGACCCGTCATATGGTTACTAGAACCATTATCCAAGTACCAAATGTTTGTGTTATTGGGTTCATCTCCTCTTGATCTTAACTTTGGGTTCACTTTTTCTTCATTCAAGAAAACTTCTTGAACATCATAGGCCACTTTACAGGCAGTCAATAATAAGGCCGGTTCATCATCAAGATTTCCTTGGGTTAAATTTGCTTCCAGGTTCCTTTCTTGTCGTGGATTCTTACAATCAGAGGCATAGTGACCAAGGTATTGACAATTGTAACACCTTACCTTACTTTTATCTCGGACACCAGATGACCCACGACCACCATCACGATGCTGGAAGGAGCTGCCTCCTCGACGACCTCCTCTATGGTTATTATAACTTCTTCCACGTCCTCTTCCTCGACCTCGATTATTTCTTGAGTTGGACCGGTTTGAACACTTCGAAGATCTTGACTCATCTTCTCCTTGCTTCTTCGATTTTTCCAGCCATTCTTGTTGAGTCAACAAGACTTTTTTCTCATCTATTTCACTATGGCCTTTAATTCTCTCTTCATGAGCTTGTAATCTTCCAACCACCTCCGCCACTGTCATTTGGTCGAGGTCTGTAAACTGCTCGATGGTTGATGTAATTTGCAAGAATTTTGATGGCACTGCCCGTAGTATTTTCTTAACCACATACGCTTCCTCAATCTTGTCTCCTAAAACTCGAATATTGCTTACAATATTGCTCACTTTTGCTACAAATTCATCCACATTCTCCGACTCCTTCATTTTCAAAACCTCGAACTCCGCTTTTAGAGTTTGTACCTTTGCCGTCCGTACACGATCGGCACCCATGTACATGGTTTTGAGCGTTTCCCAAGCTTCCTTTGTTGTCTGCTTCTCCGCCAAAGACAACAAAATATCTTCAGGAATGGCTTGGTAGATGACAACCATTGCTATCTTATCTTTCTTGCCACTGACAGGATTTTGAGGTTTCTTAGGCTCAATAGCTTCCCATACTTCTTGAGCTTGCATGAATACCTTCATCTTGATAGCCCAGGCAACATAATTGCTTCTGGTCAACAGTGGATAATGGAGTGAAAACGGGCCATCTTTCTTCTGACCGTCCATTATTGTGGGTGTGTTTCTTGCAACTAACCTGGTTAGCTCTGATACCAAATGAAATCAGGACCTGTTTGATACAAAAAAGCGCCTGCTTAACTGTAACAGCAAGAAATAAGAACAGGGGAACAGAGAACAAGAAGAAACAATTGAAGGGTATTTTCGTCTAACTTTCTGCTGGGATTTTATTGAACTGAAAAAACTCTCTGTAACATCATAATAACGTTCCTACTTATACTTGAAAGAAACAAATCAAACTAACTAGATGGTTTTATCTCTAAAATGCAGGAAGAAAAGATAATCACTAAAAATTCAAAAAATAAACTACATAAATTCTTCTAAACTTCTGGATTATTCCAACAACTACTAAATACAAAAATTACAGAATTTGCAACAGAAGTATCTTAAAATCAAGGTTACAAGTGATTTTATCCAACCTAGAAAAGAACCTAGCGTTGTTCATCGTTTTTATTTGGCATATAAGGAATTGGCTTTATCGCTTAATCCACTTAAACTTTAAAATAGTTAGTTGGCATTGGAACTCCATGTATCATCTGATTTTTCAACAGTAGAACAATACACAAAACCGTTCACAACGAGGTTTCTAATATTAGGAGTAGACAGTGTACAATTTATTGTCTACAAATATATATATGCACATATTAAATTATTATATGTATAAGACTCTAAGTAATATATATATATATATATATATATATATATATATATATATATATATATATATATATGCAAACATGTGGAATATATATACTTTAGTGATAATATGATGCACTGATTTAGGTTGTGGTTGTGTTAGCATATTTTTTGTTGAATTCTCAACAATTGGCTATACAGACATAGATGCAATTTTTTTCACCATAATTTAAAGTTTCTTGTTATAGTGTACCATGTAGAGTATATGAAACACAATTATTAGTATTAGAATATAGTATACAAAAAATACTAATATATTAACTTAATTATATTAATTTTGAATACTTTAGGGGTATTTTAGGTGCCAGTGTATGCATAGATTCTTTTTTTTTTTTTGTGGGATGACAATACGATGAAAGCATTAATAGATCATTGTTAAAAAACTATCAAGGAATTCACATACTTACTTGTGGTATACGAGACATTTGTTCAGATTTAGTCTTAGTTATTAGGGACTCCATATTTGAACTAATTAGGGAATTTGGATAAATGGCACCTCGAGAAGAAAGCTGTGAGATCATAAAATCTACTTTTGATGATAAACTGTTAAGTTATCTTTCTTTATCCTTTAGTTTTTGTTTAAGTATATTTTTTTTTCTTTTGCTTAACATTTGGCTCGATCCATATGACAATAATTGGTTGTAGTGACTCTCGTGCTAACCACTCTTATAAATCCACTATGCTCTTTGCCAAAGACTATTGATACAAAATATTTGGCTGGTTTAAGAATGAGTATTCTATCTTCAATCATAGTTTCATTGTTGATCTGGAAAAAAAATGGAAAATAAATGTAGTCATTTGTGTTATCTGTTTATTAGAATTAGCAAGCACAAAAGTAGAAGTTTAGCGAATGGAAGCTTTAAAATCTTTAACGAAATTAAAATCATTTTAACCACCAATGATCATTTCGAAGACTTTGATTCCTCATGGCTGGTTGGAAGTCGTAGAAGATGGCAAGAGTGCAAATGAGGACTCCTCTAGATATATCTACAGACAATTACCAACTTGATATGGATTCTAGTCCTTCTTGTAATAATAAGAACCTTTTAAACCTTTAAGAACAAAATCCAGTCTTTTTTCTTAAAGGAGAGCATAAAAGTATCACCCGTTATACTAATTTCTTAACATATTAATATGAAAAGAGGGATAAGGGAGAAAAGCTTGAGAAACGCATGAAACTTTGGCTAAAAAACTAGTAAGAATGAAAGCATTTCCGAAGGATTTTATTAAGGTCTTTATCCCATGGGTTTTAGCTTTTTAAGACCCATGCTTAATCATCTTGCCATGGCATGCTTCTAAAGCATGCCATTCCCTTGAAAATAATCAAGTAAGACAATTATGTCCGCTAGCTTTCTCTAGTTAGGTTTTTATATACAAAGTCATGACATCTTAGCTAAAAGACAAAATGCCTTTAATTCCAAAAGGATATACATAACTTTATATATCATACATTATGATATTAAACATGATACTTAAAATAAATAATTTCCAATTAATTACGATAATTATATTTATTTATCAAGAATAAAATTCTTATAAATAAATTATTTGCATCAAGTTGTTGTTAGTGTGGCCTTTTCGGATTATAGATTATTAGCAACTATCATTTTATAATGATTCTTTAGCATATAAATCTTTGAATCTCCCATTTGCACAAGACTCATCATAGATTGATATTGATAGTGATGAATGTCTAGCAACGTTTCACTTCCCCCAATAACAGATGACGGAGTTCTATTCTATAATATCTAATTCCCCAAAAGCTCAAAGCTTAAATTAATGTATTAGGTAAGTTTATCAGTTATTCCTTTATTATATGCATCATTTTTAACATGAGATACAAATCACAATCAATCTCATTTAGTATTCAACTTTTGATAACGTGTGTTAGATGTCTAACTCTCAACACATAAGGGGATCAAATCCCCTCTTGACTACATATGCCTCTTGTATAGATCATAGTAAACCTGATAATGATATTATAGTTATCTGTTCAATAATCAACATTTAACCATATCAAAGTTTAGTATTCCCTATATTTAAGTCCCAAATATGTATCTCAGGTATTAAGGTTACAAGTATAGTACCATTATCGAGTATCACTCATGATAGAAATCCATAAAGTGATCTTGAAATGGGTAATGTCCGATAATTTTTCTTTAACTAGTACCTATGACTCTTGGTTGCAACCCTTTTCCCACTTTCATCTTATGAAAGTTAGCCAATCCAATTCATATTAGTGTTATTTCATAACTGTTATTATGATCGACTATGGACTTTTAGAATAACTGAATTATTCATGAGTTAGACATGTTAATATATAACACAAAAATGATTAATGTGAAGATCATATCTCAATGTATCAAAACAATATAATAGTTGTTCTCACAATGTTCCAATATCCAAATACTAAATTCAATTCAAATCCCATTTCTAGAATAACAATGTCCTATAGCTAAAGCGTGACCTTTCATGATTATCTTATGAAAGATCTTTGTTAATGGGTCTGAATAAATTTAATTTGCATGAATTCTTCAAATACTATCATCTCCTTATTTAACTTTATTCTAAGTAGAGTTATATATCTTGGAGAATATGATTGTTGTTCTTATATGATATAGATTTCTTCGCTTAATTAAGTACACTCTTGATGTCACAAAAGATTTCTAGGTGATGCTTCAATGTAAAGACTCATCCTAGTTTTTCGATGAACTTCTTCATTCAGTCAATTAAAATGTAGCTTATGACAATGTATTTTTGTTATGTTTATATTCTACAAGTATGTTTTGCTTAGAGATCATTCCAACAAAACTTATCTTTATTCATAATAAAGTCATAATCTAATTATAACTCATAATTATCTCTATATGTTTTGAAGTTAGCATCTTATGTCACTCTTTGAATTAGATCTTCTTCTAAACTGATAAACTCACGAAAATTCTCTAATTCTTTGTAAGTACTTTTAGAATGTTCTTCATATTCATATAATGACATTCCCATGTATCATATTGGTGTCTTATGACATGCTTATAACATCATCATATACCTTGTTTTGTGTAGAACATGACATAAATGATGGATTCATTTTTTTTAAAGGAAATGGAATACAAATCATTTTATCTATCTCAAACCATTGTGCTATGTCCTTTTGAGTTAAACTCAAAATGGTGCCATGTGGCATTGTGAAGAATCCTCTCTAGGAGTCATGCACCGTGATCAACTTCAAGATATTGTCAACATATGCATAAAGATTTAAAACTTTAACATTCATATTTATCTATCTCCATAGGTTTTACATTCCAAGAATTTATTTTATCTTTCCTAAGTCTCTCTTTTTAGAAAAACTTTTTGAGTCAAAGAAAAAATGTCTTGCATAGTTAGAATGTAATTTCCTATTATTAAATATATCTTATTCTGACAATTTTAGGCATATTACTAGGCTCACACTTTTTTCTAGTAAACACAGACGTTATCTTCATTTTGATGTAAAAATATACTTTATGTTTTCCTTATTAAAATTATGATTCCAACATTGAGATGTTTGCTTTGTATCCATGAATGGATCTATAAAGCTAAAAGATTTTATTAAGATACAAAAACTCTAGGCTAAACTATATATACATCATCAAGTAAGTGTGTATTAAGGAAAGAGGTTTTCTTGAAATCTATTTGCTATATCTCTTAATCATAATATGTAGTTATGTTGAATAATATCCTGGTTGATCTAATCATACGTGTATAGATTTCAATCCATGTTTGTAATATTTCTGAAAGAATTATTTACTTCTTTTAGTCTTGCTATAGGGAGGAAGATTAATCAAACTCATACTTGATTATTATACATGGATAACATCTCAGTGTTCATGGCTCCAAGTCATTTTTCATATTCAAAATCTGATATAGCATTTTGGTAGGTTATAGGTTTACCAGAAACTATTAAGAAAAACACGTCAATGAGAAATTCCATATTCTTTAGGTTATAGATGATTTTACCATATATGCGAACAAATTGTGTTTCTGAATAACTATTATTCATGTTCAATAACTTTTTGTTAAAACTACTACCAACTTTTGCTACATCAAGTTGTGGTTCTTGAGCTACTTCAAATTCCATGTGCCTCCTACTTGCTTTGTCCATTAGAAACTTGTTTTCTAACAACTCTACTCTCAAAGGAATAAGAGATCTTATTCATGGTGGGTTAGTAAAAATAAAATAATCTAATAAACTTTTTAAACTATTCTACAAATATTTATTTAGTAGATCTTCGGTTTAGAAGATTTTGTCTTACACAAGCTTCACATCACAACACATTTGGCATGGAGCCTTTCCATGCCAAATCTTATAAAGTTTTTTACCTACTTATTAGTTGGAGTCGTATTCAAAATACAAGTAATAGTGATTAATACATAATCCCCCTAAAAAAGATAAAGGAAGATTATTTCTACTTATTAGAAAGTAAACCATATCTAGTAAGGTTTAGTATATCATTTATTATCTCTCATGGATTTTGATGGTTCTATTGATTTTTTTTCTCGACTTCATATTTCAAAACTTCAAAAGGTTTTACATTTATCTTTTATTATAACTACTATACCTGTTCATTAAGTTGATGAGGCATCTTATACTTTATCTTGACATTCATTAGAAGGGGAGTCATACATCACTATATATAGTTCCTTAATAATTATTTTTTTACTATTTTGTGAAAATTGCATTAGTAATATTTTATACATAAATAAGATTCACATATGTCGAATAAACTATATTTATTTGCCTTCAAAAATCAATTTTTTAAAGTTGGAATATGTGTCTTTCGTTTATACAATAAAGATAACAATGTTATAGATAAGCTATAAATAGTTGAAGAAATCAAATTAAAAGAACTATTTTTTTTGCGTCTTATAGAACTTATTATTTAGAAAAACGTTGATATTTACTTTATAATTATATTATCAGATCTAATTCTTAAAATAAGAATAATCATTTCAGAATATGAATGTGATTATTATGAAAAACGATTAAGTAACTATTCAATCATTTAATCAATTAACCGAAACATATATTTTGTCAAACTAAATTCAACATATATTGTTCAAAACAAACATTGTTTTACAATACAAGTCTTATATGAACAAAACATAATAATAAACACCAAGAGTGAAGTTACAATTTGTTTGTTCTGAGCTGCTTACTCTTCTTGAATATCTACAAACATTTAAAAATATTAGATTAACATTAAGTATCAAGTACTTTAGTGTTAGATGAAAAGCATAAGTTCTATCATATAGATACCTGAACTATGGGCCTCTTAGATAAGCTGGTATGACCAGTTTTTCTCAGATAAGAGGAGCAGTTTCTCTTTCAGTGTCCTATTTCTCTATTATAGAAATGAGATTCGTCTATAAGCGCATTTCTGGATTTATTGGGCTTGATTATTTTATAGGTATTTTTTCAATGAAATATGGGCCTCTTAGAGAACATAACGTGACTCTCTTGGGTCTTTCTAGTATCCAATTGTAACATCCCAAAAATCATGATAAATATTTTCATTTTCAAAACCAATAATAACCCAAAAGTTATACAAAACATTGTTTCCAAAAATACATAATTATAAATCAGAGTATCCAAAAATCATCCATCAATAAAATATTCACGGATGATGTGCACAATCATGCCTTCGCCTTGCCCCGATCCTCCGATGTACCTGAAACCATGAAATCAAACTGTAAGCCAAAGCTTAGTAAGTTCCCCCCCTCCCCCCCAATATACTACACACAACCAAACATATAACATCATGCATATACGAGCCTTCAGCCTGACTGGACCGTCTCGCAATGCCTACAGCCTATCTAGATCGCTCTGCAGGCCTATACTTGACTGGCCCGCCTCGCAAGGCCTACAGTCTATCCGGACCCCCTGGGCATCTTAGCCTTCATTACAAATCAGGACCGCCTCAACCCAACCCATCACAATATGTCTACATATACACATAATCAAATAACAAGTAATAACCAACAAAACAAGTAATCAAACAGATCTACCAACTATCCAATATCCGCAACATACCACATTCTATATACCAAGATACATACAAGGTCCAAAGGGCCGACATTGGTGCCTTCGATCCCCGAGTACAGTGAGGAAGAACTCACCTTAATTAGCTGTCAAAAAAACACGAACTATAGTTGCTGACACTCAAACTCCTCACACTATCAGTTCACCAAAATAGCTTAAATCAAAACCAAGGTAAAAACCTCAAACCGACAATTCCTTAGACTACGACTAATTCCTCTAAGGGAAAAATATCATTTTTCCCTTCCCAAGACCTACCATAACAGTTCACCAAAAGTCAACGGGTCAAAGTCAATGGTCATACTTTTGTTGACCTATGCGCTGCGTACTCCCAGGCTACGATGGGCGTGGCCTAGATTATGCACTGTGTGAATGCCTCATATTCCAAAACTCACGTTAAGCACTTATTTCCTTAAGACCTTCCACTCAATACTCAGATCTAACCCTAATGAGCATTCTAAATAATAAAGACTCCAACTTTATGCCTTTGAATGGCTAAAGAGAGTTCCAATTCAAAGCCCTAGCTTATTACACAATCCCAAGCTCCATATCTCATGCATTGATGGAAGGTGATGGGTTTTTAACATAACATACAATCCTATGTGTGCATGCAACCCTAATAAGATCTATGTCTTCTCTAATTGAACATACAATATGAAAAACATCATGCAAACCCTATATCTATGATGAATAATCAAAATTCACATAATAAAGAGTTATGATACATACCTTTGATTGTTATGTATTAATAACAATCCAATAGCCTTGAAGATCTTGAAGCTTGAGAGCAAGTGTCACAAGTGTAACACCTCTAATGAATCACAAACACACTTAGCAAGAGGATGAGATATGAGAAGGAGGAGGAAGCTTTGCTTTTCAGCTATAACTCTCTAGGGTTTCTAGTGGCTGAAAATTAACAAGGGTATGGGTCTTTATATAGTGAGGTGACTTAGAGCTAAAGGAGGAGTTAGAAGTAGGAAACCCTAATTGCTTTGCTTAAGGACCAAGCATACCCTAAACCTTCCATCCATAAGCCCTTGGATGAAATTCTAGGGCTTTCCTATAAGGTTTCATCCAAGCCTCTTTAGGAGGGTTCTACAACTTCTTTCGTCAACTATCAATAAATTGCCAAACGTCCCCTGCACTTTTAATTAATTCAATTAATCCCAAAATTAATTTCAATTAATTTCTGATTAACTATTAATTAAATAATATGATTTCTAATTAATATATTATTTCCATTATACATTAATAAATCCTTCATTTCAATTATTAATCAAATAATAAATTCTTCCTCTTCCTCAATAGGTCATCCTGTCTAGTTGCTAGTATGAAGGCAACCTAAAAGGACTGTGCTACTATCAATTTAAGTATATACTAGTTATGGTTATGGGCTTAGACACGTAATCCAATATTCTCCCACTTGGATAAGTCAAATAACTATAGTTGCCAGTATAACTTCAAAAATTGATTAACAAATTGTAGCTCTCAAAGCCGCTGTCGAAATCTAACCTAGTCAGATATGAGTCCTAAGATAAGTGATCATATAATCTTCTATCCTGCAAGATATCATGTTGACAAACAACATGGAACCGAGTCAATCTCATTGTCCAATACTTTTGTTTCCCGATTTCCGATTTGTAATAACAAAGAACTACAATTGAACACATCAATTCAGTCCTGACCGGGTCTGGCACATAAGTCAAATAACTATAGTTGCCAGTATAACTTCAAAAATTGATTAACAAATTGTAGCTCTCAAAGCCGCTGTCGAAATCTAACCTAGTCAGATATGAGTCCTAAGATAAGTGATCATATAATCTTCTATCCTGCAAGATATCATGTTGACAAACAACATGGAACCGAGTCAATCTCATTGTCCAATACTTTTGTTTCCCGATTTCCGATTTGTAATAACAAAGAACTACAATTGAACACATCAATTCAGTCCTGACCGGGTCTGGCACATAAGTCAATAACAAATCATCGAGGGGCCCAAGATATCCCTTTTTCCCATTAGGGAAAAAGGAACAGATAAACTTCGACTTATATGCTTTTACTATGTACTCATTAATCACGCACAACAATACGTTTTATGACATCAAGTTACTGATGCATTTACGTATCATCAATGCACGACCAACTCGTAAACAACAACTCATATATCTACGTTGAAAGATCATAAGATATTATCATCTAAGAATTACTCGTGATAAATTCCATGAAGTAATTCTATGAGCGTGGGTTAATCTAATACTTAAATTCTCCATTTCGAAAGTACTCACAAATACTGCAACAAACCTTTGCTATGTCTAAGCACTTAGATAATCTACATTCCAATTCATGACAGTCTTGATTCACTACTTACTTCCAAAAGTATGATCGACTGTGGATGTTTGAATAATCTAATT
The DNA here is from genome assembly GCF_052849685.1 of Lactuca virosa. Classification (NCBI taxonomy): domain Eukaryota; kingdom Viridiplantae; phylum Streptophyta; class Magnoliopsida; order Asterales; family Asteraceae; genus Lactuca; species Lactuca virosa. The sequence goes on along the minus strand of NC_136429.1, from coordinate 244,932,633 downwards.
ATTCGGGAACTAAAACATGCAAAATGAAACACAATAATAAACAATTGACAAAAGATAGTAAACAATACTCATAAATAAATCTCTATTATTTATTCATCAAATGTCAATTACATTTATTCTTTTACAAGTTTATAAATACCTTTCTAACTACTAAAACTAATATCATCCTTCAGACCAATGCTCCTTGCATGATGAACGTGCTTAACCCCACTCAGACCCTTTGTTAGGGGATCCGCAGTATACTCTTCTGATGATACATTCTTCACGACGAGGTGTCCTTCTTCTACTCTATGTCTGATAAAGTGGTATTTTCTGTCGATATGTCTTGATATACCATGATCTCTTGGTTCCTTGGTTAAGGCAACCGCTCCTTCATCATCACAGAAAATCTTCATTGGCTCATTTATGGCTGGCACAACTCCCATGTCTCCGATGAATTTACTCAACCATATAGCCTCCTTTGATGCTTCGCTTGAAGCTGTTTACTCTGATTCACAGGTAGAATCAGCCACAGTTTCTTGTTTGGAATTTTTCCAAGTTACTACTCCTCCATTAAGGGTAAACACCCAACTAGACTAAGAACGAAAGTTATCTCTGTCTGTTTGAAAGCTGGCATCACTATACCCAGTTACTCTCAAGTCATCACAACCACCAAGCACAAGGACCCGGTCCTTAGTTTTTCGAAGATACTTAAGAGTATTCTTGACTTCTATCCAATCAGCTTTACCCGGATTTTCTTGATATCGACTAACGATTCTCAAAGCAAAAGCCACATCAGGGCGAGTACATGTCATAGCATACATGATCGATCCAACGGCAGAAGCATATGGAACTCGACGCATTTCTGCTATCTCATCATCAGCACTCGGACTATGAGTCTTACTCAGTTTGGTATTGCTTTGGATAAGCAACTCTCATTTCTAGGAATTCTCCATGCTAAAACGTTTTAACACTTTATCCAAATATGTACTTTGACTAAGTCCAATCAGTCTTTTACTCCTATTTCTCAAAATCCTTATCCCTAGGATATAGGCAGTCTCTCCTAGATCCTTCATAGCGAAATACTTTCTTAGCAAAGACTTAACTTCTTGCAAACTTGGAATGTCATTTCCTATAAGGATTATGTCATCAACATACAACACCAGGAAGGTCACTATACTCCCACTAGCTTTAACATACACATAAGATTCATCCTCACTTGTAGAGAATCCAAACTCTTTAACTTTCTTGTCAAAGCAAAGATTCCATCTGCGAGAAGCTTGTTTCAATCCATAGATTGATTTCTCAAGCTTACACACTCTATTGGGGTACTTAGCATCCACAAAACCCTCTGGTTGATTCATGTAAACATCCTCAACCAGCTTCCCATTAAGGAAAACAGTTTTGACATCCATCTGCCAAATTTCATAGTCATGAAACACAGTTATAGCTAACATTACCTTAATAGATTTAATCTTAGCTACTGGCGAGAAGGTCTCATCATAGTCAACCCCTGGGGTTTGAGTAAATCCATTCGCAACCAGTCGATCCTTGAAAGTGTGTACCTTTCCATCCATGTCAATCTTCTTCTTAAAGATCCATTTGTACCCAACTGTCTTACGACCTGGTACATTGTCAACCAAATTCCAAACTTGGTTGTCATAGATAGACTTGATCTCACTGTCCATTGCCTCTTTCCACTTGGTAGACTCAAGGCCTGCCAATGCTTCCTTGTAGTTAGAAGGTTCATCCAAATTTACTAGTGTACTATCACTGATAAACGTATCACCATTTGTAGTAATATGGAAACCATAAAACTCAGGTGGCATTATAACTCTACTGGAACGTCTAAGAGGTAACGACTCGTCAATTGGTTCAACTGGAATTTCTTCCTCAGGTTGAGCCATAGCAGGTTAAGAGTTTCCTTCATTGTTTGACTCTTGAATTTCTTCAAGATGAATTGTACTCCCACTGTCCTCTTTAGATATGAGCTCTCTGTCGCGAAAGACTCCCATTCGTGCTATGAAGACCACGTTTTCACTAGGTTTATAGAATAAATATCCAAAAGACGTTTGTGTGTAGCCGATGAAAATACATCTCTCACTTCGAGGTTCAAGATTGTCATGAGTCTCTCGTCTAACGAATGCTTCACAAACCCAAACCTTGATATGTGCCAACGAGGGAACCTTATTTGTCCACTCGTGAGGTGTTTTGACAATCTTCTTTTTTGGGACAAGATTAAGAATGTGGGCGGCAGTCTCTAAGGCATACCCCTTGATGGAATGAACCATGTCCAACAAGGTTCGATTATGCCTCTCAGCTACACTATTGAGTTGTGGTGTCCTAGGAGTTGTCAATTGTGAAACTATTCCACATTCCTTGAGGGAGTCATGGAACTCGATACTAAGATACTCACCACCTCTATTAGATATGAGCATCTTGATCTTCCTGTCCAATTGATTCTTGACTTCTTATATGAACTCTTTGAACTTTTCAAAGGTTTCTGACTTATGATTGATTAAGTAGATATAGCCATATCTGCTATAATCTTTAGTAAAAGTCACATAGAATCGATATGCATCCTTTGTGGTGGATCTGAAGGGCCGACACACATCCGTGTGTAAGAGATCCAACAATCATTCACCTCTTTCACAAGAACTATTGAAAGGCGATTTAGTCATCTTTCCAAGTAAACAAGACTCGCATGTATCATCTGACCTTAAGTTAAATGATTCCAACACTTCCATCCTTTTGGAGGGCAATGAGTTTCTTGTTGACATGTCCAAGACAAAAATGCCACAAGCATGCTTATTCTAAACCATTAGACAAATCAATTTGAAGAACACTATTACCTAATATGTATACAACCATCACAGTTTCATAGACACTATCACAAGTAATACTTCAAAATAAAATACACCATTTTCATAAGCATAAATAGATCCATTACCATTATCAAAAGAATATCTATAACCTTGTCTATATAAAGCATGAAATGAAATGATGTTTCTAGTCATCTCTGACGAGTAGTAACAATTTTTCAAATCTAAACATAACCCACTACTAAGCACTAAAAAATAAACACTAATCTTGGTAACGGATGGCGATCTCCTATTGCCTATGACCATGTTCATTCTCCCATACTCCACATCCTCACTTCTTTTTAGCCCCTGCAAATCAGAACAAATGTGAAAACCACATTCTGTATCAAGGACCCAAGAATGAGAAGATGATGAGTATTTAGATAAGATAGTGTAAATACCTGCCGAGGTTGGCTTCACCTTGCCATCCTATACGTCTTGCAAGTATTTGGGGAAACTTCGTTTCTAATGCCCTTTCTTGTCACACCCCCAAACAAAGGATGGCGGAAACGTCCGGGGGTGGCGGACTTCACGTATAGTATCATAACAACGAGTATAATAGTGACCAAAGCAAATACAACCATTATAACATAAATGAAAAAGTTACACCATATTATGAGTTTACATATTCCAAAATCATTTACACTATGATGACAAAATGAACTGTTTGACGCCTTAGCATCCCATCCTCAAAAGCTGCGGTTTACCGGTTTTACTGATTTCTGAGAATACAAGTAGTTTTGAAAAAGTGTCAACAATTAAGTTGGTGAGTTCATAAGCTTTTGGATGTAGAGTTTGAAAACCTTTGTTTGTAATTGTTGGGTTATGAGCATTCTAACACTCCTAAGTGTACATGCAACCCTAAATACCTTGGATCTATGTTTTCTCTATTATACATACAATTATGAACATCCAAGGTATTATCCTAATCTAGCATACAAAATAATAAATATAACAAGATAGAATACATACCTCTTTGATGTAGAATGTCTTCATGAAGCTTGAGTGCCTAGTGCCCCAAGTGTGACACCTCAAATGGTTCACACAACACCAAATACACTTGGAATAACTTGAGAGAAACTTGAACACTCCTTGAAATCGTCTAGCCCTCACACTCACACATTAGTGCACGATTTCTTGAGCCATGAGATTCTTTTATATGGTGGCTATTAGGGTTACACCATGTAACTCATAACTTTACCCATTCCTTATGCTCCATGGATTTTAACCTCCATGGAGTATCCATGGGTCACCCCATGGACTTAGTCCAACATAAGGAATCTTGGATCACAAGCCCACATATATAAGAATGAATGATTTACACAATCAACCCATATATTTAATTAGTCTCCTTTTGATCACTTAATTAATTCCAAATTAATTCTTGATCAATACTAATTAAATAACCTTATTAATATATTAGAACTTATAATATATTAACCAACCTTAAGTGTTATTTCTCTCATTATAGTCTATCCAAATGCATGATGCCATGCAACCCAAATGGACCATGCCGGGTCGGGTCAAGTCTTACCAATTATAGTTATGGACTTAGACATTAATCCAACAGTCTCCCACTTGGATAAGTCTAAAACTGTTATTACGTATGACTTCAGGAACCGATCAGCAATCGTAGCTCTCAAAAGCTTCTGTCGAACTCTGACCTTGTCGATGAACTCTGACCTTTATCAATGACTTGTCCATTAGATAAGGGATCATATATTCCTCCATTCTAGATATCATATGGACTGAGACATGGATTATCAATCATTCTCTCTGTCCATTTGTTGTTTCCCGATTTCCGATTCATGATGACTGACTAATTGAACAAATCAAATCAGTCCTGGCTTGGCCAAGCACTCACATGTATCATCTTTAAATCATCAAGGGGCCCACAGATATCGCTTTTATCCCGAAGGTAAAAGGAATGGATAAACTTCGACTCATATGGCTTGTTCTACTACTTGTTGAATCATACACAAAGGCACATTTTATAACATCGAGTTACCAATGCGTTTTCGTGCAATCAATGTATAACCAACTCATAGTAACAACTCATATCTCTAGGTTTGAAGAATATAAGATATTATCGTCTCATGATCACTCGTGATAAAATCCGTGAAGTGATTCAAATGAGCGCGGGTTGGATCCAATACTCAGAACTTATGAACACTCATGAGTGTTGTAGCACCACTTTGTCCACCAACTTGGACCTCTACAAACCAACCCATGACAGTCTTGATTCATATATACTTCCAACATATGACCGACTGTGGATGGTTTGAATAACTTAATCATTCAGGAAGAGCGACTTAGTTATTCTGGAAGTCAAAACATGCAAAGTGAAACACAAGAATAAATGAATCAAATATGGTATCAAACCCTATGAATATAAATAAACACTTTTATTTATCACCATACTGATTACTCATTATTCATTGTTTCGGTTTTATCAACTTTATACTTGAATTTAAAACAATAGTTGTCCCATGCTCCAAGCATGTACACTATGTTTTCTAAACACTAGTCATGCCATACACCAAGTATGCATACTATGTTTGTCTATGATCTTTACTTTGTAAAATAGATCAATTGAACATCACTCCAATGATCCTCTTTTCACATTCCCAAATCCTTACTGCAAATGCAAGAATTCCAAATTCATGCCATTTACTGAAATCTGTTAGATTCTAAACTTATCTGCATTGATCCTCTTAATGATTATGCACAAAGTCAGAAAGACTTGACAACAATCATTACAGAGCATTCCAAAGGAGATCAGCTCCTTGGAAACATCCTTCTTTCATTAAGTTTCCTAATCTTACACAGATTGAATAATTTCTAACTTTGAAACATTTTCATATTCCATTTTGACTATCACTTCTGAACAAGAGTTGCCTCCTTACAGATTATGTCAATATGGTCCTTCCAGAATTAACATTATACTTCCAACTGTCCTTGAGCAACCAATCTTTGGTAAACCTTAGATTGTCCTCGACAATTGCTTAATCATTTTAGTCATATCCAATTCTAGACCTTTTCCCTTCATAATGCCCTAGGCATTTGGAAAATTTTAGAAAGGATGAATATAGCACATGTAATCGATCCTATATCCGAAGCATATGGGACACGATTCATGATGTCTCACATAAAGACTAAACCCGTCTTTTGCTATAATATTTCCATTTCAATTTGCCAAGTTCTCAAAATTCAGATTATGAAAAGGGATGCCGTAATCATAATCGAATTTTAGAACGCAAATAATGGACCCATATATAGAATTTCCTTACGTTGAGCCATTCCAACATGAAATTCATATATATATATATATATATATATATATATATATATATATATATATATATATATATATATATATATATATATGTATATATATATATATATATATATATATATATATATATCCTTGATTAAATACGATTAAAATCTCAATCTAAGCTTTTAGAATTGAAATGAAGTATAATTTCCTCTCCCTTAATTATAGCAAAACAACTTTTTCAACCCCTGCAACCTCACGAATTGAAACTTTTGTTTTCTATAATTAACATTGCTAACTTGCAACCTTTGTCATAATTATCATGCTCCCACTAACATGATGATTATTAGCATAACACTTATGCTCCCACTAGCTTTGACATGTACTCAGAAATCAGCTGACTTTCTTACCAAAGTTCAGATTTCTGATACTAGATTGTTTTGATAAAACTTTATCAAAATCATACACCTCTCTTAGATAGCTCACATGTGTGTCTAAACAATTTTAGAACTATGAAAAGGGATGCCGTAATCATAGTCTCAATTGTTTAGACCTTTGCCACTTCTCACAAGTCCATGTTAGTGTGCCGGTAAACCACACACGCTCCACTAACGACTTTGAGAATGCAAATATCACAATTGCTATCTAGCTAAAATCTACTTAGTGAAAGTGTTTCCTCACCATCATTTTCATGAATCGGAGAGAAACCTTATGACACTTAGATTTAATAGTGTATGTGTTCTTATCCATGTGAATTTTTCAAAACCATAATCACAAGACAAGGTTAGTGACAAATCCAAACTCATATTGATTAAACTTGTGCAATCTTAAATTCTTGCCATTTGGCAGCTCAAGTGCCTGCCATTGCTTCCAAGTAGTTGTGCAACCAATTGAGAACTCTCAGAACTTCTATGCAAAGCCAACTTGAATAGGCACAAAAATTTCAACACGATAGGTTATAAACCTCAAGTCGTGTGCTAGTGAAGGACTTTAGGTTTTATTCTTGATTAAGTCTTGAAACTTTCAAGAGCTTTAAGACTCCCACTGTCCTCTTGACATATAAGACTCCCTTGTCAAATATTCAAGAGATAGTGCAGATTCTTTATCAAGACTAACACTTTACACAATTGGCCTAAGTTGGTCTCTGTTTTATCCAAAACATCACAACTTACCAATTTCAAATGTACAAGAGTAGATAACCTTTTACTCTTACATTTGACTAGTGTTAACAAACCCTCTTTAAGATATGTCACTCAAGTTACAATCTTGGAGTATGACTCTAAGAATTGTTTTGGAACGAAGTATGACTCATCTTTTTGATTTAACCATTTCAACAATTCATGACTCCTCTTCTTAGTCATAAGAATGCACTAAGATGACTTTAGAGGACCAATTGTGATATGGTATCTTAATCATTAAGATGATCATAAACATGATACTAAAGTACTCTCCCATCTTTTCAGATTTGAGAAACTTTTATCTTTCTGCCATACTTTGATTCTTCTTATTCGTTCTGTCTCACATTGAAACTTCTCCAATGCTACAGACTTATACTTAAACTTATAAGTATAATCATATTTACTGAACTTAAGTAAATCATGACGAATAGTCTTCTTGATCTTTTGTGGTGTACTTGACCAGTGCACAAGAATGTGTACTCGATCCCTTAGTCCTTTCCTTATTCACATAAGGAATTAGTCTTAATTTTCCAAGCTGAAAGTTCTCATTCATCATACTATACAACTTGCATGATTCCAAGTTTCGGTCCAATTGAACCTTGGGTGATGAGAATCTTTCCTTATTTGGTAATATTAGACACTACCACAACCGAAAGAATCAAATCCATTTTTCCAATATTGCTATCAATGGAATCTTATAAGCAACAACTTTTCACAAATGCCATTGTAAGGATACTTAAAATAAATAAAATCAAAACCTTTTTCTTTTATTTTAAAACTTTGCGGAAAAACTTATCCTTACAATCCATATGAAAACCTTGTTGTTATCTATTCCTAAGCAATATAAATATCATAACTCTTAAGTAATAGCCCAAAATTCTGATCACCGAACCATGCGATTGAAATCCATCTTCGCGATCAGAATCAGCATGTACTTAATAGAGTTAGACAATGGACTTTACGTGAAGTAGAGCCAAACTTATTGACTTTAACATCCTTAGGTAAGTTTGGCAGCTTCGTAACCAATGCCCCTTCCTTTGGCAATAGTTACCTATGGACCCTTGATAATGAGACTATCTCAGACTTTGCCTCTCTCTTTACCATTGGGTCAACCGAGTTGACTATGGCCGATCCCTTTCCATTGGGAAGAGAGAGCTTTACTGGATATCCAATGTCATCATTGTCAATGTCCATAGCGTTTTAGGAAGTTGATCTTAGCAAATAGATAAGATCATTAAGGGTCTTGTCTTAGTCTGTTTCATAGGATTCCCAAAAGAACTCACTATATGACTTAGAAAGTAGTTGAGCCACCAACTTTCTCAAGACTTTGACACCCAACTCTCCCGGCTTGTCAATATGTGACTACATCTCCAAGATGTGATCACACCTAGACCTTGCCTTGCCAATAGGGCTTGAGTGACCTTAAACTTTTTAGGAACTTGTGGGTTAGGGAGAATAATTGGAGGAGGTGAAAGAAGTATGATATCCATGGGACATCATCTTCATTTAGGAAAGCTTGTTTCAAGAGATTTGGGAAGATCATAAATGTCTAGACCAGACATCTTTTTGGGAGATATTCAAGATAGTTGATTTAAAGTCCTTAATATGATACCCAATATGAAATATTAAGGCTAGGACCCAACAAACTATTTTATAACTTAGAAGAGGGATGCCGTAATCCAAGCTATAAAATATTTGAAGGTAGGTGAATGACGATTCACCAATTTCCACCATGAAAAACGAAATAATTTATTAGGTTTTAATTGGATTTGAAAGTCATAGATCTTTGAGATTCATTGAACTGTTCAAAGGCATGTTTCAATCTCGAGTGTGCCCTTCAGGTTTTGTGACTGGGATGCCGAGGATCACAAAACAAGGTGTGAATAACGGTAAGACTGACTTTACTCTTATACATATATATAAATATTATTAACTTATAATATTATAAAGTATAAGGGTTGAATTTTAACTTTTAAAATTCTAAGGGCTAACTTGGAATTAAAGTATTCATAAGTGAAAACTTTTCAAATTCCAAAACTTGAGGGCATGTTTTGAAACTATTCAAAACTAATTAATTCCATAACTTATGAGTTTAAAGTAGTTTTAATTAAAACTACTTTAAACTAATTAATAAAAAAATAACTTTTGTTATTGTAACTTATGGAACTAATTAAGGTTACACCTTTTTTTTTAATTTAATGAAGAGACTCTTGAACCTCCATAACTTGAGGACAAGTTATGGAGTCATAAAACCATTTAATTAGAACTAGACTCTTCATTTTGTAACCTTTGCCAACTTTTATGAGTTTTATGATTCTTAAATGTGACTTTTCATATAACTTGAGAACAAGTTACAAAAACACACTTTGGAATCAACTCTTAGATTAAAATGGATTGAAAACAACTATTTCACACAACTTTTCTATTAATCTAAGAACCTCATAAGAACAAGATAATTCAAATCATCAATCTTCAAGAAATTAGCATGAACATACAAACTAATACAAATCTTGAAATTATGACAATTATCTTAGAAATTGGATTAGCATGAACATTACCACATCAAAAACAAGTTTATAAGTCCAAAAAACATCTTAGGGTAATGTTCCTAGTCCAATTCTAGCCAAAACAATCGAATATATGCATCCAACTCGATTTTTCCAGCTACTTTTGCAAGTATAACAAGAAAACAAGCCTAGGCTCTGATACCACTGTTGGGTTATGAGCATTCTAACACTCCTAAGTGTACATGCAACCCTAAATACCTTAGATCTATGTTTTCTCTATTATACATACAATTATGAACATCCAAGGTATTATCCTAATCTAGCATACAAAATAATAAATATAACAAGATAGAATACATACCTCTTTGATGTAGAATGTCTTCATGAAGCTTGAGTGCCTAGTGCCCCAAGTGTGACACCTCAAATGGTTCACACAACACCAAATACACTTGGAATAACTTGAGAGAAACTTGAACACTCCTTGAAATCGTCTAGCCCTCACACTCACACATTAGTGCACGATTTCTTGAGCCATGGGATTCTTTTATATGGTGGCTATTAGGGTTATACCATGTAACTCATAACTTTACCCATTCCTTATGCTCCATGGATTTTAACCTCCATGGAGTATCCATGGGTTACCCCATGGACTTAGTCCAACATAAGGAATATTGGATCACAAGCCCACGTATATAAGAATGAATGATTTACACAATCAACCCATAGATTTAATTAGTCTCCTTTTGATCACTTAATTAATTCCAAATTAATTCTTGATCAATACTAATTAAATAACCTTATTAATATATTAGAACTTATAATATATTAACCAACCTTAAGTGTTATTTCTCTCATTATAGTCTATCCAAATGCATGATGCCATGCAACCCAAATGGACCATGCCGGGTCGGGTCAAGTCTTACCAATTATAGTTATGGACTTAGACATTAATCCAACAGTAATGGTAATGTATGCTTCAAGAAAAATCCTTTATTTTCCTTATAAAAAGTCATGTAGTCTTAAATCCCAAGACCGAGAGTATGTGTGTATTTTGTACTTATAGCGTGTTTGGAATTGTGATGTGTATCCAAGAAAAAATCCAATATTTTCCTTATAAAAGTCATGTAGTCTTAAATCCCAAGACCGAGAATATGTGTGTATTTTGTACTTATAACGTGTTTGTAGTTTTAAATAGATAAAACCCCTTTGTAAAGTAGAATTTTCCCGTAAACTTGAAATGTTGTTAACTCCCTATGTGAGTCGGTATAAGCATACTATAACTAGAATTAACTTGCTACAATGTTTTTCAGACGTCAAGATCCTATGACTTTTGTCACCCGTAGACCTGCTGTAGCTAGCAGCGAGGTGTGGGGTGTCAATCCCAATATAGATCTATACACAATTATCACGCTCTCCCTACAAAAGACTCTGGTTATAACTTGCAGGAATTTTAACCTGTACTCTAAGAGTACAATTGAAGAATTGTCTCACAACTTACGTTAACTGGTTTAAGTATAGTTTGAATATAAAACCTTTTCTGTGGTGGAAGTGAAATCACCCTTTGTGTAATAAATTCGTGATGTGTAATCCATAAACTATTACTAATATAGTTTATCATGTAGTATATGAAAAACCCTTTTGTATTGAAAGTAAAACCTTTTTCATGTAGTCTTCTTGTATTGTAAAATCCATAAACTATACTTATTATAGTTTATTTTACTTATTAGAAGTGTATGAAAATCCTCATCATGAATGACTAATTTCTGTTTATGATGTTTGAATAACAAGAAATACATTCAACATTTAGGAACTTATTGCTATATACTTTGCTCAACATGCTACAAAGTGTTATTAATATTGTAAGCTATGTAAGTAGTCTTTAACTTATCTGCACTGTTTTAGAAAAATCATAGAAAATCATACGAAGTCAAAAACTGAATTCGTAAACTTTGAGAGTTTAGAAAATGTGTCTAATTTATCCATAATTTTTATTATGATTTTTAGGAGTCTCTAACTTATGTGAAAATGTTCATATTCACTAACTGGTCCAGATTCGTTTCTGAAATGATAGCAGTTTTATAAAAATCACCATAAATTGTAGGAAAATCGTATGGAGATGTGCAAGTAGTCATTAGAAAAGGTATATACCTGAAATACTTGCATATGAAACAGTTTTGAAAGATATCAAGTTTAAGATGGTCAAAACAGTCCGTGAATAGGACTCAACTTTTCTGTGCAAAGCTGAAGTATGAGTTTGAGTTATTATAAGGTGTGTTAACTTGTATTCCCCCCCGCCCCCCTAAAACTTGAAGAAAACATGAAAATGTAGGGATATGAACTCACCTTGAGTGATTTCCTTAGATGTATGCTGAAGAGAAAGGGTTTACAAGTCAAGAAGACTTGATAGGAGCTTGGAGGGTTGAAGATCTAAGAACAATTATGGTGACATTTGTTATGAGAGATTTATAATCTGAGTGAAGGAGTGAAAAATGTTCAATGTAGGATGAGAATACTTACTGAATGAGGGTGAGAAGCTCAAAGGCAGCCTTGGAGTCTCGAGTTCCTTGAGAGGGAAATGAGAGATAAGTGTTTGTTTCTTGGTGAGAGAGTGAGTAAAGTGGAAGGAGAGATGGGGGTTTCCAACTTTTGATCAAGATACCAGCTGGAGGAGAGGTGTGAGAGGACAAATAGTTGACTAGGTATGGATGAATAGTGACTGAGGGTTGTCCTATGTGGGTATGGGGGTTAACTTGAGTCATACTTCATGGAAAGATCAACACTCTATCTCAATATCTCACCCACTAGATATTGTTCTTAAGTTGAGATTTCCCCCAAAATGTGATTAAAATATGAATATATATGGTCTTATATGTCAAAATATAAGTTTGGGTGAAAATCCCACGCGAAATTCATGAAAAACGAGCTTAAAACGCAAAAGTGGTCGAAAACCGGGAGAAGGATGCGAACCTGCGAGGGTTCCGGAGTCAAAATCACACTTCCGGAGCCAAAAGTGGAAATTCCGAAGTCGCTTCTACTATTCCAGAGCGGGCCAGCAGCTTCCGGAGTGGATCAGGGGCTTCCGAAGTGCGAGGTTGTCCGCGGCGAAGTCCTCCTGCTGTGCGAGATGGTCTGAAGCAATGTATTCTGGAGCCACTTTCCGGAGTGAAGGAGTTCCGAGGCTGAGGGGGATGCGAAATTGTCCGGTTCCGGACCAAGAGGGTTCCTTTGGGTTTTCTCCTTCGGTTTTGGGTTGTTTTCGACTGAGGAAGGTACATAGAGAGATTTGGGAGAGATTTCACATACTTGGAGAGATTTGGGAGAGATTTCACATACTTGGAGAGATTTGTGAGAGATTTCACATGCTTGGAGAGATTTGGGGGAGATTTCAAATACTTGGAGAGATTTGGGAGAGATTTCATATTCTTGGAGAGATTTGGGAGAGATTGAGAGAGACTTTGTCGGGGGCCATTATTAATGTTTTTCTTTGTAGTTCAAAGACCGTAGACTTAGTTACATCCCATTTTGAGTGTTATACACCCCTGAAGGGCACGTAATAGTGTTTTATAGAGTTGTTACTTCCCTCAATCTGATTAGGGTTTAGAATTTTGAACATTTGAAACTTTCAAGTGTTACTTTGCATTAAGATTTAGAGTCATACATTAGTAGACATAAGGTAATCCCTAATATATTAGCACTAGTTGAGTTGACCAGTTTGACTTGTTGACTTTCTTTGACTTTGACTTGACCAGAAAGTGACGGTTGTCACATTTCTCATGGCAATAGTTACAAGTAGCCTCCTTAGGATCAGAGGCGGGGGGGGGGGGGGGGGTCATTGTTTAACGTTCCAACGGACTTAGCACTTTGACCGGGACTTCAAGACTTGGGGAAGAGGTGCAGGTATTTTTGTTTCATTTGGTTTTCGCGTTTCTGGGTGAACTCGGGTCCTTGTTTAACGTTCCAACGGACTTTCACACTAGGGATGCGACTTTGCTTTGCTCTTTTGATCTCTCGATCCACGATTTCTACCAGTTCTTTCACGAAGTGGAGACTCTCGTTGACCTTGATTTCATCGAGTGGGATCACAAGAGTCTCGTCAGACAGACACTTCTTTAAATTTGACATGTGGAAGGTCGGGTGTATGTTGTTACGTTCTTGGGGTAGTCGAAGTTTGTATGCCACTGGGCCAATCCTGGCAAGGATTTCGAATGACCCGATGTACCCTGGATTTAGTTTCCCACGTTTTACCGAATGTATCATTCCTTTCAATGGTGGGACCTTTAGTAGAACTCGGTCACCAGCCCGAAATTCCGAGGGTTTGCATCGCTTGTCCGTGCAGCTCTTTTGTCGCTCTAGAGATGCTTTCAGCCTTTCTCGGATTTGTACGATCTTTTCTGTAGCCTTTCTTATGATTTCAGGGCCGATGAGGGTGCTGTTAGGGACTCGCCCCTTTTCTAGTTGTGTATCTCCCCTTTCAGCCTAGTGCAGCGGTGATCTGCACTTGCGGCTATAGAGAGCTTCGAATGGAGCGACCTTGATGCTAGTGTGATAACTGTTTTTGTACGAGAATTCAACAAGTGGTAAATGGGTATCCCAAGCTTTACCAAAGTCAGTCACACAAGCTCTTAGTATTTCTTCCAGGGTTTGAACCGTTCCTTTTGTTCTGCCTGTCGTTTTGTAGGTAGTAGGCCGTACTCATATCCGACCTAGTTTCCAGACACTTTTGGAGTGATTGCCAAATTTACGAACTGAATCTACTGTCTCTATCGGAGGTAATGGACATTGACACATCATGCAGCCGTACAATCTCTTTGATGTATGATCTAGTCAATTTCTCCATCTTGTCGGTTTCTTTAATTGGTAGGAAGTGCGTGGTAACTTGGTTATGAAATCCATGGTTATCCGCTTCCACTTCCTTTCGGGTATCACTGGTTGTTGTAGGAAACTCGAAGGCTTCCGTGACTCTACCCTGACCTTGGCACAAGTCAGATACTCGCCCACATATGTAGCGAGGTTAGCTTTCCTATTCGGCCGCCGATATCGCTTTTTGAGGTCCTTATTCATCATGATTGAGGCTGGATGAACGGAGTAGCGAGTGTTGTGTGCTTCGTTCTTGACGACGTCTCTGAATCCACCAACTTCGGCGTCCAGATTTGGTTCATAGGGTAATGTGTCCCGCCGCGCTTGCCTTCTAGGTTCCTATGATTGGCGATGATTGTACGTTTCGTGTCATAGAGGTAGCACCCCCAGATTCTCTAGGGCGAATAATACTGCTCCTAGTTTGAGGTCATGAGTGACCTAGCCGACCCCGTACGTCTTTAGCCGTCTTGAGGCATAAGTAATGACTTCTCCTCGGAGCGCTGCATAGGGCCTGCTTTAGTGATTCTCGTTTGCCGTTTAGATCGGGAGCATATGGATTGTTTTACGTGACTAGATTAATTCGAATGGTAGAACGTCCACTCGCACTCTTGGGTAGCCTTGTTCCGAGGTTCATTGTAGGACTCGTACCTGGTCCATCTATCATTAACTCACACATATAAGTTGTATGTAATTAAGGTTGGTAAGACAGTCGGATGGGTGACCCTGCCCCAAGTCCTCAACCAGTCAAGGAACAGGAAAGAGGGTGGTAACACTCATCCAACGTACATCGAATCTTAATTATATACAATTCTCGCGTATACACTTAGTAGTGATAGGCTAACCGTATTCGTCCCAAGCCTCCGTGCTTGATCTTGACCTGCTATACGAGTGATATTCTTGAAGGGTTTACTAGGAATAATTTGAAAAGGTTTGGATGGTATAATGCTCCTCCAATGAGTGCTTCGGGGTTTCGCAACGAGGGACGACCCAGAGGTCCGTGTCGGATTTGTGTTTATGAGAGGCGAGGGTTTCGATATTCAGTGGGTTAGGTGAAGGGTCTTTTCGTAGCCGTTAAATTGGGAAGATGAGGACAAAGCCAATCCAAATCGAATGACGACTTCAGATCTTTTTAGTAAAACATGTGCTAAGTTGTATTTGTACGAAATATTTGTTAGGGAGATAGAGCATCATGTGTTTCTTGTTAGTATGTTCTGTATTGATCGGTGTTATTATTACTGCAAATGATTCACATTGCTGCTCCTAGTACTAATAGTGAGAGTGTTTTGTTAACTAGCGATGATACTTCATATTATGATCCCTAACAGGTTTCTCTATGATTGATCGATGTATATGAGTGTTTTGATTCGATTAAACGAGAGTGTATTTTAACTGCTTTTTGAAAGACGTAAATCTTAGTAAACATACCACATACATTACAAACATATGGTACTTAAACGTTCTTGTTGTTGGAAACATTACAAAAAGTCCTAATAAGGTTCCTTGATGCTCCTGCTGGTTCGTTTGTTACACTTCGCCTGCTCCCCCGTCATTCATCTCAGTTGGACAGTCTCTCTTGAGGTGTCCCGTTTCACCGCGTAGGTGGCATACTGGACTTACACTGGTATTGGTGATTGAAGCACTGAGTTGGGCCTGAGTCCTGCAAAAGCGGGTAGTATGCCCGTTCCTGTTGCAGTTTTTACAGTGCAACACCCGGCAAACCCCTTTGTGATGGTAGTTACACTTGTTACACTTTGGAAGTGTTCCCATATATCGTCTGACCGGTGCTTGAGTGTCAGACGTTGTGGCTAATGTCGAGGCATGTGTCATGACTGCTGTTGTAATCGCAGGGGCAGCCACGGATTGTTGTCTTTTAGCGCGTTTTTGAGATATGTTGCGCTTCATTTTGTCCCAAAACTTTCGTTTCTTGCTCTTGGGTTTGTGGTCTGAGGCGTCTTCGTTGATAGACACCCGCTGGTGTTCTTAACTGTTACTGCGGTTAGTATTGCCGACACCGCCTTCGTCTCCGTTGGCGTTGTTAGCATTGAGTTGTGTCATGACGGCTGTCACGGCTGTCGTAACCGCAGCTTGAAAAGTAGCAGAGTCTATCTACATGATTGGTGCCTTGCTTGTTGGCTAGTTACCTCCTTGTGAAGACATAACTCTTTTGCATCGGGAGAAACGATTTCGTGAGTGGGGATGATTATCTCTAGTTATATCGTTACCATTTATATACACATATATAAATTTTGCACTTTACTGAATTATTCTCGATGTTTATGCTAACGTTCCTGAGATGAAGTTATGGTAGTGGGTAGAAGTAGGTTTTGTGCGGGCGTTAAGTTTTACCCATCCTAGGATTATGTTTGCCCAAACACACATAGCTGAGGAGTTCTGATGTGATCCGGTGCATTAGTGTTGGTATGATCGTACACTATAGGCCTACGAAAAAGGCACCTTTCAACCATGAGGTTTAAAAAGGTGAGATGATAATGAGTCTTGAATAAGGGTTTATACGTCGTGAGCTATCTAACTAAATTTATCTTAGTTCTGAGTGTATCGTGTTCCAATTTTTATGGTGTTCTGAAAACAATTCATAATGAGAGTTTATATATACTAAACTTATGAATTTATTTAGTAGTACTGATCCCAATGAAATAATACGCATGCCCAATTCATTAGTATGATTCTAGTATATTTAGTTTTTAGAGAAAATTTTGTGCCTGATGCAGATCTACACCACATCATTGCAAGGAAAAGTTGGGACCGCAAATACATCCCTCGACTAGTGAAATCACTAAATCGCAGGGTCAAACCTACACATGGAGGAGAGTACCATCAACGCATACTCATAACCCAATTTACAAGGTCTTGTGAGTAATATGAACTCTACTCATGACGATCCCTCCCTTGTGGTGCTTGAAACGAAGTCGATGCATCTTGTAGTTCTGTCAACCTACACTCGGCTGTGACCACTCTCTCTTCGAGTGTCGAGTGTCTATCCTGAAACTCCTTTGCCTTCGCCCCAGCGGCGATAAGGTCCTTAATGAGTTGGTCTCTGAAATAGCAGTCACTTTCCAAGTCTCGAGTTTGTGAGATGGTAGCGTCTGTAGCAGCGCGTAGCTTCCTAACTCGATGTTCGTCATCTGTTGGGTCATCATCGGGAGGGCTCTGTCAACCGGTCCCCCATGGCTGAGGTCATTGCAACCTCGTTGGCCTCCAAATGGCGATCGCTGTCGCTAATGGTGACTCCACCCCTCGATCAATATTGCCTAACGGGGCACAAGTCCGATGTAGTCGAAACGGTTTGCGAAGACCCTGGCAATGTGCGGAGAGTTGATGACCTCTGGCTCCACTTGAGACTCTTTTCTTAATCATCCACTAACTCTCCAGGTTCGGAAAGTAGGGGTCTCCTGGTAAGTAGAATCTTGCTATGATGTCCGTGCGAGAATAGGGGTGAGGTAAGAGGTATATAATAATCATATTATTAGAAATATTTATAGGGGTTTGATCCTCCTTAGTTACTTCTATAACGACATGGTGCATACTAGTTACATATAACAAAAGATATGATAGACCTTCGAATAAGTGATCATACTCTAAAACCACAACCAAACAAGGAACAGGAAGTAAAGCAATGATCACAGATTCTAAGTCTATGATATCTAAGTTATATATAACTTTAGCGTATCCACTTAGTGATTGTAGATCTACTAGTAAGAATTTGTTTAGTTTTCACATAAGTTATAGTACCACAAAATACTCCTATAGTATTTTAAATGTTATGTTTGGTTCTTAACGATTTTCTTGTATGGGAGGTTTTTAGGCTTGTTGCTCACTACGACCATCCCCCAGCATACATTAGTCACACCTTGGATAAATATAGTTGATCAGACTATATTCATCCCAAGTCTGATTACATATCCTGAGGCCTACTTGTAGTGTCCAACTCCTCATTTTACTTTTGTATCGTCCTAGACATGACACTATATTAGTATGTATGCATGTACTCATACTTTTAACAAGAAACTATTTATTTCTAAAAGTATAGTTATTTGAAAATGTTTAAATCAGACACTTTAGTTCCAATGCATTTATACTTTGTATATCTTATGTGGTTCGATATACTTAGTTCACTATAAACAATGCTCTGATACCAATCTGTCACACCACCAAACCAAGGATGGCGGAAACGTCCGGGGGTGGCGGACTTCATGTATAGTATCATAACAAATATAATAGTGACCAAAGCAAATACAACCATCATAGCATAAATGAAAAAGTTACACCGTAGTATGAGTTTACATATTCCAAAATCATTTACACTATGATGACAAAATGAACTGTTTGACGCCTTAGCGTCCCATCCTCAAAAGCTGCGGTTTACCTGTTTTACTGATTTCCTGAGAATACAAGTAGTTTTGAAAAAGTATCCACAATTAAGTTGGTGAGTTCATAAGCTTTTGGATGTAGATTTTAAAACCTTTGTTTGTAATGGTAATGTATGCTTCAAGAAAAATCCTTTATTTTCCTTATAAAAAGTCATGTAGTCTTAAATCCCAAGACCGAGAGTATGTGTGTATTTTGTACTTATAGCGTGTTTGGAATTGTGATGTGTATCCAAGAAAAATCCAATATTTTCCTTATAAAAGTCATGTAGTCTTAAATCCCAAGACCGAGAATATGTGTGTATTTTGTACTTATAACGTGTTTGTAGTTTTAAATAGATAAAACCCCTTTGTAAAGTAGAATTTTCCCGTAAACTTGAAATGTTGTTAACTCCCTATGTGAATCGTTATAACCATACTATAGCTAGAATTAACCTGCTACAACGTTTTTCAGACGTCAAGATCCTATGACTTTTGTCACCGGTAGACCTGCTGTAGCTAGCAGCGAGGTGTGGGTGTCAATCCCAATATAGATCTATAAATAATTATCACGCTCTCCCTACAAGAGACTCTGGTTATAACTTGCAGGAATTTTAACCCGTACTCTAAGAGTACAATTGAAGAATTGTCTCACAACTTACGTTAACTGGTTTAAGTATAGTTTGAATATAAAACCTTTTCTGTGGTGGAAGTGAAATCACCCTTTGTGTAATAAATTCGTGATGTGTAATCCATAAACTATTACTAATATAGTTTATCATGTAGTATATGAAAAACCCTTTTGTATTGAAAGTAAAACCTTTTTCATGTAGTCTGCTTGTATTGTAAAATCCATAAACTATACTTATTATAGTTTATTTTACTTATTAGAAGTGTATGAAAATCCTCATCATGAATGACTAATTTCTGTTTATGATGTTTGAATAACAAGAAATACATTCAACATTTAGGAACTTATTGCTATATACTTTGCTCAACATGCTACAAAGTGTTATTAATATTGTAAGCTATGTAAGTAGTCTTTAACTTATCTGCACTGTTTTAGAAAAATCATAGAAAATCATACGAAGTCAAAAACTGAATCCGTAAACTTTGTGAGTTTAGAAAATGTGTCTAATTTATCCATAATTTTTATTATGATTTTTAGGAGTCTCTAACTTATGTGAAAATGTTCATATTCACTGACTGGTCCGGATTCGTTTCTGAAATGATAGCAGTTTTATAAAAATCACCATAAATTGTAGGAAAATCGTATGGAGATGTGCAAGTAGTCATTAGAAAGGTATATACCTGAAATACTTGCATATGAAACAGTTTTGAAAGATATCAAGTTTAAGATGGTCAAAACAGTCCGTGAATAGGACTCAACTTTTCTGTGCAAAGATGAAGTATGAGTTTGAGTTATTATAAGGTGTGTTAACTTGTATTCCCCCCCGCCCCCTAAAACTTGAAGAAAACATGAAAATGTAGGGATATGAACTCACCTTGAGTGATTTCCTTAGATGTATGCTGAAGAGAAAGGGTTTACAAGTCAAGAAGACTTGATAGGAGCTTGGAGGGTTGAAGATCTAAGAACAATTATGGTGACATTTGTTATGAGAGATTTATAATCTGAGTGAAGGAGTGAAAAATGTTCAATGTAGGATGAGAATACTTACTGAATGAGGGTGAGAAGCTCAAAGGCAGCCTTGGAGTCTCGAGTTCCTTGAGAGGGAAATGAGAGATAAGTGTTTGTTTCTTGGTGAGAGAGTGAGTAAAGTGGAAGGAGAGATGGGGGTTTCCAACTTTTGATCAAGATACCAGCTGGAGGAGAGGTGTGAGAAGACAAATAGTTGACTAGGTATGGATGAATAGTGACTGAGGGTTGTCCTATGTGGGTATGGGGGTTAACTTGAGTCATACTTCATGGAAAGATCAACACTCTATCTCAATATCTCACCCACTAGATATTGTTCTTAAGTTGAGATTTCCCCCAAAATGTGATTAAAATATGAATATATATGGTCTTATATGTCAAAATATAAGTTTGGGTGAAAATCCCTCGTGAAAATCATGAAAAACGAGCTTAAAACGCAAAAGTGGTCGAAAACCGGGAGAAGGATGCGAACCTGCGAGGGTTCCAGAGTCAAAATCACACTTCCGGAGCCAAAAGTGGAAATTCCGAAGTCGCTTCTACTATTCCAGAGCGGGCCAGCAGCTTCCGGAGCGGATCAGGGGCTTCCGAAGTGCGAGGCTTTCCGCGGCGAAGTCCTCCTGCCGTGCGAGATGGTCTGAAGCAATGTATTCTGGAGCCACTTTCCGGAGTGAAGGAGTTCCGAGGCTGAGGGGGATGCGAAATTGTCCGGTTCCGGACCAAGAGGGTTCCTTTGGGTTTCTCCTTCGGTTTTGGGTTGTTTTCGACTGAGGAAGGTACATAGAGAGATTTGGGAGAGATTTCACATACTTGGAGAGATTTGGGAGAGATTTCACATACTTGGAGAGATTTGTGAGAGATTTCACATACTTGGAGAGATTTGGGGGAGATTTCAAATACTTGGAGAGATTTGGGAGAGATTTCATATTCTTGGAGAGATTTGGGAGAGATTGAGAGAGACTTTGTCGGGGGCCATTATTAATGTTTTTCTTTGTAGTTCAAAGACCGAGACTTAGTTACATCCCATTTTGAGTGTTATACATCCCCGAAGGGCACGTAATAGTGTTTTATAGAGTTGTTACTTCCCTCAATCTGATTAGGGTTTAGAATTTTGAACA
Organism: Lactuca virosa; assembly: GCF_052849685.1. Taxonomy (NCBI): domain Eukaryota; kingdom Viridiplantae; phylum Streptophyta; class Magnoliopsida; order Asterales; family Asteraceae; genus Lactuca; species Lactuca virosa. The sequence goes on along the minus strand of NC_136429.1, from coordinate 244,910,838 downwards.
TTTGAAACTTTCAAGTGTTACTTTGCATTAAGATTTAGAGTCATACATTAGTAGACATAAGGTAATCCCTAACATATTAGCACTAGTTGAGTTGACCAGTTTGACTTGTTGACTTTCTTTGACTTTGACTTGACCAGAAAGTGATGGTTGTCACATTTCTCATGGCAATAGTTACAAGTAGCCTCCTTAGGATCAGAGGCGGGGGGGGGGGGGAGGGGGGTCATAATTGGTCTTTCCTTTGGATCCAATACTTGAGGACCCATTTTGAGACTTTCCCTTCCAATTCTGCTTAGGATGATCTTTTCTCTTTTTCCCCTTTCCTTGACCTATGGCCAATTCATTAGTAGTAGTAGTAGTAGTAGTAGTAGTAGTAGTAGTAGTACTAGTAGTAGTAGGAGTGGAGGCAACACCTTTTTCCCTTCATTCCACTTTCAGAAGTTCGCAACAGGTTCTGAAGTTGAGCCAATGTGGTCTCTTGGTTGTTCAAATGACAATCATGACGAACTGATCATAACAACTGGGCAATGGGTACATGAATATATCAATAGCCAATTCCTCATCAAAGTTCACATTGAGCTTCACCATGTGTTCCACATATCTTTGAATTCTTTGAAAGTAGCTACTGAAAGACTCTCCATCTTTCATTTTGCTAGTGATGAAGGACGTTACTACTTCATACTTTTCCTGACGAGCTTGTTGGTGGTACTTTTCCACCAAGTCCTTGTTCATCTCGTATGGCTAGTAATCATCATAAAACCTTTAAAGCTCAGGAGTCATAGTAGCTACCATGATGCACGCCACTTTGGTAGCATCACTGTAGTGTCTCCTATAATCAGCTTGTTCTTCAGGAGTAGCTTTAGTTTCATCAATCTCAAGGAGTTCCTTTTCAAGCACATACTCTTTGTCCTCGAAGCGTAGATCCATCTTGATGTTTCACATCCAATCATTGTAATTGGTGCCATCAAAGGTAATCCTCGAGCAGATGTTCAAGAGTGAGAAGTTGTTGGAGGAGGAACCAGAAGCATCATTGGGAGTTGACATCTGAAAAAGAAGAAGGAAAAGTTTTAGTTAGATAAGAAGATTCCTCAATATAACACCCAAATGAAATATTAAGGCTAGGATCCAACTAGATATTTTCACAACATGGAAAATGGATGTCATGATCTATTTGTGAAATAAATATGAAGGTTGGTAAATGACGATTTACCAATTTCACCACGAAAACGAAATTTTAAACGAATTAGGTTTTAAATGAAATTCCTAGATTTTTTTATATTCATTGAAGTATTCAATGACATGTTTAATCTCGATTATGCTCTTCCATTTGTGACAGGGATATCGAGGATCACAAACAAGATGTGAATAACGATGCAAATTAGCTTAATACTCTTGATGTCATTTATCATATAATCAATGTGTCGGTTAGCCACACACGCTCCATCAATTTATGATAATTTACGAGACACCCATTGCCACCCTTTATTAGTCCACATTAGTGTGTCGATTAACCACGCACACTCCACTAACGACCTGTATAAAGTGCAATGCGCAATGTCATGAAATAGCATCAATTTCACATTTTTTCTAAAGTAACTAAGATTGGGAATTTATTAAAAAACATTTACTTACATTATTAATTTCATTATACTTATAATGAAAATTAAGTTTCCTATCAAACCTGTTCGGCTAATGACCCTCCACCAATCAAGGAAGCGGTGGGTGAGAGTGGACACCCATTCAATGACCATTTTATAGCC